>NC_084890.1:18250648-19450648 GCF_958979055.1 Alnus glutinosa | reverse complement strand
CCTTGAAATTCCCTTTGTCGTCCTTGAACTTGGTGAACATATCTGCCTCACAATTCAGTCACATATAATGAGTCAGCCACTCTCTTGTTGGGCTTTCTGTAATTTGTTGCATATATGTGGACTAAAGTGTGACCCATTTTGTTGTTTTCTGAGTTTGATTCTTAATAAATTCCTCAAGCGTGATTTTTTTTTCTTCAAAAAATAAAAAAATCTGTTACATTAGAGCTATCTATATTTTATGGTGATCCAATTCTCAAATGGGTTGGTGACAATAATAATTAACGAAGCGAAAGATGGGGTGAAGTTCAAACCCTCCTTATTTTGTATAGAAAGAGAAGAAAAATTTTACCAACAGAGTCAGTGATGAGAAAAGTTGGTCCTACCTACTATGTTTCCAAGGATTAATTAATTAAGGGACCACTCTTAGAAGAAGCCAATAGTAGCACATGGGATGCTCTCGTAGGATGTACGTTGGAGCACATATTCAAGCATGTATATACTATGTTAAATGCGACACCGATTGTTTGTGTATATTAATTAAGTTAATTTTCCCAAATAGAAAGGAAAGAAGAATTGTTCAAAACCAATAAAAAGAAGAAGAAGAAAAAAAAAAGTACCGCACGAAATATAATAACCATGGTGCCTAAGTAACCGAAACCGAAGAGCAACAGTGTAAAGGTCGTCATCATTTTCAAGGTCATGATCACAGTCATGAAGAGTCTTGTGCAATTGTTGTAAAATTTCTTGAATCTCTTTTTCAAAATGGTAAGACACGCCTAAACGCTGAATTATGTCAATGAAATTCAACTTTTGTGATGGCTTTTCGCCTGGAGCCATTAACATTTTCCTCACTTTTTCCTTCAATTCCTCAACTTGTTCATTTATCCTCATTATCAGTTTCCTGCACACGCGAGCTAATTGATGAATAAAAATTATTATATGAAAGTTACTAAAAAGTAATACAAAATAAATCTTAAGTTTAAACATGTTGGCATGCATGATCATAAGCACACATGTACAATCAAGGGGACAATATTAAAGTTTACCAAGAATTCAGAATCAAAAGCATATGTGAGGAAATGGCCACCCCAAATGCTAGGATGATAATTTACTGAGCGACGATTAGTTTATGGACTTGCATTTTGGGATGGAGCAGTTACTGCTGCTGCCGAAACTTGAAAAGACATTTTATTTTGATATTAGTAATATTTGAAGTAAGCACTAAGACACCTTATATATGCTAGATATTCTTTGTGGGGGCTAGTATGAGAGAAAGGAGTCGAGTGCTCATGTATTTATAGCAGAGGCTAATGCTATCGACCACATCATAATTAGCATCTGGGATCGAACAGTCTCGAAAATCACACTTTGAAAACAAAACGATTGGCCTCATGAGAGCCACAAACACAAATAAGCTAGAGGACCCGCGAGGTAGATAACAAATATGGACCACAACCATTTTCCCATGTTTTTACACATGCATATATATATATATTGACGTGAATTGCCGACAAGCTAAATTCAAGATTATTAATTAATGAAGAATTGTTCATATCACATATTTCTTTCCTCTCATTTTGTTTTTTACTTGAGATAATATAAACACAAAGCAAAAAACCAATAGGAAACCCAGTGGCGATAATTTCCCTCGAGGTCGATCTATGCATAATTAATGCATGATCCATGTTTAATTTTTGACAAAATATACGGCTGAGTATCATCAAAAAAAAAAAAAAAAAAAAAAAATACGGCTGTTTGTCTGACTACTCGGAATGTCAGAACTAGCTCGTTACATCCATTTTCTTACTCTTACCAAATGTCTAAAGTATATGGTAGAATGAAAGCCATGGATTAATGGTTGTTACCACAAGATTCAAAAGCGTACTTTTCTGCTCCTAATTAAAATCTTTAATTTGATTATGTAAAAATACAAGTTTCATACTGAAGGAATCGACGTTAGATTGTTGTCTGCGAATAAAAGTCCTTGACCTATCACCTATCTATAAATAAGTTTTGTGATTCTCCATCAATCACGTAGAACTTTAATGTGAAAATAAGATAGGGTCAAAATTCTATTCATTACTCTCCATTTAGACAATATTGTGAGAGTAACAAGATTCTATAAATTTAGAGACTGACTTGAGCAACAATGGGCAGATATAAGTGTTTTTTATAATTCTCTTTCATGTTCATATGCTAATCTTCAATTCTCACAAATTCTTAAAAAAATATTTATGTCAAAGGGTAGCTTCAATCGGTCGGAGACTACGCTTCATGAAGCAGAGGTTACTAGTTCGAATCTCTCATCTCCTCTTTTGTGTGGACATGTCAAAAAAAAAAAAAAAATGTCACTATTAAGTAATAATTAATATTTTTCAAGGTCAAAATATCATGGTCCAACATCAATACAGCGTCCATATCTATCTCTAGTTCTTTCTCTACATTTGAGTGTTGGCTCGCTGAAACATCTGACTAGTCAACGTTGTTCAATGAAATTTGTTTCGTTCTTATGTCTATTTCATGTATATTATGGTTTGATTAAGGATACACAATTAAGCCGCTTATAATTTATAAATGATTAGGATGCATAACATAAAATGAATAATTAATTTAATTAGGAGATCGATATTCTTATTTCAGAAGACGGAAACAACACACATTCATGGATGCACTAGAAAAACAGAAAAAAAAAAAATCTCGTCGATCAGCTTCATTTTATTCTTAATTTCCAAGTGCATATAGTAGTACTGCATGTATGTGGCAAATACCAGGATTTATACAAAAGAATTCCAAAATGAAATGGAAAGAAAGGCTGGCCGGCAAGTGTTTTTGTTGCCATTATTCTTACACACCAACTAAAATAGTAATTATAAGTTAGAGGTTTTGGATTAATGTTTCTTTTTCATTTTATATTTATGTTAAACGAGCTTTATTTTCTCTCTATTTGCATGTACGTCATGAGGAACAAATACTACTCTGGCATATGCGCCTTAAGGGATGGTCGGATTTGGCTGATCTTTGGGAGGGACAGGACTCCTTTGCAGTGAGCTTAGCAAATGAGTGATATTGTGACCTGCGAAGGCCTTTTGGCCGAGTGTTGAAGCGGGAATGTGGGTGCCAGGATTGGGCACATAAGATGGAGGGACAGAACCCCTTTGCAGTGAGCTTAGCAAATGAGCCATATTGTGACCTGCGAAGGCCTTTTGGCCGAGTGTTGAAGCGGGGATATGGGTGCCAGAATTAGGCACATAAGGTCGAGGCACAGGACCCCTTTGCAATGAGCTTACCAAATGAGCCATATTGTGACCTGTGAAGGCCTTTTGGCCGAGTGTTGAAGCAGGGATATGGGTGCCAAGATTGGGCACATAAGGTCGAGGCACAGGACCCCTTTGCAGTGAGCTTTGCAAATGAGCTATATTGTGACCTGTGAAGGCCTTTTAGCCGAGTGTTGAAGCGGGGATGTGGGTGCCAGGATTGGGCACATAAGGTGGAGGCACATGACCCCTTTGCAGTGAGCTTAGCAAATGAGCCATATTGTGACCTGCGAAGGCCTTTTGGCCGAGTGTTGAAGCGGGGATGTGGGTGCCAGGATTGGGCACATAAGGTGGAGGCACAGGACCCCTTTGCAGTGAGGTTAGCAAATGAGCCATATTGTGACCTGCGAAGGCCTTTTGGCCGAGTGTTGAAGCGGGGATGTGGGTGCCAGGATTGGGCACATAAGGTGGAGGCACAGGAACCCTTTGCAGTGAGGTTAGCAAATGAGCCATATTGTGACCTGCGAAGGCCTTTTGGCCGAGTGTTGAAACGGGGATGTGGATGCCAGGATTAGGCACATAAGGTGGAGGCACAGGACCCCTTTGCAGTGAGGTTAGCAAATGAGCCATATTGTGACCTGCGAAGGCCTTTTGGCCGAGTGTTGAAGCGGGGATGTGGGTGCCAGGATTGGGCACATAAGGTGGAGGCACAGGAACCCTTTGCAGTGAGATTAGCAAATGAGCCATATTGTGACCTGCGAAGGCCTTTTGGCCGAATGTTGAAGCGGGGATGCGGGTGCCAGGATTGGGCACATAAGATGGAGGAGCAGGACCCCTTTGCAGTGAGCTTAGCAAATGAGCCGTATTGTGACCTGCGAAGGCCTTTTGGCCGAGTATTGAAGTGGGGATGTGGGTGCCAGAATTGGGCACAAAAGATGGAGGAATAGGACCCCTTTGCAGTGAGCTTAGCAAATGAGCCGTATTGTAACCTGCAAAGGCCTTTTGGCCGAGTGTTAAAGCGGGAATGTTAGTGGGCAGATTAGGTGCAGATGGAGGCACATAACCCCTTTGCAGTAACCCTAACAAAAGGCTCTTGTTCTTCAACTTTTGTTCTTCCCCATGCAAGATTCTATAAGCGTTGCACTTGTATGCGTGAATGCTCATAAGAAAATGCAGTGTTGCGAGTACAAGAAGCACATTTAGAAGCCTCATCTTGTTCTCTAAGCAATTAAATATGGTAATAAAAAATTTTGATGAAGAATCTGTCAGGGAAATGGGGTATTTATGTTAGAAATAATAGACATATTATTCTTTAGGCTAACATGCGCAGCGGAAAAAACAAAATAGGTTTAGGCTTACCTCTAGCCATGTTTGCTCAAGCGTCTCCACGATCCATCTCAAGAACAAGAAAATATTATTTGGGGGATCTTCTAACCTATGCCTATGACTGTATTGCCCGTACTGATGGTGTACACAGGCTGTTTATTTATAGGCTAGGTCAGGGACCCTCAATTATGGTAAGTACCGTATTGTTCCTCCCATCAAGGAAACAATATTATTAATTGATCAATTAAACGATTCCATTACGGTAATCTAAATTAATTAAATTACCTAACCGTAATACCGTATATTATATTTATAATAAATATAATAAACACTGTATATGTGGCATATAGGCCAAATATGGAGACAATATCTAACATTCTCCCACTTGGCCTTTATGACACATGACTTTATGGTATTAGGTTCCTTAGTTTGGCCAATCACTTATGGAATCCTCCCACTCAGATAAGAAATGTTTCACACGAATCATGGCGGTAAAACCATTATAAAATTAGGTCGTCCCTTCCATGTATCACGATGTAAAATACTCCTTACATGAGTACCTTATGGATAATCAAGCTTTATGAATGAACTTCCTATAAGTCATTCGGGTCCAACTTTATTTATCCTCATGGATAAAATAACAAATGTGCACAAAAAATCTTTATTATAATAACTTTATGTCTATAGACCAAAAAGAGACAAACCAAGCGAAAATGAATTAATGAGTCTCATATATTCCGCATGACTTTATTCTTTCTTTACCGGTAAACTTTAAGTCATGGGATCCGCAATCATTAATTCAGTACTTATATGCTCAATAGACCCTTTATGTCTCTTAATGTTATCTCTCGTACTGAGATACTTGATGTCGATTTACTTCTGCTTCTACTCTTTATTCTTATAAAAGAAGATTATAGTAGAATTACCGCAGAATATCTTTACGGTCTAACTGTAAAATCGACAAGATTGAGACTTTCAACAAATGTCTCAACCATCATGCCTGTGTACTAAATTCATAGCACGCTAGACTTTTAGCTTTCTTGGTAGACGTAGCAACTATAGTCTGCATACTGCATCTCTAGGATATATCCTTCAATAAAAAGATATATACCCTAAAGTAGACTTTTTTTACTATCTACACAATCAGCAAAACTCAAATCTGAACAACTAACCACCTTCAAATGGAAAGTGTATCCTTAGGTTAAGTTGTACTTCTTGGTTCCTTGCATATACCGCAAGACTTTATTTGCAGCACTTTATTGACTCAATATATATATTGTCAGTCATATGGTTATGTATAATGCAGACACTCAAAACTTTTCATCTGCCCTTATTCCAATACCTTTTGGGACGTTAAGCTGTATTTAATTGGTCCCTCTTAATTGCTACTGAAGGTACATAATCCTTCATTCTAAATTTTCCCAAAACTTTTTCAATGTAGGGCTTCCGAGACAATGTTAATATTATTTATGTCTCTGTGAATCTTTATGTCAAAAGACATAAGAGATTTTACCCAAATCCTTCATTTCAAAGTTTTGTGAACTTTATGTAGCAAACCTAAATCACCACTTGCAAAAATAATATCTACATATAGGACTAGAAAGATTACTGTACTCCCACTGACCTTAAGATATATATACTAATCAAGGTTTTCAATTACCTTGTAAAAAGTATATCATCGATGAGAGATCTATCATAGCCCATAAATAGAATTCTTTAATTTGCAAGCTTTCTGACTGTTATTTATAAAACCTTTTGATTGTTTCATGTAAACCTCGTCTTTAAGATCCCCATTCAGAAAAGTCGTTTTCGCATCCACTTGATGTAGCTCTAGATCAAAAATGAGCTACTAATGCTATGATCATCTTGATGAACCATCCTTAGACACTGGAGAGAATGTTTCACGATAATCAATGCCTTCCTTATGAGTAAAACCATTGGCTACGAGTCTAGCTAGACTGTTGAGCAATGGATTTAACTCTTACTTCATGGCACTGAATCTCAATGTGGAGTTTTCTCCACTCATAGCATGTGAAAACAAACTTGGATCAGACTCTGGGAGATATACAACATGATCACTAAGACTTGTTGATCTCCTTATTCTATAGGATTTTCTTAATTCTACTTCCTCTGCATTTTTGCAATGGGAGAATAGACTTTTGAACCTGTTCTGTATGAGTTGGTTGTTCCATAACTGATTGTGGTTCAGGATAATCAATCTGATTTTCCCTGGATACAATCAATCATCCTCTATTAGGAGGAGATTTGGCCAACTCTAGTGCTTTCTCAAATTTCAATTTGTGTGAATGAGCACTCCCACTAGGTTCTGCATCCTCTAGAAATTTTACAATCAACAACTCTAGGATTATATGAAGGATAATAAAACATTAAAACCCTTTAAAGTTTACTAGATAGCTTATAAAAAGATCCACTGGTTGTCCTTTAATCTAATTTCCTAAGGCGAGGATTATAAATCCTCTCTTTAGCAAGGCAACCCCATATGTGTAAATAATTTAAACTAAGCTTCCATCTATTTCATACTTTAAAAGGTGTCTTAAGGACAACCTTAGATGGAATCCTGTTTAACATATACACAACGGTCTTCAAAGTTTTACTCTATAAGGGTAATAACAGATTAGTATTACTAATCATTTCTTTTTTTGTGTATACCTACCTTAATACTCTATGCCTATATTAGATCTTATGATCTTCAAATTGTTTCTCATCTTCTTCCTTATAGGTACTAAAAACATTCAATACCCCAGCTTTAATATTTAGAAGATAGAGATACATAAACTTTATATGGTCATCACTAAAAGAGATAAAAAATATCTCCGACCATTTAGGCAATGAGTATGAAAAGGTCAACACCTTTCAATGTACATGATCTCAAGAATCTCAAAATGCTCTCTTTGGCACCTCTAGTGGTCTTGTTGGTATGCTTTCCCTTATGCAGCCCACACAAGAACCAAAGTCAGTGAATTACCGACTTTTATTTACTGTATGGAGATATATTTCAATCTCCAAAGCCATAACCAGAGCATTTTAAATTCTCAAAGACTCTACTTTACGTCAACATCAGTATGCAGAAATAAACAAATAATTTTGTTTCAAAAATTGGGATGTAGGTCAATTTTAAATAGACTTTAAATAAATCCCAACCAATATTCCACCAAAAAATAAGAAAAATTTCAATTTTAAAATAAAAATTGAAATTTTTAATAAGCCAAACTAGAAAATAGATTTCAAAAGGATTATGGAATATAAATCATTTTTGAGGTCAAAATTATAACTGAATTTTAAAATTAACCTATAGATCCCAACAAGCTCAAATTATAAACACGTGTTATTCATTTTAAAAAAGACTTTGCATTTGTGTTGACAACATGAATTGTTAAACCATAATCAATCCACAATATATTTGAATGAGTCACTAAAAGAGATTCACGACATACTAGATATATGAGATTATCTTTATTTTAAGTCATTTCTTATACTTCATGCAATCTTTCTTTATATGCCCTTAATTTTCCTTATTTCATGAGAAATATGTATCTTGATTGCCATAATACTTTATTGGCACCTTATTCTCATGCTTTAAGTGTTGGACATGATTGCATTTATTGGTCCTTCCTTTGACATGAATAATCATGTGAACACTTTATAAATTCTCTCATATCCTTGAACACACATGGTTAGAAGTTTATTTACTAACCATTTATCCTTACGTGTGTTACAAGATAAAATTCTACACTTAGAAGAGAGAATTCAAAAAATTGAAATAGACCAATAATGACTTAAAAATCTCAATCTTTAGGGACTTAAGCTAAACTACAATATCCTTCATTCCCATAATGGAATTAGAAACGCTCAAATGAAAAAGTATATTAATCTTTTTCCAGTCAGAAAAATATTACCATAATGTATTGGAATATAAAACCACAAAAGTAGAGTAATATGAACAGCTGCAATAACCAAGAAAATAAAAAATAAAAATACTTTAATGCTATGAAGTAACTTTATTTCAAATTGGCCAATGCCAATTTAAATAGTAAATAGTAAATTTCAACCTACCTGTGGGCAAAGATTGCATCACGCATGAAATTTACTCTTTATTAACAAGACTAAAGCAAATTTAAATATTAATAAATAAAATTCTTCGTACCTTTGGGCAACCGAAAGAAATTTCACTTTTAATACTAAATTTGTTATCTTATTCTAATTAAGTCATAAAAATAAAAACTTCCCTTTGGGGATAAGTAATTAAATTTATGAATTAACTACAAGACGATGTTAATTTTTCTATATGAAGTTCATGTGTATGATCCTTATGCAATTATTACAAAATTAGGATGCTTTGGCTCTCCAAAATTCATAATAATCACGCTGTAATTCATGAACATCTAATAAATCTTTATGAGGTTCATGCGTGTAATCCTGATGTAATTATCATACAAAAATGGGATGCTTTGGCTCTCCCATAATTATCATGATAATTACGTGTGTGTAATCTTGATGCAATTATTATTCAAAAATTGGGATGCTTTGGCTCTCCCAAAATCATAATAATAATTGCGACTTCATTAACATCTAACAACTTTATAGATGCCCCCTTAATAGCCCCAAGAATATAACAAACCAATACCTAAATGGGGTAAACAGCATTTTCCAAGGTGCAAGCAGATGAGCTCCCAGGAAGGTGAGGGGGGTCACACCGGACACACTTAAATCCCAAGACTTTCCTTGCCAGAACTTTCCCCGACATTGCATTCTTAGATATTACTGTAAACACACCAGTATATATGGTATTGTTGATTATTCTTAGGTCTATAGGCATCAAACAATTTATATATAACAATATAAATTCAACAAATATATTCCTCAATATATGTATTAAAGAACCAATAATCTTAAAATACAACACTGTAAATAATAAGTGGAATAAAACTGCAATATGAGGACATAATAAAAATGTGGCTCAATGGTTTAGTAGGTGGCCAAGGCCCTTTACACTTGGTGAACCCAAGTTCTAAACCCCACATGAGCCTACTATTCTTGATGGGTTACTGAAATGGGTTACTGTATTGGGCTGATCCATTTGGGTCAACCCACCTAATCGGATTGGGTCTCTATATAGGGCTGGCCCAAAACGGGTCAACCCACTTAAATGGGTCCTTCAATTTTTTTAATAAACTGAATTGGGTCAGCCCAATTAAAAACTCCTTTTTTTTTTTTTTTTTTTTTTTTTTAAAACTGAATAGGGTCTCTTGGGCTGACCCGAATGGGTTAGTTCCTTGATTGGGCTGACCCATTCGGGTCAGCCCACTTGATATCGGGTTGTGCGTGTGGGTTTTAAACCCGACCCGTATCACGACCCGATCAGCATTTTTTTTTTATTTAAATAATGGCCCAAAACCGAATGACCCATGACCCGAAAACCGAATGGGTGTGAAACCCTACCCGTAATCCGACCCGTTTACCCGAAAAACCCTTTCTGAAACCCTAACCGCCGCCGCCGCCCATTCTTCTTCTACCTCATGCTTCGCCGCCAATCCCGATGTTTCCTCATGCGGCAGCCACGAGGGCTGCCGCTTAGCAGGTCACGGCGACCCAAAGGGGTCGCCATTCACCCAACTCCACGGGCCGCCGATATTGTCACCGGCGACCCTTGGAGGCTGCCCGTCCTAGTGACGGGTAGAGGCCGGTTGAACCGGCCTCTCCTCTTTGGGCAACGACACCGCTGTGCCCAACGGCCAGCGGCGTCTCTGGATGGCGTCCATGTTCCGGGCGGCCCGCAAGGGCCGCCAATCCCGGTGAGGGGAAGAGGCCGCTTGGCTTCTCCTTAGACAGAACGGTGTCGGCCTCGACGGGTTGCCGCCTTCTGCAAGCGGCTATGAGCGGCGGCCACTCGATGGTGGGGTTTTCCGGGACCTTTCTTGAATATTTCACGAAAACTCGTGATTTTCACTGAAAATGGTTTTTACGGTTTCTTTCTCTCTGATGGCTTTCTTGAGCATACCAATATCCCATAGCAGTTCAAAACCAAATGTCTCTAAAACAATAAAACATATTCTGAAGTTTGTTTCACAGAAAACAAATAATATATTATGAATAAAAAAATATCCGTATGTTATTCAATCTGTACGTGAACAACAAATTATATTCACAAAGGAAATTACTGGATTCAACAAAACATTTAATGCTGAGCAAAATAGCATAGAAGATGGCTTTGATACCACATGTTAGAAATAATAGACATATTATTCTTTAGGCTAACATGCGCAGCGGAAAAAACAAAATAGGTTTAGGCTTACCTCTAGCCATGTTTGCTCAAGCGTCTCCACGATCCATCTCAAGAACAAGAAAATATTATTTGGGGGATCTTCTAACCTATGCCTATGACTGTATTGCCCGTACTGATGGTGTACACAGGCTGTTTATTTATAGGCTAGGTCAGGGACCCTCAATTATGGTAAGTACCGTATTGTTCCTCCCATCAAGGAAACAATATTATTAATTGATCAATTAAACGATTCCATTACGGTAATCTAAATTAATTAAATTACTTAACCGTAATACCGTATATTATATTTATAATAAATATAATAAACACTGTATATGTGGCATATAGGCCATATATGGAGACAATATCTAACAATTTATACATATACACCAACTTGTATGACTTGAATTTTCCAATTTTCTGTATGTTGGAACCGTTTGACTCTTGACTATTTATGTATATATATATATATGCTAAATTGCTAAAAGTTTGAAAGTTGAACGGGTCGCAAAAGGAAAAGAGTGGGTCTGATTTGAATCCTAAAGCTTACGTCTTTCTTACACCATTAATTGGCTTTCTTTTTGGGCTACTTTGAAGGGAGAAAACTGGGTGAAAGCATCGGGGGCATTGGCTTTGGTGCTTGGAAACACGCTTACTTACGCCTCACTCTCTCCGACCAGATTAAACCTTTTACACGACATTACTACTTTGGCAAATAATTCAAAACTATTGAAATTAATGAAGTCTCATATGTACCACATTACCCATTTGAAGTTAATTAGGAATGGAGAACGATTTATATTATGAGTAAATTCAATAACGACGGGTGTAAAATCCTTACTTTACTGCCTTCAATTATATGCTGGCATATCAAGACCATTAACGCATTTTTCAAAAACGCTGAAAAGAAATTTAAATGTGCAATTTTGCATAAAATTTTCGGCGTTTGTTTTATCGCGAATGGTGCATGCTAAATGCCGCAATACATTTTCGGCATATGATGAATGCCACAAAAAGAACGCTGAGAAAACTAAGTTCCGAAACTACGTTTAGGAGCGTATATTATACGTCGATAAATAAAAGCCAATAATTAGTTCTTGGCGACTGTAGAGAAATGGTTCTTTTTTTTCATTTTTCATTTTTTTTTCTTTTTTTATTTATGTATAGTGAAAAATAACTGCACAAGTTCGGTACTTATAAATTCTGATTGCAATTTTGGCTGTTCAAAGCTCATCACAAGGCCCCAAAAATCTCTACCCACAATATAATTGAATATTATTGTTATCATTATTTTCTAACATTTAAAGTTGAAAAATAGATTTTATTTAAGAATGTTAATACTATCAATTTTTTAAAACTTATTTCAAGAATGGAATGTAAATAATAATAATAATAATGGAATGTTGGAGAATTAAATGATATTCATGCATTTTTAATTACTTATTACTATAATTAGGGCCTTAATTAAAGAATGTTAACTATAATTAAGACTTTAAATATTTTTTTCATAAATATTTTTTATTAATATGTATTAATTGAGAGCCTTATTAAATTGAAGGCCTTAGGCGACCGCCAAAGAGTAATCTGGACAGAGGCAGGGGCGGAGCCACCTTGGGGCTTGGGGGGGCCTGGATCCCCCCAAGCCCCAAGGTTCTCCCCAAAAAAAAAAAATTAAAATAATTAAAAAAAATTAAAATTTTGCCCCAAATTTTATTATTTTTTTTTTTTAATTTTGATCCCCCCAAAACTTTGTTTTCAATTTGGCCCCCCAACTTGGGGGGCTGGCTCACAGAGGTAATCGTGTTTCTACGCACCAAAGGCAATGCGGCTGCCAAGCTGGGGATGATGATGTTTTCACCAAGTTTTCTCCGTTCAAAGTCGCCCAAAAGATAGCCGATGGTGAAAGAAAGTGTCCGGAACTGGGCTTCAGTCAATTAAGCAAGGGCTAGTTTTTATTTTTTTTTCTTCACTTTCAATTTCTTTTTCCATTCAAAATGCCCGAAGAGAAAGCAAAGGGTAGATCGTTTCAGCTGCAGGGAATAACCAAAGGAAACTCCAAGTTGATTGTTGAATCAAATGCATAAGTAATTCTTTGGTACGTAGGGCTTACGGCCGGACGTAAAGTCTGTTCAAAGTTTTGGGAGAATGGTATTACGTTTAAATATGTAGAAATTTTTAAAATATAACTCTTGGAAATCTTCCTTTTAATTATCATTAAATTAATTACCAATATCTTAAAAAGTTTAAGTTAATAAGAAAAAGTTAATCAGATATTTTACCAGTCTCGAGTCTTGACAGTACTGTAGGTTCATTGCACTGCATGACTTCTTTTCCATGTATGTGAAACACGTAAACTTTAGGATTGAAATTAAACCGAGTTTCTTTCTTCGCGACCCATTCAACTTTGAAGCTCATAGCACAAATGGTCAAGACTCAAGAGTAAAACGGTTCCAACATATAGAAAATTGGAAAGTTCAAGTCATATAATTAACTTGGTGAGCATATAAATACCCCATATCCCTTTAGACAGATTCTTCATCATATTGTTTATTATTATCTTTGCTAATTAAAGAAGAAGATGAGGCTTCTAAACGTGCTTCTTGTACTCACAACAGTGCTTTTTTTTTTTTGGATGAATGAAAGCTTTGTAAAACCAAACACAAACTACAAACACACCAGAGAAATCTGGTTCAAACTATTACATGGGCAAAGAGAAAGCCCAAAACAGCTCATTCAAAAGCCCTTACAACTAAGACTAAATGCAGAAGACAATCTGCAGCATCAACATACATCCTGACTAGTAAACTAGAACAGAATATACAAACAAATAAAAGTCAACAAGACCTCAAACTCAACAAAACAAGAGAACCAACTAACCACAGAACTTAAACCACATTCTGCAGATTCCACAACTGGACTAACATCAGATTCTCAGCATTCTTCTTCTAAGTGCCCTTCACCAAAATTCTGGCTCTCACCTCCCATTCTGGCTTCCTCTGAACTCGGGATATTCCCATTTAGGAAGTCATTTCTATGTTTCCAAATTTGGTACACAGCAGCTCCTAGGCAGAGGATGCACAGTCTAGTTTTCGGGCAGTCTTTTTTCAGATTAGAAATACTCCAATTCACCACCTCCTCCCATGTCTCCACTGGATTAGTCACTAAACAAGAAGCCATAAGGCTTTTCCAAATACGTTTGCTGAAACTATATTGGAAGAACAAATGAGTTCTGTTTTCCAACCTTCCCCGACAAAAAAGACACATCTCCCCTAAATATCCCCACCTAGATATCCCCTCCTTAGTTATTAAAGCATCACGAAAAACCAGCCATAACATGAAGGAATGCCGAGGGATAGCCACTTGATTCCAAACCGCTATCCACCATTTCTCAGGAACCTCTTTTTTCCTTCAAGCATCCCATGTCTCTGCACAAGTATATCTCCCTTTCTTACATCTCCAAATAGGAAAATCAGAATTACCAATCTCTACCTCCAATAGTTTGCTCTGTATATCATCAATTCGATCAAATCTAGCATAAGGCCAATACCACTCCCCATTACAAATAATAGTCGACAGCTTGGCATCAATTGAGCTCCTTGCTTCATACACAACCCTATAGCCATACTTGTCTAGGAGACACCCATCCAGTTGCCAGTCCTCTAGCCAAAGAAATATTCGGTTGCCATCTCCCACTTTAAACTTCAAAAACCTCTTAGCCACCTCTCTAAGTTTGAGAATTTGCTTCCAACTCCAAGAGCAGGATTGAGGAACAGGAATTTGCCAAAAACTCCTCCCCTTCAACCAATTTTGATCCACCCATGCCACCCAAAGTGAACCTGCCTGAGCAAAGAGGTTCCAAATATGCCTAAGCATAGCCGCCTGATTCCAAACATTTAACCTCTTAAACCTCAAGCCTCCTTCCTTTTTCGGAACACAAACCTTCTCCCATGCAACCTTAGCCTTAGCATTCTCATTACTTCCTCCCCACAAGAAACGGTTTAGTTTCTGCTCCAACAACCGAATCACTGCTTTGGGAAGTATAAAAATACTAGACCAGAAGACTTGATGGCTGAAAAGTACCAAGGAAATCAGTTGTAACCTCCCTGCAAAAGATAAATGCTTGGCACACCAAGAATCAATCCGAGAAGTGAACTTTGCCACCAAACCTTCACAGTCTACTACTATAAGCCTCTTATTTATAAGAAGAACTCCCAAATATCTCACCGGAAACCCGCCTTTAATCATCTGCAAGAGAAACAGTGCTTTTTCTTATAAGCATGCACGCATGCAATGCTTGCAGAATCTCGCATGGAGAAGAACAAAAATTGATTAACAAAAGCCTTTTGTTAGGGTCACTACAAAGGGGATATGTGCCTCCGTCAGTGCCTAATCCGGGCACTCACATCCCGGCTTCAACAATCAATTCAAGGGCTTTGATGGGATCTCTGCAAAGGGGTCATGATGTGAACCCGTGGGATCGAACTCCCTTGAACCCACAATCAAATTGAAATTGTTAGTATTTTAATTGGCTACATTCAATTGACAAAATCACTATTATGTAATGTTGCTGCTTTCACAGGGATGCCGTATATTTCAGAGTCTTCAGATATTCAGAGTTTATTTTTCTGTTGTGGAAAGAGCCGTATTATGACAAGTTGTAAGTTTCACAAGCTTCTAGAAGTTATCCATGAAGAGTCCTTTGCAAAAACCAAGACAAATCAGTCAGTTCCTGTGCAACCGTCCGGACGGGCCTTTAAAGGCGTCCTGACACCCCGCAGTGTCCTACAGATAAACATTGAAGACGTCCGGACGTCAGAGAAACACCGTCCGGACGCTCGGTCAATCAATATTCTACAAGGAGTCTATTTTCAGAAGTCGACATTGTTTGGGAAGTCTTTGCAATCCGTCCGGACGACTCGGCATCACGTCTGGACGATGTCTTGTATTTGCAGACCGTCCGGACGACGCTGCAATACGTCTGGACGATATCCAGTAGTTCAAATAACTTCAGAATTCCGTTTGTACGAGGAAAGGTTTTAGCGAAGATCGTCCGGACGCAAACCTGATAAGGATAGAATTGCATTGTTTCTGAAGGATATCGTAGAAACCTGTCCGGACGTGGCAAAATTTTGTCCAGACGGTTGACAGAAAGAGTCTAATTTTTAGTAGTTTTGAAGGTCCTTTGAAGCCTATAAATAGGGGGCTCTAGGTCTGTGTTTTGTACAGAATTCGATAGAGAATTCCTTATAGCTTAGAGAGGGTGTTTAGGGAGATATTGAAGATCTGCTAGCTCTCTAGCTTTTGCCAGTGTGTGATTTGGTCGTGTGAAGTCTATCTTAGGGGTTGACCCTAAGGTAAAAGAATCCATCAAAAACCCATTCAGGTGGAAGATCAGGTTGGGAAGCGTTCGTGTTGGGTTACATGTCAGAGTTAAAGGTATGACTACTATATAGGGTTATGTGAGTACGAGTGTCTTGTAACTAGCTTTGTTTATGGATAGTGGATTTCCTGGGTTTGGCTGCCCCGAAGTGATTTTTTCTCTTCATAGTGTTTCCACTTCGTAACAAATATCTTGTCTTATTTAAATTCGGCATTTAAGATATTTGTTTGCACACAAACACACACTTGGTTTGTTTAAGAAGTCAATTTTGTTTTTTCAATTGGTATCAGAGCTGGTTCACTTGTGTTTGGATTTATTTCCTTAGTGTGATCCATGACTTCTTCTAACATAAATCTTCCTGAGTTCTCTGAAGATGATTTTTATGATTTCTCTAAAGATACCCTTTTGATAGGTAAAGTCTTTAAGAAATCCAATAGAGAACTGAAGAAGATTAAGCAAGAAAAAGAGTCTTTGATCTTACAGTTATCTAAATCACATGCCTTGATTGACTCTTTGACATCTGAGAATACCATGCTTTTTGATACTGTCAATGCTCTAGAGAATAAATTAAAAGAATCAGAGGATCTCTTGAAACAATTCTCTAGTAATAATTTGAAAAGCATGCTTTGTATTCATACAGATATTTCTAACAAGCCTGATTTAATTGTTAATGATTTAAGTACTTCTACTTCACATGCTTCTGGTTCTAAATTAGATTCTGTTGATATTAAGCCTGTGATAGTAGATGCAGCTTGTTTTGAAAATTCTTGCTTAAATAACTGTGTGAAGCCTAACTCCAAGGATTCGGGAACAAAAGGTAATTAGTTTGTTCCTATTTGTCATCATTGTGGGAAGGTTGATCATATTAGACCAAAGTGTTATCTGTTAAAATCCCATAAACCTTGGAAGAAGCAGGAGGATTCCAAAAAGAGCTTTATTGAGAAAACCTCTTCAGATAAATATGTTCCACCCCATAGGAGGCATATATCTCAAAGAGGTAAGGACTTTGTTATTTGTGAAAATGCTAATCTTAAATTTGCAGAGGCCTTCAAGAAGCATTTCAGCAAACAAAATCAACCTACCTGCTTTCATTGTGGTGTCTTTGGACACATCAGGCCACACTGTCCTCAGATCCGACATCAGCAGCCTCGGATCAGGAAAATAGAGCAAAAGACAGGTAAGTCTAGCTCTAAACCTTCCAAGCCTCATCATGCTTTTCGGCAACAACGGCATTTCCTCAAAGGGGTTCTCCCTCTTACCGTCAATATGGTAAGTATGGCCACACCAAGGCCGAATGCTTCAGAATGAAGCGTCCCAAACCCAACAAGAATCAGACCAATGAAGGGCTTGTCAACATGATGAAGAGTGTCCTAGTCAACTGATCAATTTGGACATGGCTCACACCCCTGCCTCACAGGTAGAGAAGGTATGGGTAAGGAAGGATAAGACCATTAACCCCTTGAGGAGGAGTGGACTCACCTAGTAGGTGAAGTCTCCCATGCCTAGGATTTTGGTTCCTTAATCCTAGTGCATGTCAAGTATGTTTGCATTGCATCTTTATATAATCTTATCTCATGAATGCTTTGCATGTTGTTGTGGAACCATCTTTTCTATCCCTATATTCTCTCTTGTTTGTCCTGAGGAAATTCTCAAGGTATTAAATAGGGATGATAGTAAAAGCATGTCAAGCGGCTGCTTTTCTATCTTGGTACTATCAAACTTCTCTCCCTGAGGTCAGGTTTGTTTTTACCTTACATACCTGGTCTATATTATCCTCTTTATTGTGAAGTATGTTTGTTTTTTTTAAAAAAAAAAATTGGGGGAGAAGATGTAGAATTTTATTTTTTTATAGCTTTTCAGATATTGTATGTGTTTTTGCTTGATATCTTAGTTCATTGTGCATTAATTGAATATACTTATATATGATTGAGAGTTTATGTCTGATATCTGCTAAGTTTTCATGTGCATCTTAATGCTAGATAGTTGCTTTTCTCATGTGATAAAAATATGCACTATCCAAAGCTCCCCTAAGGTACATTCTTTTTCTCTCTAACTTTTAGCTTCTGGAAATTCTATTGAGAGAGATTTTTTTGCTAAGATGGTCAAATTGACCAACTTGCTAGTTGAACCTAGAACCCATAAATTCTGACATTCTTTCTAGGTTGCAGTACCAAGTGATAAAAAAACATTCAAAACCGAATATATATGGATAAATAAAAAAATCCACTGCTTATGCTAAATCTGTTCTTGACCTTGTCCTTAAAGAAATAGTCAATGACCAAATCATTGCGGAAATAGACGATCACTAAAGAACGAAGTAAAAGAAAAGTGTTGCAGCTTAGGGGGAGTGTATCAGATGAGGGTGGCTAGGTTTGACTTTTGACTGATCTAACATTGATTTTCTCTCTTATTTAGAAAATCCGGTTGCTTTGAGTCATATCAATGAACTTCATACCTTATTGAGAAAGCTTTCACACACACACGCATTGCATGAGTTAAGTTTACTATTGAAAAATTTCTATCTGCAGGGAAATTTTTGTGCTTATTGACTCTTAACTCTTAATTATATCTTGGTATATTTTTGAAATGCTATTTGATTGTTTTATCTGTTATTTATACATGCGTGTTCTGAAGCTAAAGTTAGGAAATTTTTTCTGCATATTTCCCTCTGTTTTTCAGCATCTAGTGTGAAGCGTCTGGACGGACATGTTCTTGCGTCTGAATGCACTCGGCTCTGTCAATCTCATATCTGATAGCATGCCGTCCGGACGAGTATGTACCACGTCCGGACGCGATCTTTTTGCTTTCTCTGCCAAACACACACTACTTTTTGCCTATTCTATCACGTCGGGTTGTGTGTGTATTCTCTCGGACTAATCCCGAGATTTTGGCATTCTCCGCACATCTTTTCTCATTCCCAAGTATGTCCTTTGACTTTCCTTATTCTATTAAGCTTTGGTTCTTTTTAGAATATTGAAATATTTGATTGATTGGAATGATGATTTGAGAGATTGTGCATCTTTTTCTGTCTTTATGCTGGATGGATATTACTAATCTGTGCCTTTTGGATTGCTATATCTACTTTTGTATTTCTTTATTCATCCAATTGATACCCATCATAATACCACATTCTTGTTGAAACTAACAGGATCTAATATTTCCTTGTGGTGTTATTGTTGGATAGATTTCTGTTTAAATATTTTCAGGAATATGTTGTTCGGTGGCTTCTAGCATAGTGTCAGACAGAGGGCTCTTTGGAAAACAGACTAGTGTTGAAATCATATGTTCCAGAGATCTCAAATTTTAGATGAGCTCATTCCCCATGCTCATACAGAGTCTTCCGTAACCTTTTCCTCTAGATCTGCACCAGCTAAAGATTCAGGGGTGAATCTTCTTTATCATCTTGCAGACCACTTGTCTTAAGGATTTCTTTCTGTGGATGATCAGTTTCGGGCAAGAAGACTCAAGTGACTGAAACTTTTCAGTCTATGGTTTCCCGGCTTCAGGAGCTAGAAGCCGAAGTAGTTCAAATACAGCATTTTATACGGTTTTCTCGCCGTTACTTGATTTCAGTGGATCAATAGGATTTTAGAATGTTTTTGTCTGTGGATTTTATATACTCTGTTTACCCTTGTTCTGTTGAGACATCAAAGGGGGAGTATTTAAATACTGTGGTCTTTCTATACTCTGTTTACCCTTTGTCCCTTTGAGACAAAAAGGGGGAGTATAAGTTAGTTTTTGGCTTTTTGGACAGGGAATGTATTTTTAACCGGTCTAGTGATTTTTGTCCCAGAATGGCCAAATGGGGAATTTGTTAGTATTTTAATTGGCTACATTATGTTGACAAAATCACTATTACGTAATGTTGCTGCTCTCACAGGGATACCGTATATTTCAGAGTCTTCAAATATTCAGAGTTTATTTCTCTGATGTGGAAAGAGTCGTATTATGACAAATTGTAAGTTTCATAGGCTTCTAAAAGTTATCCATGAAGACTCCTTTGCAAATACCAAGACAAATCAGCCGGTTGCTGTGCAACCGTCTGGACGGGCCTTTGAAGGTGTCCCGACGCCCCGCAGTGTCCTACAGATAAACATTGAAGATGTCCGGATGTCAAAGCAACACTGTACGGATGCTCGATCAATCAGTATTCTACAAAAAGTCTATATTTCAGAAGTCGACACTATTTGGGAAGTCTCTGCAATCCGTCTGGACGACTCGGCATCAAGTCCGGACGATGTCCTGTATTTGCAGAACGTCCGGACGACGCAGCAATACGTCCGGACGATATCGAGTAGTTCAGATAACTCCAAAATTTCGTTTGTACGCGGAAAGGTTTTAGCGAAGACCATCCGGACACTCAGTCAAGCAGTCCGGACGCAAACATGATAAGGATAGAATTGCGCGGTTTCTGAAGGATATCGCAGAAACCCGTCCGGAAGTGTCAAACTTCCGTCCGGACAGTCGAAAGACATAGTCTGATTTTCAGCAGTTTTCAAGGTCTCTTAAAGCCTATAAATAGGGGGCTCTAGGTCTGTGTTTTGTACAGAGTTCGATAGAGAATTCCTTATACTTAGAGAGGGTGTTTAGGGAGATATTGAAGATCTGCTAGCTCTCTAGCTTTTGCCAGTGTGTGATTTGATCGTGTGAAGTCTATCTTAGGGATTGGCCCTAAGGTAAAGGAATCCATCAAAAACCCCTTCAAGTGGAAGATCTGGTTGGGAAGCGTTCGTGTTGGGTTACACGTCAGAGTTAAAGGTATGACTACTGCATAGGGTTATGTGAGTACGAGTGTCTTGTAACTAGCTTTGTTTTTGGATAGTGGATTTCTTGCGTTTGGCTACCCCGGAGTAGTTTTTTCTCTTCATAGAGTTTCCACTTCATAACAAATATCTTATCTCATTTAAATTCCGCATTTAAGATATTTGTTTGCACACAAACACACACTTGGTTTGTTTAAGAAGTCAATTTTGTTTTTTCAGAAACCTACCCAAGAAAGCCAAGAATCAAGTTAAGAAGATATAGACCTGTTGAAATCTTGTTTCAAGAACCTAGATTCGGTGAGAACGCCACAAAGGGTTTGCCTTTGATAAGTTCTTAGTTCAATCAAGAACAAGTAGAGGAAACTGAAAAGTTTTCTATGAAGAACAAAAACTTCATTGACAATCAACTTGTCTAGCAAATGTGGCTACAAGTCTTTTTAAAACCTCTCCATGAAACCCTAAACCTACTAAGGCCTACATCAATTAAAATACATGGGCTGAACATCTTCAAGCCTAAAACATCCTAAACTACACTTCTATAACTAATAAAAGAAGTCCACTTAATGAAATAAATAGGCCCAAAAGCCTATATCCATATAAATATAAAAATAGGCCCACACGCCTATACTTAGTGAAATAAAGGTTTGCACTAAACCACTAGGCTATGCTGCCCCCATTTGTCGCTTGTATCACATGGATTAAAGTTGGTTCTTCTTCTTTCAGGCCCATCTCGAATGTTGGGGCTTGCTCGATAAATTTGCAAACTCGGCCCAAGTAGATTGCACCAATCGTTGCATTGCTTCCTTGATCTTCTTCGCTTTTGACCTTGTGATTGGCCCATCTGGAACTTGCAAGGGATCTTTAAGATTCGGTCTACCATGGGGCCCATAAGGTCATGTGCCTCCATTTGCACCCAATCCAAGCACTAATTATATCCCGACTTCAACAATTGACCAAAGGGCTTTCGCAGGTCATAATATGTCTCATTTACTAGGTTCATTGCATAAGGGTCCACCCATGCCTTTAGGGAGTTCTTGGCCCCCACAAAAATTTAGAAATACCACAAAAAAATAATTGATTTTTTTTTTCCTCTGAATTTTATGTATTTTTATAAAATGGATTACCAAAATTAATTTTTACCTTGAAATTTTTTTAAATTTTTAGTTTTGTCCCCCCTCTCCTAATATATTGGTTCTGCCCTTATAGGTACCCACATCCCTGCTTCAACGCTCGGCCAAAAGGCCTTCTTGGGTCACAATTTCCCTCCTTTGCTAAGCTCACTGCAAAGGGGTCATGTGCCTCCATCTGCGCCCAATCCAGACACCCACATCTACATAACATTACCCCGCGACTTCGGAATCCTATAACTATCTTTGGCCATCTCTCTAAGTACTACCGCCAACTAATCTATAAAACAAATTATTTTACAGCTAAAGATCATGTAAGTATGTGGCTTAGTAAGTAAATCGCTATGAAACTTAGCCCATGTAATGAGCCCATTGTGTGTCATTTATAGAAGGTTATATGTTTAAGCATGCACAAAACTAACATAGTGAAAATCATTGAGCAATGGCAGAAATAAGGCTTAAAAGTACAGTATAAAACAATGAGTTATGCTTAAGGGAAACATTGCTTTAACTTTTGCGTTTTAAGAAACAATGGCTTTGGCAAAAGGATTGTGTTATTATTCTCAGAAAATCATGCTGATGAAGTGCATGTTTAAATACTAATACATATATCAATAGTTGTAATCATTCTCCATACGGCCTATATGTGCCCTTAACCCTTTCACGGTAAGGTTTGCACATCTCATAGAACTTATGGTGCAACCCCACAGCCAACGAGTGATGCACATAGCCAACCATGTAATGTCCAAGAAATTAATTAGGTATTAAAAATCTAAATTAGACTAATTAAGTGAGAAATTAAGAAAAATATGAGAAAAACACTTAGAAAACGTTCAGAGATGAGTTTCTATGTAATGCGTCTGGACGGACCAAAATATGTGTCCTGACGGACTTGGCAGAAAGTCTGTGTCTGCTGCTGTGTCCGGACAGCCAGCGGACGGAACTCCCAGTGAGTTCTAAATCATGTGCGTGTCTGGACGGACCATTTACATGTTCGATCAGGCCACATTTTAAGACACCAACGAGCTCATTTCTCTCTCTCTCTCTCTCTCTCTCTCTCTCTCTCTCTCTCTCTCTATCTATCTCTAAATCTTGGTAAATTGAACCCTCCAAACTCAAATCCGACACCAAAAATGTGATCATTGCTACAAGATCTATGGTTTCACCAATTGGTTTGAGGTAACTCCGAAAATCCTGGTTCCTCTAAATTTTGTGTAGATTTTTTAGAGTTTGAGTTTGATCTCTCAATTTTCTTTAGGTATTGTGTATTTTGAAGTGTTCTACACAATCTCCAAGCATTGGGTTTCACTTTTGGTGAGAAATCAAGGTAAGACTCAAAACCCTAAATTTTTGTAAGTGTTGTAAAATTAGCCATTTGTGTATCTAACCCTAAGATAATCTTATGGGTTAGTGTTCTTAGTTAATGGGTTGTTAAATGGATCCTTATAAATTTATGGGTTTTCCATGGGTTATAGTTCTTGAGCAATTCAAAAGCTAAATAGAAATTTAGAGCTAGAAAATGTTATGTGATAATATTAATGTGTCATCACAATGTGTTGTACAGTGATACATTGTGTGGCTTACAAGAAGAATTTCTTCATAGCCAACTGTCAAGCTGCCTAAGTGAGTATTCAACTCATCGAGAAAAGATATTACATTTTGTGAAGTTTTTACAATGAAATAAATGTTAGATTTATGATAAACCGAGCCAATGATATTTTAAGATGATATATGCTTGTGAATGATTTCAATACCTTCAAATATGTTTAAGTTATGTCTTAACATGATTTCAAATGAGTTAAGGTTTCATTTTACAATTAGAATGATGTGAAAAACATGAAACGTTGAGAATTGTATAAGTGTGTGAAAGAATGAACACGTATGATGTAAGTCACGAAAGCACAAGCATGCACATGGAACAAAACGCTGAACCAAAAATCCTTGGGCTACATATTGCTGGGCGCCATGCAACAAGACCATTGGCTTGCGTACCCCTTGGCACTATAAAACAAAAAACCCTTGGGCTACGTACCACTGGGCACCATGAAACGAAAAAACGTTGGGATGTGTACTACTTGGCACTATGAAACGAAAGACCCTTGGGCTACGTACCCCTGGGCACCATGCAACAAGACCATTGGGCTGTGTATCCCTTAACATTATGAAACGAAAGAACCTTGGGCTGTGTACCCTTGGGCAACATGAAACGAAAGACTGTTGGGCTGCGTACCCCTCGACACCAAAATGAGATGAAAACGAATGATGAGTACGAATAGCATGATGTTGATGTGTGACATATTTTAAGATGATTTCATAACTAGATGTATCAGTATGCCTATGAGTTTGAATGTAACAGAACATATGTATACAGTTACAGTTAGATTGCATAGATTTTAATACGAAATTTCATGCTAGGCGTACCAATATACCTATGAGTTTGAATGGAATAGAATATATGTATATAGTTACGGCTACAATGCATATGACGTTTTATAAGGCACTGTGCTTGATTGTGCTTAGATATGGGTATTTCCCCAAAGGTTTGAAAATGCTCGTATCTTTGTATAGTTGAGTTATGATGCCGCTCATTTTCTACTTAAGACATACTCATATACTTGTATTTCCCGATGGATGGAGGACTTGTATACGAGTATGGCTTAGCCACTTGATATATGTATAATGTGTGGATAAAGTAATAAAGTTTCTCTTGATACAAGCACATATGTTTACTACATTAGCTACGAAACATTTAAAAAAAAAAGACTCATAAATAGTAACTATTATAGTAAATATAAGGTAGAAAAGATGGCTCATTGTGAAAACTTAGTGAGTTTTATACTGTTGAGTTTGTGGACTCATACTTCCACCTATGCGGACATGGCTATGACCACTACCGTGTAGATGCTGATGTTGTGGCTACAAGTACCACTGACGTCGACTAGGACCCAATAGCGTTATATTTGGGATACTACGATTGAGGCCCACCGCATTAGTCGTATGTGGGTCAGACTATGGATAGTCCATATTTTGTATAGACATTTGATATATGGCTTGTGTTACATATGACATTTATTTTGTATAGCCATTCTTTGATGTAATTAATGTTTTGATTAAGCCTTAAACAGATAGACAAAAATATGGCTTTGTTGTTGTATTTACACTTTTTAGTTAATGAATTTAGTTCCACTGCTATAGGTTTATCTCTGTGCATATATTATGAGATGTATTAGGTTAAAGTTGGCTTTATGACTAATTGCCATGCCACTGTGATGATTTCGTCTTATACAACAAAAAAAAAAAAAAAAAAAAAAAAAGGGGTCATCACAAACCATCCCTAGTTAATCAACCGGGTACATACCTTGAGTGACACTCAACTAGTAATTCTACAACTGTAACCCAAACCCGTAAGTGGTTGCATTGGTCAGGTCATGATAGCCCTCAAATCTAAGGTACAACATTATTCATGTCAACAACTGGGACATAAGGTTAAGTCTTTATAGTCCAGTATACACATGCCACAGGTCATCATTTTGTCCAATGATGGCCATGTCATATAATCATTATTATTCCAATTTCACATATATAGTTCAGTCATGAAGAAAAACACAGTGATAAATGATGAAATTTAATCAATAGGATTATTAGTAAAATACGGGCTCACAACATATATTCAAAGATATTTTATACATGTTCAAAATGAACATTTGTAAGTATTGAAGATAGTCATGATTAAACGGTTCAACATTTTTGTGTTCTCATGGGTGACTACTTGCTGTTAGGTTTTAGAAATTGGCCTTATTCATTATGCAAAACCTTACATGTAATGTTTTTCATTTCCTAAGTGTTTGGGGTGAAAAGGGTTGGTTATTAAGGTTTTTTGGTTTCCCGTTCAAAGCCCGTCTTGACGCGAATGTGACGAATGGTCTTAGAGAAGTCTCGGCCATCTCCCATTCAAAGCATGTCACAATGGAAACGTGACACAGAGCCTTAGAGAAGTCTTTGCCTATTTCCATTCAAAGCCCATCACGACGGATACGTGATGCAGAGTCTGAGAGAATTCTCGTCCTACTTCCGTTCAAAGCCTGTCATGACGAAGATGTAACACAACCACAAAGAAGTCTCTATCTTTCCACTTGCAAAGCCCATTCAAAGCTCGTCATGACGCAACCTGTGAAAAAGCTTCCAAATGTTAAAGAGTTAGCGATGAAACCTTAGATGCCGCGTCATGATGCGAAAGGACCCCGTCATGACGCAAAGAGAAATTCTTGTGCGCTAAATCCAAATCTTTGGCTCATTTGGCTCATCCCATAGCTTTCTAGCAAGATTTGGACTTTTTAGTTAGAAAGATAGAGATTCTTGATCCTATAATCCTCCTAGATATATGCCTTCCTTCACCCTTGTGTACCCAAGTTAATATTTATAAAAGCTTGAAGCTTTTCTACCACTAGGGACTTTGCTTTTGTTTTTATCAAATCACATCATACACATTCTCTTGTCCACCAAAGAGTCTACAAAAGGAGTCTGTGAGGGAATGCTTAAAGAAGATTGGCTAGCTCAGAGGCAAGTGGGAAACTTGTTGTCGTACAAAATCTTAGATTTACAAAGGGGGTTTTGTAAGTTTCTTTGTCTGTACTTTAGATCTTTTTCATGATAATGATTTTTTGAGTTTGGTTGCCCCGAAGTGATTTTTTTTTCCTTTGATTTGTTTTTAGGGTTGTCCACTTCGCAACAAAATTGCTTTTGTTGTGGACGTGTTATTTATTGTTGAATACTGCAATTTATTTTCTATATATATATTGCATGTGTATATTGTTGTTGGGGGTTGAATCATTCCTAGGGTTCTATCACTTTGTGCACAAATCCAAGTACGAGTTCCTCGAAAAGTCTTTACTCTTTAATATGCATTTTTATTATATCATTAATCAAGCTCCTAAGCTATAAATCCCTAATTACAACTTAAAACCCTTAATCCTATATTCCGGTCTAAACTGTTCGAATATTAGTTAGAGACAATGGTACAGACGCATCAACCAAACATAATTGTACAATTTAAACACTAACTACACAGATTTCAATTTTTGAACTTCTTTCCATCAAAGCTGATATTACATAATTGCCCTCTAATAATAATACTAGCTGTAACACCTTGCTTAGGAAATACAAAAATGATAATAATAGAATTAACATAATGAGTTTTTTTTTTTTTGAAGGATTAACATATTGAGTTAGATTAATAAAAATATTTAAGTAAAAAAAGAAGAGAGAGAGAGAGAGAGAGAGAGAGAGAGAGAGAAGAAAAGAAAAATAAAGATACTGATAGAAATAAAATAGTAAGGAAAAAAAAAACATAACAAAAGCTTTCAAAAGCTTCGTCCAGAGAGAGTGGTCAATTACTACACTTCCACTTTGCTACATCTACCATTTACTTGGCAAAAAGAGATAAGTTTTGAGTGTTCTAAACTTCGGAATTGGTTGTCATAGAATTTATCGCCAATCTTCTGTAAAATAAGTAATAACTTTATTCTGTACTTTTGAGTGGACTAATTAAGGACTGACTAATGGTTTGATTACTAGATTACTAGACCGATTAACGAGCCGATGACGTGGCAGACAAACAGTCTAATGAGTTGGGTGTTGGAGATATTGCGGGAAATAAGTTGTCGGCCAAACTTAAGAAGTGTGAGTTTTAGTTGAAGAAAGTATCATTCCTAAGGTATGTGGTGTCTGATGAAGGCGTTTAAGTTGATCCAAGAGAGAGAGAGAGAGAGAGAGAGAGAGAGAGAGAGAGAGAGAGAGAGAGAGAGAGAGAGAGAGAGAGAGAGAGAGAGAGAGAGGGGGGAAGCATGGCGGAGTTGAGTTTTAGACAAAAAAAAAGAGGAAAGATGCTGTGAGAAGACTCACGACTGAACAAGGTGAGACTAGATTTTTCTCTAAATTCTTGAGATGCCCACCTAATTCAAAGCTTGATTTTCAGATTTAATGATTAGGATTCTGACTGGAGTTATGGTGCTTTGTAAGTCTATTTAACTAACAGCTAAATTTGAGACTTTTTATAGAATCTGGGATTTAGTTTAGGGGAAAGGAAAACCGAAACTGTTATGAAGCGTTCCAAATTCTTAGTTAGTCTCGGTTAGAGTTTGGGTTGATATTGGGGTTTTATGGTTTAACAACCAATGTCTTTGTTGGTTAGGTTTTCTCTGTGTTGGTTTCAATTTTGGAAAGTGAAAAAGTGTTGATTGAAGTTTTTGTATTTGTGATTGTGTGTCTGTGGCATTTGATTTGAGATTGTGTTTTGATAATGATTGATATTGGGGAATTATCATTCCCCAACCCGAGTGGACCAACAATTGGTGTGTACCCAAGTGGTTGGTCGAGTTGGCTACAAACCGTTCGAATGTCCACCAAAGACCGCCTAGATTCAATGGTCAAATTACCAGTTCAGACATGATGCACAGTCGATGGTCGAACTCTACAGTCTCTATCGAAGCAGATACTTAGTGGGGTCAAATCAGGTCAACGTCTGATTTGGTGTCCTGGATCGATCCTGGAAAATTCGGGATCACTGCACATCGCCTGATATCTTACCACCATGCTAATTACTATTCAATATGTACCCAAAGACTGTTCACACCATACCAGGGGAGTCGGGATCACTGAAAATCCAGAACCTCCATGCTCTTCAACCACTCCAAGGACCCTATAAATAGTGGGCCACTAGGTCTTTGAATGATCTTTTTTTTTTTTTTTTTTCCTTTTTCTTTTTCTTTTTTTTTTTTTTTCTTTTTTTTTCCTCTCAACTCTTGCTCTCACCCACTACTAGCCTGACTTAAGCATCAGAGGGAGGATCGCTAGCCAACCCCAGTGATTCCTTGTCCTTTTGCAGGTTACCCGAGTGTCCAACGCACCAAGAAGGAGCAACCCGACCCACAGAAGAGCGGAGCAGTTCATCACATGGGCTAATCAGAAGATGACACGTCACCATACTGGAAACTGTCCCAACAATTGATGTTGAGATTGAGTTAGAGGAATTATGGTGAAGTTGAGTTGATTTTGTTGGAAATCTAATGAATTTATTGGGGGTATACGACTATACATTCGGACATGATTGATTTTGAGGTGTTCTTAATGTTTTAGATTAAGGGATATATGGATTATAGTTGTTAGTGGTTATGGACTTGTTGGTTGAAAATGTTTGGCAAGCATGGTGAAATCTGTTGTTGAACGAGTTTAGTACTATTTTTGTAAAAGGATTTTTTGAGATTTTAACCTTGATTCAATGGTGTTCGAGTATATTCTTTGTATATTAGCTAAAGATATTTTGCTAATTTTGGGAAAGTGATATATTAAGTTCGAACATTCTAAGGTATTAGAAAGGAAAACACTGATAATAAAATAAAGAGACAAAGGTAAGAGAGAAAACACAAAGATTAAGGTGGTTTAACCTATGACTTACATCCACACGTTAAAGCTTTATAGGAAACATCTTTCATTCGTAATATGATTTAAGTACAATGCTTTATTTATAGAGCTTTACAAATGTTTGAATAATTTCAAATACAAATCAAATCCCTTAATTTCAGATAATCAAATCAATTAAATCCATTTATTTATGGGATACAAATCAACAGTTATCTTAAAGGATTTCTATCCTTTAACATGCCCCCCAAGATGAATGGTCCGTTAGCTATTGTTGATCTTGAACATCGAGTGGCTGAAGAATGGCTACTATGGTCAGTTGCTATAACCGAAACTTTGACTTCGGCAACTTTGCCTAGTATCGGTTACTTTAACTGGAATTTAGATATTGGCAACTCTGGCCGGCATCGGTTACTTTGACCGGTATTTTGACATCAGCGATTGTTTGGCCAACATCGGCTACTTTGGCTAAAATTTGGACATCGGCTTCTTTTGGCCGGAACGGGCCAACTATGGGCCTAAAATGGGCTACATGAGCTACACATATGTTGCTTGGGCTTTTTGTCTACCTCTTTTTTTTGAACTGATTTTTTTTTTCTTCGGTTTCTTCTTCTTCTTCTTTTCAACTCCTTGAAGCACGAACTTTTTTCTTTCTTGTCATGCCTTGTACCACCACACAAACAACTAACTCCTATTTTTTTTCTTTTTTTCAAACTAAAGGATAGCTTGCATTGAGAACCCACGACAAAAGTGCTCGAAGGGTAAAAAAAATTGAAGCAAAAGAAAAGAATCAAAATTGATGAATGAATGATTTTTGTTTTAGGTCAAATTAAGAGAATTGGAACATGGTTTTTTTTTTCTTTTTAATAGAATGAGGAAAATTGTTACAGGGAAGGATCCCTACCACTCCGGATGAAAATTGGAACATGGTTGAGTTACCATGCGGCTTTTTTTTTTTTTTTCTTTTTGTGTGTGATACATGTAATGTGAGTTGGATGAGAAATCTTATATATATCCAACTCACACACACCACACGTTGGCAAAGCTAAGAAAAGCAACTCAGAACATCCAAAATGATTCAGATATGATGCACAACAAAAATTTCAAGACTGAAGGCTTTATTACAACACTCCTACCCAAACGAAGGAGCACAACCGGATAATAATCACGATAGGCTAAACAATGGACTCTTATAGATAGTTTAATCCTCAAATATCAAGTGAAAAGCAGAGACAAAACAATGACAAGAGAAGATGGAGAACATAAAAATAAAAATTAAAAAAATAAAAAATAAAAAAATTTAAAGGATCAAAAACTGGTGTTAACCTATAGTTATGATACCATAAAAAACTGATAATGAAATAAAGAGATGAAGGTAAGAGAGAAAACACAGAGACTAAGGTGGTTTGGCCTATGACCTACATCCATACGTTAACATCTTATAGGCTACATATTTCATTCATAATATGACTTGAGTGCAATGCTCTATTTATAGAGCTTTACAAATGTTTGCATAATTTCAAATACAAATCAAATCCCTTAATTTCAGATAATCAAATCAATTAAATCCATTTATTTATGGGCTACAAATCAACAGTTATCTCAAAGGATTTCTATCATTTAACAAAAAGTAATAATTTTTGGAGGTTTGATGTTATAAGACTATTTAAGTAGGTTTAAATCACGATGGTTTACATGGAAAATTCAATAAAGGTCTCTTAGGGCATTAGATCAATGATCGAGCATGTAAAGGCCGGGATCAAGTGTTTTTGAGGGAGAGTTAGAGTTTAATCAAGAGAAACAATATTTGATTTTAGAGCAAGGAAAACAAAATAAAGAAGATTGGTAGATCATGGAGCCTAATCCTAAGCTTTTGAAAATAAGTTAGAAATGCCACGAAATTATGGAAAAGAGGATGATAGAATAATGGAGTCACTGATTTTATGTAAATATGACATCAAGAACATTATGGCCTTCTCTAGTGACCAAAGGGAAATCACCCCCTTGTGGACATGCTTGCCCTATGAAGGGATGGTCTCCTCCATACCTACAATTACAGAGGAAGATACAAGAAAAGGAAAAACAAAATTAGTAGGAAAGATATTACTTCCATTACCAACTACTAGCTCCTGGTCTCATAAACAATACTGAAAATTTCAAAGTTATATTGCAATGAAGTCACTGATCTGAAGTAAATATTATTTGTCATGGTTTTTGCCAATGGAAAATATAATTTTATTCACCCCTTTCAAAAAAAAAAAAAAGAAATAAGTTGATCTGTTGACTAGGCCTGTCACAAATTGTTTGAGAAAGCAACTAGCAAGCTCTACACAAAGGACTAGATACACACACATATGTGTATCAATTTAGTAACATGATAACATACCACATTAAAAGCATACCTCTGCATCACCTAAAAACAGGTCATCAATCTCTTCAGCAGTTTCCATCTAGTTGAGCTGCAATATGAAACTGCTAATGTGTGTAATTGCTTACAGCTTGAACTAAAACTGGAACCTACCCATCTACCCCCCTTTGTACTGGCTTTCCTTGACCATGAGTGCAAGCGTGTTTGCTGCATTTAGTAGAGACTGAAAATGAAAAGGGAAATTCAGAAGTAAATACCTTGAACTAAGAACTAACCAGGAAATAAGAATGGATGCAAGCTCCATATTTTGAGAGTCATAACATTACATTTTACAAAAATAACTTAAACTTTTCCTAAAATTTTCGCATGCTATATATATAGCACAAGTTGGACCATTGAAATAGGAAACTTAACAACAGTGCTACTCACCTTCTCTTAGAGTATTGACTCTTCGCCTTGCAATCTCCGGCGTCCAATGACAGCAACAAGTATTCCTTCTTCTATAATATTAGCATCATCAAATGCAAAATCAATCTACAAAAGAGCAAGTTAAAAGTGGTACCCTACTAAGTCTTTAAATTTTAAGGGACATCATAGTGATCATGCACTCAGATTCATGCAGAGCACATTAGTGAGGGAAACTCCAAATAATACCTCTCAATAGTGAGAAAAGCATCTTGAGAATTAAATATCACTTTAACTTCTCATAAGAATATGCCTTTTTTTTGCCAACTTTTCATGTGTCAATCTATAAGCTTTTTCCTCTCTTCAAGAGATAGGCCATTTTGAAGAGATGTGTTGGATTAAGCTTGTAAGATTGTCTGTGTCTACCTCTTTCTCTTAAATTTCCGATGTGTTGTGACTTCATCCCATTTCCTCTTTCCCCCTGTTAAATCAAAAAAAGCGGAAAAAAAGTGTGTGTGTGTGATGGTTGTCCCACATCGGAGAGGAAAGTAGAGTGAGATGGCTTTATAAGCTCCTTCCTCTCTTCAAGAGATATGCCCTTTTGAAGAGATGTGTTGGATTAAGCTTGTAAGACTATCTATGTCTACCTCTTTCTCTTAAATTTCTGATGTGTTGTGACTTCATCCCATTTCCCCTTTCCCCCTGTTAAATCAAAAAAAAAAAAATGGAAGAATTATTACCTATGTAAAAACCTAATCGTGAGTAAAAAGGAAACTTATTTGATGTTTAAAACATGTGGACACTTGAGAATAAGCTTGGTATTGATCCAATGGAATTCCTGCCTTTGCTGCTTCACTTACACTAGCAATAGACCTGCAAAAAACCAAAGCACTGGTGTGCGGATTGGAACTGGAAAGAATAAGTAAAAAAGGCTTTACACAGGACCAAGACTAGAGAGCAAAGAAAATAAAAAATATTAAAAAACTTCACAGAGAGCATGTAATTGAACCGAAGGCAAATTATAAAAGAAAAGAAATATATTTTCCTTGAGCCAACAACAATAAGGCGTTGGTCCAAAGAGAAATGCTGGGTGAATAAACAGAATCATTAAGTGGCATTCATGTTTTCTATCTCATCCTGGCTGCAATTCATGGAATAGCTCGTGGATAAATTAAGTTGCCTTGTTTCTAGTGTTGGACAGATTAATAGACCACGACACAACCAGCTGCAGAGGAAATTTGAACCATTCAACGTAGTAATTACAGATTTACAGGACATCAGTTGTTTCTGAAGTAGTCACTGCCAATTAACTTACGTTGGCACCCCAACTACATCTTTTAAAGCACCAGCACGAATTTGTCGACCCAGATATTGTATGGCCAATCCATAAGCATAACCAAACCCCAACCCGATAACCATGCCATTTTTTATGATGTATCCACCTAGAATCAACATTAGAGTTACCAATCAATGTTGTCTCAGTCACAAATGAAACAAACACACGCACAGACCTAGTTAATTTGCAATGAACAATGAAAATATCAAGTTTCCCAAACACTTTAAATGTTCAAGCCTACAATCGTATCCCCCTCTATTTCCTTCTCTTTGATATAGTTGATCTCTTTCTTCTTCCTTCCTCAACCCACACAATACAATCCCACTCAAAGTAACCAAAGATAACCACCAACTCTCTCTCTCTCTCTCTCTCTCTCAAATCACACAAAAAACATAATCAAATGCATTTTTTCTCTTCAAAACTCGAGGCGGATAAACAAATCCTCACCGTCAAATTATATGATTGCACAACTTTCTTCAAGAATGGAATGAAAGTGGTCATTGAGTTAGGAAATCATAAAGTGTGGTGGGCTACTTGGAGGAGAGCCGAGGGGTCAGCGAGACTTGACCCACAAACTCTCAAAGAAATCGTCTTTCTCCTTGCTCTTCCTCTACTTATGCCAATCCCATTTGAAGCTGCGTGCGAATGCAGGCCATAACTTAAAGATGATGACGATGAAGCCATTGATGCCATCATCTACTCGTCTAGCTTGCACCTCAGGCGCCACTGCATGGTTTGAAATGATAACGAAAAGCTTCCACTTCAACTAAGCCCGTGGGCGGGCTGCTCGACATCGAATTTTGTCTAAAAAGTAGTACTTGCGTTGGGGCTCCCTTTTCTTTGTATTTGGGCTTCAACCTGCCATTTCCATTGGAAAAAACTCCACTTACCCCTGCTTTTGCAACCATACATTTCAAGTTTAAAAATTTTCAATTGGTATCTTAACAATTTCACCCCCAATATTAAGGTTTAGGGTTAAATCAAATGGTAAACATATAAAATGTCCCTTGTACCCTTATAAAATTTATAAAAATACAAATTTACCCTTAATTAAAAAATTAAAAATTAAAAAAAAATATCAAATTTTGTTTTTAGGAATTCACCAAACTTGAAAAGTTGAATAAAAGATTTTTAAGAAAATTAATGAGATTGAACTTGAAAAGAAAATTTGAAACTTGGCACTTTTAAAATTATACATTAAAAATTTAAAAATTTTCAATGCCGGAATTTTTCAATTCTTCCACCATCCCAGAAGCATAAATAAGTGGTGCGGCCCTCCCTTCGCATAACCTCATTTCATGAAAGAAAAAAATTAAAAAATTAAAAAGAAAAGTTATGTGATTTGTTTTTGTCGCGTGGTTTCTACACCACTTCCAACATCCGCCTGCCGCCTTCGGTGATCGTCTTTCGGCCATTACCAATCAACATCAGTCACGCCTTGGCGAGCCTTACCCCACCCAGTGCCGCCTTGTCGCGTGGTTTCTACACCACTTCCGGCATCCGTCTGCCGCCTCCGGTGATCGTCTTTCGGCCAGTACCAAGCAACATCAGTCACGCCTTGGCGAGCCTTACCCCACCCAGTGCTACCTTCCATGGCTCAGTAAGGTACCAGCTCCGCTGGATTTGTCAACCGTTGTATACACTTAAGCGCCACCGAATCCACTGGCCGTCTACGGCCCATTTTCAATGCCTCTGTTTCCAGCCGTTCATTGGTCTTCCTTATCAATTGTTCACTGTGTACGGTGTCTCTCAGACATCATTGATTTTTTTTTTTTTTTGTGAGATGCAAAGACGTCTTCGTGGTTTGTGTGGTGCAGGAAAAGTCTTCTTTTATTTGAAAAAAAAAAAAAAAACAAAACAAAAGCAAAAAAAATTTCACCCAAAGAGGCATATGCAAGGCCCATAGTTGGCCCATTCCGACCATAATAGTTGATGCCGGGGAAAAAACAAAAACAAAAAAAAGTCGCCAATGTCCAAGTCTCAGTCATTGTAACTGATACTGACCATAGTTGCCGAAGTTCAAGTTCAGGTCATAGTAGCCGATGTTCAAATTCAAGCCATAGTAGCTATTCTTCAACCATTCGACATTCAAGATCTACGATCACTAACGGACCGTTCATCTTGCATTGGCATGTTAAATGATAGAAATCATTTGTGATAAATTTTGATTTGTATTCCCTAAATCAAGAGATTTAGATGATTTGATTGTCGTACATTAAGAGATTTTTGTTAACCCTAATTTAAGGGATATATTTGTATTTAAAACTATTCAAATCACATGTACAGTTTTATAAATAAAGCCTTGTACTCAAATCAAACATGAAGCAAAGATCTAGCCTAAAGCTTTAACGTGTGGATGTGGGTCATAGGCCGAACCACCTTAATATCTATGGCTTTCTCTCTTTCCTTTATCTCTTTAGATTATTATTAGTTTCTATAGGTTGAGTTGAATATCTTTGTAAGACTTGAGGCAAGTGCAGTAAATTTAGAGATGCAGTATAATCTTGTCATTTTTTTCAATGTAAAACAATATTCATAAAATAATTTAGGTGCAGTAAAGTATGGTGAGAAATTTATAATGGAAATAATATTGGGGCAGGGTGAATTAAGTAGAAACTAAATTCTAGGAATATAATTTTTTAAAGAATGAGTATTTTGATTTTAGGTAGTAAACATATATATTTTTGTCTATAAGAACGTGTAACATCGTTTAAGGTGTGTTAAATCCTCGTGGTAGTGGTGCAAGAACAAGAGGTAAGTAGAACTGATTAATCAAGATTTTATGAAAATGATACACTTAAATGCACATATTTTTAAAATAAAACAACATATATATTTGTAAATAAAATGTATTTGCGTGTATATACATGTGCATATGTCCTATTATTATGAATTTTCAAAATAATGAAATTTTAAATAAATCATGCAATAGTGAGTCGAGCTATATTTTGATAACATTGACGCATAATTTGACATTTGATGTGACGCCCTGGCTTCATACAATAAGGTCGTAAGTAGAAATAACTGATTTCGCACGTGACATTATGACATCAAAATAAAATCTCGTAGCAGAATAAATTTTTTCTTTTAAATCACTAGGAATTCCTCACATAACACGTTTGAGTTGACTAAAATACCTCAACTTGAAACAAATATATAGTTTAGTTACATAATAAATAGACACTAGGTGTATCAAATAAGATAAGTGTCACAAGCGGTAAATAAATAAATATAATTATACAACACCAAACATAATCTAGAGAGAGAGAGAGAGAGAGAAAGAGAGAGTCGTATAATAAATATACAAGATAAGTTCAATATTTAACAAATGGGCTAGTCCATAAAGCACTAGCAATAGAACTCAGTAGATGGTCTCTTAGTAAGCATCAAAATTGGCATAAGCGTTACCTGTCTCTCAGTAAGCATCATACTCTAGTCTTGCATCAAAGTCTATGTAAATACCACGTTACTATATTTACATAGACAAACAAGTGAGTCTTTTATTTTCATAGTATAAAAAGACTCTTGGTTTATTAAAGGAGTTACAATAGCAATGATAGTAAATGTACGCATATGTAACGTAGTGACAATTTGCTTTGAGTAAAGTCTTATATTTATGTTCTTTCCCACCTCTCGTTCCAAGGTTAAATACCAGCCCATCTTAGCAGGATTTTGGAAGCCTATTCTTCCCACCATATAAAGTTTACATATTTGCTACCAGAAGCCTTTGGACTGTTAGCCAAAACTACCAAGTCCACTAGTAGCCTTGCCCCCTGCTACCACCTAGTTTTTGTTGATAGTTATCATTCCAGCTATTTATTTATTTAGACAAAAATATGCATTTGTTTCATTCGTGCGTAGTATTTCAAGGTGGATAATGAATAAGACAACAACTATTATAATAATGAAACACACTGTCATTTCCAAGTAAGTACTTCCATACTTACTCTCTTCTGATAGAATCTCTTGATCTCTTTTTGCATATAATGGAGAGAAAGAGAGAGAGAGAGAGAGAGAGAGAGAGAGAGAGAGAAATGATATACATACATCTCTGACACATATTCATACAATCAAGTTTCAAATTTACCATTAATTTTATGGGACCCATATAATTCCAATGTTGGATTTGAATATAAGATGTATATGCGCACCAACTCTTAGCTCTCAACCCCCACTCAGCCATTCCCTGAGTCCCATTTTTTTCTCCTTCTCTTATAATCACATACATATGGCTATTTCTTTTATAAAAGCCCTAAATTTCAAATCATAAATCATATTAGAGTGTATAGAGATGATAAGAGCTGAATGTTGCACATTCAAACCCCTTAACTCGCATTTGTTAACCCCTTAATTTCTTTGTAATATAACGTTTTGTGTTGTTTTTGCATTTCAAGTTTCTAAAGAAAAATACAAGTAAAGCCGTCAGTTTTGAGCTTAAAAAGAGCAACAAGTTTTCTCCCAAGGCAATTTGCTCTAGCGCACAGCTAGACGATCGAGCACACGAATCTAACCAGCCAGCATAGTGGGCTTGAGCGCACCAAAATACGAGCTCGACCGCAATCGAAATGTGATTAAGGGCATTTTGCAATGCTGAAATGCAGAACTATTGCAGAAATTCAGAGAAAAAGAAGAAAAGAATAAAAACAGCTACAACAAGGAATCTAGACCTCGTAGAGTGCTGAAATAGAGGAGAAGATGCATTTCTTCATGAGAGGAAATCTCATTTGCCTTTAAATAGAAGATTAATGTACAATTTGAAAGGAGAGTTTTAGAGAAGAGAAAAAGAAAGAGTTTTGAGTTTTTCTTAGCTTTTTTTTAGCTTCTCTCAGCAGGAAGTCGTGCACAACAACTCTTGGATGAATTTCCCTTCAACCAAAGTGAATTCCAGGACCTCCATGAGTGGCTAATTTTTTCATAAGGTTTTGATGTAACCATTTCCAAGTATCAATGGCTTAAATTGTATTTTCTCTTTGGAATTTTTTGCATATGTGTGATGGCTGTATAGCCTAGAGGATTGCAAATTTTGTAGTTGGTTCTAATGATTATATGCAATCTTGATGAACATCTTAGAAATTTTTTTATCTTGATTGTACTCGAATCATTTTCATTTTTTTGTGATTATGAGAATCATGGTTATGCAACAATTTTCTTTTACACGCAATTAAGAGAGTTTGATAGCCCATGCCTAGGGAAGACAAATCATACTACACCCTAGTTTAGTGTAATGTAGATAGACAATTTGTAGTAACCAAAGATGAGTTATGCTTAATCCTTAATTGTTTGTAACTAAGTTAAGAAATTTGATAATCCATGCTTACGGTAGATGGATCGTACTACAACATAGTTTAGTGTAATGTAGTAGACGATCCATGCTAATCAAAGATGGGTTATACTTAGTTTTTGATGATGGTATTTTCTTAACAGCTTTGTTGTGTGCTGGACAAACACACACATGTAATATCATGCATAGAATGAGTTTTTCTTGTTAAATACAATAGCCATTGTTACAAGGTTAGTGGTGAAATTAATTTCCTATTCTCTACTCTCATTTAGTTGCATTTCAATTTATATTTTCAGCACTTAGTTTCAAAATCACAAGTCATTTTTCTGTGGAGTTAAGTTAAAGTAAATTTTATTAAGACTTGATAATAGAAACAACGCAATCCTTGAGGTTTGACACCCTCAATATAGACCTATCCTATAGTGATTCGTGCTATTGCGAGTGGTATTTATTATTGACGTTACAAAAATGACTACATCAAGAGAAGTGAGAGCAGATAACTCACAGTTCACTGATGACTGATGCGATGATGCCTGCTGTTAGTGGTGCATGGATGGTAGAAGGTGGATGCATAGACATATCGTGGATGAATCTCAGTTCTCTCACCTCTCGGTATTTCCATAACCACAAACATTTTTTTTTTCTTTTTCTTGGGGTTGGGTGACGTGGTGAGATTGAAGGAAATTTGAGAGTTATTGAAAGAAATTTTCTCCCCCTTTCCCCTTATGTAGTGTGCGTTTTTTGAATGACATTGTTTTGTCGTATTGGAGAGGATCTATTGCCTATCAGCCTATGTGTTGTTTTTTTTTTTTCCCTATCTGCTGCGTGCTGTCAATGTTCGTGGGTTTTTCACTTCTTTTTTTTTTTTTTTTTTTTTTTTTTCCAGATTGATATAGTAGTAGTCTAGTAGAGTAAATTTTTTTTTCGGGGGTGAATTTTCAATTTTTCCTGGGCCATATGGTTATAGTATAAAAAATAATTTTTTATAAGGGTTCTGAAATTTTTTTGGGTTCCCATGAACCCCCCACCCTCTAATGTGCCTCTGACCCTGACTAGCAAGTTACAAATTTTATAAACTCTCAAGTATACCACAACCATAAAATTGCAACTCTTCTTACGGTAGTACTTTTTGGCTTTCAAATTTTTCTTCTTCGAGCCCTTTAATAATTTAGATAAATTGTTTAGCTATTTTTTAAGAGTATGAAAGTTGTACGCTGAAAAGACTGTTTAGAATAGGGCAAAAAATAACCCTTTTTTTTTATTTCTTTTACAATTTTTCTTTCTTGAAAAAATTCGCATATATAATCAAACTTTTTCATTGATTAAGCTATTATATTTAGACTACTCTTTTAAATTAATTGTTTAAGAATATATAAATTTTTCATTACGTTTTTTGTAAGTTTTTATTACAAATTCTAATTGTATGAAATATATAATTGTAGTTTCCTGAGATTATGGAGAATAACAATGATTCCATTTAATTTTGTTGAATTGGTTATTTATTTCGTTAGTTATATTCTTTAATATATTTTATTAATTTTTGTTTAATTTTATTTTTAAAATTTTGACCCCTCTAAATGAAAATTCTGGCTCCACCATTGTGTGAGGGGAATGTTTTATGACCCACAGATTATACTGCAATTTCCCTTTTAAAGTTTGGCATGTGTTTGTTCGAGGTATTACATGTGGACTCACAGTTTCACCTATAAGATTGTTAAATTTTACGGCAGTAGCCGCACAAGAAGATGATGAGCTAGAGGGTATGTATGACCCAAAGGGTTGTGGGATCATAGCTTTTGAAGTCTTTGGGTGAGGACAATGCTTTGGGGGATTTTCAAGTTTAGCCCAATTGGCTAAAGAGCCATTTTGCTGATGTATAGTTTTGAGATTTATGAACAGTGGTAAGTTGTATATGTTGAACAAAATGTTGTATGTAAGTTATGTATGAATGCAAGTTATGTTCAACCTAGTACTTTGTTAGATATTATTAAATTTTATATTTTGAATAAAGTTTTAAAAAATATATAGCATATTCCACTGCTTTGATTATCATGAAATAGAAGTAGCTCCACGTAGATGTTGCAAAATATTGCATTTATCAGGGGGGACGTTACACTAGTATCTCATATATGTTGTGTAGAAACTAAATTTGACCAAAAATACTTTTTTTTTTTTTTACAAATTATCTCATATACTAAATACATTTTATAATTTATATAAAGCATATTTTTATACAAGTATTTGAAAATTTGTAATAAATCATTTAATAGAAAACATTTTTTTTATAATTTTATTTTGTTGGGAATCAATGCCACTCAAAATCCAGATTAGAATTCGAGTCCAAGTTGAATTGGGAGTAGGAGTCACAATCCGGATCCAATTAGGACTCCTTGAAGAATCTGGACAATAATTATACTTCCAGTTGGTTTGGAATAGGACCACAGGTCCAAATCAAACGCCCAACAACTTTTAGGTCAAGTTGGAGTAGAACTAATGCAAGTCTAACTCCACATCTTAGCCTATAAAAAATCTCATACCCCAAGTATGAAAAACAAACTGAATAGTTTATGCATAGAGCATACTTTTTCTCAAAGACAAACTTAGGCATCGGAGTGAGGCTTAATTTTAGTTGTTTTGCAGTATTCTTAGGGAGCATGAAGAATATCAAAGAATGTGTCGTTCACACCGTACCAAAAAATGCCCTAGTAGTTTGGCGATGTTTGTGGGAACAATTTTTTGTTTCTCATAAAAAAAAATGTCATGGTGATGAACACACATTCTAGACGCCAGATCAACAGGCAAGGTAGAGTCTGATCGAAGCCAATTATTTAAACCAACCCGAATCCAAGAGTTCAAAACAATCCATAGCCTCCACCGTTCCCTCCCCTGGACAGTGGAGACCAGGACCGTATAGCAACATTGGAAGCCTAGATTGAAGCCCTAACATAGTATATTGCAGAATTGCTGCCTAGAATTTTGGGACATTCAACAATTTAGGGTTTAGTTTCTTATATAGTATACTTATAAGTAAACCCTAACCCTAATTAGGGTTACGGTTTACATTTGTGGACGTACTATAAATAAATTTTTATATTTTATGCTTTAACAATTTAGTACTAATTTATTTCAACTATTCTCATTTAGTCAAATCTCGTATAAGTCCTTGTATGTTATATATATATATATATACAAGTGTTAATGGTATATTTTACTAATAGAACCCAAACTCTAGTTTAGTGCTATATGCATATTGTGCAAAACTAAACCCTAATTTGATGCTATATATATACTATCACCTTAAAAAATCTTTGTATAAAAGAAAATTATATAAAAAAATAAAAAACCTATAATTAATACTATATACATGTATAATGACTCGTATATACTCTAACCTTAGATTTGTGCTATGTACAGTATGCGTATATATAGTATATACACTTAGGGTTAGGTTTTAGGGTTCTGTGCTATATGTAGATAGTATACTTAGGGTTTAAGGGTTTAGTTCCTTATATAGTATACTTATAAGTAAACCCTAACCCTAATTAGGTGCTATATATATATATATATATAGCACCAAATTAGGGTTTAGTTTTGAACACCATCGCCTTAAAAATCCTTGTATAAAAAAAAAATAAAAAAATAAAAAACCTATACTTAATACTATATACATGCATAATGCACGTAGGGTTAGGTTTTAGGGTTCTGTGTTATATATAGTATATACACTTAGGGTTAGGTGTTAGGGTTCTGTGCTATATATAAATAGTATACTTAAAGTTTAAGGGTTTAATTCCTTATGTAGTATACTTAGGGTTTAAGGGTTTAGTTTCTTATATTGTACATATAATATTTATATACCACCCTAACCTTATATTTGTGCTATATATAGTACGAGTTTACTTTTGTGTACTATATATATACGTTTTAAAATTATTCACGTTAAAAAATTAATATTACTTTATATATTTCAACATATATACTTTTTATGGGTATATAAATATTTATTGAACTCTAACGTACCCTAGGGTAGTGTTAGGGTTTAGTTTGTGGGTTAAGGTTTACGGTTTAGTTTTTGGGTTAGGGTTTATGCTTTAGGGCTTAGAGCTTAATTAACACTATTTATGAATTATGGTACATACCCTTAGGGTTAGGGTTTGTATTTGCGTTTTACAAATACAAAAAAAAAATATATATATATATATATATATATATAGTTTTTTAAATTTCCATAAAATATTATACAGTTTGTGACGTGGCTAAATTATATATACTATACATATACATTTTTTAAATTATTCACGTTAAAAAATTTATATATATAGTATATAGGGTTTAGTTTTAGGGTTTATGATTTAGTTTTAGGGTTTAGGGATTCATTTTAGGGTTTAGGATTTATTTTTATGGTTTAGGGTTTAGTTTTATGGTTTATGGTTTACTTTTAGGGTTAGGGTTTATATATACATAGGGTTTAGCACTATGTATAGTACATACACTTAGGGCCGGGTTAGGGTTTGTCTTTGTGTTTACAAATACAATATATATATATATATATATATATATATATATATATATGATAGGTTTATTTAAAAAATAATACAATGGGCGACGTGTATTACTAATACACGTCGCCCAACAATTGGGCTAGGTGCGCTGCACAGGACAATTCTCGGGCGCCACCTGGTCTGTTTTCTTTTAAAAAAAAAATTATAATACAAAAAATGAAAAAAAAGTATTAAATTAAAAAAAAAAATTATAATTTAAATGGGTAGCTTCCTCTTTTCGATCAATATCTCTCTCTCTCTCTCTCAGTTCCTTCTCTCTCTCTCTCTCTCTCTCCGTCACAGCACAACCGGCCAGCATCCCCACCACCGAGCGTCCGGCCTTCCCTCCTGCGTTGTTTCCTCCATCGTCCACTGTGTTCGACTCTCACTGGTTATCTCTCTCTCTCTCGCATAAAATCCCCCCCTCTCTCTCTATCTCTCTCTCTCTCTAACCTAAAGGATCTAAACTCTGATAGTTACTCCGGCCAGCCGCACAGCTCTGGTAGTGCACTCTCTCTCAGTTTGTACCCCCCCCCCCCCCCCCCCAAAATGCAAGTACAGAGGCTAGGCAACCATAAATTACACCACAAAATTCATTGTGAGTAATTTTTACATTTTTTTCTTGATTTTTTTGCTATAATGAACTTGGTACATTTTAATGTATTTGTTTTGATATTTTCCTAATTTTTTTTTTCTAGTACGTGGATATAGCAACAATTAACTATTTTTTGTTTTGTATTTTTCTATGCAATGTTACTGATTTTGTTGGGCTTGTATATATATATATGTTTTTTTTGGTTTTGCTGCCGGTTGGTCATTATGCATGGGGGTTACTATCATTTTATGTGCTCTTTTGGTGTTTTTTTTTTTTTTTGGGCTTAATTGTTGATTTGAGAAGATTTGTGATATATTTTAGAGTGCTGTGATGAATTTGTGGTGCTATTATCATTTTTGGTAATTTTTGGAAAAAAAATAGAATGAACAAATTCGTCATCATTTTAACTTCATAATAAAATGATCGCAACCAAGAATGACTAACTAAAATTTAAATCAAAAATTTAAATCAATAATTTGTGTTATGAATATATATAAATTGTAATAAAAATAAATATTGTGCTACTAATATTTATAAATTGTTTTGTTTTTTTGGAAACAAATTTTACTAGCAAATTTGCCACCGTCTACCATTCACAATAATATTTGTATTAAACAATTTATAACAAAGGTAAAAAATAAGCAATAGTGACGAATACGTTTTTATACTTCATTTTTAACTTTAACTCTTCACATGAGGAGACTACAGATTCATAAGAAGAATTTGGAACCTTCGGGAAAAAAAAAAAAACAAAAAAAAAACAAAAAAACAAAAAAACGAAAAAACAAAACAAAACAAAAAAAAAAAAAAAAAATTCCCACATATGCATATATGAGAAAAAAATATTCGGAATCCACAATTTGAAACATATGCTAAATTCAAACACTTTAATTGTCCATGTTATTAAAAAAAAATTTCTTTAATTTAAGTTTAATTGTTAGATGTGAGATGGTTATAAAAATTTTAAGGTGCTATGAATATAGATGAATTTTACTGTCCACAGTGTAAAACAAATTGCAATTTGACCATGGAAATTTAATATAATATACAGAATCTACAGTTTGAAACAAACGCTAACTTCAAACACTTTAATTGGCCACGTTATTAATATTTGTTTTTCTTTAATTTAAGTTTAATTGTTAGATGTGAGAAGGTTCTAAATATTTTAAGGTGTTATGTATATATAGATAAATTTTACTTTCTTCCCAAAAAAAAAAAAAATTGACCCTGCGACAAGAGGTATTTAAAAAAATATACGTGATCCACATTTTAAAATAAACGCCAAATTCAAACACTTTAATTGGCCACATTCTTAATAATTTTGTTTTAATTTAAGTTTAATTGTTAGATGTGAGAAGGTTATAAAAATATATGTAGGTCCTATGAATATAGATGAATTTTACTTTCTTCGGAAAAAAAAAATTAAAAAAAATAAAATAAAAAATTGACCCTGCGACAAGACGTATTTAACATAATATACGCAATCCATATTTTAAAACAAACGCCAAAATTCAAACACTTTAATCGGCCACATTCTTACCCTTTTTTTTCCTCTTTTTTTTTTTTTTTTTTGGGGGGGGGGGGGGGCTTAAAGTATAATTGTTGATGTCAGAAGGTTATAAAAATTGCACTTGTGATACGAATACAGATGAATTTTACTATATTTGAGAAAAAAAATTGCGACAGGGTTAATGTCGGAAGGTTATAAAAATTTAAATCATTACTTGGAATCAACAGTTTAAAACAAACATTATATTAAAACAAGAGCAACGGCCACGTTATTTTTTTTTATAAGTTTATACTGTAAGGAATTTAAGCACTTTAATTGCTCAAATTAAAGATCTTAATTTGTTTCGGTCAGTTAAATCACGTACAGAGAAATATGGACAAGTCTTGGATGTCAGCACGTAGGGGTACGACACAGTATAATGACAAGTGTAGAGCGTTCGTGGAATTTGTCATTAGTAACTATACGGCCGCCAATGGTAAAATTTACTGTCCATGTAAATATTGTCAAAATAACCAGCACCACTCCCCAGATTACGTTCATGCCCACCTGACAGGGGGTAGGGGAATGACTCCGGGATACAGTTTGTGGTATATGCATAGTGAAACCGCGAGTGGGTCTGTTGTTCCTGGCTGGTGTTCGAGTCATCCCAGTGTCACAGATTCGGAAACCGGTAGCACTTAACAGGGTGAAGGCACAGAACAAGGCGGAGGCCTAGAACAGGGTGGTGACATGCGCGCCATGTTGCGTTACGCCTTCGGCATGCACGATGTTAGTGAGGCCGTCAGTAGCTAGCCGCAAGCAGTTTATGAAGGAACCTCTGGAGGGGACTCATTGAAGTACTACGAGTTGTTAAAGACTGCCGCGAAGCCACTTCACCCTGGTACCAAGCATAGTAAATTGAGTGCTACTGTACACATGTACAACTTGAAGTGCGTTGGAGGTATTAGTGACAAAATTTTCTTTGATATTCTCGAGCTTATCAATCGGCTGTTGCCTCCTTGCGATGAGACCTTGTTAGTTAATACATACGAGGCGAAGAATTTCCTAAGTGACATGGATCTCAGGTATGAGAAGATTCTGGTGTGCCGTAATGACTGTATGTTATTCTAGAAAGACAACAAGGAGATTCATGTATCGTATGTGGAGAATCTAAGTGGAGGGCTGATACACATTTGGATGAGGATGGTGAGGTCATATCATCGAGGAAAAAATGTCCAGTGAAGGTGTTGAGGTGGTTTCCACTCATCTCATGACTACAGAGGCTATTCATGTCAGAGCATACTGCGCCCTATATGAGATGGCATGCAGAAGGCCGCACCAGGGATGGAGTATTGAGGCACCCGGCCGATGGTGAAGCATGGAGATCATTCAACATTCTACATCCGAATTTTATGGCAAATCGTAGGAACATGCGGCTTGGTTTGACAATAAATGGATTTAATCCTTTTGGGAACATAAACAATAGATGTATTGGTTTGACAATACATGGCCCATAATGCTTGTACCATACAATTTGCCTCCTTGGATATGCATGAACTAGATGTCGTTCATCCTATAACTGGTTATCCCTGGACCGAGCTCACCTGGTATGGATATCAATGTCTACCTTCAGCCATTGATTGATGAGTTACTGGAACTATGGAATGTAGGGGTACGAACATTTGATGCTTCAAAGATGGAAAATTTTAATATGCGAGCTCAATTGATGTGGACAATAAACGACTTGCCGGCGTATGCAGATTTATCTGGTTGGCCTAACAGGGGTGTGAAGGCATGTCCTTACTGTATGCATTCGACAAGGCCTAAATATTTGAAGAACGGCAAGAAATTTTGCTATATGGGGCACAAGATATACTTGCTAACTAAGCATTTGTGGCGGCTGAACAGAAGAACATTTGACGGTACTGAAGAATTAGAAATGTACTCCAAATGTGCCATGCAGGGACGATATCCTCCAACAGTTGGACGAAATTGCATTTGGGGATGAGATGTGGGTAAGAAGAAACGGAATAAGCGTAAGACAGGTGCAGCAGGTTCCAATGATGAAGTGTGGCATAAGAAAAATATTTTCTTTAGATTGCCGTACTGGAAAGACAATTTTCTTCGGCACAACCTTGATGTCATGCACATAGAAAAAATTGTCATGGACAACATACTTGGCACTATTTTGGACATCGAAGGGAAAACGAATGACAACCTAGCAGCTCGACTAGACTTGTAGGAAATTGGGTTGAGACCTAAATTACATTCGCTCACAGCCGCAAATGGTAAAACATATATGCCTGCAGCTTGCCACACGATGTCCAAAGAGGACAAAGAAAACTTTCTTAAGGTTCTTCGAAATGTGAGAGTCCCGGACGGATATTCCTCGCACATTTCACGATGTGTTCGACTCAAGGAATGTATGATCTCGGGGTTGAAGAGCCATGATAGCCACTTACTGATGCAGCAGCTTCTCCCAATTGCATTGTGCCAGTCACTGCCAGATAAGGTGGTTAGACCTCTTGTGGAGATGTCTACATTTTTAGAGGCATATGCTCAACCAAGCTAACACAAAATGAGATGAACCGACTGGAGGGTGACATCTATATCACTTTGTGCAAGCTGGAACAGATATTTCCCCCAGGTTTTTTTGCCAACATGGTCCACTTGGTCGTGCATCTTGTGCGTAAATGTAGACTCGGCGGACCCGTGCAGTATAGGTGGATGTACCCGGTAGAGAGGTAAAATGTGAATATATATATATATATATATATATTAATTATTTGGATGTATTTGGCTTGACAAACTCAAAATGTCTTTATGTGCATGTGTGTACACCAAGAGCCTTGGGGGGTTCAAGTCTAATGTACTCAATAAAGCGACCCCTGAGGGGTGCATTGCGGAGGGTTATATAGCGACCGAGCTGGTGACGTTCTGGTCGAGGTATCTAGATAACACAACAAACTTCCACAATAGACCTCAAAGAAATCCTAATGGTTCAAATGGGACGGGAACACGATTTACCCTGAGCCGTTTGACAATGAACTAGATTCACCTTTATATTGTGTTCAACTCGGACGAGTTCCTTCATTTGTGGATGTAAGCAATGTTTATATAGTACGTTGATCCAAATACAATTATGAATAATAATAGTACATAATTATATCCATTGAATGTAGGATGCACAAAGACACGCTTAGGCGATCATGCACTAGGGGTCGTATTACGGACGCTCTTATTGAAGCCCAACATCATGAGCAGTTCTGCGAATGGTACCGTGCATATGAAAGGTGACAATATTTATTGACTTCTAATTTAAACAAAGTGCGTGTGTTTGTGTGCAAACAAATATCTTAAATGCGAAATTTAAATAAGACAAGATATTTGTTACGAAATGGAAACTCTATGAAGAGAAAAACCACTCCGGGGCAGCCAAACCCAGGAAATCCACTATCCAAAATCAAAGCTAGTTACAAGACACTCGTACTCACATAACCCTATGCAATAGTCATACCTTTAACTCTGACATGTAACCCAACGTGAATGCTTCCCAACAAGATCTTCCACCTGAAGGGGTTTTTGATGGATTCCTTTACCCTAGGGCCGACCCCTAAGATAGACTTCACACGAACAACTGAGCAACACCGGCAACGGCTTGAGAGTTAGCGGATCTTAGATTCTCCTTAAACACCCTCTCAAAGCACTACGGAATTCACTGTCAAATTTTGTTTAAAACACTAGCCTAGAGTCCCCCTATTCGTAGGCTTCAAGAGACCTCAAAAACTACTAAGATTCGGATTCTAGCTGGCGAGCGTCCGAATGGAAAATAGCCTCGTCCGGACAGTTTTATGTGATATCCTTTCAAAAACAGTGCAATTTTATCTTTATCAAGTTCACATTCGGATGGCTTGACCGAGAGTCCGGACGGTCTTCGCTAAAATGCTTTCAGTGTTCGAACAGAACTCTGGAATATTCTGAACTATTGGACATCGTCCGGACGTGTTGCCACGTCGTCCGAGTGGCTTGCAGAGACTTCCCAAACAGTGTCGACTTCTGAAATCAGACTCCTTGTTGAATACTGATTGACCTAGAGTCTGGACGGTGTTGCTCTGACATCCGAACGGCTTCATCATTATCTGCTGGACACTAAGGGACGTCAGGACGCCTTCAAAGGCCCGTCCGGACAATTGTACAGGAACCAGTTGTTTTTCTCTTGGATTTTGCAAGGACTCTTCATGTACATCTTTAAGTAGCTTGTGATCAATTATTGTCTTTGATTTGATCATTGTCTTCATACATGAAGATTCTGAATTGAAAACCGATCATCCTGTTAAAACGCAACCATTACATAAAGTGCTTTTGTTTTATCCAGAATGTAGCCAATATAAAATACTAACAAACTCCCCCTATGGCAATTCTGGGACAAAAACACTAGACCGGTTAGGAAACACATTCCCGGTCTAAAAAACCAAAAAAATACTCCCCTTTTTTGTCACACAATGACAAAGGGTAAACAGAGTATTAGTTAAAAAACATAAGTGTCTAATCAAAATGTCAACACAATTTTAAAATTGTTTACATACAAGTAAACAACAAAAAAGAACAATAAAAAAAAAAATCAGTCCTCATCATCAGCCGTGGGGTGATGGTACTACAAGCACTCGTTGATGTTAATCTGACATTGTTCCACATGCTCTCCAATAAGAGTAACTTCACGCTGGAGAGCTCCCATGGATGACATCAGCTGAGAAAATGTAGCCTCTATATCGAAAGTAGGGGCCACAGCCTGGGATGATGATGATGCAGCAGCTGCTGCTGGTGGAACTGATGAAGGCTGAGGAACACCGCTCTGAGCCTCATGCCGCAACCGGGCATTAGACTTCATGAGAGTCTGTATGCCAAAGGGATCTGGAATCCGTGAGTGGGGCTCCGAGTCTAAAATATCTGGCACGACCTGAAGGCAGATTTGAGTGATCAGACACCCAAATGACAGACTCGTGTTCTTCTCATCTCGAACCTCGAGCATAGTGTGCAAGATGTGCTTGCACAGGCAAAAAGGAGTCCTCATCACGATGGCATATAGAAGGGTGGTCTTCTTGAGGGTAAGCTCACTCTGCCGAGCTTGAGGCCAAAGGTTTGTAACAACAACCTTTGCTGAGAATCGGTGCAGAGGAGCAAAGGCACTGATGTTGATCTGGGAGTACGACTTGTCCTCGTGCTGTGATCTCGTCCCAAAGAAGTCATGTAAAAACTAAATGCTGGGAGCCTCATCAGGAAAAGGAACTCCGGAGACTAGTAGAACAGGGACCCCGATCACATAAATAATAAGCTGGGGGTCTATCAAAATTGTCTGGCCTCTGACCATAGTTTGTATGATCAATCCTCTATCATCATCTTGAATGACGATCATATGGCCATAAAATTCCCGCACCAGTCTGGGAAAGGTCTGGCAAGCACAGTTATATAGGTACTCCCAGTTGTTCTCCAGAAGCATCTGAGCGATGGGAAGCAGAACTGAGTCTCGCAGATCTGCACGGAGAAGATTCCGCTCAAAGAGGACCTGTCGTGATTGCATACCATGCAATCGGTCGATAACTAATTCTTCAATTCTTTGCCTGACACGAGGGGGTGAGTCGTCGGAAGACATAATTTCTAGACTAAAAAAAAACACAGACAGAAATTCTTGAAAGCATTAATTCCTGTTAGACCAAAAAATTTGGGCATTATAACGGCTGTAAAATGGACTATCCATAAATTACAACATCATGAAAACACAACCCAAACAATATTGAGAACCAAATATGCAGAATATCAATCTCAAATAATAACATATGTTGAGGAATAATACACATTAAACTCAACATAGTAGAAACCCAAAAATACCCTATTTTAAGCATAGAACGTTAAAAGAAATTAGTAAAAGACTATTAAAAACAAACCTGGGGTGGAGAGAAACTACAAAGATGACACGTGCACGTGAGAAATATGCATAAAAATCGCAAGGAACACCCACAAAACAACAAAAAGAACCAAAAGGGGCGAAAAAATGGGCTGCGGCATGGGGAGAACGCGATTTAACCCTACAGGGTTCACCGTCTAGACAAAACTTAAGTGACGTCCGGACGTAGTGCCACGTAGAGGTCGCAAAAACACGCTAGTCCGAACAAGAAGAATGAACATCCGGACGAATCAACTGTATCGTCCGGACAACCAGAAAAACCGTCCGGACATACAGGATCACCGTCCGGACGCGTCACACAAAATAATCTGAAAAGGAGAGGAAAAAGAGCAAAAAATTATTTTCCAAATAATTTCCAGAGCACACATGTATATAACACTGATATCTTAGTTCAATTTGCATTTAAAAAAAATCCCAAGATATAATTGAGAGTTATGTTTTAATCACCACAAGAATTTCCTTGCAAAAGGATATTTTTCAATAGAAAACTTAACTCAGGCAATCCGTGTGTGTGTGAAGGCTTTCTAAATAAAGTATGAGGTATACTGATCTGACTTAAATCACCCGGATTTTTCAAAGATAAGTGAGTTAATCTCTAACATTCTCTCTCATCTCAACAAAAAAATAAAGAAAGAAAAAAATATATATTATTGAGAAATAATATTTAAATAGAATAATGAAAATTGATTGCTAAAATAAAAATAAAATAAAATGCAGGTGCTTTGAAAAAATTGATAGCTAAAATAAACGAATTTTCTTAACTAAAATATAAAGAAAATTTGTTTGACCAATGTGAATGTTTTAAGGTAGATTTTAAAGTAATTGGTTTGAAGAAACCAAGTTCAAAATTGCTACTCTTAGATAATATGCTTTGTTTTTTTACTCACTGAAAGAGACTGGCCTGCTGAAAGGGTATCTCCTGCAATGGAGAAGCATGCTCTGTAGTAATTAAGACAGGACTAGAAGCAGAACAAATAAGAGGTCATGTTTTGTTTCGTATCCTACCTCTATATGTAGTGGTCATCTTCTATTTCAACGTACGTAGTAGAGTTCACGTTTTGTTTCGTATCCTATTTCAACGTAGTAGAGTTCTTTTTCTATTATGTTTTTATTATTCAATAAAGTTGGCTATATAAGGTGATGTAAGGGTAGATATTTTAAATAGATGAATAAAGACTTATGAGTTTGAAATTATGTGCTTGTTCTTGATCGAGATGTGATTTCTCTGTTTAAGATGCGACTCCTTTTCTCTTCGGTTGCAAGTAAGGCTTTGTTCAACATGTATTTATCTTTATTTTCTGTTGGCCTTCGTTTATTTTATGTTGTCTTTGTATGTGCTGCATCACAGACTTTCTCGTAAGAAAAGTCAAAGGCCGGTTTGTAACCATTTACCCTCCCTTCCTTTTTTTTTTCTTTTTTTTTTTTTTCTCGAGGAATGCTAAAACTCTTTTCAGTGTCCTTCTGGTGTCCTTCAAGAAGGACATAAATGTAATAAAAAAAATTAAAAAATTTTCCTTCTGGTGTCCTCTATCATTCCTCTTTTTTCTCCACTTCTCTTAAAAAAAAAAAAAAAAAAAAAGTCAACATCAAACACATTCAAACTTTTATTACTTTTTATATCCCAACAATCATTTTTTATTACTATTCAAGTAAAAAACATAGGATAATTAAATTTTTCCCCTTATGAACTACCAGCCTCCGTTAATATGCCCACATGAATTGACACTCTTACCACCCAACCGCATCGAACTACCATTTACTTATCGAAACCCTCATTCCGTCAGTTAATATCATTTAAAAAACTTGAAATGCATAAATACCCTAACTTTATTAATAAAATTTACATATAATACCCTTAAAATTAAACAAGTTCAAAAAAAAAAAAAAAAAAAAGACACAGAAAGGGGTGGCAGCCACCCCCTTGAAATGGGGGGGGAGGGGCTACGAGCCACTCCCAACCCATGGGGGTGGCCGCGTGCCACCCTCGGCCCCTTTTTTTTTTTTTTTTTTTTTTTTTAAATTTTTAGGTTTTATATATTTGAATTTTTCATATATTAATATTTTTTTTTTATTAAAAGTGACATGTATCATTATACTATTGATGCTGACGTGACACACTAACAAAATTCATCAAGTGTTTTGACGTGCTATGAGTAAATTGTTATTTTGTCAAACCCTAAGGACTCTTGAATTATTTTATTTTTTTATACCATAGTGAGCGATTTATAATTTAAGTTAATCACATGGACTAATTTTACCCGTTATTAAATGGGTTCGAAAAATAACTCGTTATTGAAACGATTTTAAGTTGTAATATTTTCAAAAAGCTGGTCTGGTGTTTTCTGGACAACTTTATTCTGTGCTTGACAAACAACACAAGTAATATCATGCATAGACTGGGTTTCCCTTGTTAAATACAATAGCCATTGTTATAAGGTTAGTGGTTAAATTAATTCCCTATTCTCTACTCTCATTTAGTTGCATTTCAATTTATATTTTCAACACATAGTTTCAAAACAAATCTCAAGTCATTTTTGTGGAGTTAAGCTCGAGTAAATTTTATTAAGACTTGATAATACAACCAATGCAATCTTTGAGGTTCGACACCGTCAATATAGACCTATCATACAGTAATTCGTGCTATTGCAAGTGGTATTTATTATTGACGTTACAAAAATGACCACATCAAGAGAAATGAGAGTAGATAACTCACAATGCACTAATGACTGATGCCGTGATGCCTGCTGTTGCTGGTGTGTGGATGGCCGAAGGTGGATGCATAGACATATCGTGGTTGAATCTCAGTTCTCTCGCCTCTCAGTATTTCCACAACTAGAAACGTTTTTCTTTTTCTTTTTTTTGGGGCTGGGTGCCATGGTGGGATTAAGGGAAATTTGAGAGTTATTGAAAAGAAAATTTTTCCCCCTTTCCCCTTATGTAGTGTGCATTTTTTTGATTGACATTGTGTTGTCGTATTGGAGAGGATTTGCTGCCTATCAGCCTATATGTTGTTTTTTTCCCCATCTGTTGTGTGCTGCCTATGTTCGTGGGTTTTTCACTTTTATTTTATTTTATTTTATTTTTTAATTCAGGTACAGGCGTACAACATGTTGTGACTGAGCAATTGAGGACAAAATTTTTTTTTGTTATTATTTTTTTTAAAGAAAAAAAAATTGCTAGAGTAGTAGTCTAGTAGAGTAAATTTTTTTGGGGGGTGAATTTTCAATTTTTCCGGGGCCATATGGTTATAGTATAAAAAATAATTTGTATAAGGGTTCTGAAATTTTTTGCGGTTGCCATGAACCCCCCACCCTCTAACGTGCCTCCAACCCTGACTAGCAAGTTGCAAATTTTATTAACTCTCAAGTATACACTACAAAAATATTGTCAAATTGCCACGTGCATTTTGACACGTGTACGGCACTGTACACGTGTCAAAATGTTTGCCACGAGTATTTTGACACGCGTCTTACGCGTGTCAGATGTGCAAGACTCTAATTGCACATTTTGACACGTGTACAGAAATACACGTGTCAAACGGTTTGACACGTGTATTTAAATACACGTGTCAAACCGTTTGACACGTGTATTTGCAATACACGTGTCAAACCGTTTGACACGTGTATTTGCAATACACGTGTCAAACCGTTTGACACGTGTATTTGTAATATTCGTGTCAAAACGGTTTGACACGTGTATTTAAATACACGTGTCAAAACGTTTTTTTTTTTAAAAAAAAAAATCCAAATTGATTTTGTTATTGTTTATTTAAATTCCAAATTTGGAATTTTTTTTCAATTTAATTTTGTTATTGTTTATTTAAATTTATTTGGGTTAATAAATTGGTGTTTTTTTTTTTTCCAAATTTTATTATTTTCGAGAGAGAGAGACGTAGAGATCCAGAGAGAGAGGGAGGCAGAGAGAGATAGGGAGAGAGAGTAGAGAGAGAGAGGGAGGCAGAGAGATATAGGGAGAGAGAGTAGAGAGAGAGACATAGAGATACTGAGAGAGAGGCAGAGAGAGATAGGGAGAGATACACAGAGAGAGAGAGAGAGAGAGAGAGGTAGAGAGAGAGAGAGAAAGAGATAGAGAGGAAGAGAGAGAGAAAGAGATAGAGAGGAAGAGAGCGATAGAGAGAGAGACCGAGCAGAGAGAGCTGGAGAGAGGGCGGCTCACCGGCGGGAAGGGCGGATGCGCGGTGGCCGGAAGCTGGCCGCTGCGGCTGTGACGGAGAGGGAGAGAGAGAGAGAGAGGGAGAGAGAGAGAGGTAGAGAGAGAGAGACCGAGAACACTGTACCGAGCAGAGAGAGGTGGAGAGAGGGCGTCTCACCGGCGGGAAGGGCTGATGCGCGGTGGCCGGACGTTGGCCGGCGAAACTGTGACGGAGAGAGAGAGAGAGAGAGAGAGAGAGAGAGAGAGAGAGAGGGAGAGAGAGAGAGAGAATTCAGATCGGAACCCAAATGGGTTCCGATCTGTATGTACATATATATATATATATATATATATATATATTTAATCTATTATTATATTATTATATTATTTGAATTTTAAAAATTATATATATATATATATATATACACATATATAAGCGGGAAAAATAAACTTTTAACCGGGAGAAACCAAACAATTGGGCACGTGTACTCAGTACACGTGCCCAATTCGGGACGTGTATTTAAATACGCGTTCCCAATTGTTAAAATTCTATTTAATAAAAAAAATTAAATTTGAAAAAAATAACAGTTTGACACGTGTATTTAATACGCGTGTCTAATTGTTGAAATTATATTTAATAAAAAAAAAATTATATTTGGAAAAAAAAATAACAGTTTGACACGTGTATTTAATACACGTGTCCAATTGGACACGTGTATTAAATACACGTGTCAAATTGGACGCGTGTATTTAATACGCGTGTCTAATTGTTGAAATTCTATTTAATTAAAAAAAAATTATATTTGGAAAAAAATAACAGTTTGACACGTGTATTTAATACACGTGTCCAATTGGACACGTGTATTAAATACACGTGTCAAATTGGACGCGTGTATTTAATACGCGTGTCTAATTGTTGAAATTCTATTTAATTAAAAAAAAATTATATTTAAAAAAAATAGTTTGACACGTGTATTTAATACACGTGTCCAATTGGACACGCGTATTAAATACACGTGTCCAATTGGACACGCGTATGAAATACGCGTGTCCAATTGGACACGTGTATTAAATACACGTGTCAATTTGTGACGGCTGTACAATTAGACACGTGTCTCCAAAGACACGTGTCAAATTGGACGCGTGTCTACAGTAACGGGTACTGTAGACACGCGTCAAAATGCATGCATTTTTGTAGTGATATCACAGCCATAAAATTGCAACTCTTTTTATGGTTGTATTTTTGGTTGTCAAGTTTTTCTTCTTTGAGCCGTTTAATAATTCAGATAAATTGTTTAGCTATTTTTTAAGAGCACGAAAGTTGTACAGTGAAATTAAGATTGTTCAAAATAGAGCAAAAAATAACCCTTTTGTTTTTTCTTTTACAATTTTTCTTTCTTGAAAAATTTCAGAAATATAATCAAACTTTTTCATTGATTAAGCTTTTATATTTAGATTACTCTTTTAAATTAATTGTTTAAGAATATATAATTTTTTTTGTAAGTTTTTATTACAAATTCTAATTGTATGAAATATATAATTGTAGTTACTTGAAATTATAGAGAACAACAATGATTCCATTTAATTTTGTTGAATTGTTTATTTATTTCGTTAGTTATATTCTTTAATATTTTTGATTAATTTTTATTTATTTTTATTTTTAAAATTTTTTGACCCCTTTGAACGAAAATTTTGTCTCCGCCACTAGGTGAGGGGAATGTGTAGTATGACCCAAAGATTATACTGCAATTTCCCTTTTAAAGTTTGTCATGTGTTGTTCGATGTATTACAAATAGACTTACAGGTTCACCTATAAGATTGTTAAATTTTACAATAGTAGCCGCACAAGAAGATGATGAGCTGGAGGGTATGTACGACCCAAAGGGTTGTGGGATCATAACTTTTGTAGTCTCTGGGTGAGGACATAGCTTTGGGGGATTTTCAAGTTTAGCTCAATTGGCTTAAGAGCCATTTTGTTGATGTATAGTTGAGATTTATGAAACAGTAGTAAGTTGTATATGTTGAACAACATGTTTTATGTAAGTTATGCATGAATGCAAGTTATTTTCAACCTAGTACACGGGTAGATATTATTGCATTTTATAATTTGAATAAAGTTTTAAAAAATATATAGCGTATTCCACTATTTTGATTATCATGAAATAGAAGAAATAGAAGTAGCGCTACGTAGATGTTGCAAAATATTGCATTTATCAGGTAGGACATTACACTACCATCTCATACATGTTGTGTAGAAACTAAATTTGACTAAAAATAATTTTTTTTTAACAAATTATCTCATATACTAAGTACATGTTATAATTTATATAAAGCATATTTTTGTACGAGCATTTGAAAATTTAGTAATAAATCAATTGATAGAAAACATTTTTTTTTATATTTTATTTTGTTGGGAATAAATCTCACTCAAAATCTAGATTAGAACCATACTCCAAGTTGAATTGGGGGTAGGAGTCACAATCCGGCTCCAATTAGGACTCCTTGAAGAATCTAGCCAACAATCCTACTTCCAGTTGGTTTGGGATAGGAATACAGGTCCAAATCAAACTCCAAACAACTTTTAGGTCAAGTTAGAGTAGAAAAACTAATCCAGGTCTAACTCCACATCTTAGCCTATAAATAAGCTCATACCCTAAGTATGAAAAACAGACTGAATAGTTTATGCATAAAGCTTACTTTTTTTCTCAGAGACTGACTTAGGCATTAGAGTGAGAACCTTGGAAGGATCTCTTAATTTTAGTTGTTTTGCAATATTTTTGGGGTGTGGGAAGAACATCGAAGAACATGTCGTTCACACCGTATCAAAAACTGTCCTAACAGTTTGACGTCGTCTGTGGGAAGAATTATTCGTTTTTCATAAAAATAAAAAAAAAATAAAAAAAACCAGCAGGGTAGAGTCTGACTGGAGCCGATTATTTATCCCAACCCAAATCTAGGATTTCAAAACAATCCACAACCTCCATTGTTCCCTCCCCTGGGCGGTGGAGACTAGGACCGTATAGCAGCATTGGAAGCCTAGATTGAAGCCCAACATATTGCAGAATTGCTGCTCAGAATTCCGGGACAATTCCATCCTGAGGTGAACTAGGATGAGCATGAAGAAAAAGAGCGCATCAACCATACCAACAACCACAATCGTCAGGAAGACAATCACCAAGAAGACAATTTTCGGGAAGATAATCAATTGGAGCAAAGGAACAAAAGGGCCAACCATCGTGGAGACCGATGAGAAGATGCGGGAGATTTGAGCAAAATTGTTGCTGAGTTGGAGAAAATGTGCATGTACATGGAGATGGAGAGGAAGGACAAAAGCAAATCAATAGTGGTGGACAAGCTCTTATTGGATACTGGCTCACCCTTCACTAGACGGGTAGCAAACTACCAACTATCCGAGAATTCAAAGTCCTTAGATCCTGAGTTATGCTAGAGACGGAGATCCTCTTAATCACTGGGAGAATTTCCGAGCTCATCTAGATATTCATGGGACATCCGATGAAGTGGCATGCCGGGGCTTCCCTCTTACTCTCTTTGGGAATGCCCGAGATTGATTTAGGAAGTTGCCCATGAATTCTGTTGATAAGTTCAAGGAGTTGTGCAACATATTCTTTACGAACTTTCTTGCTTTGCGGACATGGAAGAAGCCCTCGGTATACTTGTTCACATTGCATCAGCGAAGCAATGAAAGGTAATTTCAGACCCAAGACATTCAAAGGTAGGAAGCTAAAGATTAGTCAAGCCTCGGAACCAGTCTAGGCTCGAATTTTTCGAGACATAAAATTTCCATTATCCAAGCATGTCTGTAATAAAGGAATTGGGGGGGTAACTGTTGGGAATAAATCTCATTCAAAATCTGGATCAGAACACTCCAAGTCGAATTGGGAGGTAAGAATCACAATCCAGGTCTAATTAGGACTCCTTGAAGAATCTTGTCAACAGTCCTACTCCTAGTTGGTTTGGGATAGGATTCTAGGTACAAATCAAACTCCTAACAACTTATAGGTCAAGTTGGAGCAGAAGAACTAATCCAGTTCTAACTCCACCTGCCTATAAATAAACTCATACCTCAGGTATGAAAAACAGGTTGAATATTTTATGCATAGAGCAATATACTTTTCTTTCAGAGACTGACTTGGGCATCAAAGTGAGACCCTTGAAATGGTCTTTTAATTTTAGTTTTTTTTTTTTTTTTTTGAACATCTTTTAATTTTAGTTGTTTTGCAGTATTTTTGGGGAGCATGAAGAATATCAAAGAACGTGCCGTTCACACCATACTAAAAACTGTCCTAACATATTTTAAATTTATACATGACCTCCCTAGATAAACATCCTAATTCAGTCTCACACATAGTTACATCGACTTAATTAAGGATAGCACTTACACATGCATGTTTGCATAATAGATTATAGATACCCTTAAGTCTAACATGCTGATGTATAACGAAAACAGTAAAAAGGGAAAAGAAAAATTGTTGATAAGTTAAACATGAAAAAAAAAAAAAAAAAAAAAAAAAAAAAAAAAGAAAAGAAAATGTCGACTTCACTAAGAACAAAACGACTTTACTGTCTAATAAATGTGCGATATTTCCATCAAAGCCTCAACTTTTCTTTTTTTCATTTCTTGTCCATCATACCCTCAACAAATAAACATTTTGCCTTTTCCTAAATCATATCAATCGAGTGGGTAATAATTAAGATTTTATTTTGTCATTGTTGATCCCACATTTTTTTTTCCAAGGTACCATGAGAATATAATAAGAAGTCATGAAATAGAAGGAGCAATGGGATATATAACATCAATTGATACTTTTTTTCTTTCGTATTGTCAAATGAGAAATACTACACATATCCTTAAGTACTCACTTTTTTGACATGAAAATAAAAATTATCATAAAATACTACATGCATTTTTATTCAACGATGATTTTTACTGTCATATAAAAAAAGCAACCAGTTGAAAGTTTAAAATATAGTAAAAAGTCCCGAAATAGAATGAGCAATGAGATATATATCATCACTTGATTTTTTTTTTTTTTTTTTCCCTTTCATATTGTCAAGTGAAAAATGCTACATATATTTTCAAGTGTTTATTTTTTAACGTGACAGTAAAAATTATTATTAAATACTACACATATTTTTCAACGATAATTTTTACCGTCACATTAAAAAAAAAAAAAAAAAAAAAAAAAAAAAAAAAAAAGAAAAAGAAAAAAGGGAGAAAACAAAAAGAGAAAGAAAAAGAAAAAAGTAAGCAGTTAAAAGTGTGAAGACTAAAGGATCAAATAGAGAAGAGAAGGGAAGGGGATGGGTATTGGATAGAGAGGAAATATCCTAATGATTGTAAAGTGGGGTTGTTTTGAGGAGTGAAAGCATAAAGGCATCCTTAACGACTATATATATAAAAATGGAATAAAAGCATGGCCCATCACTTTGACAAAAGAGAGACAAGGAATTATGAGGGGAAAAAAAAAAAGATCCCACACCATGGAATGATTAGTGATATCTAGCCATAGAACAAAGAATCCCAGTTGCTGCCCTTTCGTCTTTCGCATGTGCGCCACCGTCCCACACGTACGCTTTTTCTCTCTACGCCCACTTGTCACGGGTGACCTTAAAAAATTCGAACGTTGGGAGCATTTAGACAACCGCAATAAAATATCCGTCCTTCGTGAAATCCACCGACATAACTTCTGCCCATAGAAAAAAATAAAATAAAAAATTAATTGAACGTTCACTTTCACAACTCTAAACTTTCGTCATGTTTTGCAATTATTTTTTTAAAGTTAAAAAACTCTTAATTTTTTAAAATGTCACTCTTCTATTAAGTTTTTCTGTTAAATTCCAACGAAAAAGTTGTCCAAATTATCAAAATAACATTTTTTTTTTATTAAAAAAAAATTGCAAAGATTCATACTTTGTCAGGATCTAACGAAATTTGTAAAAATATCTATGCTTGAAACTATACATCTTTTTTTTTTGTGTTTATTTTTTTAAAATAAAGTATTTTAGAAATTTTGATAGAATTTAACAGAAAAACATAATCGATGGATGGGATTATAAAAAATTAGAAGTTTTGTATAAAAAAAAAAAAAATGAGAGGATTTTTTTTTTTAATTTTTTTAACTTTGAGATGTACTTACAAAATTAATAGAAGTTCACGGAGGTTAAGTGGAACTTTCCCTTTTTCCTTTTTATGGGTTTAAATTTTTAAAATAAACTATAATTTAAGTTATGCTCCGTTTGTTTGGGTGTAAAATATTTTTTGAAAAATTCTTTATATATTTTCGGTGTTTGGTGTAACCGAAAATGATAGTCAACGAAAATCATTTTCAATTTGGCCGTAAAAGCATTTTTAATTTTTGGAAAACGATTTATGGTTTTAAAAACTGTAAATCATTTTATGGATTTAAATTCTTCATTTTTGCACGCACGTTTGTGGGAATTCGCCACTGTCGGACGTTAGAATTTATTGGTAGCCCGAATCTATCATCGAAAGTCCACAAATTTTGGTATCCGATTGCCCAAATCTGGTAGTATTGGCTGGATTTCAGCAAACCAGATTTCGACAAAACAGGTCTGAACCTGGCAATTTGCGCAGGAATCTAGCGACGTCCAATCACCGTCGCCAAATTCTACCTAAATTGGCTGAAATCTGGTCATTTGTGCTGGATTCCGGCCACCTTCCCCGGAATCTGGCAATTGCCCCAAAATTTGGCTATTGCTGCCGGATTTCGGCCTCCATCATCAGAATTTGATAACAATAGCAAGAATCTGGTGAAAGTTTCGACTAGTCAGTGACGGAATCTCGTCACAGGAGATTTTTCATCGTTGTTGACTTTTTCGTATGAGCCAACCGTTACAAAATTTTTTAAGGGAAATCATTTTTTTGAAAAGGATTTCATTAAAAATATTTTACGGTGAAAAATATTTTACATCGAAATAAATGAAGCATTAATATTAAACTTCCAACTTAATCTTTTTTATTAATTAAATAAGCTTTTGGGGATAAGAAATAAGTGGTGATTATGATATTCACAAATAATTGTTATTTGATTTGCAGTAAAGGACACACAAAACCTCAACGGTCAGAAATTGGCATAAGACCAAAATAAAACGTTCATTTTTCTCGTCGCATTCCTTTTTACTTTCTTTGAATAAGCAAAATGGATCCGGCTGCTGTGCGGTACTAAAATGTACCGCACAATCTACGGTAGTTTTGGAAACGGCTGGGATTAAGCCGTTAAAAAAATTGCCAGACAAGAAACGTATAGACAGCCTGTTTTTTTTGTGGCAAACGTACAACCACTTTGAGGTTTTTTTTTGTCTTTTGCTTTAACTCCGTGACCTCACCTCCGTTAGCCAGCTTATTTTAGGTTTTTTTTTCTTTTTCTCTCTCTCTCTCTCTTTCATTCAGCTACCACGGGAAATCAAACGAAAATTGCCAAACAAACGTCTCTTTGCTTATGCTACACGGGAAACCAGAAGTGCTGAAATGTCTCAATTTTACACCGCAATTCTGGTCACCCCCACTTGCTTGTGTTCTGAAGCATCTTTTGCTTGTGTTGAGATATACAACCGTGCAAAAGGTGAACACAATCTTTCAGGATTTCGATTTTTTTTTTTCGGTTTCACTTGATTTTATTTTAAGAAATTATATATAATTATTGATCAATAGAGATATGTTATTTTCCCCTCTGCTTTTCCTGCATGTTCTAAGAAATCACACTCTGGGTTACATCATAAATCACTTACAAACCCATAATTTTACACAATATATATATATATATATCAAAAAGCTGCAACGAAAATCCCCTTTCTTTTTTCAGAATGTTCCAAGGTCCCAAATAGAACTTTTCACAGAGTCGAGGACAAAGTTGCAGCTTGACCATGGAGTTTAGACTTGCGAGCGTGATATTGATGAATTTTTTTTCAATTTTCACTTGCATTAAGTGTTTGAAATTATATAGCAAAATGAGCAAAACAAGACAAGCAAAATTGAATTGGAGAATAAGGGAAGGACCAAAAGAGAAACATATATAACAACAAGAATCAGCTACAACATGATCTTTCTCAGCAATTGATTATACAATGTAGCAACAACTAAAGACAAAGAGACGACCGCGGAGGTCCATTTCCATTCCATACCCTAATTTTTTTTTCCCTCTCTTTACACAAAATATATGGTGATAAGTACAAAGAACCCCCAATTTATTCTTTGGCACAACACTCACCTCAATTACACATTCTTCTCAATCGAATCATAGCCATCTTCTTGTTCCTCATCATCAGATTCTCCAATAGATTTGGAATCAGTACCATTACTCAGGATTGTTGTACCTTCCACCCAAAGAATCAAACCCCCTCCATTCGGTTTCGCACGATCCTATGGAATACGTCTCTCAATTGCCACTCCAGCGGGTCCAATCCCTCCTTAAGAGAGAAGACAGTCGCTTCATGATTGCCACCGAGAAGCTGCTGCTTCTCTCGCAGATGAACTCCCCGATGCCCGGCATCTCCACGGACAACGACTGCTAATGCTAGGAACGAGACCTTGCCGTTTGAAGAAGAATCGCCTGGGGGCGCCTCCTACCGCGGTAGCTGTGAATGAAAAAGAGAAAGAAGAAGACAAAGTTTCTGTTTAACGGAGGTCACGGTGTTAAAAGAAAAAGAAAAAAAAAAAAAAAAAAAAAAAAAAAAAAAAAAAAAAGAAGCCAAATACCTAAAAAAACTAAAGAAGGCCGACTCTTTGGAACGGTTGTATCCCAGCTGTTCCCAAAACTACCGCAGATTGTGCAGTACTTTTTAGTACCGCACAATAACCAGATCCAAACAAAACGTTCAAATTCACACCACCCGAGAAAAGCTAGCAGATTCGTTATTAATACAACACCTCTTCTCCTTCCCCTTTTTTTTTTCTCTCTCTCCCTCCCCAAAGTGAGCCAGAAGGGCTTCTTTCCAACCAAAAAGAGCCTGCTTTCTCTGCAACTTCACTTCTTAAGGCCATCTCCAACAGATTTGCTATTTTAACCAAAATGGTTAAATTTAACTATTATCAGCTTTTTCTCTCTTCCAGCAGAATAGGTACTTTAGCTGGTTTTCTTAACATATAAACAGTAAATAGCAAACACTAACTATTAACTATTCATCAGTTACAGAATAAAATAATAATTTCTCTCCCATCATCAGAATAAACTAATCAAACGTAGAGATAGAATCTAGAAGATACATTCCCGAATGAAAATGCTTGAGCTTCACAAGGAGAGAGCGGAGCGAGAGAGAGATGACGGAGCGAGAGAGAGTGACGGGCTCAGCGAGAGAGAGCGACGGAGTTGAGCGGCGGGCTGAGCAAGAGGGGCGGCGGGCTGAGCGAGAGAGAGCGACGGAGCAGACGAGACAGATTGAACGACTGGGCGACGGAGCTGAGCGGCGGGTAAACACATTGTTCCCTGTTTTGGTTAGTTTGCCATTTTTGTTCACTATTCTCTGTTTTGTACGCAATAGCAGATTGTGTATTGCGATTGTAGTTTGTTTTTTCCTGTTTGCTGTTGTGGTATTTTGCAAATTGTGTAATCTGCTCTTTTGGGTATTCTTTTCGGGGGGGGTTTTGTCCCTGTCTAGAATGTGGAATCCAGTCTTTTCTGGATGTATCGACTCTTTGTTTGGGTTATAAAGTCTAGCTACTGGATATTCTTTAAAACATCTCTTCCCAAGTTCAATTTGAACTAAACTTGAAATGCCAATTTCATCCAGCTTTTTAGTTTTCTTTTTGCATCCCATTTTGATTTAGTATATATTAGAATTAGCAAAACTTCATGAAACATGGCTTATTTTGTAAGCCTTTGAATTATCTTTCCAATGCCAGCAAGCTTCCCTCCATCCGATGTAAAAAACTAGAGATAATATGGCATTTGTATTGAAGCAAGTCTAATTGAAACCCACCCTACATCAGTTAGACAATATCTAATACCAATTCTTTTTCTTTTCTTTTTTAGAAAAAAAAAAACTACATATATTTGATAATTGTTCCTGTCTTTTTATTTTTAAAATTAGTTTTTAAACGAATTAATTATCAAACATGTTTAAAGTGTTGTGTTTTGAAAACAAAAATTGAAAATTGTTTTCTGTGAGGCCATATCTTAAAACTTGTTTAACTAGATATTGGTTGAAAAGTGTTTTTCAATGTTTGATAGAAGTTGTCCCAACCCATTAAGAAGAGAGAGGGGTACAGTAGTAAATGAGCTAAATGAGAAATTTCACTTTTGGGAATTGGCATTCTTCGAGTAGAATATATGCTAGATTGCATACTGGAATGGATTAACATTCTCTACTTAATGTATTAACTATAAAACCTTGTTGATTGGGAAGGTCTTGTTGAATGGATCACTACAAAAAAAACCACAATTCGCCACGTGTCTACAGTACCAGTTACTGTAGACACGTGGCCAGATGGCCACGTGTCTCAATATACACGTGGCTATTTGGGGCGTGGAAACAATTGACCGCGTGTATTGGCCGCGTGTATTTTATCAAGTGGCCAACTGGCCACGTGTATTTATTACACGTGGCCAATTGGCCGCGTGTATTAAATGTGAGTAGCTAAAATATTTATATTTTTTATAATTTTTTTATATTTATATTTGCAATTGGCCACGTGTATTTTATACACGTGGCCAACTGTTTTTATCAAATACATATATATTTAATCAAATATATATAAAAAAAAATATAATTTAAAATATAAATTTTTACCAAAATTTGTGCAGTAGGCGCGCGGGACAATTCCCGCGCCCACCTACACATTGGCTTAATTATTTCAAGTTTCAAATAAGGAAAAAAAATTTTGTTATATATCTCACGGTTTTTTCTCTTTTTCTCTCACGCAGTACGCGTCTTCTTCTTCCTCACGATCGTACGGCAAGCGTCTTCTTCTTCCTCACGGTACTGTTCTTCTTCTTCCTCACGGTTCTTTCTCCCTCTCGCTATCTCTCACTGTATCGGTCTCTCTAACCTATCTCTCTCTCTCTCTGTTTCTGTATCTCTCTCTCTCTCTTTGTCTCTCTCTCTCTCTCTCTCTCTCTCTCTCTCTCTATATCTCTCTTTAAGCTCCGACCGGCCGGCCAATACATCACCGGCGGGTAAGAAAATTGTACCCTCTCACTCTCTCTCTCTCTCTCTCTGTTTCTGTATCTCTGTCTCTCTCTCTTTATATCTCTCTTTCTCTCTCTATCTCTCCAAACACCGACCGGCCGGCCAGTACATCACTCTCTCTCTCTCTAATACCTCTGTCTCTCTCACTCTCTGTTTCTGAATCTCTCTGTCTCTCTCTCTTTATATCTCTCTTTCTCTCTCTATCTCTCCAAACACCGACCAGCCGGCCAGTACATCACTCTCTCTCTCTCTAATACCTCTGTCTCTCTCACTCTCGGTATCTCTCTCTGTCTCAGTATCTCTCTCTATTTCTCCAAACTCCGGCCGGCCAGTAGCTAAGTCTCCGACGAGTTGCCGAAGTTGGTTCTGCATGTGTTTCGTATAGGTATATCGTACGTATACGTATTAGGAAGGAAAAAAACTAAAACAAAAAAACAAGAAGAAGAAAAGAACATGCAGATCTGTTCTTTTCTTCTTCTTTTTTTTGAAGCAGTAATTTTGATTTTGGCAACGTGTATTCTTAACACGTATCAGAAAAAATATATAATTTTTCATTTTTTTTATTAAAAAAAAAAAAAAAAAAAACATTTTGCCACGTGTATTTAAATACACGCGGCCAACTGTTAGCCACGTGTATTTAAATACACGTGGCTAACTGTCAGCCACGTGTACTTTAATATACGTGTCCAAGTGGCCACGTGTATTAAAATACACGCGGCAAAATGTGCATTTAGTGATACCCGGATCTACCACGTGCGCGCACGTGACTACTTGCACGTGGCCGACAGTTCGCCACGTGTACAGTGACCGTACACGTGGCGAAATGTAAGTGGCAAAAAACATTTTTTTTTGTAGTGGATTCTCAAGGGCAAGGAAACGCATCTTTCATCAACCTCTTAAATCAAGATTATGGTGAATCCATGGGATCTCCATATCTAAGTGTTGAAATTAATAAACCAAAATCTGAGATTGCAACCAATCTTAAGAAACCTAGAAGTGGCAACTTTAGCATTGAAGAAGATGTTCTACTTGTAGAATCATGGATAAATACTAGTGTTGATCCGGTGAATGGGAATGACCAATCAAAGAAGAAATATTGGTGGAGAATTTGGGAGAAGTACCATGAACATAAGACCTTCAATACTAGTCGGAATGAGGCATCTCTACTTAATAGATGGGGAGTAATTCATAAGAATGTAAATAAGTTTTGTGGATGCTTAGCTCAGGTTGAGTCAGCACATCAAAGTGGGATCACTCAGCAAGACAAGGTATAATTTATATTGATTATTGTGTCAACGCATCAATCCACCATTTTTTTATTAAGGGTATAATTATGTTTCTATTTCTTAATTTTGCAAATTACTGGGGCAAAGGAGTTATACCGGAGTTTGGTTGGCGTTCCATTTGCTTATGAACATTGCTGGAATTTATTGAAGAATTGTCCAAAATGGAGTACTAACAATGATAAAACAAGAAAAAGATTATTCGGAAATGCATCTTCGCCTTTTACTGAAAGTCCGATAAATCTAGGGGAAGATAATGTCTCTACTAGTAACTTTGTAGATTTGGAGAGACCTGAAGGCATGAAGGCCGCAAAAGAGCGATTGAATAAAAAAGAGAGAAATGATAACAATGATGATATTGTTGTGGGGTTACTAACTCAGATGAACGAAAGAGCAATGATAGCAACTGAGAGGAAACATTGATTGCTGAATTTATTAAAATCTGCACTTGAGTGGATTATTATCATTCAGTAGCTTGCTGCACTTAAATACACTTGCGGCACTTGCTGCACTTAAATAGAAAAAAAAAAGTACACTTCAATAAATTCACTTGCGGCACTTGCTACACTTAAATACACCACAGACATGCAGATTATTAACATTCAGGAGCTTTTTTAGTTTTATGCTACCACTTCAATAAACAAATACACTTCATCTACAACACAATCTCTATCAATTCTATAAGAAAAATACTCCTGGAAGACTCTGACTCTAAGAATGAGTTGGAACTACTTTCTGCAATTGTTCTGGCACGTAGATATTTCAAAAGAAAGGGAGGATCTAGTTCACGTCGTGGTGGTTCTGTTCCAGGACGTATGTTCATCGATCGTAATTCTTTGCAAGGCCACTTAAGGCTTTTTTTGGATTATTTTGCTGATTCACCAGTATATCCTCCAAAAATATTTCGTAGGAGGTTTTGGATGCATCGTCATCTTTTTTGTCGTATTTTGTCTAAGGTAAAAGAGTACGATCCGTACTTTGTCCAAAGAAGAAATTGTGCTGGAACAATCGATTTGTCTTCCCTTCAAAAAGTGACTGACGCATTTAGGATGCTCGCTTATGGAGTACCAGCTGACTACGTTGATGAGTATGTGCGAATTGGAGAAACCACTATAGAATCTCTTCAAAGGTTTGTTAGTGCGGTGGTTAATATTTTTTCTAATGAATTTTTTAAGGTCTCCAAACAGCAATGATGTTGCTAGATTATTAGAAGTTGGCGAAACTCGTGGTTTTCCAGGGATGTTGGGTAGCATTGATTGCATGCACTGGACATGGAGGAATTGCCCAGTTGCGTGGACAGGTATGTTTACTGGCCATTGTCATGAACCAACAATGATTTTGGAACCAGTGGCTTCACAAGATCTATGGATATGGCATGCATTTTTTGGGTTACCAGGTTCTCACAATGACATCAATGTTCTAGAACGGTCTTTTGTGTTTTCTCATATCACTGAAGGGCGTGCTCCTCCAGCCAATTACACAATCAATGGTCATAACTACACAATGGGATACTATCTTGGTGATAGTATATATCCACAGTGGCCAACTATTGTAAAGACAATTTCATGCCCACAAGGAAAAAAGGCAAAACTATTTGCTGCAGCCCAAGAGTCAGCAAGAAAGGCATGTGAACGTGCGTTTGGAGTGCTTCAAGCATGATTCGCAATCGTTCGTGGACCTGCACGTGGTTGGAGCCGTGAAACGCTCACTTACATTATGAAAGCGTGCATAATAATGCATAACATGATCGTTGAAGACGAACGAAATACTGACAATGCTAGTGACATTGATTATGAACAAATCGATGAAACTCCTTATGTATAAATTTCTCACGAGCATACCCCTGGATTTTTGGAGTTCATTGAAAGGCATGTGAACATTAGAGATCGTCAAACTCATTCTTAGCTACAATCCGACCTTATCGAGCACCTATGGCAATTGCATGGTCAATTTTAAGAATTATTAGTCTTATTATATGTTTGTAGTTGCTTTGTTTTCCTTTTTGCATTGTTGTTTTTTTTTTTTTTTTTTTTTTTTTTTTGTTCTTAAAAAAAAAAAAAGAAAAAAAAAGTGAAAGGAAATTGTTTTATGTATTGGGTGCAATGTAGCTCAAAGAATGTGTGGAAATTCAATATTTCTTATTTTATTGAGTGTTGGCAAAAAAAAAAAAAAAAAAAAAAAAAAAAAAAAAAAAAAAGAATGAAAAAAAATATTTAAATGCAAGTAGAGAGTTGAATAGTGAATCTGTTGGAGAGAATATAAGATAAACAGTAGTTAAAGTAGAGAGTTGGACTTTTTCAATAGCTATTATAACTTTTATTGCTGGAGATGGCCTCAGTGGGCGGCTTGCGCTTTCTCTTACTAATGCTCACGCTGTAGAAAATGGTGTCTGGTTTAGCAGGTTTTCTTCACTCTAGTACACATTTATATTTTTTAAAATAATTTTTTAGAGACTTGAAGAGAGAGAGCCTGTGCTTCCAAAATGGGAGGTATGGGTTGCTGAAGATTTGTGTTCAAAGTGTTCCTGTTCGGTTGGGGGGAAGGGTTTGTTTCCTGGGAATTTAAATTTTCCTTTAACTACTATTCATTCTCGTATGGATAGCATTTATTGGGCGCATTTAGTGGTGGTACTCTGCTTGGGGATGTTCGTGAAGAGTTGGTGTCAGGGTGAATCAGATGCAAATTTCAAAGCTGTGTATATTGTTACTGTAACACCCCGATCCTATATTGGGAAGAGATGAATAGTTCACAGAGTGAGTAGTTTATAAAGATACTCATGGGTGTTAAGTCCCACATTGCCTAGTTACTAGGTGAAACTGGGCTTTATAATGGATTCTTGGAAAAACTTCAAATTGACTAGTCCTTTTGGGGTGATAGCGCAGATGTGGCTAGCGCTTTTCTCTGAGTCTTTACAAATGGTATCAAAGCCACCTAGTAACGCCAGGTCATGTGGTACTAGAGCACCGCATGACATAGCCCTGACGGGGACGTCAGGGGTTTAATGAGGGGAGTTTGTAACACCCCGATCCTATATTGGGAAGAGATGAATAGTTCACAGAGTGAGTAGTTTATAAAGATACTCATGGGTGTTAAGTCCCACATTGCCTAGTTACTAGGTGAAACTGGGCTTTATAATGGATTCTTGGAAAAACTTCAAATTGACTAGTCCTTTTGGGGTGATAGCGCAGATGTGGCTAGCGCTTTTCCTTGGGTCATTACAGTTACTTTGCGACAAGCTCCTTCAGCTCATTACTATGGTGGTGAGTTGACAAGGGACAGTACCGGTTTCAAACATGCTTCATCTGGAAGATTGAATATTCGCAAACCAAGGTACTTATTTCTTTATTATTATTAGTTTTTTTTGTTTTTTTCTCTAGACAATTGCGTTGTAATTATGTGTAGCATTCAGCTGATCAAGTTAATTGCTCATTTAATATGTACTTAACAAAAATTACGGTTTAAAATTGTGGTGAAGTTACTACCTTCTTCAAATATCCAGATTCATTTCTTTTGTGTAAGTTTCCACCTTGGGATGGTTGGGAAAACTTTGGCTGTCTGAAACTGGGTGTTGTTTGTATTGGGTTGTGGATGATTGGGTCTTATACTTCGATCTTTTTATTATCAGAAATGAAAGCAGAGAATATTTAGAATTTGCTCAATTGTATTGAATGAATAAAAGAAGCTTTACAGAAGGTATTTATACAAGCTACAGTTTTTGCAGAAAGAAACTAACTAAAGCTAAAGCTTAGCAAGCAAACTAACTTTCATCTAACCAACTAAATACAACTCAATTAACACATGTTCTAAATACAGCTATACAGCTCAATTAACACGTGTAGCTCAATACCCCCCCTCAAGATGAACAATGGATGTTGTGAATGTTCATCTTGGACAGCAAAGAACGAAAAGCCTCAGAGCGAAGAGCTTTCGTAAATAAATCAGCAAGCTGATTGGAAGAAGACACATGCAGAGTTCGAACTAAGCCAAGTTGGATTTTTTTCTTGCACAACATGACAATCGATCTCGATGTGTTTAGTTCGTTCGTCGTATTCCGGATTACAGCTATGTGCAAAGCCGCCTTGCTGTCACAAAAAAGAAGTGCAGCCTGAGAATGTGTAATCTGAAAATCCTGGAGAAGATGAAATAACCAAGTAATTTCACTGCAAACAGCAGCCATGGAACGGTATTCAGCCTCAGCTGAAGAGCGGGAAACAGTGGTCTGCTTCTTAGACTTCCAGGAAATTAAGGAATCACCCAGAAAAACACAGAAGCTAGAGACTGATCGGCATGTGTCAGGGCAGCCAGCCCAGTCAGAGTCACAAAACGCCTTCAAGTGACAAGAAGAAGAAGTTGGAAAGAACAACGCTTGACCAGGAGTAGCTTTAATGTACTGAAGAATGAGATAGACAGCATCTAAATGAGGCTTCCAAGGAGATTGCATAAACTGACTTAAGGTATGAACAACATATGTTAAGTCAGGCCGAGTAAGAGTAAGATACAATAGCCTACCAATCAATCTGCGATAGGACTTAGGATCATCAAAAAGCTCCCCATCCAAAGCAGAAAACTTGGCATTGGAATCCATTGGAAAAGAAGATGGCTTAGCAGCCAAATGACCAGTATCACTCAGGATATCCAAAGCAAATTTCTTCTGACAAAGAGAAATCCTTGCAGCCGAGCGAGCAACCTCCAAGCCAAGAAAGAACCGTAAAGAGCCTAAATCTTTGAGCTTAAACCGAGTGTTTAAGAAAACAGTAAGATCAGTGATAGCCTGCCTATCAGTGCTTGCAAAAACAATATCATCCACATAAACCAGAAGTGTCATAAATGAAGTGCTTGTGGACTTAGTGAAAAGAGAATAGTTCGACTTAGACTGAATGAAACCATGAAGAATCAAAGTAGAAGAAAACTTTGAGAACCATTGCCGAGAGGCTTGCTTCAAGCCATATAAGGATTTGTTAAGCCTACAAACCCGAGTGTCCTCTTTGGAAATAAAACTAGGAGAAGGTTTCATGAAGACTTCTTCATCAAGATCACCGTGTAAGAAAGGTGAAAAAAAAAATGAAATTGACTTCTAATAAAAGGCAAGTGTGTGTGTGTGCGCAATGTGTTAACAAAATAATGCGGAAATAAAATAACACGAGATTTTTGTTAACGAAGTGGAAACTCAAGATGAGAAAAACCACTCTGGGGTAGTTAAACCCAGGATATCCACTATTCAGAAGACAAGACTAGATACAAAGTAGTAACACTCACATACCCCTGATGCAGTGGTCGTACCTTGCACTCTAACTTGTAGCCTAACACGAACGCCTCCCAACCAGGTCTCCTACCTGAAGGGGTCTTCAATGGAATTATTTACCTTAGGGCCAACCCCTAAGATAGACTTCAGATTAAGCGCAGCAACAGCACACACAACAATGACCTTAGAGAGATCAACTTAGCTCAATAACCTCACAATATAGCTCTCTAAGCACTAATGGAATTCAATACTGAATTCTTACAGTTCTCAAGCCTAGGGGCCTCTAGTTATAGGCTGAGGGTTCAAATGAGCGTCTGGCTTGATAAAATTGGGCGTCGTTCGGTCGGTAGTCATAGGCCGTCCGGACGGACAACTGTGCGACCGAAATTTCGAAAATTTCGCTGAAAATCTTTCCTGTTTAAGAGCCGCGTCCATACGGTGTTTCCCTGTCTTCCGAATGCTCGCACGTCCGCTACAAGTAATTTTCATATAGAGGCTTCACGCGTCCGGACCAGGAGGATGGTCGTCCAGACGGTTGATCTGATGCACACAATTTCCATATCTAAAGCTCACGCATCCGGACTATGATGATTGGCGTCCGGACGTCTGGATTTGAATTGTGATACTTGCTTTATGGATTTAGCGCGTCCGGAAGGGGAATCCACGTCGTTCGGACGGTTGCAGCAATCTTCCCATATTTGTGTTTTGGAAAGAAATCCTGAAGCTTGGTCGAACACTGAGTGTCGTCCGGACAGGCTGCTGAAACGTCCAGACGAATGCAAGCTGGAGCAATTCGAAGCTTCTCGACACAGGGGAAGGTCCGGACGAAAATTTCTCGTCGTCCAGACAGCTGGGCTTCCGGACGGCTGCCAGGGAATCGAATTTTCTATCTTGCAAATTGTGCAGAATCTTCTGGAAGCACTTCTGAATATCGATATCCCTGTTAAAAAGCATCATTACAAAGAAGTGATTTTGTCCAACAGAATGCAGCCAACTACAAACTAACAAATTCCCCATTTAGCCATTCTGGGAGAAAAATCACTTGACCGGTTAAAAATATAAACCCAGTCAAAAATTACTCCCCATTTTTGTCACAAAGGGACAAAGGGTAAAAAAGAGTAATAAAAACCAAACACATCAAAAATTACTTCCCCTAAAAGTCTCAGAAGGACCAGGGTAAATAGAGTAATAAGAAAAACCACACAACAATTACTCACCCTCAATGTCTCAGAAGTACAAGGGTAAACAGAGTAATAATATCTACAGACAAAAACGTTCTAAAATCCTAATCAATAGGAAACTAGAGAAGAGTCTGCGAGTGGCCTAAAAGAGAGGAACAAAAATCCTCCAAGTACCAAATCCTGCTGATCTACTAAAAACAAATAAGAGCAAACCGTATTAAAAGTTGGATTTGTATTACTTCGGCTTCTAGCTCTGGAAGCCGGGAACCATAGACTGAAAGAAAAAATTCAGTCGCTTGATTTCGGAAAGCTTGAAACTGGTTATCTGCAAATTGACATCCTCTAAGCAACTGGTCTGCAAGATAAAATGAGGAGATTCATCACTGAACCTCTAACTAATGCAGATTTGAGGGAGATGCAATGGAAAGCTATGTATGAGCTGGGGGGGAAAAGCTCATCTCAAATCCTGAGACCCTTGGAAATTTTGAACATATAACTCAACAACAGTCTTGTTTTCCAAAGGATCCATCTGTCAGATATTGTGCTGGGAATTGCTGGACAACATATTCCTGAAAGAATTTAACAGAAATCTATCCAAAAATAACACCACAAGGAAATATTAGTTCTTGTTAGTTCCAAAAAGAATGTGGTATTACGACAACTTGCAATTTGGATGCGCATGAATGACAAAAGCAAATATAGCAATCCAAATAGCACGGATATAACAATATCCACCCAACACACAGACAAAGAAGGATTTTCATGCACACTATATCAAGAAAATATCCCAACAAATATTCCAATATTCTAAAAGCACAAAAACTTAAAAGAATAACGGAAGACACAATGAAGATCATTGGATGAGAAGAAATTTGTAAAAAATGCCAAAATCTCAGGAGAAAACACACAACATGACATGATAAATCAATAAAAATGCAAAGATGTGTGTAGGGCAGAGAAAGGGATGCAAGTCTAACCTGTAGAGATCCTGTCCGGACATGTCACTTAACCATCCGGACGGCTACTGCTAGAACAGCGTATGGCAAGGACTGCGCTGGTCCGGACATAAGAATAGGTTCGTCCGAACGCTTCACACTGAAAATCTGAAACTTGAGTAAAATTTGTAGAAAAATATTTTTCTCAAAAGTTACCTTCAGAACACACATATATAATCAACTAATAAAGCAGTCAAATAATATTGCAAAAATATACAAAGATATAAATGAGAGTTAAGCATTCAATGAGACAAATTTCCCTGCAGATAGAAATTTTAAATAGATTACTCAACTCATGCAATGCGTATGTGTGTGAAGACTTTTCCCAAAAGGTATAAATTTAACTGATATGACAAAAGCAACCAGATTTTCTAGACAAGAGAGAAAATCAATGAAAGATCAGTCAAAAGTCAAACCTTATTAATTATAGGACCTAGCCACCCTCATCTGATACAATCCCCCTAAGATGCAGCACCTAATTGTTTTACTTGTACCATGAAGGACAAGGTAAAATTTTACTTGCACCATGAAGGACAAGGCTTATTTCAGCACAAAAGCATTGAATATAAGCTTATAGCACAGAGTACTTAAGAATAACTGTTTGATTCTTTTGGTGTTGCAACCTAGAGAGAATACCAGAATTTTTAGGTTCTAAGTTCAACTAGCATGTTGGTCAATTTGACCATCTTATCAAAAACATTTCTCTCATTAGAATTTCCAGAAGCAATAAGTCAAAGAGGAAAATAAGTACATTAGGGGAGCCTTAGATAATGCACATTTTCATCGCATGAGAAAAGCAACTATCTATCATTAAGATGCAACAGGAAAACTTAGCAGATATCAAACATAAACTCTCAATCATATATAAGCATATTCAATTAATGCACAATGAACTGAGATATCAGGCAAAAACATATACAATATCTGAAAAGCTAGCAAAAGGAAAAATAAATAAATAAATAAATAAGATTCTGCATCTTCTCCCCAATTTTTATTTTTATTTTTTTTGTTGAAACCCAATAAACAGAAAAACAACAAAGACATGCCTATGAAAAAGGAAATGGTATCTAGTCCCAGCATGTAAGGTAAAATCAAACATGTCCTCAGGGAGAGAGGTTTAGAAATACCAAGACAGAAAGGTAGCAGCCAGACGTGCTTTTAACTGTCATCCCCCAAAAAAATATGCAAAAATTTCTCAAGATAACAAGAGAAAAATATGGGGGATAAAATAAATGGTTATTCAAACAGAATGCAATGCATGAATAAGATATGACATGATAAATAATGCAATGCAAACATACCTGACATGTACTAGGATTTAGGAACTAAAATCCTAGGCATGGGAGACTCCACCTTTACTAGGTGAGTCAACTCCCCCTCAAGGGGTGAATGGTCTCATCATTCTTGACCCATACCTGCTTGACCCGTGGAGATGGTTTGCAGGTCATGTCCATGTTGGCCATTGTTCTTAACATATCTTGCATTAGGCTCAACAACCCTTCATAGCCATGGTTGCTAGTGGGCTTCTGCGACTTTCTCTTGTAGCGCCTTGATTGTTCTTCTTTGATTTGCCACTCTGATAGGCAGGAACAAACTGCTGCTGATGCCGTGGAGCCTGAAGTGCCATAGGAGGTAGAGTGCCTGATGTAGCTCTTGTTGGCAGCTCCTTCTAAACCTTCGACTTCTGAGCCTGGAGCTGTGGACATTTGGGCCGAATGTGACCGATGATGCCACAGTGATGACATGTAGGCAGGCTTCTTCTGTTTGAATGCTTCTTGACATTCTCTATAGAATTATGATTAGCATTCTTACAAATAATATTGACGTTACCTTTTATATATGTCTCCTATGAGGAAAGACATATTTAGATGAGGAAGAATCTTCAATTTCACTTTCCTTAGAGCATCCTGCTTAATCCAAGGCCTGTAGGATTTCAACAAATAAGAATTTGGTCTAATATGACCAATTTTCCCACAATTATGACAAGTAGGAACAAACTTACCTCGTGTTCTTGGTTCCTTGGACTTTGGCATCACATGATTGTTTAAGCAAGAATTTTCTAAATAAGCTGTATCTACTATCACAGGCTTAATATCTAATTCAGAATTAGAAGCATGTGAAGAAGAAATATTCATATCATCAACAATTAAAGCAGGCTTGTTAGAAATATCTAAATGAATACAAAGCATGCTTTTCAAATTATCACTTGAAAATTTTTTCAAGATATCTTTAGATTCTTTTAATTTATTCTCAAGTGAATCAATAATGTCAAATAGCATGGTATTTTCAGATCTCAAAGAGTCAATCAAAGCATGTGATTCAGATAACTGAACAATCAAAGACTCTTTTTCTTGCTTCACCTTTTTGAGCTCTTTTGGAGAAACAATTTTATCAAATTTAGCAAAAACTTTTGAGAGCTCAATATCATAATTTTCTTCAGATAACTGAGAGAAATCCATGATAAAAGGTGTAATCAAAAAATAAAAGTCACAAGAGATGAGGGTCACACTCAGGAAATAAATACTTAACAAAGTGTACCCGCTCTAATACCAATTGAAAAAAAAAATGAAATTGACTTCTAATAAAAGGCAAGTGTGTGTGTGCACAATGTGTTTACAAAATAATGCGGAAATAAAATAACACAAGATTTTTGTTAACGAAGTGGAAACTCAAGATGAGAAAAACCACTCTGGGGCAGTCAAACCCAGGATATCCACTATTCAGAAGACAAGACTAGATACAAAGTAGTAACACTCACATACCCCTGATGCAGTGGTCGTACCTTGCACTCTAACGTGTAGCCTAACACGAACGCCTCCCAACCAGGTCTCCTACCTGAAGGGGTCTTCAATGGAATCATTTAGCTTAGGGCCAACCCCTAAGATAGACTTCAAATTAAACGCATCAACAGCACACACAACAATGGCTTTAGAGAGATCAACTCAGCTCAATAACCTCACAATATAGCTCTCTAAGCACTAATGGAATTCAATACCGAATTCTTACAGTTCTTAAGCCTAGGGGCCTCTATTTATAGGCTGAGGGTTCAAATAAGCGTCTGGCTTGATAAAACTGGGCGCCATCCGGACGGACAACTGTGCGACCGAAATTCCAAAAATTTCACTGAAAATCTTTCATATTTAAGAGCCGCGTCTAGACGGTGTTTCCCTGTCTTTCGAATGCTCGCACATCCGCTGCAAGTAATTTTCATATAGAGGCTTCACGCGTCCGGACCTGGAGGATGGTCGTCCGGACGGTTGAATAGATGCACGCAATTTCCATATCTAAAGCTCGAACATCCGAACCATGATGACTGGCGTCCGGACGTCTAGATTTGAATTGCGATACTTGCCTTATGGATTTAGTGCGTCCGGACGGGAATCCACGTCGTCCGGATGGTTGCAGCAATCTTCCCATATTTGTGTTTTGGAAAGAAATCCTGAAGCTTGGTCGAACACTGAGTGTCGTCCGGACGGATGCAAGCTGGAGCAGTTCGAAGCTTCTTGACACAAGGGAGGTCCAGACGGATGATGCTGTGGACAGCTGGGCGTCCGGACGGTATGAAACGTCATCTGGACGACTGTGAGGGAATCGAATTTCCTGTCTTGCAAACTGTGCAGAATCTTCTGGAAGCACTTCTGAATAGCAATGTCCCTATTAAAAAGCATCATTACAAAGAAGTGATTTTGTCCAACAGAATGCAGCCAACTACAAACTAACAGAAGGCATTATTCACATCCAATTGGTGAAGATGCCAATTGTGAATAGCTGCCAAAGCAAGCAAGCATCGGACAGTAGTGATCTTGGCCACTCGAGAGAAAGTTTCAAACTAATCCAAACCTTCACATTGAGTGAATCCTTTAGCCACAAGCCTAGCCTTGTACCGTTCAATTGAACCATCAGAATAATGCTTGATCTTATAAACCCATTTGCAGCCAATGAGAGTTTTATTAGGAGGCAATGGAACAAGGTTCCATGTATGATTATCCTCAAGTGCCTTGATTTCAGCTTGCATGGCATCACGCCAGCAAGCATGTTGAGCTGCTTGGTGATAGAATTGTGGTTCAATAGATGTAGAAACAGAAAAAACAAAATGCTTATATGAAGGTGACAGTTTATGATATGAAAGAACAGAAGAAAGAGCAAAAGGAATACCTGAATCCGGTGGAGAAATGTATGGAGATGAGTGAGAAGATGTAGCCAGATGACAATGGAAATCCTGCAAATAACTAGGTTTGTGTGTAACTCTAGAAGACTTACGAACAGGAGGATTAGAAACAAAAGGAACAGGATGTATATCAGAAGAAACAGGAGAAATATCAGACGATATAGAAACAGAATCTACATTATTAGAAGGAGAAGCAGAAGGAGAAGGAACATCAGGAGAAATAGAATTTAAAGGAGAACTAGAAGGAAATAAAACAGAAGAATCTGAAACAGGAATGAGAAGAACAATATTAGAAAATTGAGAGTTTGAAGATTGAAAGAGGGATGATAAGGAAAAATATCCTCATGAAAAGTAAGATCAAACAACTTGTAACCTTTGACATGATAAGGGTAACCAAAAAAAAGACAAGGTGTAGCCCGGGGATCAAATTTGGATCGATTTCTAGTAAGAGTAGAAGCAAAACAAAGACAGCCAACAACTCGAAGGTGAGAGAAACTAGGAGCAACTGAGAAAAGACATTCAAAAGGAGTTTTATTGGATAGGATAGGAGTAGGAATTTTGTGATGATGTGAGCAGTTGAAAGAACACATTCACCCCAGAAAAATAAGGGAAGGTTGGCTTGAAATTTGAGGGCTCGGGCCACATTAAGAAGATGCTGCTGTTTCCTCTCTACAACAGAATTCTGTTGAGGAGTTTCATCACAGCTCAATTGATGAATGATTCCCTTAGATTGATAGAAAGCAGGTAATTGAAACTCAAGACCATTATCACTACGCAGAATTTTGACCTTAGTACTGAATTGAGTTTCAACTTGAGTAATAAAGGAAACAAGGAGATTTCGGGTTTGAGATTTATTGACCATAAGATGAACCCATGTAAATCTAGAGTAATCATCCACAATTGTGAGAAAATACTTAACACCATGAAGAGAATCAGTAGTGAAAGGTCCCCAAATGTCACAATGAAGTAAATCAAACATTTTATTGGATAGTGAATGACTTACAGGAAATGGCAAGCGATGTTGCTTAGCCAAAGGACAAATTGTACAACAATTATTGGAATCAACAGTAATGCTAGAGTCATATTGACTAAGTAGCTTTATTCCCAAACGGAAATGCCAAACATCAAAAGAAATGGTTTTAACAGAAAAACTCTGAGCTGAAGGAATAGAGGAAATAGAAGAAAAAACAGGTTTGTTGAGCAAATGGAATAGGCCGCCACGTTCTCTACCCACTCCAATCATTCTCCATGTCAATAAGTTCTGGATAAAGTAAAAATCAGCAAGAAATATGAGACAATAAGAAGAGAATTTTGTGAGTTTACTTGCTGATATAAGATTGAAAGAAAAAGCAGGAACACACAGACCATTGGTTAGAATCAGAGAAGCAGAAATTCTAACTGTACCAATGTGTGTCACCAAAACAAATTGTCCATTAGGGAGCTTGACAAACTTGGAAACAGTAGATGTTATGGTTGTAAAAAAAGAAGTAGAACAAATCATGTGATCAGTGGATTGTAAGCAGTACCAGACATGTTAGCAACAAGTCGATTTGAAGGCACTCCAACCTGATTCACAGAAGAAACCACATCCGGATTGTTGGATTTGATCATAGCAAATAATTGTTGAATCTGTTCTTGAATGATGGGTAGTGTGGCAGATGATGATTCTATATTAGAAACTTGATTAGCAGAATATTGTTCTGTAGCAGATTTGCCTTTGGTGAATTTATAGCCAGGAGGAAAACCATGTAGCCTGTAACACTTCTCCATTGTGTGACCATAAACACCACAGTGTGTACATGTAGGTCGATCCTTTCGTTTGGCACTTGATTTGCCATATCGAGGGTTAGAAGAATTTGTAGCAGCAGGTCGAGTAGATGAAGATGATGTAGTAGATGGACCTTTAGTCAACAAGGCAGATGCATTGTGATGCATTGTGCTAAGTGAGCTAGAAATCTCAGTTTGGCGTTCATGTTGAACAACTAAAGAGAAAACCTTGTTAATGGGTGGAAGAGGATCCATTAACAAGATTTGTCCTTTGACATGAGAAACGGACTCATTCAATCCCATGAGGAACTAAAGAATATATTCCTGATGATGATACTCATTGAGAGTTTTCAGAACACCACAGGAACATTTGCCACAATGACAAACCGGTAATGGACGATATATAAGTAATTCATCCCATAGACCTTTGAGAGCAATAAAATAGCTGCTTACCGATTGATCATCTTGAGTCATGGCAGAAATTGCCTTTTGGTTTTGAAAGATTCGAGGCCCATTCTATTGTGAGAAACGATCGCGAAGATCATTCCACATGATTTCGGCAGAATCAACGGAAATATCGCTTGCTGCGATCTCCTTGGAAATGGAATTAATAATCCAAGATAACACCATATTGTTGCACCGAGTCCAAGAGAAGAAATTTGGATCAGAAGAATGAGGTCTTGGCAAATCACCATTGATGAATTGAAGTTTGTTCTTGGCAGTCAAGGCCATGAACATTGATCGGCTCCATGTATAATAGTTATCGCCAGTGAGCAATTGAGTAACAAGAATTGAACCAAGGCTGTCACCATGGTGAAGATACAATGGATTAGAATCCATTGTAGAGATCATTGAACTGGAAGAATTGGATTCCATGAACAATACGAAATCAGATGATGAACGAAAAAAATCAGATGATTGAGAGAAAAGCGGAAGAACTAGGGTTTAGAAATGCTCTGATACCATATCAGAAATGAAGGCAGAGAATATTTGGAATTTGCTCAATTGTATTGAATGAATAAAAGAAACTCTACGGAAGGTATTTATACAAGCTGCAGTTTCTGCAGAAAGAAACTAACTAAAGCTAAAGCTTAACAAGGGAACTAACTATCATCTAACCAACTAAATACAACTCAATTAACAAATGTTCTAAATACAGCTATACAGCTCAATTAACACGTGTAGCTCAATATTTATTCGATAAAAATTTGGATTCCAGTGTAATCATTTAGCAGTTTTTGTCTAGTTAAGACGTGTAAGTTTTGGGGGTGCCTGATGGGGTCCTTTCACCTCCATTGTTCCTGTTCGTGGGGTTTATTTGGAATTGTCGTTTATGAACGTGTATAGGATTTCTTCACGAATAAGTGAAGAATAGTTGATGCCGCACCACGATGACTAATAGAAAACAAGGGAAGTTTGACAAAAAAACAAAAGACAACACTCAAGTGAACAGTGTTGTGAACACAGAATACAACGGTAAAAAAGATCACACACACTCAAAACACCACAATGGTTCTTTTGGGTTTCCCTGGAGATAAAGAGTTTGTCAAATCTTTCAGGGAGGGGACGAAGGTTCTAATCTTGCGTAGAGGTGGGAACAAAGATGGTCGGGTTTCAGAGGCGGTAGCTTATGGGATGGGCGGATAAAAAGGGATTCTACTGATCCCTGAGGGTCATGGAGGGCGGGGCTTGCACAAATTTTTTCGGTGAGCTAAGAAAGGCAAAAGACTTCATTTTTGCTACGGTGGGATGTGGGAGTGGGACTTTGTTTTCGGTGGAGAAGAAGGGTGGGAAGGAGGAGGGACCAAGGATGGGTATGGTTTTGAATAGGACAGGGCCTTCATTTGCGGAGGTGGTGAGGTTGGACTCTAGCCCTGATGCGACGGTGATGCCTATCGTGGGCGGTTTTCCAAGTACGCAGAGGTGGTGCGGTTGGAGCCATTTCGTCATTCCTGTTTGTGGGCTTCGTTGGCAGAGCCGTGTGCTATTGATATCCTTTCGACGGTGAGGTCTGTAGAATGTGAGGTTTTGAGATCGGTGGTGGATTGCTCTATATTGGAGATACCTCTGCTTGATCTGAAGGGCAAGTTGAAGCTGCTGCGTCCGTTGGGTAAGAAGAAGCTCGAAACTAGTCTCTCTGCTCGAGGCTCGGCAGGCTTTGCAAGGTGGTTAAATTTGTGTTTGAATTTGCGTACGTGGAGTGAGCTGGTTGCCAGGTTCAACTTAGTTGTGGGCTGGGTTGTTGGGTTAGTCTGGGCCACAAGATCAAAGGATTTCGTTTGGGCCGGTTCATGCCTAAACCCAAATTCAAAGAAACGAATCAGACGATGGAAGTCTCTGAGGTTAAGGGTCCTGTGTCGGACCCTAAAACGGTCGTTTCTGCGAAATGTTTGCAATGTCTGACGGTTGCCCATGGGAGTTCTCATCGGCTAGAGACGACTTCGGCGGCTGTTTCTGGGGTGGTTCTGGGTTTATCGACTTCTGGGGGTGATTCTACATCATCACGGTTTGTCTTTCCCCCATTGCTGTCACCGAAGATGTTGTCTTCGGCGGCTCTAGATGCTCCTCCAGCTCTGGTAAGCTCTGTTGTTGGGTTTGGTTCTTTCAGTACCTCTACCTCTTTGCCTAGCAGCTCAGGTGGTGCTTGTTTTACCCATCAGCTCAAACCTAAGGGGTTTTCTCAGCTCATCTTCGCCCCTTCACATTTTTTAGGGGCGGCTGAGTTGGGTGAGAAGCTTTATTCTTCTTTTTCTGTGTCGCCAATATCTAAGCATTTTTTGAAATACTACTGGAAGGCTAGGGAAGGTCGTTCAGTGCAGTTGGACGAGTATTAGCAAAATCTATGGCAGAAATGAGGTTGCCTATTAGTTTTTTACAGCTGAGGAAGCAGCTGCAGTGCATCCAGTGAAGGCAGATTCCGTGAAGGATAATGTTAAGCCATGTACTTCGAAGAAGGGATCCCTTTGGAAGGGGTTTCTCAACCCAAGCCTGGCTGTGAAAGCTTCTACTCCTCATTCCTCGCTTTTAGAGTCGGTCGTGTCATCATCAACTCTGGATGTCAAGGAAGATGGGGTGTTAGGGCTTCCCTCCTCCTTGAGTGGTTGCGTCACTCCTATCTTTGAAAAGGGCAATGAATTCAGGGTGAATGGTTTGTTCCAATCTCAAGAGTGGCTAGTAGGGTTTGATTTGTCTTGGGAGGTAGTTGTGTGGGAGCAGGGTGATGAGATTTGGAATGGGGAAGCTGGTGATTCCCCGTACCCTTTGGGTGTTCTTCCTTCTAGCATGGCTTTGAATTAGGAGGTGGATAGTACTGAGGGTGCTTTGGGATGGCCACCCATGAAGGTCATGTGCTGTGGGAGACGACTGTGCATCAAGTTCAATGATGGGTGTGGGTGAATCTTGTGTCTCTCGGTTTGGTGATTGGGTCTCGTCGTCGGTGCCTATTGGTTGGCGCTGCGATACAGAGATTGATGGATTGATTAAACGTCTATATTTACGAGGCCCCATTTATATCTATATACATGAAAACATGTGTTAGCAGTGAAACCAAAAGTTATAAACAATCTGTTTATTTTGAGGCTATGAAACAATAGGATTAACACATTTAAGACCATTGTCAAAGCATGAACAAAATTTCTTACGTATTGAAATATGCTTACATTGTATTTACCAAAGTGTTTTAATCGGAAGTATTTCCTATTCGAACAATCGCATAATTATCTACTGTTATTTCTTCTATATCATTTTGAACCAACTCATAATTATCAAATTCTTTTGCATGTGTATCTTGGATTTGAAGGTCGAAAGGCTTGTACTCACGATAGGTTTCATCAATTTCTTCGTTTGATTCCCCCTGACCGACGTCATACACATCCCTTGCTTTAGTTTGAAGTACGGCAACCCGATTTGGGTTCCTATCGTCCACAACATAATATACTTGTGATGCTTGATAAGACAATATGAACGGATCATCAGTGATATTGTCACCAATGTGTATTAGGTGAGTAAAATTCACAAGGATTAAGCCAGATTCATCCTTCATCCATTCCCTCTCACGTGTTACATCCGCCGAATTACACGTGAATAGCACGTACCGTGATCCATCGTAATACTACAACTTAAATATGCGAGTTAACACGCCATAATAGGTCGGGCCATCTACACCGAGTACTAACTCCACTATTTTGGGGTTACCTTTCCTTGATTGTTCTCAATAGTGCGAAACAAATTGTCATTGCTGATATATAGCTTAAATTTTGAAGCTGTTCTTATAGGCCCTACAACATGCCACTTTAACTTTTCTCCTAATTCATTTATGCGGAGCTCATCCATTTGTTGAACCTAATATTTAGGCGTCACATCACTATAGTGAATATAATTTCACAAAAGGTACGCAATAAATTAACCGTGTGTATCAGCGTGCGACATAACACTTACATAGTCCCTATACCAATCTGAAAATTCTGCGATATGCTTCTTATTTAAATCTTCTATCGTTACACTTTCCATATCGCTTGCTTGACTTCTAAATATGCAATTGCTAAATATCAACTTAGAACACTTAATGAGAAAATTTTGATATTATTCTTGCAGTCATGTTAGTGGGAGGAGATATTCATTCAGAGCTTGGATTCTGAAGTAGTGACAAACTGTTGGAGTAAATAACAATCATTCGTGATTGTATTTGTTGTTATACTTTTAGGATTATCTCAATTAAAAGCATAATCATATGTTTTTTTTTTTTGTTAAAAGTTATATATATATATTGGTTATAATGTAATTTTTTTAAGGAAAAAGTACAAATACTCCTCTCAAACTACCATTTTACTGTCAATGTCGTCCCTAAACTATAAAAAAAAAAAGTCAATGTCCCCCAATGAGAAAAATATATACCCTTAATACAATTATATTACCAAAAAAAAAAAAAAAACCAAAAAAAACTTTTAAAAAATGGTTAAATTATAGCAGATTTTTTGTGGGTGTTTGTTCTCGATGGTAGTTGATGGCCGATTGAGGTTGATGCTTGATTTTGGGTTAATTCTGTTTGGTGCTGCCTGGTTGGGTTTTGTCCGAAATTTTTTGTGGTATTTTGTTTCTTCGGGTTTCTTTCTTCGAATTAGTTCACTTTCAATTCTAAATTTTTTGAGGTTTTCCTTTCGATCTAGGATATTGGTATTTGGATGCAAAAGCAAAAGCAAACCGAGGAAGAACATAGTGAAAAGTTTCAGGAATTGCAATGAGTTAACTTTGTCCAAGGAACTGGAGCAGAAACTCGAGAGGAAGGTTCAAATGTTTTTAGGAATGTTCAAACTACCCCATGTATTGGATTGAAGATTCTCAGAGAGCGGATGAGATATAAATGTTCATCTGGAACTAATGTGCTACCAGTCTACTGTCTTGTTAGCTTGTTCGGTTGTTTTGATTTACTTTGTCGTGTGCTGTTGTATTTTCGTATACATACAGACCGAATGGCTCTCACAGCAGTAGAGATTTGTTGATTATTATTTTTTATTTATTTTTTTATCATTCAAAATAATATTGTACAATATAAGAATGTTGTCGTAAAAGCTGAATGTGGCATGCTTGAACACATCTAACCGAATAAAATTCATAAGAGAATTTGTACAATTTGCTTCTTATATTAATTTGTGTGGTGTACCAAGCCTCAAACGACCATGCCAAATCCTGAAGGGTCTTTAAGGCCCATATATTGGGAAGTCATCTATTGGCTAGAATTCTCATGGGCCAACCCATAACTAAGGAAATTGGGAGGCTACTGGTGTATCCATCCCCACTAAGCCCATAAGGTCCATTTATCTCATAGCCTCTCGAGTGCAAACACAACCAAGGTTCTTCACTTCCAAAGAACTCATAAGACTTGCATGTCAAAAGGCTCATCTGTCAAGAGTCTCGACAATCTAACCAGGATCAACAGGTAAAGGAGAGACCTGTTATACATTATATATATATATATATATATAAAATAAGGATTTTACACCCGTCGTTATTGAATTTAAACTCATAATATAAATCGTTCTCCATTTCTAATTAACTTCAAATGGGTCATGTGGTCCATATGAGACTTCATTAATTTCAATAGTTTTGAATTATTTGTCAAAGTAGTAATGTCGTGTAAAAGGTTTAATCTGGAGAGAGTCAGGAGTACGTAAGCGTGTTTCCACGCACCAAAGCCAATGCCCCCGATGCTTTCAACCAGTTTTCTCCCTTCAAAGTAGCCCAAAAAGAAAGCCAATTAATGGTGAAAGAAAGACGTAAGCTTTAGGATTGAAATCAGACCCAGTTTTTCACTTTTGCGACCCGTTCAACTTTCAATCTTTTAGCAATTTAGCATATATATATATATATATATATATATATATATATATATATATAAATAGTCAAGAGTCAAACGGTTCCAACATACAGAAAATTGGAAAATTCAAGTCATACAAGTTGGTGCATATATATAAATACCCCATTTCCCTGACAGATTCTTCATCAAAATTTTTTAGTACCATATTTAATTGCTTAGAGAACAAGATGAGGCTTCTAAATGTGCTTCTTGTACTCGCAACACTGCATTTTCTTATGAGCATTCACGCATACAAGTGCAACGCTTATAGAATCTTGCATGGGGAAGAACAAAAGTTGATGAACAAGAGCCTTTTGTTAGGGTTACTGCAAAGGGGTTATGTGCCTCCATCTGCACCTAATCCACCCACTCACATCCCCGCTTCAAAGCTCGGGCAAAGGGCCTTTGCGGGTCACAATTTCGCTCCTTTGATGGGATCATTGCAAAAGGGTTATGTGCCTCCATCTTATGCGCCCAATCCTGGCACTCACATCCCCGCTTCAACACTCGGTCAAAAGGCTTTCACAGGTCACAATATGGCTCATTTGCTAAGCTCACTGCAAATGGGTCCTGTCCCTCCCAAAGATCAGCCAAATCCGCCCACTCACATCCCTGCTCCAAAGCTCGGGCAAAGGGCCTTTGCAGGTCACAATTTCGCTCCTTTGATGGGATCATTGCAAAAGGGTTATGTGCCTCCATCTTATGCGCCCAATCCTGGCACTCACATCCCTGCTTCAACACTCGGTCAAAAGGCTTTCACAGGTCACAATATGGCTCATTTGCTAAGCTCACTGCAAAGAGGTCCTGTCCCTCCCAAAGATCAGCCAAATCCGCCCACTCACATCCCTGCTCCAAAGCTCGGGCAAAGGGCCTTTGCAGGTCACAATTTCGCTCCTTTGATGGGATCATTGCAAAAGGGTTATGTGCCTCCATCTTATGTGCCCAATCCTGGCACCCACATCCCCGCTTCAACACTCGGCCAAAAGGCCTTCGCAGGTCACAATATGGCTCATTTGCTAAGCTCACTGCAAAGGGGTCCTGTCCCTCCCAAAGATCAGCCAAATCCGACCATCCCTTTGGCGCATATGCCAGAGTAATATTTGTTCCTCATGACATACATGCCAATAGAGAGAAAAGAAAGCTCGTTTAACATAAATATAAAAAGAAAAAGAAAAATTAATCCAAAACCTCTAACTTATTATTACTATTTTAGTTGGTGCGTAAGAATAATGGCAACAAAAACACTTGCCAGCCTTTCTTTCCATTTCATTTTGCAATTCTTTTGTATAAATCCTGGTATTTGCTACATACATGCAGTACTACTATATGTACTTGGAAATTAAGAATAAAATGAAGCTGATCGACGAGATTTTTTTTCTGTTTTTCTAGTGCATCCATGAATGTGTGTTGTTTCTGTTCTGAAATAACAATATCAATCTCCTATAAAAAACACTTATATCTGCCCATTGTTGCTCAAGTCAGTCTCTAAATTTATAGAATCTTATTACTCTCACAGTAATATTGTCTAAATGGAGAGTAATGGATAGAATTTTTACCCTATCTTTACCCAAAATTGCTCACCATTGCTAAAGTTAATTGTTCATGCCCCCAAAAAAGAGTTATTTTAATCATTTAATCACCCCTCGGACGGTGTTTGTTATCGACGTATTGTGACTATCATCGCATGTCGTGAGCCCGTGAGATCATCAATCTTATTCCCTTCTTACCGCCGTCTATCTAATCGTCTCTGCGACTCTATTTCTTCGTGACTATCATTTTGCATGTGTCGTGAGACCTTATTCTGCCTTCCACCTGCCACCACCACCAACTTGGCGATGATGATGAATATAAAAAATGCCCTTTAATCGGAAAAAGTTGGTAAAATTTCAGACTTTCTGACTTTGGTAGTGGCCGGGGCAAAAACCCCATTTCCACCGAAGAATTCCCCAATACCCAGCCCCACTTTATCCAAATCAATCTCTGAGAGGATAAGACTAGTGGATCCATGGTTTGAGGTTGAGAAGGCAGCTAGCCCCTAATGTTCCAAGGGGCTGGTTTTAGGATTTTTTTTCGACCTCCTTCATGTGGGTTATTAAACAGGAAGAGAAAGGTATTGGATTCCTCATCCATAATAGAGAAATTAAGTGAGCAGAAAGCTTCAAGCTTCCCTTAAAACAAAGCACTTTCAAACCTCCAACAACTCATAAAAACCACCTCTCAATTACAATAAATTATTTTTATCAACAATTAACAACGTACAAATCTTAAACTCCTAAATACTACAAGAACAATATTCTCAATTCCGGAAAAATGACAATACAACTCTTCCAATATCAAAATCCACCCAACACAAACACAACTATATATAACCATACCCACAATCGCCAAAACACAACCTAATTAACAATGCCAAATATCCACAATGACAACATTTCGACCATCCCATCTAAAACCCCATACAACAACCTTAAGGAAGTCAAATTTTTCAGTAGGCATGATTAATTAAGTGTGAATGTGCCCATTGTTGCTAAAGATGATGGAAAGGAAAATCACTGAAACGCGGTGGTGTGTCGACTCGTTCCCTTCCCAACTTCAAATGGGCCATGTAATACGTATGGGACTTCATTAAATTCGATCAATAGTTTTGAATTATTTGTCAAAGTAGTCTTGTCGTGTAAAAGGTTTAGCACACGCGAAAGCTGGCCGGGGATCGGACCAATTTAATCTGGACAGAGGTAAGCGTGTTTCTACGCACCAAAGGCAATGCGGCTGCCAAGCTGGGGATTATGTTTTCGCCAAGTTTTCTCCGTTCAAAGTCGCCCTAAAGAAGCCGATTGTGAAAGCAAGTGTCCGGAACTGGGCTTCAGTCAATTAAGCAAGGGCTACTTTTTATTTTTTTACTTCATTTTCAATTTCTTTTTCCATTCAAAATGCCCAAAGAGAAAGGAAAGGGTAGATCGTTGCAGCTGCAGGGAATAACCAAAGGAAATTCCAAGTTGATTGTTGAATCAAATGCATAAGTCATTCTTTGGTACGTAGGGCTTACGGCCGGACGTACAGTCCGTTCAAAGTTTTGGGAGAATGGTATTACATTTAAATATGTAGAAATTTTTAAAATATAACTCTTGGAAATCTTCCTTTTAATTATCATTAAATTAATTACCAATATCTTAAAAAGTTTAAGTTAATAAGAAAAATTTAATCAGATATTTTACCAGTCTCGAGTCTTGACAATACTGTAGGTTCATTGCACTGCATGACTTCTTTTTCATGTATGTGAAACACATAAACTTTAGGATTGAAATCAAACCCAGTTTCTTTCTTCGCGACCCATTCAACTTTGAAGCTCATAGCACAAATGGTCAAAACTCAAGAGTAAAACGGTTCCAACATATAGAAAATGGGAAAGTTCAAGTCATACAATTAACTTGGTGAGCATATAAATACCCCATATCCCTTTAGACAGATTCTTCATCATATTGTTTATTATTATCTTTGCTAATTAAAGAAGAAGATGAGGCTTCTAAACGTGCTTCTTGTACTCACAACAGTGCTTTTTTTTTTTTGGATGAATGAAAGCTTTATAAAACCAAATACAAACTACAAACACACCAGAGAAATCTGGTTCAAACTATTACATGGGCAAAGAGAAAGCCCAAAACAGCTCATTCAAAAGCCCTTACAACTAAGACTAAATGCAGAAGACAATCTGCAGCATCAACATACATCCTGACTAGTAAACTAGAACAGAATCTACAAACAAATAAAAGTCAACAAGACCTCAAACTCAACAAAACAAGAGAACCAACTAACCACAGAACTTAAACCACATTCTGCAGATTCCACAACTGGACTAACATCAGATTCTCAGCTTTCTTCTTGTAAGTGCCCTTCACCAAAATTCTGGCTCTCACCTCCCATTCTGGCTTCCTCTGAACTCGGGATATTCCCATTTAGGATGTCATTTCTATGTTTCCAAATTTGGTACACAGCAGCTCCTAGGCAGAGGATGCACAGTCTAGTTTTCGGGCAGTCTATTTTCAGATTAAAAATACTCCAATTCACCACCTCCTCCCATGTCTCCACCGGATTAGTCACTAAACAAGAAGCCATAAGGTTTTTCCAAATACGTTTGCTGAAACTACATTGGAAGAACAAATGAGTTCTGTTTTCCAACCTTCCCTGACAAAAAAGACACAGACAGTCCCCTAAATATCCCCACCTACACATCCTCTCCTTAGTTATTAAAGCATCATGAAAAAACATTCATAACATGAAGGAATGCCGTGGGATAGCCACTTGCTTCCAAACCACTTTCCACCATTTCTCAGGAACCTCTTTTTTCCTTAAAGCATCCCATGTCTCTGCACAAGTATATCTCCCTTTCTTACATCTCCAAATAGGCAAATCAGAATTGCCAATCTCTACCTCCAATAGTTTGCTCTGTACATCATCAATTCGATCAGATCTAGCATAAGGCCAATACCACTCCCCATTACAAATAATAGTAGACAGCTTGGCATCAATTGAGCTCCCTGCATCATAAACAACCCAATAGCCATACTTGTCTAGGAGACACCCATCCGGATGCCAGTCATCTAGCCAAAGAAATATTCGGTTGCCATCTCCCACTTGAAACTTCAAAAACCTCTTAGCCACCTCTCTAAGTTTGAGAATTTGCTTCCAACTCCAAGAGCAGGATTGAGGAATTGGAATTTGCCAAAAACTCCTCCCCTTCAACCAATTTTTATCCACCCATGCCACCCAAAGTGAACCTGCTTGAGCAAAGAGGTTCCAAATATGCCTAAGCATAGCCGCCTGATTCCAAACATTTAACCTCTTAAGCCCCAAGTCTCCTTCCTTTTTCAGAACACAAACCTTCTCCCATGCAACCTTAGCCTTAGCATTCTCATTACTTCCTCCCCACAAGAAATAGTTTCTTCTCCAACAACCGAATCACTGCTTTGGGAAATATAAAAATACTAGACCAGAAGACTTGAAGGCTGAAAAGTACCAAGGAAATCAGTTGTAACTTCCCTGCAAAAGATAAATGCTTGGCACACCAAGAATCAATCCGAGAAGTGAACTTTGCCACCAAACCTTCACAGTCTACTACTGTAAGCCTCTTATTTATAAGAGGAACTCCCAAATATCTCACCAGAAACCCGCCTTCTGTCATCTGCAAGAGAAACAATGCTTTTTCTTATGAGCATGCACGCATGCATACAATGCTTGCAGAATCTTGCATGGAGAAGAACAAAAACTGATTAACAAAAGCCTTTTGTTAGGGTCATTACAAAGGGGATATGTGCCTCCGTCAGTGCCTAATCCAGGCACTCACATCCCAGCTTCAACAATCAATTCAAAGGCTTTGATTGGATCTCTGCAAAGGGGTCATGTGCTCCATCTGCACCCAATCTAAGCACTAATTATATCCTTGCTTCAACAATTGACCAAAGGGCTTTCGCGGGTCATAATATGTCTCATTTACTAGGTTCATTGCATAAGGGTCTACCTATGCCTTTGGGGAGTTTCTGGCCCCCACAAAAATTTAGAAATGCCACAAAAAATTGACTTCTTTTTTTTTCCTCTAAATTTTATGTATTTTTATAAAATAGATTCCCAAAATTAATTTTTACCTTGAAATTTTTTAAATTTTTAGTTTTGTCCCCCCTCTCCTAATATATTGGTTCTACCGTTGCAGGTACCCACACCCCTGCTTCAACGCTTGGCCAAAAGGCCTTCTTGGGTCACAATTTCCCTCCTTTGCTAGGCTCACTGCAAAGGGATCATGTGCCTCCGTATGCGCCCAATCCAGACAGCCACATCTACATAACATTACCCCGCAACTTTGGACCCTATAACTACCTTTGGCCATCTCTCTAAGTACTACCGCCAACTAATCTATAAAACAAATTATTTTACAGCTAGAGATCATGTAAGTATGCGGCTTAGTAAGTAAATCGCTAATGAAACTTAGCCCATGTAATGAGCCCATTGTGTGTCATTTATAGAAGGTTATACGTTTAAACATGCACAAAACTAACATAGTGAAAATCTTTGAGCAATGGCAGAAATAAGGCTTAAAAGTATAGTATAAAACAATGAGTTATGCTTAAGGGAAACATTGCTTTAACTTTTGCGTTTTAAGAAACAATGGCTTTGGCAAAAGGATTGTGGTATTATTCACAGAAAATCATGCTGATGAAGTGCATATTTAAATACTAATACATATATCAATAGTCGTAATCATTCTCCATATGGCCTATATGTGCCCTTAACCCCTTTCACGGTAGGGTTTGCACGTCTCGTAGGACTTATGGTGCAACCCCACAGCCAACGGGTGACGCACATAGCCAACCATGTAATGTCCAAGAAATTAATTAGGTATTAAAAACCTAAATTAGACTAATTAAGTGAGAAATTATGAAAAATATGGGAAAAAGACTTCGAAAACATTCAGAGATGAGTTTTTATGTAATGCGTCTGGAAGGACCAAAATATGTGTCCTGACAGACTTGGTAGAAAGTCTGTGTCTGCTGCTATGTCCGGACAACCAGCGGACGGAATTCCCAGTGAGTTCTAATTCATCTGCGTATCCGGACGGACCATTTACATGTCCGGACACGCCGCATTTTAAGACACCAATGAGCTCATTTATCTCGTTTCTCTCTCTCTCTCTCTCTCTCTCTAAATCTTGGTAAATTGAGGCCTTCAAACTCAAATCCGACACCGGAAACGTGATCCTTGCTACAAGATTTACGTTTTCACCGATTAGTTTGAGATAACTCCGAAAATCCTAGTTCCTCTAGATTTTGTGTAGATTTTTTAGAGTTTGAGTTTGATCTCTCAATTTTCTTTAGGTATTGTGTATTTTGAAGTGTTCTACACAATCTCCAAGCATTGGGTTTCACTTTTGGTGAGAAATCAAGGTAAGACTCAAAACCCTAGATTTTTCTAAGTGTTCTAAAATTAGTCATTTGTGTGTCTAACCCTAAGATAATCTTATGGGTTAGTGTTTATAGTGTAATGTCTAGGAAATTATTTAGTAATTAAAGTATAAATTTGAGTAAATAATTGATTAAACTTAATTAGGTGTATTTAAAATGCAAGATAATACTTTTAAAAGACCAAAGTTTATAAAATAGGATTATCAGGATTAAATAAAAATAAGTTTATTTAGCGTGGTAAAATAAAACAAAGTGTTTTATTTTTATCTTATGGACTTGTAAATAGTATTCAAGAAAATAAAATACAAAAGAATGTTGTTAAAGTCCAAATAATGAAAAATAGAAACTAAGTAAAAGAAAATGTTAAATGGAAAAGAAATTAAAAAAGAAATATAAAAGAAAATTAATTATAAAAGATATTAATTAATTAATAAAAGAAAATGAAGAAAAGAAAAGTCAAACAAAAAAAAAGTAATATGTGGGGCAAGTCCCAACTGGATGAAACCGTGACCATACGACTTTATGATCAATTTTCTTGTGTCAAAAATAATTTAATCGGGACAAACCCGGCATTTCTAATATTTTAAGAGCGTGAGAAATGAGTTTGAAAGCTTTCCGGGACACAAAAATTCGAATTACTATCGTTCGATGCAAATACCGAGACTGAGTCCCAACTTGATGAAACCGTGACTATACGACTTTATGATCAATTTTATTGTGTCAAAAAGAATTTTTTCGGGACAAAACTGGCATTTCTAATATTTTAAGAGCGTGAGAAATGAGTTTGAAAGCTTTCCGGGACATAAAAATTCAAATGTTTTTGCAGTCTTGGATTGGCGTAAAATTTTTCCACAGTGTATATATTGTTGGCGGGGACATGCCCATAAATTTTCAAAGCGATCCGTGACCGTTTGCCCCAAATTCGGCATACCGGACTTGCCGTAAAAATTTGGGCTTATGAAGTGAACATAGGGGGTCAAGGGCCGGGAAACAAACTCTAAATGGCAAGTTCCAAGCGTCCACATGATCGCCTCCACTGTATCTGCATGCCCTTCAAATTTTGTGCCAAACGGATGAGCGTAAAAGCCAGATTTGGGGCAAACGGTCCGTAGGAAAAAAATTGAAGGGCCAAGTGGCCCTTCACTACAAAACAAAGGCGCGCAGTGTGCGCCTTGCTGGGAAAAAAAAAAAAAAAAAAAGCTATCCGGCCCATATCTTTTCTTCTTACCTGAAGAGGCAGTGCCTCTTATTCTTATTTTTCTCTTAAGCATTTTTATAGAAAATCCTTGATCTACGAAGATCCAACGGTCCGATCTTCAATCTAATTTCGGTAATGTGATCTACGAAGCTTGATCTACGTTTTTACCGATCATTTTGAGGTAAATAGTTAAATTCATATTTTGAGATTTTTGGTTAAATCTAGCAAAATATGAGTTTGATATAGTGTTTTCTTTAGGCTTTGTGTTATTTGGAGCTCGCAAAGATTCCCCAAACACCAGGTATTATTTGGGTAAACAGTGCTTGCAGAATCTTGCATGGAGAAGAACAAAAATTGATTAACAAAAGCCTTTTGTTAGGGTCACTACAAAGGGGATATATGCCTCCGTCAGTGCCTAATCCGGGCACTCACATTCCAGCTTCAACAATCAATTCAAGGGCTTTGATGGGATCTCTGCAAAGGGGTCATGATGTGCACCCTTGGGATCGAACTCCCTTGAACCCACAATCAAATTGAAACTGTTAGTATTTTAATTGGTTACATTCTGTTGACAAAATCACTATTATGTAATGTTGCTGCTTTCACAGGGATGTCGTATATTTTAGAGTCTTCAGATATTCAGAGTTTATTTCTCTGATGTGAAAAGAGTCGTATTATGACAAGTTGTAAGTTTCACAAGCTTCTAGAAGTTATCCATGAAGAGTCCTTTGCAAAAACCAAGACAAATCAGCCAGTTCCTGTGCAACCATCCGGACGGGCCTTTGAAGGCGTCCTGACGCCCCACAGTGTCCTACAAATAAACATTGAAGACGTCTGGTCGTCAGAGCAACACCGTCCGGACGCTTAGTCAATCAGTATTCTACGAGTCTATTTTCAGAAGTCGACATTGTTTGGGAAGTCTCTGCAATCCGTCCAGACGACTCAGCATCACGTCCGGACGATGTCTTGTATTTGCAGACCATCCGGACGACGCAGCAATACGTCCGGACGATATCCAGTAGTTCAGATAACTCTAGAATTCCATTTGTACGTGGAAAGGTTTTAGCTAAGACAGTCCGGACGCTCGATCAAGCCGTCCGGACGCAAACCTAATAAGGATAGAATTGCGCTGTTTCTGAAGGATATCCCAGAAACCCGTCCGGACGTGGCAAACTTCCATCCGGATGGTCGACAGACAGAGTTCGATTTTCAGCAATTTTCAAGGTATCTTGAAGCCTATAAATAGGGGGCTCTAAGTTTGTGTTTTGTACAGAATTTGATAGAGAATTCCTTATAGCTTAGAGAGGGTGTTTAGGGAGATATTGAAGATCTGCTAACTCTCTAGCTTTTTCCAGTGTGTGATTTGATCATGTGAAGTCTATCTTAGGGGTTGGCCCTAAGGTAAAGGAATCCATCAAAAACCCCTTCAGGTGGAAGATCTGGTTGGGAAGCATTCATATTGGGTTACACGTCAGAGTTAAAAGTATGACTACTGCATTGGATTATGTGAGTACGAGTGTCTTGTAACTAGATTTATTTTTGGATAGTGAATTTCCTCGGTTTGGCTGCCCCGGAGTGGTTTTTTCTCTTCATAGAGTTTCCACTTCGTAACAAATATCTTATCTCATTTAAATTCCGCATTTAAGATATTTGTTTGCACACAAACACACACTTGGTTTGTTTAAGAAGTCAATTTTGTTTTTTCAATTGGTATCAGAGCGGGTTCACTTGTGTTTGGATTTATTTCCTAAGTGTGATCCATGACTTCTTCTAACATAAATCTTCCTGAGTTCTCTGAAGATGATTTTTATGATTTCTCTAAAGATACCCTTTTGATAGGAAAACTCTTTAAGAAATCCAATAGAGAACTCAAGAAGATTAAGCAAGAAAAAGGGTCTTTGATTTTACAGTTATCTAAATCGCATGCCTTGATTGACTCTTTGACATATGAGAATACCATGTTTTTTGATACTGTCAATGCTCTAGAGAATAAATCAAAAGAATCAAAGGATCTCTTGAAACAATTCTCTAGTAATAATTTGAAAAGCATGCTTTGTATTCATACAGATATTTCTAACAAACTGTCAATGTGGTAAGTATGGCCACACCAAGGCCGAATGCTTTAGAATGAAGCCTCCCAAGCCCAACAATAATCAGACCAATGAAGGACTTGTCAACATGATGAAGAGTGTCTTGGTCAACTGATCAATTTGGACATGGCTCACACCCCTGCCTCACAGGTAGAGAAGGTATGGGTAAGGAAGGATGAGACCATTCACCCCTTGAGGGGGAGTGGACTCACCTAGTAGGTGAGGTCTCCCATGCCTAGGATTTTGGTTCCTAAATCATAGTGCATGTCAGGTATGTTTGCATTGCATCTTTATATAATCTTATCTCATGAATGCTTTGCACGTTGTTGTGGAACCATCTTTTCTATCCCTATATTCTCTCTTGTTTGTCCTGAGGAAATTCTGCAGGTATTAAATAAGGATGATAGTAAAAGCACGTCGAGCGGCTGCTTTTCTATCTTGGTACTATCAAACCTCTCTCCTTTAGGTCAAGTTTGTTTTTACCTTACATGCCTGGTCTATATTATCCTTTTTATTGTGAAGCATGTTTTTTTAAAAAAAAAAAAAAAAAAAAAAAATTGGGGGAGAAGATGTAGAATTTTATTTTTTATAGCTTTTCAGATATTGTATGTGTTTTTGCCTGATATCTCCGTTCATTGTGCATTAATTGAATATGCTTATATATGATTGACAGTTTATGTCTGATATCTGCTAAGTTTTCATGTGCATCTTAATGCTAGATAGTTGCTTTTTTCATGCGATGAAAATATGCACTATCCAAAGCTCCCCTAAGGTACATTTTTTTTCTCTCTGACTTTTAGCTTCTGGAAATTCTATTGAGAGAGATTTTTTTGTTAAGATTTTCAAATTGACCAACTCGCTAGTTGAACCTAGAACCCATAAATTCTGACATTCTTTCTAGGTTGCAGCACCAAGTGATTAAAAGCATTCAAAACTGAATATATATGGATAAATAAAAAGATCCACTGCTTATGCTAAATCTGTTCTTGACCTTGTCCCTAAAGAAACAGTCAATGACCAAATCATTGCGGAAATAGACGGTCACTAAAGGACGAAGTAAAAGAAAAGTGATGCAGCTTAGGGGGAGTGTATCAGATGAGGGTGGCTAGGCCCTAGTAAAATAAGGTTTGACTTTTGACTGATCTAACATTGATTTTCTCTCATTTAGAAAATCCGGTTGCTTTGAGTCATATCAATGAACTTCATACCTTATTGAGAAAGCTTTCATACACACATGCATTGCATGAGTTAAGTTGACTATTGAAAAATTTCTATCTGCAGGGAAATTTTTGTGCTTATTGACTCTTAACTCTCAATTATATCTTGGTATATTTTTGAAATGCTATTTGACTGTTTTATCAATTATTTATACATGCGTGTTCTAAAGCTAAAGTTAGGAAAATTTTTCTGCATATTTCCCTCTGTTTTTCAGCTTCTAGTGTGAAGCGTCTAGACGGACATGTTCTTGAGTCCGGACGCGCTCGGCTCTGTCAATCTCATATCTAACAGCATGCCGTCCGGACGAGTATGTACCACGTCCAGACACGAGCTTTTTCCTTTCTCTGCCAAACACACACTACTTTTTGCCTGTTCTATCATGTCGGGTTGTGTGTGTATTCTCTCAGACTAATCCCGAGATTTTGGCATTCTCCACACATCTTTTCTCATTCCCAAGTATGTCCTTTGACTTTCCTTATTCTATTAAGCTTTGGTTCTTTTTATAATATTGAAATATTTGATTGATTGGAATGATGATTTGAGAGATTGTGCATCTTTTTCTGTCTTTTATGCTGGATGGATATTACTAATCTGTGCCTTTTGGATTGCTCTTTTGTATTTCTTTATGTATCCAATTGATACCCATCATTATACCACATTCTTGTTGAAACTAACAGGATCTAATATTTCCTTGTGGTGTTATTGTTGGATAGATTTCTGTTTAAATATTTTCAGGAATATGTTGTCTGGTGGCTTCCATCATAGTGTCAGATAGAGGGCTCTTTGGAAAACAGACCAGTGTTGAAATCATATGTTCCAGAGATCTCAAATTTTAGATGAGCTCATTCCCCCTGCTCATACAGAGTCTTTCGTAACCTTTTCCTCTAGATCTGCACCAGCTAAAGATTCAGGGGTGAATCTTCTTTATCATCTTGCAGACCACTTGTCTAGAGGATTTCTTTCTGTGGATGATCAGTTTCGAGCAAGAAGACTCAAGTGACTGAACCTTTTTAGTCTATGGTTTCCCGGCTTCAGGAGCTAGAAGCCGAAGTAGTTCAAATCTAGCTTTTTATATGGTTTTCTCTCCGTTACTTGATTTCAGTGGATCAACAGGATTTTAGAATGTTTTTGTCAGTGGATTTTATATACTCTATTTACCCTTGTTCTGTTGAGACATCAAGGGGGAGTATTTTAATAATGTGGTCTTTCTATTCTCTGTTTACCCTTTGTCCCTTTGAGACAAAAGGGGGAGTATAAGTTAGTTTTTGGGTTTTTGGACAGGGAATGTATTTTTAACCGGTCTAGTGATTTTTGTCCCAGAATGGCCAAAGGGGGAATTTGTTAGTATTTTAATTGGCTACATTCTGTTGACAAAATCACTATTATGTAATGTTGCTGCTTTCACACGGATGCCGTATATTTCAGAGTCTTCAAACATTCAGAGTTTATTTCTCTGATATGGAAAGAGCCGTATTATGACAAGTTGTAAGTTTCGCAAGCTTCTAGAAGTTATCCATGAAGAGTCCTTTGCAAACACCAAGACAAATCAGCCAGTTCCTGTGCAACCGTCCGGACGGGCCTTTGAAGGCGTCTAGACGCCCCGTAGTGTCCTACAAATAAACGTCTGGACGTCAGAGCAACACCGTACGGACGCTCGGTCAATCAGTATTCTACAAGGAGTCTATTTTCAGAAGTCGACACTATTTAGGATGTCTCTGTAATCCGTCCGGACGACTCGGCATCATGTCCGGACGATGTCCTGTATTTCCAGACCGTCCAGACGACGCGGTAATACGTCCGGACGATATCCAGTAGTTCAGATAACTCCATAATTTCGTTTGTACGCGGAGAGGTTTTAGCGAAGACCATCCGGAACCTTGATAAGGATAGAATTGCGCTGTTTCTGAAGGATATCGCAGAAACCCGTCCGGACGGTCGACAGACAGAGTCTGATTTTCAGCAGTTTTCAAGGTCTCTTGAAGCCTATAAATAGGGGGCTCTAGGTCTGTGTTTTGTACAGAATTCGATAGAAAATTCCTTATAGCTTAGAGAGGGTGTTTAAGGAGATATTGAAGATCTGTTAGCTCTCTAGCTTTTACCAGTATGTGATTTGAAGACTATCTTAGGGGTTGGCCCTAAGGTAGAGGAATCTATCATAAACCCCTTCAGGTGGAAGATCTGGTTGGGAAGCGTTCGTGTTGGGCTACACGTCAGAGTTAAAGGTATGACTACTGCATAGGGTTATGTGAGTACAAGTTTCTTGTAACTAGCTTTGTTTTTGGATAGTGGATTTCCTGGGTTTGGCTGCCCCGGAGTGGTTTTTTCTCTTCATAGAGTTTTCACTTCATAACAAATATCTTGTCTCATTTAAATTCCGCATTTAAGATATTTGTTTGCACACAAACACAAACTTGGTTTGTTTAAGAAGTCAATTTTGTTTTTTCAAAAACCTACCCAAGAAAGCTAAGAATCAAGTTAAGAAGATCTAGACCCGTTGTAATCTTGGTTCAAGAACCTAGATTCGGTGAGAACGCCACAAAGGGTTTGCCTTTGATAAGTTCTTTGTTCAATCAAGAACAAGTAGAGAAAACTGAAAAGTTTTCTATGAAGAACAAAAACTTCATTGACAATCAACTTGTCTAGCAAATACGGCTACAAGTCTTTTTAAAACCTCTCCATGAAACCCTAAACCTACTAAGGCCTACATCAATTAAAATACATGGGCTGAACATCTTCAAGCCGAAAACATCCTAAACTACACTTCTATAACTAATAAAAGAAGTCCACTTAATGAAATAAATAGGCCCAAAAGCCTATAACCATAGAAATATAAAAATAGGCCCACACCCCTATACTTAGTGAAATAAAGAGTTTGCACTAAACCACTAGGCTATGCTGCCCCCATTTGTCGCTTGTATTACATGGATTAAAGTTTGTTCTTCTTCTTTCAAGCCCATCTTGAATGTTGGGGTCTTACTCGATAAATTTGCAAACTCGGCCCAAGTAGATTGCACCAATCCTTGCATTGCTTCCTTGATCTTCTTCGCTCTTGACCTTGTGATTGGCCCATCTGGAACTTGCAAGAGATCTTTAAGATTCGGTCTACCATGGGGCCCATAAGGTCATGTGCCTCCATCTGTGCCCAATCCAAGCACTAATTATATCCCAGGTTCGACAATTGACCAAAGGGCTTTCGCAGGTCATAATATGTCTCATTTACTAGGTTCATTGAATAAGGGTCCACCCATGCCTTTGGGGAGTTCTTGGCCCCCACAAAAATTTAGAAATGCCACAAAAAAAATTGACTTTTTTTTTCCTTTGAATTTTATGTATTTTTATAAAATGAATTCCCAAAATTAATTTTTACCTTGAAATTTTTTTAAACTTTTAGTTTTATCCCCCCTCTCCTAATATATTGGTTCTGCCCTTATAGGTACCCACATCCTTGCTTCAACGCTCGGCCAAAAGGCCTTCTTGGGTCACATTTTCCCTCCTTTTCTAAGCTCACTACAAAGGGGTCATGTGCCTCCATCTGCGCCCAATCCAGACACCCACATCTACATAACATTACCCCGCAACTTCGGAATCCTATAACTACCTTTGGCCATCTCTCTAAGTACTACCACCAGCTAATCTATAAAACAAATTATTTTACAGCTAGAGATCATGTAAGTATGTGGCTTAGTAAGTAAATCGCTAATGAAACTTAGCCCATGTAATGAGCCCATTGTGTGTCATTTATAGTAGGTTATACATTTAAGCATGCACAAAACTAACATAGTGAAAATCATTGAGCAATGGCAGAAATAAGGCTTAAAAATACAGTATAAAACAATGAGTTATGCTTAAGGGAAACATTGCTTTAACTTTTGCGTTTTAAGAAACAATGGCTTTGGCAAAAGGATTGTGGTATTATTCTCAGAAAATCATGCTGATGAAGTGCATATTTAAATACTAATACATATATCAATAGTTGTAATCATTCTCCATACGGCCTATATGTGCCCTTAACCCCTTCACGGTAAGGTTTGCACGTCTCATAGGACTTATGGTGCAACCCCACAGCCAACGGGTGATGCACATAGCCAACCATGTAATGTCCAAGAAATTAATTACGTATTAAAAACCTAAATTAGACTAATTAAGTGAGAAATTAAGAAAAATATGAGAAAAACACTTAGAAAACGTTCAGAGATGAGTTTCTGTGTAATGCATCTGGACGGACCAAAATATGTGCCCTGACGAACTTGGCAGAAAGTCTATGTCTGCTGCTGTGTCCGGACGGCCAGCGGACGAAACTCCCAGTGAGTTCTAATTCATGTGCGTGTCCAGATGAACCATTTACATGTCCGAACAGGCCACATTTTAAGACACCAACGAGCTCATTTCTCTCTCTCTCTCTCTCTCTCTCTAAATCTTGGTAAATTAAAGCCTCCAAACTCAAATCTGACACTGAAAATATGATCCTTGCTACAAGATCTATGTTTTCACCAATTGGTTTGAGGTAACTCCGAAAATCCTAGTTCCTCTAAATTTTGTGTAGATTTTTTAGAGTTTGAGTTTGATCTCTCAATTTTCTTAAGGTATTGTGTATTTTGAAGTGTTCTACACAATCTCCAAGCATTGGGTTTCACTTTTGGTGAGAAATCAAGGTAAGACTCAAAACCCTAGATTTTTGTAAGTGTTGTAAAATTAGCCATTTGTGTATCTAACCCTAAGATAATCTTATGAGTTAGTGTTCTTAGTTAATGGATTGTTAAATGGATCCTTATAAATTTATGAGTTTTCCATGGGTTTTAGTTCTTGAGCAATTCAAGAGCTAAATAGAAATTTAGAGTTAGAAAATGTTATGTGATAATATTAATGTGTCATCACAATGTGTTGTACAGTGATACATTGTGTGGCTTACAAGAAGAATTTCTTCATAGCCAATTGTCAAGCAGCCTAAGTGAGTATTCAACTCATCGAGAAAAGATATTACATTTTGTGAAGTTTTTACAATGAAATAAATGTTAGATTTATGATAAACTGAGCCAATGATATTTTAAGATGATATATGCTTGTGAATGATTTCAATACCTTCAAATATGTTTAAGTTATGTCTTAAGATGATTTCAAATGAGTTAAGGTTTCTTTTACAATTAGAATGATGTGAAAAACATGAAACGTTGAGAATTGTATAAGTGTGTGAAAGAGTGAGCACGTATGATGTAAGTCACGAAAGCACAAGCATGTACATGGAACAAAACGCTGAACTAAAAATCCTTGGGCTGCGTACTGCTGGGCACCATGCAACAAGACCATTGGGTTGCGTACCCCTTGGCACTATAAAACAGAAAACCCTTGGACTACGTACCCCTGGGCACCATGAAACAAAAAACCGTTGGGCTGTGTACTACTTGGCACTATGAAACGAAAGACCCTTGGGATGCGTACCCCTGGGCACCGTGCAACAAGACCATTGGGCTGCGTGTCCCTTAACATTATGAAATGAAAGAACCTTGGGCTGCGTACCCTTGGACACCATGAAACGAAAGACCGTTGGGCTGCGTACCCCTCGGCACCAAAATAAGATGAAAATGAATGATTAGTATGCATAGCATGATGTTGATGTGTGACATATTTTAAGATGATTTCATAACTAGATGTATCAGTATGCCTATGAGTTTGAATGTAACAGAACATATGTATACAGTTACAGTTAGATTGCATAGATTTTTATAAGAAATTTCATGCTAGACGTACCAATATACCTATGAGTTTGAATGGAATAGAATATATGTATATAGTTACGGCTACAATGCATATGACTTTTTATAAGGCACTGTGCTTGATTGTGCTTAGATATGGGTATTTCCCCAAATGTTTGAAAATGCTTGTATCTTTGTATAGTTGAGTTATGATGCCACTCATTTTCTACTTAAGACATACTCATTTACTTGTATTTCCCGATGGATGGAGGACTTGTATATGAGTATGGCTTAGCCACTTGATATATGTATAATGTGTGGATAAAGTAATAAAGTTTTTCTTGATACAAGCACATATGTTTACTACATTAGCTACTAAACATTTAAAAAAAAAGACTCATAAATAGTAACTATTATAGTAAACATAAGGTAGAAAAGAAAAGGGTTGGCTCATTGTGAAAACTTCGTAAGTTTTATACTGTTGAGTTTGTGGACTCATACTTCCACCTATACGGACGTGGCTATGACCACTACCGTGTAGATGCTGATGTTGTGGCTACAAGTACCACTGACGTCAACTAGGACCCAATAGTGTTATATTTGGGATACTACGATTGAGGCCCACCGCATTAGTCGTATGTGGGTAAGACTATGGATAGCCCATATTTTGTATAGACATTTGATATATGGATTGTGTTGCATATGAAACTTATTTTGTATAGCCATTCTTTGATGTAATTAATGTTTTGATTAAGCGTTAAACAGATAGACAAAAATATGGCTTTGTTGTTGTATTTACACTTTTTAGTTAATGAATTTAGTTCCACTGCTATAGGTTTATCTCTGATATATTATGCATATATTATGAGATGTATTAGGTTAAAGTTGGCTTTATGACTAATCGCCATGCCACTGTGATGATTTCGTTTTATACAAAAAAAAAAAAAAAAAAAAAAAAAAAGGGTCGTCACAAACCATCTGTAGTTAATCAACCAGGTAGATACCTTGAGTGACACTCAACTAGTAATTCTACAACTGTAACCCAAACCCGTAGGTGGTTGCATTGGTCAAGTCATAATAGCCCTCAGATCTAAGGTACAACATTATTCATGTCAACAACTGGGACATAGGGTTGAGTCTTTATAGTCCAGTATACACATGCCACAAGTCGTCATTTTTTCCAATGATGGCCATGTCATCTAATCATTATTATTTCCAATTTCACATATATAGTTCATTCATGAAGAAAAACACAGTGATAAACGATGAAATTTAATCAACAAAATTATTAGTAAAATACGGGCTCACAACATATATTCAAAGATATTTTATACATGTTCAAAATGAACATTTGTAAGTATTGAAAATAGTCATGATTAAACGGTTCAACATTTTTGTGTTCTCATGGGTGACTACTTCCTGTTAGGTTTTAGAAATTGGCCTTATTCGTTATGCAAAACCTTACATGTAATGTTTTTCATTTCCTAAGTATTTGAGGTGAAAAGGGTTGGTTATTAGGGTATTTTGGTTTCCCGTTCAAAGCCCGTCTTGACGCGAATGTGACGAATGGTCTTAGAGAAGTCTCGGCCATCTCCCATTCAAAGCATGTCACAATGGAAACATGATGCAGAGCCCTAGAGAAGTCTCTGCCTATTTCCATTCAAAGCCCATCACGACAGATACGTGATGCAGAGTCTGAGAGAATTCTCGTCCTACTTCCGTTCAAAGCCTATCATGACGAAGACGTAACACACAACCACAAAGAAGTCTCTATCTTTCCACTTGCAAAGCCCATTCAAAGCTCGTCGTGACGCAACCTGTGAAAAAGCTTCCAAATGTTAAAGAGTTAGCGATGAAACCCTAGCTGCTGCGTCATGATGCGAAAGGACCCCGTCATGACGCAAAGAGAAATTCTTGTGCGCTAAATCCAAATCTTTGGCTCATTTGGCTCATCCCATAGCTTTCTAGCAAGATTTGGACAGTTTTAGTTCGGAAGATAGAGATTCTTGATCCTATAATCCTCCTAGATATATGCCTTCCTTCACCCTTGTGTACCCAAGTTAATATTTATAAAAGCTTGAAGCTTTTCTACCACTAGGGACTTTGCTTTTGTTTTTATCAAATCACATCATACACATTCTCTTGTCCACCAAAGAGTCTACCAAAGGAGTCGGTGAGGGAATGCTTAAAGAAGATTGGCTAGCTCAGAGGCAAGTGGGAAACTTGTTGTCGTACAAAATCTTAGATTTACAAAAGGGGTTTTGTAAGTTTCTTTGTTTGTACTTTAGATCTTTTTCATGATAATGATTTTTTGAGTTTGGTTGCCCTGGAGTGATTTTTATTTTCCTTTGATTTGTTTTTAGGGTTGTCCACTTCGCGACAAAATTGCTTTTGTTGTGGACGTGTTATTTATTGTTGAATATTGCAATTTATTTTCTATATATATTGTATGTGTATATTGTTGTTGGGGGTTGAATCATTCCTAGGGTTCTATCACTTAGGGCACAAATCCAAATACGAGTTCCTCGAAAAGTCTTTACTCTTTAATATGCATTTTTACTATATCATTAGTCAAGCTCCTAAGCTGTAATACCCTAATTACAACTTAAAACCCTTAATCCTATATTCCGGTCTAAACCGTTCGAATATTAGTTAAAGACAATGGTACACACGCATCAACCAAACATAATTGTACAATTTAAACACTAACTACACAGATTTCCATTTTTGAACTTCTTTCCATCAAAGCTAATATTACATAATTGCCCTCTAATAATAATACTAGCCGTAACACCTTGCTTAGGAAATACAAAAAATGATAATAATAGAATTAACATAATGAGTTTTTTTTTTTTTTTTTTTGAAGGATTAACATATTGAGTTAGATTAATAAAAATATTTAAGTAAAAAAAGAAGAGAGAGAGAGAGAGAGAGAGAGAAGAAAAGAAAAATAAAGATACTGATAGAAATAAAATAGTAAGGAAAAAAAACAAAACAAAAGCTTTCAAAAGCTTTCAAAAGCTTCGTCCAGAGAGAGTGTGGTCAATTACTACACTTTCACTTTGCTACATCTACCATTTACTTGGCAAAAAAGAGATAAGTTTTGAGTGTTCTAAACTTCGGAATTGGTTGTCATAGAATCTATCGCCGATCTTCTGTAAAATAAGTAATAACTTTATTCTATACTTTTGAGTGGACTAATTAAGGATTGACTAATGGTTTGATTACTAGATTACTAGGCCGATTAACGGGCCGATGACTTGGCAGACAAACAGTCTAATGAGTTGGGTGTTGGAGATATTGCGGGAAATAAGTTGTCGGCCAAACTTAAGAAGTGTGAGTTTTAGTTGAATAAAGTATCATTCCTAAGGTATGTGGTGTCTGACGAAGGCGTTTAAGTCGATCCAAGAGAGAGAGAGAGAGAGAGAGAGAGAGAGAAGCATGGGGGAGCTGCGTTTCAGACGAAAACAAAAGGGGAAAGATGCTGTGAGAAGACTCATGACTGAACAAGGTGAGACTAGATTTTTCTCTAAATTCTTTAGGTGCCCACCTAATTCAAAGATTGATTTTCAGATTTAATGATTAGGATTATGACTGGAGTTATGGTGCTTTGTAAGTCTATTTGACTAACAGCTAAATTTGAGACTTTTTATAGAATCTGGGATTTAGTTTAGGGGAAAGGAAAACCGAAACTGTTATGAAGCGTTCCAAATTCTTAGTTAGTCTCGGTTAGAGTTTGGGTTGATATTGGGGTTTATGGTTTAACAACCAATGTCTTTGTTGGTTGGGTTTTCTCTGTGTTGGTTTCAATTTCGGAAAGTGAAAAAGTGTTGATTGAAGTTTTTGTATTTGTGATTGTGTGTCTGTGGCATTTGATTTGAAATTGTGTTTTGATAATGATTGATGTTGGGGAATTATCATTCCCCAACCCGAGTGGACCAACAATTGGTGTGTACCCAAGTGGTTGGTCGAGTTGGCTACAAACCGTACGAATGTCCACCAAAGACTGCATGGATTCAGTGGTCAAATTTCCAGTTCGGACATGATGCACAGTCGATGGTCGAACTCTACAATCTCTATCGAAGCAAATACTTAGTGGGGTCAAATCAGGTCAACGTCTAATTAGGTGTCCTAGATCGATACTAGAAAATTCGGGATCACTGCACGTCGCCTGATATCTTACCACCATGCCGATTACAATTCAATATGTACCCGAAGACTGTTCACACCATACCAGGGGAGTTGGGATCCCTGAAAATCCGAAACCTCCATGCTCTTCAACCACTCCAAGGACCCTATAAATAGTGGGCCACTAGTTCTTTGAATGATCTTTTTCTTTTTTCTTTTTTCTTTTTTCTCTCAACTCTTGCTCTCACCCACTACCAGCTTGACTTAAGCATCGGAGGGAGGATCGCTGGCCAACCCTAATGATTCCTTGTCGTTTTACAGTTTACCCGAGTGTCCGACGCACCAAGTAGGAGCAACCTGACCCATAGAAGAGAGGATCAGTTCATCACATGGGCCAATCAGAAGCTGGCACGTCACCATACCGGAAATTGTCCCAACAATTGATGTTGAGATTGAGTTAGTGGAATTATGGTGAAGTTGAGTTGATTTTGTTAGAAATTTGATGAATGTTTTGGGGGTATACGACTATACATTCAGTCATGATTGATTTTGAGGTGTTCTTAATATTTAAGATTAAGGGATATATGGATTATAGTTGTTAGTGGTTATGGAATTGTTGGTGTTGAAATTGTTTGGCAAGCATGGTGAAATCTATTGTTGAACGAGTTTAGTACTATTTTTGTAAAAGGATTTTTTGAGATTTTAACCTTGATTCAATGGTGTTCGAGTATATTCTTTGTATATTAGCTAAAGGTATTTTGCTAATTTTGGGAAAGTGATATATTAAGTTCGAACATTCTAAGGTATTAGAAAGGAAAACACTGATAATAAAATAAAGAGACAAAGGTAAGAGAGAAAACACAGAGATTAAGGTGGTTTAACCTATGACCTACATCCACACGTTAAAGCTTTATAGGCAACATCTTTCATTCGTAATATGATTTAAGTACAATACTCTATTTATAGAGCTTTACAAATGTTTGAATAATTTCAAATACAAATCAAATTCCTTAATTTCAGATAATCAAATCAATTAAATCCATTTATTTATGGGATACAAATCAACAATTATCTTAAAATATTTCTATCCTTTAACATGCCCCCCAAGATGAACGGTCTGTTAGTGATCGTTGATCTTGAACATCGAGTGGCTGAAGAATGGCTACTATGGCTTCAATTGGAACGTCAGTTGCTATAACCAAAACTTTGACTTCGGCAACTTTGCCTAGCATCGGTTACTTTAACTGGAATTTAGATTTCGGCAACTCTGGCCAGCATCGGTTACTTTGACCGGTATTTTGACATCAACGATTGGTTGGCCAACATCGGCTACTTTGGCTGAAATTTGGACATCGGCTTCTTTTGGCTGGAACGGGCCAACTATGGGCCTGAAGTGGGCTACATGAGCTACACATATGTTGCGTGGGCTTTTTGTCTACTTCTTTTTTTTCAACTGATTTTTTTTTTCTTCGGTTTCTTCTTCTTCTTCTTTTCAACTCCTTGAAGCACGAACTTTTTTCTTTCTTGTCATGCCTTGTACCACCACACAAACAACTAACTCCTATTTTTTTCTTTTTTTTCTTTTTGTCAAACTAAAGGATAACTTGCATTGAGAACCCACGACAAAAGTGCTCGAAGGGTAAAAAAAAATTGAAGCAAAAGAAAAGAATCAAAATTGATGAATGAATGATTTTTATTTTAGGTCAAATTAAGAGAATTAGAACATGGTTTTTTTTTTCTTTTTAATAGAATGAGGAAAATGGTTACAGGGAAGAATCCCTACCACTCCGGATGAAAATTGGAACATGGTTGAGTTGCCATGCGGCTTTTTTTTTCTTTTTTTTTTTTTTGTGTGATACATGTGATGTGAGTTGGATGAGAAATCTTATATATATCCAACTCACACACACCACACGTTGCAAAGCTAAGAAAAGCAACTCAGAACATCCCAAATGATTCAGATATGATGCACAACAAAAATTTCAAGACTGAAGGCTTTATTACAACATTCCTACCCAAACGAAGGAGCACAACCAGATAATAATCACGATAGGCTAAAAAATGGACTCTTATAGATAGTTTTATCCTCGAATATCAAGTGAAAAGCAAAGACAAAACAATGACAAGAGAAGATGAAGAACATAAAAATTAAAATTAAAAATAAAATAAAATAAAAATAAAATTTAAAGGATCAAAGACTGGCGTTAACCTATAGTTATGATACCATAAAAAACTGATAATGAAATAAAGAGATGAAGGTAAGAGAGAAAACACAGAGATTAAGGTGGTTTGACCTATGACCTATATCCACACGTTAAAGCTTTATAGGCTACATCTTTCATTCATAATATGATTTGAGTACAATGCTCGATTTATTGAGCTTTACAAATGTTTGAATAATTTAAAATACAAATCAAATCCATTAATTTCAAATAATCAAATCAATTAAATCCATCTATTTATGGGATACAAATCAACGGTTATCTCAAAGGATTTCTATCATTTAACAAAAAGTAAAAAATTTTGGAGGTTTGATGTTATAAGACTATTTAAGTAGGTTTAAATCACTGTGGTTTACATGGAAAATTCAATAAAGGTCTCTTAGGGCATTAGATGATCGAGCATGTAAAGGCCACGATCAAGTGTTTTTGAGGGAGAGTTAGAGTTTAATCAAGAGAAACAATATTTGATTTTAGAGCAAGGAAAACAAAATAAAGAAGATTGGTAGATCATGGAGCCTAATCCTAAGCTTTTGAAAATAAGTTAGAAATGCCACGAAATGATGGAAAAGAGGATGACAGAATAATGGAGTCACTAATTTTATGTAAATATGACATTAAGAACATTATGGCCTTCTCTAGTGACCAAAGGGAAATCACCCCCTTGTGGACATGCTTGCCCTATGAAGGGATGGTCTCCTCCATACCTACAATTACAGAGGAAGATACGAGAAAAGGAAAAACAAAATTAGTAGGAAAGATATTACTTCCATTACCAACTACTAGCTCCTGGTCTCATAAACAATACTGAAAATTTCAAAGTTATATTGCAATGAAGTCACTGATCTTAAGTAAATATTATTTGTCATGGTTTTTGCCAATAGAAAATATAATTTTGTTCACCCCTTTCAAAAAAGAAAAAGAAATAAGTTGATCTGTTGACTAGGCCTGTCACAAATTGTTTGAGAAAGCAACTAGCAAGCTCTACACAAAGGACTAGTGTAGCGCCCCAGATTTTAAGACATAAATTATAATGGTTTAAATTAATTTTAAAACATTTTTAATAAGGAAAAAGAATAACTACGATTATTTATAAATGTGTATTTTGTTTGTAGAAACGTTTATAGTTGCAATTTGATAAAAACTCAAAACAGACCTTAAACTTTGGAATAACAGAAACAGGGTCAAACGAACTCCGTTTTGGTCGATTCAAAATTCTGAACGCTCATCTTGAAGTCCTCTAGCTACCCTCCAAATTTCATAATTTTTGGACTCCATTTGGTACCCGAAAACATTCGTGAAAAATAGGACCCCTGTTCTGGACGGAAATTCACATTATTCTTTAATGGGCTATCTTTGGACTTAACCCAACCCATTCCAATTGCTATCTACAAACCCAACCCACATTTCACATGTTAAATTCACATTATTCATTATTGGGCCATCTTTGAACTTAACCCAACCCATTTCATTTGCTATCTACAAACCCAACCCACCTTTGAGATAATGGTAATTTCCTTGAGTGAGAAACTAGGCATAGTAAATTGGTCTAGCAATGAGAATGATTAAATAATAATAATAATAATAATGTTAGAATAATATATTAAAGTTGAGTGCATTGTGATAGGTAAATTTGAGTGCATTGTGGTAGGTAAGGTTGAGTGCATTATGGTAGGTAAGTTTGAGTGCATTTTTGAGTGCATTGTGGTAGGTAAGTTTGAGTGCATTTTTGAGTGCATTGTGGTAGGTAAGTTTGAGTGCATTTTTGAGTGCATTGTGGTAGGTAAGGTTAATTCCCATCCATTGGATCAAAATGTGTCTACTTGATCCTAACCATTCATTCTCTTATAAATAGAACCCAAAATGGAAGACACAATACCCATCAAGCTTCACTCACACACACACCTAAAGCCAAGAGAGAAAATTGTGGGATTTGTGTAGTTTTGTGTGGTTTAAGGCTTGAAGTGTGTGCAAGGAAGTATTTGGTAAAAGCTCGATTTCGATGCTAATGGAAAGTCCAAGTAAGGGAACCCTTTACCCCTTCTCAAATTATTATATTATTTTAATTATTCCTTTATTTGCAAAATTTCGATTAACTATTTTGATTCGGTATTTCATATTATTTTATTTATATAAAGGATTTGTTGGTTTTGATATGAAAATTTTGAGTATAAAAATGATATTCTTGAAATCGTGATTTTGAGTAAAAAACCCTCCAACACGTTGCCCTATATATACTAGTAAAGAATGAGAAAGTTTTGTGAGAAGTTATACAAGAAAAGAATGAGAAAGTTTTGGGAGAAAACTCTTTGAGTTATATATAAAGGAGAAATATTTTTGAAAAGGGCACGTGTGTGGAGGAGACTATTATTTGGGCCCTAGACCCGCAGAGATTCGAGACCCTTCAAGATTTAGCTCGGTACCGTAGCTCGAGATGGAAGCGCACCCGCTGGTTCGCTTAGTGACAGCGGTATCTGTCTCTATGTCAGTCTAAGTGCACTTCAATTAATTAGCTGACGGGGGTGGGGCCTGTGGCCACAGGTAAACCGCGTTACTCACCCAAGGTCACAGCAACGACCGCGCAACCCTACGTACACAGGGCGTAATAGTGTATTGGGCATACTATGAGTAATGATTATTTCAAATATATATATATATATATATATTATCTTGTGTATAAAAAGGGAGTTTTTGACAAATGTTTTGGAGATTTATAAAAGGGAGTTTTTGACAAATGTTTTGGAGATATTTAAAAGAAGTTTTTGACAATTGTTTGAAGATTTTCAAAAGAATTTAACTCAACTGTTTTATGGTTGAGGATTCCTTACTGAGCATGTTTTTGTGCTCACCCCTTATTTTGTTTTTGTTTTCAGGTTATGAACAGAGAGACGTAGGTGGCCGGGATGGGATCTAGGAATGCATTAGGACATTTCATTTATATTACCCAAAATTTTCAGTTATTGTATCTTTTACAATTAAATGACCGTTTCCGCATTTATTAAAAACTCTGATATTTTGAAACCATTATTATTTTATTTATTTAAATCAGCATACTAGTTAAGATATTTGGCAGACCTTACGAATCTTTGCAGTTTAAAGAGAAAAGTGACGAACCTAACCCTTTGCGGTTTGGGGGCGTTACAACTAGATACACACACATATATGTGTATCAATTTAGTAACATGATAACATACCACATTAAAAGCATACCTCTGCATCACCTAAAAACAGGTCATCAATCTCTTCAGCAGTTTCCATCTAGTTGAGCTGCAATATGAAACTGCTAATGTTTGTAATTGCTTACAGCTTGAACTGAAACTGGAACCTACCCATCTACCCCCCTTTGTACTGGCTTTCCTTGACCATGAGTGCAAGCGTGTTTGCTGCATTTAGTACAGACTGAAAATGAAAAGGGAAATTCACAAGTAAATACCTTGAACTATGAACTAACCAGGACATGCGAATGGATGCAAGCTCCATATTTTGAGAGTCATAACATTACATTTTACAAAAATAACTTAAACTTTTCCTAAAATTTTCGCATGCTATATATATAGCACAAGTTGGACCATTGAAACAGGAAACATAACAACAGTGTGACTCACCTTCTCTTAGAGAATTGACTCTTCGCCTTGCAATCTCCGGCGTCCAATGACAGCAACAAGTATTCCTTCTTCTATAATATTAGCATCATCAAATGCAAAATCAATCTACAAAAGAGCAAGTTAAAAGTGGTACCCTACTAAGTCTTTAAATTTTAAGGGACATCATAGTGATCATGCACTCAGATTCATGCAGAGCACATTAGTGAGGGAAACTCCTAATATTACCTCTCAATAGTGAGAAAAGCATCTTGAGAATTAAATATCACTTTAACTTCTCATAAGAATATGCCTTTTTTTTTCCAACTTTTCATGTGTCAATCTATAAGCTCCTTCCTCTCTTCAAGAGATAGGCCATTTTGAAGAGATATGTTGGATTAAGCTTGTAAGATTGTCTGTGTCTACCTCTTTCTCTTAAATTTCCGATGTGTTGTGACTTCATTCCATTTCCCCTTTCCCCCTAGTAAATCAAAAAAAGTAGAAAAACGTTTGTGTGTGTGTGTGATGGTTGTCCCACATCGGAGAGGAAAGTAGAGTGAGACGGCTTTATAAGCTCCTTTCTCTCTTCAAGAGATATGCCCTTTTGAAGAGATGTGTTGGATTAAGCTTGTAAGACTGTCTATGTCTACCTCTTTCTCTTAAATTTCTGATGTGTTGTGACTTCATCCCATTTCCCCTTTCTCCCTGTTAAATCAAAAAAAAAAAAAAAATGGAACAATTATTACCTATGTAAAAACCTAATCTTGAGTACAAAGGAAACTTATTTGATGTTTAAAACATGTGGACACTTGAGAATAAGCTTGGTATTGATCCAATGGAATTCCTGCCTTTGCTGCTTCATTTACACTAGCAATAGACCTGCAAAAAACCAAAGCACGGGTGTGCTGACTGGAACTGGAAAGAATAAGTAAAAAAGGCTTTACACAGGACCAAGACTAGAGAGCCAAAAAAATAAAAATATTAAAAAACCTCACAGAGAGCATGTAATTGAACCGAAGGCAAATCATAAAAGAAAAGAAATATATTTTCCTTGAGCCAACAACAATAAGGCGTTGGTTCAAAAAGAAATGCTGGGGGAATAAACAGAATCATTAAGTGGCATTCATGTTTTTTTATCTCATCCTGGCTGCAATTCATGGAACAGCTCGTGGATAAATTAAGTTGCCTTGTTTCTAGTGTTGGACAGATTAATAGACCACGACACAACCAGCTGCAGAGGAAATTTGATCCATTCAACATAGTAATTACAGATTTACAGGACATCAGTTGTTTCTGAAGTAGTCACTGCCAATGAACTTATGTTGGCACCCCAACTACATCTTTTAAAGCACCAGCACGAATTTGTCGACCCAGATATTGTATGGCCAATCCATAAGCATAACCAAACCCCAACCCGATAACCATGCCACTTTTTATGTACGTATCCACCTAGAATCAACATCAGAGTTACCAATCAATGTTGTCTTAGTCACGAATGAAACAAACACACGCACAGACCTAGTTAATTTGCAATGAACAATGAAAATATCAAGTTTCCCAAACACTTTAAATGTTCAAGCCTGCAATTGTATCCCCCTCTATTTCCTTCTCTTTGATATAGTTAATCTCTTTCTTCTTCCTTCCTCAACCCATACACCACAATTCCACTCAAAGTAACCAAAGATGACCACCAACTCTCTCTCTCTCAAATCACACAAAAAACATAATCAAATGCATTTTTTCTCTTCAAAACTAGAGGCGGATAAACAAATCCTCACCGTCAAATTATATGATCTCACAACTTTCTTCAAGAATGGAATGAAAATGGTCATTGAGTTAGGAAATCATAAAGTGTGGTGGGCTACTTGGAGGAGAGCCGAGGGGTCAGCGAGACTTGGCCCACAAACTCTTAGAGAAATCGTCTTTCTCCTTGCTCTTCCTCTCCTTATGCCAATCCCATTTGAAGTTGCATGCGAATGCAGACCAAAACTTAATGATGATGACGATGAAGCCATTAATGCCATCATCTACTCGTCTAGCTTGCACCCTAGGCGCCATTTCATGGTTTGTACTAACGGATAACGAAAAGCTTCCACTTCAACTAAGCCTGTGGGCAAGGCTGCTCGACATCAAATTTTGTCTAAAAAGTGGTACTTGTGTTGGGGCTCACTTTTCTTTGTATTTGGGCTTCAACCTGCCATTTCCATCGGAAAAACTTCACTTACCCTTGCTTTTGCAATCATGCATTTCAAGTTTAAAAATTTCAATTGGTATCTTAACAATTTCACCCCTAATATTAAGGTTTAGGGTTAAATCAAATGGTAAACATGTAAAATGTCCCTTGTACCTTTATAAAATTTATAAAAATACAAATTTACCCTTAATTAAAAAATTAAAATTTTTTGCAATCATGCATTTCAAGTTTAAAAATTTCAATTGGTATCTTAACAATTTCACCCCTAATATTAAGGTTTAGGGTTAAATCAAATGGTAAACATGTAAAATGTCCCTTGTACCTTTATAAAATTTATAAAAATACAAATTTACCCTTAATTAAAAAATTAAAATTTCAAAAAAAAAACATATCAAATTTTGCTTTAGGAATTCACCAAACTTAAAAAGTTGAATAAAAGATTTTTAAGAAAATTAATGAGATTGAACTTGAAAAGAAAATTTGAAACTTCCCTTACCCCTCAAAGTATAGGCACTTTTAAAATTATACATTAAAAGTTTAAAAATTTTCAAGGCTGGAATTTTTGAATTCTTCCACCATCCCAGAAGCATAAATAAGTGGTGTGGCCCTCCCTTCGCATAACCTCATTTCATGAAAGAAAAAAATTAAAAAGAAAAGTTATGTGATTTGTTTTTAACACGTGATTTCTACACCACTTCCGGCATCCATCTGCCACCTCCGATGATCTTCTTTCGGCCATTACCAATCAACAACAGTCACGCCTTGGCGAGCCTTACACCATCCAGTGCTACCTTCCACGGCTTAGTAAGGTACCAAATCTGTCAACCGTCGTATACATCTAAGCGCCACTGAATCCATTGGCCGTCTACAACCCATTTTCGATGCCTCTGTTTCCAGCCGTCCACTAGTCTTCCTCATCAACTGTTCACTATGTACAGTGTCTCTCAGCCTGCATTGATTTTTTTTATTTATTTTTTTTTTTTTTGTGAGATGCAAAGACGTCTTTGTGGTTTGTGTGGTGCAGGAAAAGTCTTCTTTTATTTGAAAAAAAAAAAAAAAAAAAAAAAGAGCAATAAAAATTTCGCCCAGAGAGGCATATGCAAGGCTCATAGTTGACCCATTCCGACCATAATAGCTGATGCTGGGGAAAAATAAAACAAAATAAAGTCGCCAATGTCCAAGTCTTGGTCATAGTAACCGATACCGGCCAGAGTTGCCGAAGTTCAAGTTCAGGTCATAGCAGCCGATGTTCAAATTCAAGCCATAGTAGCCATTCTTCAGCCAGTCGACATTCAAGATCTACGATCACTAACGGACCGTTCATCTTGTAGTGGCATAGAAATCATTTGTGATAAATGTTCATTTGTATTCCCTAAATCAAGATATTTAGATGATTTGATTGTTGTAAATTAAGAGATTTTTGTTAACCCTAATTTAAGGGATATATTTGTATTTAAAACTATTCAAATCACATGTACGGTTCTATAAATAGAGCCTTGTACTCAAATCAAACATGAAGGAAAGATGTAGCCTAAAGCTTTAACGTGTGGATGTAGGTCATAGGCCGAACCACCTTAATATCTATAGCTTTTTCTCTTTCCTTTATCTCTTTAGATTATTATTAGTTTCTATAGGTTGAGTTGAATATCTTTGAAAGACTTGAGGCAAGTGCAGTAAATTTAGAGATGCAGTATAATCTTATAATTTTTTTCAATGTAAAACAATATTCATAAAATAATTTAGGTGCAGTAAAGTATGGTGAGACATTTATAATGGAAATAATATTGGGGCAAGGTGAATTAAGTAGAAACTAAATTCTAGGAATATTATTTTTTAAAGAATGAGTATTTTGATTTTAGGTAGTAATACTTATATATTTTTGTCTATAAGAATGTGTAACATCGTTTAAGGTGTGTTAAATCCTCGTGGTAGTAGTGCAAGAACAAGAAGTAAGTAGAACTGATTAATCAAGATTTTATGAAAATGATACGCTTAAATGCACATATTTTTAAAATAAAACAACATATATATTTTTAAATAAAATGTATTTGCGTGTATATACATGTGCATATGTCTTATTGAAAAATGAAATTGACTTGAAAAATAAACAACAAGTGTGTGCAATAGTGTGCACCAAAATATCACAATGCGGAATTAAAAGAAACAAATATTTTGTTGACGAAGTGGAAACTCAATTAAGATAAAAACCACTCCGGGACAGCCAAACCCAGGATATCCACTATTCAGAAGACAAAGCTAGATACAAAGTAGTAACACTCACATACCCCTGATGCAATGGTCGTACCTTGCTCTCTAACGTGTAACCTAACACAAACGCTTCCCAACCAGGTCTCCTACCTGAAGAGGTCTTCAATGGAATCATTTATCTTAGGGCCGACCCCTAACTTTAGTTTATAGCTCAGCACACAGCAACGACTATAAAGAGAACATATCAGCTCCAATAATCTCACAAAGTACTCTCTAAGCTCTAGTGGAATTCAATACCGAATTCTTGCAGTTATCAATGCCCAGGGGCCTCTATTTATAGGCTGAGTTTCAAATGGGCGACTGCTGTGAAATATACGGGTGCCGTCGGGACGGTGGACATGGGCCGTCCGGACGGACAATTGTATTTCTGAGATTTTCGCTGAAAATCTTTCCTGTTTGAGAGCCGTGTTCAGACGGTCGCACGTTCGCTCAAGTAATTTCCTTATAAGGCTTCACGAGTCCGGACCATAGGGGATGGTCGTCCGAACTATTAATCTTCAGCACGCAATTTCCATATCTGATAAGCGTGCGTCCAGACCAAGAGAGGCAGGTGTCCGGACGGTTGAAGTTGAATACGCAATTTCCATATCTGTTGAACGCGCATCCGGACCATGCTGACAGACATCCGGACGGTTGAATTTGAATTGCGATTCTTGCCTTATAAATGAGCGCGCCCAGACGGGAATCCACGTCATCCGGACGGTTGCAACAATCTTCCCATATTTGAACTTGGAAAGAATCTGAAGCTTGATTGAATACTGAGAGGCGTCCAGACGGGCTGCTGAGACGTCCAGACGGATGCAAGCTGGAACAGAAGCTTCTCGATACAGTGGAGGGTCCGGACGGAAATCTACGTTGTCCGAACAGATGAAGCTTGGTCTGTCAGGCGTCCGGACGGTATGATACGTCGTCTGGAAGGATGGAACAGTGGATAGACGAGCGTCCGGAAGGGATGACACGTCGTCCGGATGGCTGACAGGGAATCCGAAATCTTCTGACTTGCAAGCAGTGCAGAATCTTCTGAAACACTTCTGAATAGCGGAATCCCTGTTAAAAAGCATCTTTACATACAAGTGATTTTGTCCAAACAGAATGTGGCCAATCATAACCTAAAAAACTCCTCCTTTGGCCATTCTGGGACAAAAATCACTTGACCGGTTTGGAAATACATTCCCGGTCCAAATCAAATATTACTCCCCATTTTTGTCACAAAGGGACAAAGGGTAAAATAGAGTAATGAGAAAAACCAGACAACAATTACTCCCCCTCAATGTCTCAGAAGTACAAGGGCAAACAGAGTAATAATATACACATACAAAAACATTCTAAAATCCAAAACAATAGGAAAATAGAGAAAAGTCTACAAGTGGCCCAAAAGAGAGGATTAGAAATGCTCCAAGTACCAAATCCTGCTGATCCACTGAAATCAAGTAATAGAGAGAAATCCGTATAAAAGGCTGGATTTGTACTACTTCGGCTTCTAGCTCAGGAAGCCGGGAACCATGGACTAAAAACCATCAATCTCTTGATTTTGCAAAGCTTGAAACTTGTTATCCACAGATTGACATCCTCTAAGCAACCGGGCTACAAGATAAAATGAGGAGATTCACCACTGAACCTTTAACTGATGCAAATCTGAGGGAATGCTACGAAAGACTCTACATGAGCTGGGGGAAAAAACTCATCTTAAATCCCAAGACCTTTGGAAATTTTGAACATCCGACTTCAACAACAGTCAGTTTTCCAAAGGATCCATCTGTCAAATATTGTGCTGGGAGCTACTGGACGACATATTCCTGAAAAGATTTAAACAGAAATATTTCCAAAAATAACACCACAAGAAATATTAGATCCTGTTAGTCCCAAAAGAAAGTAGTATTATGACAGCTGTCAATTGGATGCCCAAGAATTACAAAAACAAAGATCGCAATCCAAATGACCCATATATATCAATATCAACCCAACATACAAACAGAAAAGGATTTTCATGCACACTATTTCAAGAAAATATCCCAACAAATATTCCAATATTCTAAAAGCACAAAAACTTAAAAGAGAAACGGAAGACACAACGAAGATCATGGGATGAGAAGAGATGTGCAAAGAATGCCAAAATCTCGGGAGAAATCCGCGAGAAAAACACATAACATGACATGATAAATCAATAAAAATGTAAAGATAGTATGGCAGAGAAAGGGACACAAGTCTTAAACCTGAAGAGATCCTGTCCGGACAAGTCACTTAACCATCCGGACGGCTACTGCTAGAACAGCGTATGGCAAGACTGCGCTCGTCCGGACGTAAGAATAGGTCCGTCCGGACGCTTCACATTGAAAAACTGAAACTTGAGGAAAAATTTGCAGAAAAATATATTTCCCTAAAGTTAGCTTCAGAACACGCATGTATAATCAACTGATAAAGCAGTTAAATAGCATTGCAAAAATATGCAAAGATATAAATGAGAGTTAAGTATTCAATATGCACAAATTTCCTTGCAGATAGAAATTTTAAATAGATTACTCAACTCATGCAATGCGTGTGTGTGTGTGAAGACTTAACCCACAAGGTATGACTTTCAATGATATGACAAATAGCAACAAGATTTTCTAGACAAGAGAGAAAATCAGTAAAAGATTAGTCAAAAGTCAAACCTTATGACTTACTATGGCCTAGCCACCCTCATCTGATACACTCTCCCTATGATGCAGCACATAATTGTTTTACTTGTACCATGAAGGACAAGGTAAATTTTACTTGCCGGGCAAGACGCTTATTCCTTTTATGCATTGATGTTTTCACAAAAAAAAAAAAAACACTAGGTTATTATTTTCCAATAATTCAAACTTGTTATAATAAAGACAGAAGGTTCCCCATATTTTGGGAGTGTGAATATTTTGAATAAAAGAAAAAAGTTAACTTAAGCATCAGAGCATTCCCGATCTAGAGACCGGGAACCCGTTGATGTCGCTTCTTTTCCAGGAAGGAGGTAGAAAGAAAACCCGAGGAAAAAACAATGAGGCAAGGAAATTAGCCCAGAAACAGGGATACAACCCTGCAGAGAAAACAAGGATGAGAGAAATCCTTAAGGTAAATCCAGGGAGACAACCTTGCAAAGAAAACAAGAAAGGGAGAAAACCCTAAGGCAAATTTAGGGAGACAACTCTACAGAGAAAACAAGGATGAGAGAAAATCCTAAGGCAAATCCACGAAGACAACCTTACATAGAAAATAAGGCAGTGAAACAACCCTATCAAAAACAAGAAGACATGGAGCTACCTCGAAGATAGGGAGAAAACCCTAAGGCAAAACGAGAAGGCATGGGGTCGGATTTGTCTCTCGGTTTTTAGGTTACAAATTTACAAGTATAAAGTAGCTACCTCAAAGATAGAGAGACAAACCTGCAAAGAATACAAGACAAAGAGAAAACCCTTGATTTTCAGGTTTAACCCTCGACAATTTCAGACCCGAGACATTCAAAGGCAGGAAGCTAAAGATTATTCAAGCCTCGGAACAAGCCGAGGCTCGAATTTTTTGAGACATAAAATTTCCATTATCCGAGCATGTCTGTGATAAGGGAATTGAGGGGTAACTGTTGAGAAAAAATCCTATTCAAAATCTGGATCAGAACACTCCGAGTCAAATTGGGGGGTAGGAATCACAATCCAAGTCTAATTAGGACTCCTTGAAGAATCTTGTCAACAATCCTATTCCTAGTTGGTTTTGAGATAGGACTCTAAGTCCAAATCAAACTCTTAACAACTTATAGGTCAAGTTGGAGTAGAAGAACTAATCCAGGTCTAACTCCACATTTTAGCCTATAAATAAGCTCATACCCCAGGTATGAAAAATATATTGAATATTTTATGCATAGAGTAGCATACTTTTCTTTCAGAGACTGACTTATGCGTCAAAGTGAGACTCTCGAAAGGGTCTTTTATTTATTTATTTAACATCTTTTAATTTTAGTTGTTTTGCAGTATTCTTAAGGAACGTGAAGTTAAAATATCGAAGAACGTGCCGTTCACATTGTACAGAAAACTGTCATAATATATTTTAAATTTATACATGACCTCCATAGATAAACATCCTAATTCAGTCTCACACAAAGTTACCTCGACTCAAGGATAGCACTTACACATGTTTGCATAAATACCCTTAAGTACTTTAACGGGCTGATGTATAACGGAAACAGTAAAAAGGGAAAAGAAAAATGGTTGATGAGTTAAACATGAAAAAAAGAAAAGAAAAAAGAAGAACAAAACGACTTTACTGTCTAATAATTAAACGTGCGATATTTCCATCAAAGCCCAACATTTTTTTTCATTTCTTGTCCATCATACCCTCAACAAATAAACATTTTGCCTCTTCCTAAATCATATCAATCGAATGGGTAATAATTAGGATTTTATTTTGTCATTGTTGCTCCCACACTTTTTTTTTTTTTTTTTTCAAGTTACCATGAGAATATAATAAGAAGTCCTGAAATAGAAGGGGCAATGGAATATGGAAAATACTATTTATACTATACCCACATAATAATTGTACAACAACCCCTCACATGGGGTGGACCCCACAGTGTGTAGAGCTCATCCCATATGAAGGGATGTTGTACCATTGTTGTGTGGGTGCAGTACACCAATCAAGTCCCATGGGATATATATCATCACTTGATTTTTTTTCTTCTTCATATTGTCAAATGAGAAATGCTACATATATTTTCAAGTGCTCACTTTTTTAACGTGACAATGAAAATTATCATAAAATACTACATGCATTTTTATTCGACGATGATTTTTACTGTCACATTAAAAAAAAGAAAAAGAAAAAGTAAGCAGTTGAAAGTGTTAAGACTAAAGGATCAAATAGAGAAGAGAAGAGAAGGGGATGGATATTGGATAGAGAGGAAATATCCAAATGATTGTAAAGTGGGGTTGTTTTGAGGAGTGAAAGCATAAAGGCATCCTTAACGACTATATATATAAAAATGGCATAAAAGCATGGCCCACCACTTTGACAAAAGAGAGGCAAAGGAATTATGAGGAAAAAAAAAAGATCCCACACCATGGAATGATTAGTGATATATGGAACAAAGAATCCGCGTTGCTGCCCTTTCGTCTTTCGCATGTGCGCCACCGTCCCACACGTACGCTTTTTCTCTCTACGCCCACTGTCACGGGTGACCTTAAAAAATTCGAACGTTGGGAGCATTTAGACAACCGCAATAAAATATCCGTCCTTCGTGAAATCCACCGACATAACTTCTGCCCATAGAAAAAAAAAAAGTAAAATAAAAAATTAATTGAACCTTCACTTTGACAACTCTAAATTTTCGTCATGTTTTGCAATTACTTTTTAAAGTTAACAAACTCTTAATTTTTTAAAATGTCACTCTTTTATTAATTTTTTCTGTTAAATTCCAACGAGAAAGATGTCAAAATTATCAAAGTAACTTATTTATTTATTTATTTATTTTTTATTAAAAAAATTGCAAAGATTCATGCTTTGTCGGGATCTAATGAAATTTGTAAAAATACCTACGCCTGAAACTATACAATTTTTATTTTTTTAAATAAAGTATTTTAGAAATTTTGATAGAATTTAACAGAAAAACATAACTGATGGGTGTCATTATAAAAAATTAGAAGTTTTGTACAAAAAAAAAATTGAGAGGTTTTTTTTTTTAAACTTTCCCTTTTTTCCTTTTTAAGGGTTTAAATTTTTAAAATAAACTATAATTTAAGTTATGTTCCATTTGTTTGGGTGTAAAATATTTTTGAAAAATTCTTTATGTATTTTCGGTGTTTAGTGCAATCGAAAATGATAGTCAACGAAAATCATTTTCAGTTTGACCGTAAAAGTTTTTTTAATTTTTGAAAAACGATTTATGGTTTTAAAAACTGTAAATCGTTTTATGAATTTAACCTTTTTATTCTTTACACCCACGTTTGTGGGAATTTAACATTGTCGAACATTGGAGTTTATTAGCCCGAATCTACTGTCGAAGGTCTACAAATTTTAGTATCCGATTGCACAAATCTTGTAGCATTATTTGGATTCCAGCAACCCAAATTTCAACAAAACAGGCCAGAATCTGGTCATTTGTGCTGGATTCCGACCACCTTCGTTGGAATCTGGCCATTGCCCCCAGAATTTGGCTATTGCTATCGAATTTTGGCCTTCATCGCCGGAATCCGGCAATAGTAACCAGAATCTGGTGAAAGTGACCCGAATTCGGCCAGCCAGTGGCGGAATCTCGTCATTAGTGATTTTTCGTTGTTGTTGACTTTTTTGTATGAGCCAATCGCTAGAAAATATTTTTAGAGAAATTATTTTTTTCAAAAGGATTTCATTAAAAATATTTTACGATAAAAAATATTTTATGTCGAAACAAACGAAAAATTAATATTAAACTTCCAACTTAATCTTTGTTATTAATTAAATAAGCTTTTTGGGATAAGAAATAAGCGATAATTATGATATTCACGTTAATGATCAAAAAAAAAAAAAAAAAAAAAAGAGTGGGAAAAAGACAAAAAAAATAAAAATAAAAATAAAACATTGTAATTTGATTTGCACTAAAGGACACACAAAAACCTCAACAGTCAGAAATTGGCATAAGACCAAAATAAAACGTTCATTTTTCTCGTCGCATCCCTTTTTACTTTCTTTGTATAAACAAAACGTTCAAATTCACACCACCCGAGAAAAGTTTGCAGATTCGTTATTAAGACACCACCTCTTCTACTTCCCTTTTATTTTCTCTCTCTCTCTCTCTCTCTCTCTCCCCAAAGTGAGCGAGAAGGGCTTCTTTCCAACCAAAAAGAGCCTGCTTTCTCTGCAACTTCGCTTCTTATAAGTGGAACCTCAGTGGGCTGCTTGCACTTTCTCTTACTAATGCTCACGTTGTAGAAAAGGGTCTCTGGTTTAGCAGGTTTTCTTCACTCCACTACACATACATATATTTTTTAAAATAATTTTTTAGAGACTTGAAGAGAGTGAGAGAGCCTGTGCTCCGAAAATGGGAGGTATGGGTTGCTGAAGATTTGTGCTCAAAGTGTTCCTGTTCGGTTGGGGGGAAGGGTTTATTTCCTGGGAATTTAAATTTTCCTTTAACTACTATTCATTCTCGTATGGATAGCATTTATTGGGCGCATTTAGCGGTGGTACTTTGCTTGGGGATGTTCGTGAAGAGTTGGTGTCAGGGTGAATCGGATGCAAATTTCACAGCTGTGTATATTGTTACTTTGCGACAAGCTCCTTCTGCTCATTACTATGGTGGTGAGTTGACAAGGGACAGTACCGGTTTCAAACATGCTTCGTCTGGAAGATTGAATATTCACAAACCAAGGTACTTATTTCTTTATTATTATTAGTGTTTTTTATTTTTATTTTTTATTTTTTTAATTTTTATTTTCTAGACAATTGCTGTGTAATTATGTGAAGCATTCAGCAGATCAAGTTAATTGCTCATTTAATATGTACTTACAAAAATTACGGTTTAAAATTGTGGTGAAGTTACTACCTTCTTCAAATATCCAGATTCATTTCTTTTGTGTAAGTTTCCACCTTGGGATGGTTGGGAAAACTTTGGCTGTCTGAAACGGGGTGTTGTTTGTATTGGGTTGTGGATGATTGGGTCTTTTAATTTCGATAAAAATTTGGATTCCAGTGTAATCATTTAGTAGTTTTTGTCTGGTTAAGACGTGTGAGTTTCGGGGGTGCGTGATGGGGTCCTTTCACCTCCGTTGTTCCTGTTCGTGGGGTTTATTTGGAATTGTCGTTTATGAACGTGTATAGGATTTCTTCACGAATAAGTGAAGAATAGTTGATGCCGCACCACGATGACTAATAGAAAACAGGGGAAGTTTGACAAAAAAACAAAAGACAAAACTCACGTGAACAGTGTTGTGAACACAGAATACAACGGTAAAAAAGATCACACACACTCAAAACACACACCACAATGGCGTCTCACCATTGACAAAGACAAGTATCATCTCCAGTTTCTGGGAAAATGCTATTTCATTCAAAAATTCCCAATAAACGTCAATCACATCCCTTATAATTACCACCTACTTATTGAAGATAAAGATACAAGATAAAGAAAGTTACAAAGAAAAGATAAAGATAGACTTAGGAGACAAATCAGGCACTACTCATTCGCTTCTGATAGATGACTATGGATACTTGCATTTGCTCCAGGACTCAAGCATAATCATACAAGCGTTAGTCTTCGAATAGAATACTACTAAACAAGGAGATGGCTAGGATCTATCTTCCACGTCAAACATACATAAGTAGCAGATTTTGGACACACTAATGTAGGTAGTTAATACTGATACGGTGGAATGCAAGTGAGCAAGTTGGCTCTGTCAATATGGTACTCTTCACACATATGTCACATTGGCTGACATAGCGTGATTTAAGTAGCTTATAATGCCAAGTTGTACTAAGTCTCACATATCAGTGAAATGCTCCCTTCTCTCTCCTCTCAACTCTTATCTTTCTCTTTCTCTTCCTCTCGCTTCCCTAGCGGTGGCGCGTGAAAGTGCGTCAAGCTAGGGGCCTGCTACGTTTCGTCATCTGGGAGCTCGGTTGCTGTGCGGTCAAAGTTTGAGCAACAAAGGTGTGCTTTCGGGTCCCTCTAGTTAGATTGTGAAGGGGCTTCGGCTGGTGGGTTTTGTGACTAGGCGGTTTTCTTCTCCGGTAATGGTACGAGTTTCTTCTAGGTTGGCCATCTGAGTTTGGGTGAGCCTTGGAGATGGAAAGGAGGTTCTTAGTGGAGTTGAAATCTTTTGTGCTCTCAATCTTGGATGGGGCGTCGGTGTTGTGGGTGGAAGAAAAGAGGAAAGGCTTCTTCGGTGAGGTGCTCCTGAGCAACCATTGCACTGCTTGGCTAGCATCGACGATGGAGGTTCTTTTGGGTTTTCCTAGAGATAAAGAGTCTGTCAAATCTTTCAGGGAGGGGACGAAGGTTCTAATCGTGTGTAGAGGTGGGAACAAAGATGGTCGGGTTTTAGAGGCGGTAGCTTATGGGATGGGCGGACAGAGAGGGATTCTAATTATCCTTGAGGGTTATGGAGGGTGGGGCTGGCACAAATTTTCGGTGAGCTAAGAAAGGCAAAAGACTTCATTTTTGCTACGGTGGGATGTGGGAGTGGGTCTTTGTTTTCGGCAGAGAAGAAGGGTGGGAAGGAGGAGGGGCCAAGGCTGGGTATGGTTTTGAATAGGATAGGGCCTTCGTTTGCGGAAATGGTGAGGTCGGACTCTTGCTCTAATGCGACGGTGATGCCCATCGTGGGTGGTTTTCCATCGTCGTACGCATAGGTGGTGCGGTCGGAGCCTTTTCGTCATTCCAATTTGTGGGCTTCGTTGGCAGAGCCGTGTGCTATTGATATCCTTCCAGCGGTGAGGTTTGTAGAATGTGAGGTTTTGAGATCGGCGGTGGATTGCTCTATGTTGGAGATACCTCCGCTTGATTCGATGGGCAAGTTGAAGCTGCTGTGTCCGTTGGGTAAGAAGAAGCTCGAAGCTGGTCTTTCTGCTCAAGGCTCAACAGGCTCTGCAAGGAGGTCAAATTTGCGTACGTGGGGTGAGTTGGTCGACAGGTTCAACTTAGTTGTGGGCTGGGTTGTTGGGTTGGTCTGGGCCACAAGATCAAAAGGATTTCATTTGGGCCGGTTCATGCCTAAACCCAAATTCAAAGAGACGAATCAGACGATGGAAGTCTCTGAGGTTATGGGTCCTGTGTTGAACCTTGAAGCGGTCGTTTCTGCGAAATGTTTGCAATGCCCGACGGTTGCCCATGAGAGTTCTCATCGGTTGGAGATGACTTCGGCAATTGTTTCCAGGGTGGTTTTGGGTTTGTCGACTTCTAGGGGTGGTATTGCATCATCACGGTTTGTCTTTCCCCCCTTGCCGTCACTGAAGATGTTGTCTTCGGTGGCTCTGGATGCTCCTCTGGCTCCGATAAGCTCTGTTGTTGGGTTTGGTTCTTTTGGTACCTCTGCCCCTTTGCCTAGCAGCTTAGGTGGTGCTTGTTTGACCCTTCAGCTCAGACCTGAGGGGTTTTCTCAGCTCATCTTCACCCCTTCACATTTTTCATGGGCGGCTGAGTCGCCGATATCTAAGCATTTTCAAAAATACTACTGGAAGGCTAGGGAAGGTCGTTCAATGCAGTTGGACGAGGACTTATTAGCAGAATCTGTGGCAGCAATGAGGTTGCTATTAGTTTTTTACAGCTGAGAAAGCAGTTGCAGTGCATCCAGTGAAGGCAGATTCCGTGAAGGATAATTTTAAGCCATGTACTTCAAAGAATGGTTTCCTTCGGAGGGGGTTTCTCAACCCAAGCCCGGCTGTGAAAGCTTCTACTCCTCATTCCTCGCTTTTAGAGTCGGTCGTGTCGTCTAGGCTTCCCTCCTCCTTGAGTGGTTTCGCCACTCCTATCTTTGAAAAGGGCAATGAATTCAGGGTGAATGGTTTGTCCCAATCTCAAGAGTGGCCAGTAGGGTTTGATCCGCCTGGGGAGGTAGTTGTGTGGGAGCAAGGTGATGAGATTTGGGATGGGGAAGCTGGTGATTTCTTGTACCCTTTGGGTGTTCTTTTTCCCAGCATGACTTTGAATTGGGAGGTGGATAGTGCTGAGGATGAGGATCCGTCCTTGGCGATTCTGGATGCCTTTGAAGAGGACTTTTTTCGGAAAGTTAAGGTTGCATGCTCAAAGTCCAAAGGTAGGAGGTTGATTTTGAATTTGGTAATGATGCAATCAAATAATAAAAAGAAACAAAATAAAAAGATATGGGCTACTTCGAGAGAGCCTTGATCTCCAATGGCTACTTCGAGAGAGCCTTGATCTCCAAAACAACCAAAAGGTCTAGGTTTAATATTCAGCATGTTTATTCATTGAGTAGGGTTACACTTAAATAGATGATGGCTAGGTCATAAGACTTAACCATTAGGTCTAGCCGTCATAACACACTGTAGGAAAATAAATTAAGAATGGAAAATATATTCCTTATTTAGCTAAGACACTTAGGGAAATAAAATATGGAGAAGTATTCTACTCCTTATTTAGCTAGAGGCTTCTTATTTTGCTAGAGGCGGCTAGGGTTAGGGTGTGCTGCTACAGTGCCACATCAGCCCTAACTTGCTATCCATATCATCCCTTCCCCCTAACAACTTCCTTGTCCTCAAGGAAGAGTTCCAGCTTTGCGCAATTCCCTCCCTGTCCTTCCACCTTTGGCTCCAACTCTTCTTCTTTCTTTTTTACATTCTGTTCCAGCATCTTCTTGCTGTTTTCGGCTGCTTCTGGATAGAGGTACTTGAACTCTTTTGACCTGCCCGACTTACCCTTAATGCCATGTAATATTATGGGCACCTTATTCCACTTAAACTGCATCTCTAAGGTCTCAAAACTCCAGCGGCTGGGCCCCAATATTCGCAACCATTGAGTGCCTAGCACAACTTCATGATCTTCTACTGGCAGAATATAAAAGTCTATGGTAAAAGTCATGCCCTGCAGCTCGACTGGAATTTGAATACACTTACCGGGACTGTGGATCTTTTCCCCCGAGGCGATGGTCACATCCACCCCTCCCTCTTCTGCAAGCTGTAATTTCAACCCTCGAGCAAGGGATAAACTCATGAAATTATGAGTGCTGCCCGAATCAATGAGTACTACAAACGTTGACAACCCAATCCTCCCATAAGTCTTCATGGTTTCTGTAGGGTCCTTACCGGTAATGGCATTCAAGGAAACTTTTGGAGTGTCTACCTCTTCTGCATCTTGTGCCATCCCATCCCCATCTCCATCTTCTCTCAAGTATGCCTCAATCATGAACAACTTCTTGCAGCGATGCCCGGGTCCATACTTGTCGTTGCACTTGAAACAGAGACCCTTCTCTTGCCTCTCCTTAAGTTCTTCCGGTGTTAACCTCTTGATGGTAAACGGTGGCTGGCCGATGGTGCTTAGGGGGGTTAATGGTGGTCTCCGCATGTCCGAATGAACGTTTTTACCAAGAGCCATGTTACGGGCCTCATAGACCCTTGCTAGGCCGATGGCTGAGCTGAGCGTAAGAGGTCGTCCAGCAGTGACGTCCGCCTTGATTTCCTCCCTAAGGCCGCTTACAAAACAACTAACTTGTTGGCTTTGTGATAAATTTCCTATTTTTGAGAGTAGGGACTCAAATTTGGCTTGGTAGTCCCTTATACTTCCTACTTGCTGTAATTTCGTGAGCTCTCCAAAGGGATCGTAGAATTGGGTCGGTCCAAAACGAACGAATACCCCTTCCTTGAATTCTGGCCAGCCTATCTCCCTCCCTTCACGTAGCAGGATTTGGAACCATAGATGGAAGGAAGCCAAAGCCGCCTTATCCTCCTCATGGGTTCCTTGGAATCTGAAAAACTGCTCCGCTCTACAGACCCAGCTGGTTGGGTCTTCTTCTCCATTGAATCTAGGGAAATCCAGTTTAACATGGGGACGTCCGAATGCCCGCAGCCGTTCTCCATCTTGGAATTCTTCTCCTTCTCTTGCCCGTAACCTCCTACGCCCGTTCTCCTCTGCGTCACGTCGGTCCCTGGCGGACAGCATCTTAAATATGCCTCGGTCATTCGGGCTGTCAAGGCCTGCACCACTTGCTCCAAGCTACCCATGCGTCCTTCCATAACTTGCTGTTCGTGTTGCTGGGTGAATGAACGCGTGGCTGGTCTTGCTTCCACTGCAAAATCCAAGTAGGCCTTGTTCTTGTTGCGGGAACGACCTATGGTGATTAACTGGAATTTTTCTCAAAAAAAAAAAAAAAAAAAAATTTCTGGTTTCTAGTGAGGGAAACCGGGCCTCAAGGTTTATCAATGCGGTTAACGAGAGGAACCCCGGCTCTGATACCACTTGATGCAATCAAATAATAAAAAGAAACAAAATAAAAAGATATGGGCTACTTCGAGAGAGCCTTGATCTCCAATGGCTACTTCGAGAGAGCCTTGATCTCCAAAACAACCAAAAGGTCTAGGTTTAATGTTCAGCATGTTTATTCATTGAGTAGGGTTACACTTAAATAGATGATGGCTAGGTCATAAGACTTAACCATTAGGTCTAGCCGTCATAACACACTGCAGGAAAATAAATTAAGAATGGAAAATATATTCCTTATTTAGCTAAGACACTTAGGGAAAGAAAATATGGAGAAGTGTTCTACTCCTTATTTAGCTAGAGGCTTCTTATTATGCTAGAGGCGGCTAGGGTTAGGGTGTGCTGCTACAGTGCCACATCAGCCCTAACTTGCTATCCATATTAGGTAAGCTCCATCAATTACTGTGATGCAAGTGCGTCCACTTAGCATAGGGAAGGGAAGGCTCACGTGCGGTAGCGGGGAATGCTTCTTGAGGTTTTGAGGGTTTGTTTTGGGTTCTTGTTTCCTTTGTGGGCTGCTCCTTGTGGGTTTTTGATTGGGTTTCTTTTTGTGAGCAGGTTTAGCTGTTCCTGTGTATACTCCTTGTGTATTATGCTCTTTGTGGGTTTTGAGTTTAAGAGCTTAGGTCCTTGTGGGGTTGATTGGGTTTCTTTTTGTGGGCTAGTTTGGTTGTTCATGTGTATACTCCTTGTGTACTTAGGGAAGCCTTATACTTTTTAATAAAACATTTCTTACTTATCAAAAAATAATGCCAAGTTGCCAACCACTTGAAAAAAAAAAATTGTAGCCACTTTAAACACGTTTGACAAGTGACAGACAGTGATGGGTTTACCATGCTGAAGTCATTATTTTGTTTAATTGTTTGCCCATTATCCTTCTAGTGTGGATGATTATTTTCTTACTATAGTCAATGCTTTACTTTCCTGTGTTTTCTCCTTATTTTTGTCTGTGTCTTTCATTCTTCAGTCTTTTCACAGTCCACAAAAATAGGAGCTTTGACTTGACTAATGATGCTTATAATTCTTTCCTTTCTGGATTTAGAAATAATTCAAAGATAGGTTGGAGGTTTAGTTCTCATATTGCTCGAGTTCATGATTCATTATTGAGGCGGGTGTTAAGGGGGGAGCAATATCTCAAGCTGTACAGCTACCACTACTTGGTTAATGGATTTGCTGTTCTTGTTACCCCACAGCAGGTATGATATCAGCCAATTATTTTCACAATTGTTATGCCATCAGTATACTTGTAATGCTAGAGTAAAACTGTGATGCTACATAATTACCCTAGTTTTTTTTTTTGTTATTTTTTTTAATTTTTTTATTTGTTTTATTTTTTTTAAATATTGTGTATTTATGATTAAGACTTTTGGCATACAGATGCTTTGCCATGTCCACATGTTTGTAGAAAAGTTTACATTTTGTCACGATATTTTTATTCCTATATGGGAGAAATGTAATTAATATGTTCTCTAATTGGTGACATTGGTGAATCTTGAAGGCGGACAAGCTTTCAAGGAGGAGAGAAGTGGCAAATGTGGTTTTGGATTTCTCCGTTAGAACTGCAACCACCCATACTCCACAGTTCTTGGGCCTACCACATGGGGCATGGATTGAAGAAGGTGGTTTTGAATCTGCTGGAGAAGGAATTGTGATAGGGTTTATCGATACTGGCATTGATCCGACACACCCCAGCTTTGCTGATGATGTATCTGAACATCCATATCCTGTTCCAGCTCATTTTTCTGGCATCTGTGAGGTTACTCGGGACTTTCCATCTGGATCATGCAACAGAAAACTTATTGGCGCCCGCCATTTTGCAGCATCTGCTATAACCAGAGGAATTTTCAATTCAACTCAGGACTATGCTTCACCATTTGATGGTGATGGCCATGGCACGTGAGTAATTCTGTTTTTTCCTGGTCAATTGTTCTCAAAGTTATACTTTTTTTTTTTTTTTACCCTTTTTGTGGATTTGCACTTCTTTTCCATTTTCTTCCACCAAGTTATTCATGGCTAAGAAGGGGAAAGGATTTAAATTCTGAATATACCCAGCTCATGTGCTGGGGTTTGAAATTGGAATACAGGTTAGGATGTACGCGTCTTAGAGATCTGCTTAACGGTAGCCAATTGAACTGGCTTTGCATAATTGCAGGCCATATGGCACTTGGGCATTGGCTCACATTGGAAAAAGGGTATGCTGGAATTAGGGGGATGTCTTAGGTCCAAAACTCCACAAAGAAAAGAAAGAATGAGAAATTATTGAAGCTGTACAGTTACAACACTTTCGAGGGCAGAATAAAATTCCCTCCTATTGATAGAAGAAAGAGAGGCAGCAGAAAAAAGTTCTATGATATAGCTGGTTATTATTAATCTCTTAATTTATTTTGGCTTGGCTGAGTCTTTTGGTCATCAATTATGATTATGTACAAACTATGTGCCTGTCTAGTTGTTTAATCTGCAATGAAATATGGACAAGACTGTTTTTGCCACCCTTCTCTGTGGGATCCTGACATTGACATGATTCAGAATTTTCTCTCTTGTTCTTCCTTCATTTTTTGATTTTTTTTTTTTTTTTTTTTTTTTTTCCTGGGGTTCGACGTATTGGACACCTGCTATTCAGAATAAAGTTTACATTTATGCCTGTGTGATTGTTATATAGCTTCTTTTTCCTTTCAAAAACCACATGGAAATGGAATATCTTTTATTAGTTAGTTAATTTATTTCAAAAGCCAGTAGATACACTAATCCATCAACATTCCAATGACTTAGATGTTTTTAAGGAAACTAACATATCTGTTTCAACGACACTGAAACCTGTATACACCTTTCAAATACTAAGGGAATTATAATGTTATTTATTTCCGCTTCTATGCGCACACCAGAAGTCCATTGACATTTCCAAGGTCCCTGATGAGTCTAATCTTGATACACAGGCACACGGCTTCTATTGCTGCAGGAAACCACGGGATTCCAGTGGTAGTTGCTGGGCATCACTTTGGAAATGCAAGTGGAATGGCTCCTCGTTCACAGTAATTAGTCCAGATCTGAGCATTGGTTTGTTGTTAATATGTATCTTTAGCAGAACATATATCTTCTATTATAGAAAATACTCTATATTCTGAAAGAGGCTCACTAGCAAAGCATAAAATATAGCTCTGCATTCTCTTCATTTTTTCCATTCCATCATCATGTGAGAACCATGTACATATATCTTCTATATATAGAAAATACTCTATATTCTGAAAGAGGCTCACTAGCAAAGCATAAAATATAGCTCTGCATTCTCTTCATTTTTTCCATTCCATCATCATGTGAGAAGCATGATATAGCTGAAGTGTCACAAAGTGCGTAAAATTCACTGCTGTTACCCATTAAGTTGTGTAATTTGGTACTTATCAAAGACAAGGAGAACAAAAAAATTTGCAGTTTAAATCTTACCCTACGGATAACAGAAATTATAATTAGCATTTGTGCTTCAAACTACGGTTATTGCAGCTCTGTCGGAAAATGAAACCTGCTTTTTGGGAGATTACCTTTTTTTTTTCGGGCCAACTGTGAGCTGTGCAATTAGGGGTAGCCCAAAAAGACTTCACAAACTTGTAAACTTCATGAACTTGATGAAGGTGGAACTTGTTTCTAGGTCTTTGATACAACCCCAGGACTTGAGTAGTTGCCTACTTGGCACTTTCATAAATGTACTTCAAAAGTTATATTTGAAAAACTGTCTAAGCAACTTTCCAGATACACTGCTGAATTACTTGGAAATTGCAATCATTTCAAAGAACACTTGCAAGTGTTCTGGAGGAACTTAGGTTTCTATATTTTTTCCCTGAAATTTCCTAACCACTATATCATTCTTATTTTGGTTGTATTTATCTTTTCCACCTTTCCATGTGATATTCTGTTTTAATGTCCATCATGAGATTGTGGTCATGGCTGTCAGTTAGGTCTTCAATCTATATTCCAGTGAAGAATTGGCCACACTGATCAAGACATTTGGTGGTGCACATTCATTTGACTGCCATGTCACCTTTTAATATAATCTGAATCAATATTGTTTTTACTATAGTGAGAAAGATCTGAGTTTAAAATTCTAATACTTCACTATAGTAAACAAGAATAGGCTACCCTGTTTTTTTTTTTTTTTTTTTTTTTTCCCTTCTATAAGTAACAAGAATAGGCTACTTAATAACTTTGGAAGGCTAGGAAGAGATGAGTGTGTTACATTGCTCTAACAAGAATATGCTTGCTTAAGGTTGAATGTTTCAGTAAATCTTGTGATGGCTGTTCAGATGTGTTGACTGAATTAAAAATGTTGGTTTTGTCATAGGATAAAGAAAATGCAGGAAACTACATGGTTCTTTACCCCCATTCTAGATATATAAGATTGGTACATGAATACACTTAAGTGCTTGGAAGATGCTTTGAACTATACCAATCCGTAAAGATCCTCACACTTGTGCTCTCATGCTTAAAGAAAGCCTTGTTATCCTAGTTTCAGATGGAAGCGTATCCTCTATAATTAAAGCCCCAGGCAGTTTGCTTTAGCCCTTCGCTTCATTAGACAACTTGACAATCTTGACTTGTTGGTTAGAGATGAGTCTAATTTGGTGGTGTCTGATACTTTCCATACATGGTCCAACACTAAGTAGGTATAGGTTTATTAGTGTTCATTCTGGCATGTGTTACTCATTGCATAATTGATGGTTAACTTTAGGAAAAGGTCCTCAATTCCCTTTTGTTCTAAGCTTCGATTAAGGCTTCACCCCTAGTGCTCTATCCAATGGAGGGAAGTTTTGAAGGAAGGAAATGAAAGGATGTGAAGGGAAGGAAGGAAGAAGGTGTCTCCTAGGTATGGGTGGAGGGAAATGGAACTTGGAATTTAGGAAGAAAAAGGAAGCGACTGTTTGGCGAAGTTTTTAAAAACATTTTTCAAACACAAAAAAATACTTTGCACACAACAGTTATCAACGGATTTTTAGATGTGGTCTCTAGTACTAACACATTCTTCAAAATAAGCCACAAAACACAACACTTTTGAAAGCTTCCTCCACCTTCATCTAAGAATGTTTTGGAAACATATGCCCATTTTTTCTTATGTCGAGGTTGGCCTAGTTATTTATTAAAAATAAAAATATTAATTTAAAAAAAAATAAAAAAGAAAAGGGTGGAGGCCGTCCCTGCACTAGAAGCGGGTCTCCCCTCCACACCTCCAACGTCCACCCCCTCCACCATCGCAGATGGCAGCAGGGCTGGAACTCCAAACTCTCGCCACCCTCTGTAGTGGTGAATTCACTACCGCAGAGAGTGGGTTGGAGACCTCCCTGAGGTGCAGGGATGGGTCTGTCACCCACCCCCTCCGCATCTCTCACGAAGGTGCGGGGTAGGTTTTCCACCCCTTGTAGAGAGAAAGGCAGGGGGGACCTCCCCCCTCTGGTGAAGGGGTGGCGGCCATTTTTTTTTTTTTTTTTTTTCTTGTTATGTTTGGAAAACACTTCCCCGTTTTTTGGATTTTAGAAACCCCCCTTTCAGTTATCTAAACAAATTTTCATCCGTAGACCCCATAGACAAGACTTTTTCAGATGTAAACAAACCCCCCCCCCCCGACGTCTCTAGCGAAGGTGTGGGGTAGGTTTTCTACCCTTGTAGAGAGAAAAGGCAGGCGGGACCTCCCCGGGCCTCTTGCGAAAGGGTGGCGGCCTCTGGGAGACCTTCTCTCCTGTTTTGTTTCTTATCATGTTTGGAAAACACTATCCAGTTTTTTGGTTTTTAGAAACCCTTTCATTTATCTAAACAAATTTTCACTTGTAGACCACATAGACAAGACTTTCAGATGTGTCCTCCACTCAATGGAAAACTCTTTTCGATTTTTTACTTTTTCAAAACACAAAATGGAAAAATCTTTTCGATACCACGAAGACCCGAAGTGTTCTTTCTTGGACATGGTGAAACCTTCCGTGCAATTGTGGGGAATGGAAGGGAAGGGATCATGAGATAGGGGGTGTTTGCTTGTTTGTTTTATCCTGCCTAATGCCACTGTTAGCCTTCCATGGACAACGAATTTCATGGGGGAAAATGTAGTTTTTGTTGCTCTGTCCCCTTTTTTTTTTTTTTTTTTTTTTTTTTTACCTTACTACCTATTTATTACTCTGCTATTCCTCTCATTTTGTGCAAGACACCTCTTCCTCAAGTTGCTCCCTAAAAGAATTTTTCGCCTGACCCAAAACAAGCAATTTGGTAAAATTTCTTGATTCAAAGTAATAAGTAATTGAACTAAAAATAAGGTAAAAGAAACTGTGCAATGCTGTGCCATTCATAAGAAAAATTAAAAGAAGAAAAGCAAGCATAAAGAATTTCTTATTGATCCCAAATATTTCTATATATCAATTTCCCACTCATGAATATTTCAATATAGATTTATGTATTTGTGTATTAACTAGATGCCAATCTTTCCAGCATTGCTGTTTACAAGGCATTGTACAAGAGCTTTGGAGGCTTTGCTGCGGATGTAGTTGCTGCCATAGACCAGGTAGATATTATTGTTCTTTTGCTGCAAATGATCTTCTTGTCACATGACTAATGTACGAGGTAGGGGTTTAGAACCTAGCATGGTAATATTTGATATTCTCAACAGGAAGCAACTTCTTGTTCTCTTTGTCCCGCTTCAGTGGTGAATCAATGCCAATTTGGAGAAATTTCTGTATTCTTTTAGAATTTTCCATCAATATAACCCACTGTTGGTTGCATGTCTTTTATTTATAACGATTTCCATTTCATCATTATCTTTTTTCAGTCCGCAAGATCTTCAACAGAATACTTGTTGAACTGTGGGTGTCAACCAACATATTTATTGTGCTTATGAAAGTTTTTAACCTCATCTTTGTAAAATACATCCACACTTAAATATCTATCAAAATGTGCTCAGTCATTAATGTTGGAATATTCCCTTGCAGGCAGCCCAGGATGGGGTTGACATAATAAGCTTATCGATCACCCCCAATCGGCGTCCTCCTGGTATCGCAACATTTTTTAATCCCATAGATATGTCGTTGCTATCCGCTGTAAAGGCTGGTATTTTTGTTGTGCAAGCAGCTGGCAATACTGGACCAGCACCTAAGAGCATGTCTTCCTTCAGTCCATGGATCTTTACTGTTGGTGCTGCATCGCATGACAGAGTATACAGTAACTCTATAGTCCTTGGCAACAACTTATCCATTCCTGGAGTTGGGCTTGCGCGTAAGTTTGTCTTCCATTTAACTGGTTCATCTCTCGTAATTTTATTTATAGACGATAATGTGACAATTACATAGTTTCTTGATCCATGTTTAAATGACTGATAATTTGGCTGGGGAAAAAGGATTCAAAGTGATATGGCACCTGTCATAGTTTTGAATGATTTGAGGTCCGTTATTGACCTCAAATCATTTTTCAGTAATTTTAGCTGCACAATTTTGAAAAGAAAAATCACAAGGACTGTCAGAAATAGATGACTTTTGCTCCCCTACACCAGGATGGCAGTTCTCACCTTCAACCCTCTCACATGGCTTGCTGTAGGTTATGAGTTTGGGTAAGTGCTTCTGCACAGTGGGAGCTTTATTTCATGGTGTAGGGATATTAAAGATAGCATTCTAATATGAGTTTCAGTCTAAACCCAAACTTCTATTCCACGTGAACACATCATAGAGTTGAAGGGGAGAGCTGCAACCTGGGTTCTAACCCATTATTGTCAAAATATTGAGGATTCTCTTGGATACTCTATTTAAAAGGAAGGCAGGGTTTAGAAACTGCGATAAGAATTGTTTTAAGATAACCGTCCAATCCTATTTTATCATTTCATCAATTCAGAATATTCATAGTTCAATTATCTGCGCACAAGTCCTGTATTACTTTGAGATTTTCTACTTTCATTTGTTTAGTTAAGTGATAATTCAAGTTTTAGTTCCTCTTAGTATTTAAATACTTATGAAGCTGCTGCCAATTTCTTACAAGTTGGTTTAAGCAGTTATTCCTCGCATACTTTGTGTGAGTTAGAATGGGGTGTCCTTCCCTCGTGTGTTTTCCAAGAAGAAGCAGTTATGATGTACGTGAGAAACCTGCTCATAGGATCTGACCATGGGAAATGGGTAGTACCTATATAGTGAACGCGTCTATTAAAAATGAGGTCTGAACTAGATAGATTATTGTGAATTCAACTTGTTTTTCATTCCTCTTTTCATATATACAAATGTTGCTTTCACAACTAAGTTATGTCAATATTGGGCTGATCCTTGCAAATGGGTAGTACCTATATAGTGAATGCTTCTATTAAAAATTAGGTCTGAATTAGATAGATTATTGTGAGTTCAACCTGTTTTTTATTCCTCTTTTTATATACGCAAATGTTGCTTTTACCACTAAGTTATGTCAATATTGGGCTGATCCTTTCATTGTAGTGTTTTCTTATCCTTGCATAGTGGATTTTTATGGCTAAGCTCTTCATGCATTGTTTGCACCTTGGATACATATTGTGAGTGTACACAATTGACTTGAAAGATTAGCTGATTTATTTCTTGTTTGTTCAGCGGGAACAGATAAAGACGCAATGTATACACTGATTTCTGCAATTCATGCTTTGAACAATGAGACAGTGGTTGCCAATGATATGTATGTGGGTGAATGCCAAGACTCCAGTAGCTTTAATCAGGATCTCGTCCAAGGGAACCTCTTGATCTGTAGCTATTCAATACGATTTGTGCTTGGGCTCTCAACTATCAAACAGGCCCTACAAACAGCCAAAAACCTCAGTGCAGCTGGTGTTGTGTTCTACATGGATCCTTTTGTAATTGGTTTTCAGCTTAATCCAGTTCCAATGAAAATGGCTGGCATCATAATACCATCCCCAGATGATTCCAAGGTGTGGGGCCTTTAGATGTTGTGAAAATGTGTGTTTGTGAGTGCGCATTCTGTTTAGTAATCCTCAAAGCTTATTAATTGAGACATGTTACATATACATCTTTTGTACATCTCCCATACATCTATTTTCTAAATCAATCATTAGATCTGTAGGACCCACATGTGGGTTCTTATTGGTCCTACAAATCCAATGGTTAATTTAGAAGAGAGTGTATGGGAGATGTACAATAGATGTAAAAAAATTATCTCTCTTATTAATTTAGGTGGAACCTGCCTGGATTTGGCCTTATGTTCGTGATTAATCTGTCCCACCCTCCCTTCTCTATTTCTGGTGCTTATTGACACTTTCATGATCTATCTAGCAGATTTTACTCAAATACTACAATTCTTCTTTGGAGAGGGATGAGCTGACAAAGAAAATCATTAAATATGGAGCAGTTGCAAGCATCTGTGGAGGATTAAAAGCGAACTACAGTAATTCTGCTCCAAAGGTTATGTATTACTCTGCTAGAGGACCAGATCCGGAAGACAATTTTCTTGATGATGCTGACATAATGAAACCCAACTTGGTAGCTCCTGGAAATTTCATATGGTCTGCTTGGAGTTCTCTTGGCACTGACTCAGTTGAATTCCTAGGTATAAATATACTCATAAATGCTGCAATTGTGATAGTATGAGTATCTAGCGAAGAAAAAGGATTACACAAGCATTATTATTTTCTCCCACAATTTTCAAAGTTTACCAATATTTTTAAAACTTACATGAGTAATCAACTAATAAGGTATCAATAATTTAGGCGAGAACTTTGCAATGATGTCTGGGACAAGCATGGCTGCTCCTCACGTTGCTGGGCTTGCAGCACTTATTAAGCAAAAGTTCCCGAGTTTCAGTCCTTCAGCCATTGCATCTGCCCTTTCCACCACTGCTTCTCTATATGAAAAGACCGGTGGACCAATAATGGCTCAGCGTGCCTATGCCAACCCAGATCTAAACCAGTCTCCAGCAACACCCTTTGACATGGGCAGTGGTTTTGTGAATGCAACTGCAGCGTTGAATGCGGGTTTGATTTTTGATTCCAGTAAGTCCAATTATGTTTGGTTTATATTAGTCAAGGAGTTTCATGCAATGTCTAATTCTTGGAAATCTTGTCATGATTGTGACATTAACAAGTGTACTTTCTTGAATTTAATTGTGGTCCAAACTTTCGTACTTATTTCATTTGAAAAACCCATCCATACAAAAACATGCAAAAGAAACAGGAGATTTTTTTTTTTATTATTTCTTTTTTATTTCTTTTAAGTTTTAAGTATACATTGTTAATGAAGACGTGGTAGTTATGTATTGTCTAATGGCGTGAAGAAAATTTTACAAGTTTTGCACGGCTGGTCTGTAGAAAGGAATACGATATTATTATTATCATGGTTTTCCAAATGTTCCTGTCGAAATTCTATTGCACCAAATAAGCAAATAAGCATCTAAATAGTTTGTGTTCTGAAGTTACTTTTGCTTCTCACATTTGCTTTGATTCTCCGGCATAAAACAGACCCTTATCCCCAATTCCTTGAGTTTGACTAGACAATTTTTTTTTTTTCCCCTACTGTTGAATTCCATCTAAGATGGTGTCTATAAACATCAGCCACCATTTTCTTTTGAATTGTCTCCAGTTTTCATTCTTGTACATCTTAAATTAAATAAAATCCTGACCTATAGGTGCAGTTTGTCCCTGTTACACACAAACAAGCCCTTCAGACCGTTTTAGCTTACTTTATTGTATTTCTTGTAAACTTTACCTGTGTTTGATTAGCACCAAGTCATTTTATAGCAAATCGGGGGCAGAGGGAAGAGAGAAATTATGAAGTTACTAAGGAAAAGGAAAACTAGAGACTTGAGTTGTGTTAAGTGTATTATAAAGATGAAGATAGAAGAGAGCTATTTTGATAAACTTTTAATTGAAAGTCATGCAGGGAAATGGAGAGAACCTAGTATTTGTGATAAACCATGTTTTCCATGCAAATTGATGCATCTTATTCTAAGTCCAGAGGCTTGTATGCGTTTTGTTGTTTCAGGTTATGATGAGTATATGCAGTTTCTTTGTGGCATTAATGGATCTGCTGCTGTGGTTTTGAATTACACTGGCCAAAACTGTTGGGTTTATAATTCTACTATCAGTGGTGCTGACCTGAACTTGCCCTCAATCACCATAGCAAAACTGAACCAGTCTAAGACTATACAAAGGTCGGTTACCAACATTGGTGGGAATGAGACTTACAGTGTTGGTTGGAGTGCTCCATATGGGGTGTCTGTGAAGGTGATCCCTGCGCGCTTCTCTATTGGCAGTGGGGAGAGACAGGTGTTGAGTGTATACCTCAATGCAACTGTGAGTACTTCTGTTGCCAGCTTTGGGAGAATTGGACTCTTTGGAAATCAAGGTCATATTCTCAACCTTCCTCTCTCAGTCCTCGTAAAAATCTCATATAATAACACCCCTAATGCCTGAGGCCTTTTTGGCTCTGTTTCATATTTTCTTTTTCCTACCCTTTACTCTGCTTTGCAGGATGTGTTAACCAATTTTTTCATTCATTATCATGTAAATGACTAAGCGTCTTTTGCTAATATATAGATGCAATGATTGAATGATAAGCAGGACTTTTGCTAATATAATGAGATTGTATTTTGTAAATTGTAGCAATCAATTATATTGATTTAATTTTTATATCTAAAATATAATTTTAAATAAATTGATAGCTGATTTTTCATTACTAACATCGAGCATTATATATATATATATATATATCATTATACAAATATTACCGTGGCATCTTCGGGGCAGCATTTCTTGGGAGTTAATCATTAATCAGAAGATTTCATTTTAAATATGTGCCTTTGAAGCACATCTAATTTGGTTTGTAAAACCAAGATTCAGCTTTGTTGGTCAGATTTCTGTACACAAAAGTGTAGTGCAAATTAAATTTAACGGCTGCTTTAAGATTTTAAACTCGAATTCTATATGGATTTTGTGCATAACTTGAGAGAATATTGAAGTCTGATTTATAATGAGTAAATTAAGAGTGATTGTTAGAGTAAATTATGAAATTATTGATATGTATTACATGCAATCAACCTGAGGGTCTAGCCCCTCCGCTTTGGGATTAGGATTCCCTATCATTTTTTTAAAATTTTAGATTGTCAAATTATGTAAATTTATGTCGTTTTATACATCAAAAGGTATAAAAAAAATGTTACACGTGTTACTAATGATAATTACGTATATTTTTATCAGTTGTACTTTATGTTGTAGAAAAGTTTTAATAAAAAATTTGTTATTTGGTTTGGTAAAAATTTAAAAGTGAAGAAAGTCTTTTAGAAGTAAAATGCCATATCTTTAATAGGTAGCTTCTTTTACGCTGTTCGATGTTAAAAAGGGCTTGAATTTACATTATTTGAGAATCTAAAATTTCTTTGAAATTGTTGAGGATCTTAATCCCTTGGGTCGTAAGGGTCGGTGTTCTAAAGTCAATATAGACCTTTACTGTATTAATTTTGGAAATTATAAATTGTACCTCCAAGGGTCTTGGGTACTGGTTGTTTCACGTTGTTACCATGCTTTCACATCCAAATAAATATTGAAAGAACTCAAGAGGCAGTATTTTATTTCAAGAACAAAGCATACATATCCACAACCTAATGCTATTGAGAGAAAATGATAGGAGAGGTATTCGAATGTTCACAACAATACAACACAATTCAAAATTGAGATTATTAGGCTTACTCTCCCATCGGTTCTTTATACCCAACCAAGAGAAAACTCTTGGGGTATGCTAGCTATAGATATAAACCAAGAGATATAAACTCTTGGTAATAGGTTGGACCAGCCAACTGTGGGTATATTGTGGTCCAACTACTACTCTCATACAGTGAGCTTGAGCTAACCAGACATCTCTCATATCAATCTACATACTAATGAATAGGCCTTGCGACCATCAAGCACACATACATAAAAGGTTAAAAGCACAAGGACCAGTATAACAACATCCCTTTAGGTGTCTCATCGGATTAAGCATCTCTAATTCCTATCGAGTCCAATATTTCAGAACAATGCTTAACCCTCACAAAAAAGTGAGATACCCACAGTTATGTTGCGTTTTCCAAGAAGCTACACAATATGCCGGCAGTGAGTACAAACAAATAATTTTCCATTTGCCCTCATGTCAGCCAATTTTGGTCCAGTTGTTTTCCCAACTATGCCTCTTTAAACCACATCATTCATGGTCATAGGTAACATGCCCAAGTAGCAGACACTAAAACCTCAATCTTGTGACATACTCAAAGGTTACATTGGGCATAAATAAGGCCATTAACAATGACTCACGGGACTCACATGGTGAGGAATGAGTGATAGATTCACTTACCTCCACCGTTGGTCGAATAAACAGATATAGTATGATATACATGCTACGATGAAGTTCTCTTCCCAAAAAGCGTAACTCTAATTTCAATACACCATACAGATCTTAGTCTATTTGTTACCAAAGCGCCTAACCCAAGTTCTCCATTTGCTCACCATGTAAGGCGTCAAATTAAGGTTTCACATTTGGCTAATCACACGCTACATGGATTGAATGCTATCAATGCATGGTCTTAACAAAAATACCTCATGTTAGCCCTAGCTAAGGCGACACATATTCATGTTAACCAACTCTATGTGCTATATAATACAATGTCTCATTTCTACTCACTACCAAAGCTCCAGAGGCAGTTAATTGTGTAAGTGAGCCAACCTAAGCCTGTTGATATACATTTTCACCATGAAAACAATATCATGTGCATGACAAACAACATCATTATCTAGGAGAGATATCAAACATATCACCTGGTCAATTACAAACATTTAAACCAAAGATTTCAAGTAGTGTTTTAGCATTTCTCCCTATGCGCAACTATGCATGTAGTAGCTCTCAAAATCATGCACCTACTATAATAAATCAAGAGATTCTACTTTCATTTGTAAAATGCCTATATATCCTAGTATACTACTACAAAGTTAGCGACTCTAATCATGACTCTCATAAGTGAGAAAACTCTCGATTTCTCAAGCTTCCTTACCCATCATCATATGTCTCGTGACATAATTTATAATATCATTTATCGAAGCGAGAAATAATATCATAAAGTTAATTTCTAACCATCCAATTTCAAAACCTCTTGGAATTCTCACTCACACCACTATATTCAACAACTTGAACCAACTTTGGTACCGACTTCGTTAATATTGATGTATTTAAAGCACTTAAAAAACCAAGGGGTAATTACCTTTTCCCCTCATCAACTACCAGCCATTGTCAACATGCCCCCATGAACTGATACTTCGACAAAAAAAGAGCATCAAACTACCATCTTCACACACTTTGGCCCCTTCCGTCAGGGAATTCCGTTAACTTGGATGGAATATGCCATTTTTTAGCGTTAATTTTGGTTTAAAAACCAAAATGCCCCTTACAGTAATTAATAAAAAAATATTAAATTTAATATATTTTTTTTAAAAAAAAAACAAAAAAAACCAAATCTAAGGGGGTGGCTGCCGGGGTGGGAGCCACCCCCTTTGGTGGAGGGGGTGGCGCGCAAACCACCCCCAGAGGTGGCTCGCCGCCACCTCTGGGGTGGCTCGCGGCCACCCCTTAGGTACCCTGGGTCTTTTCTAGGGTGGCCGGAGCCACCTTTAGGGGTGGCTCGTGGGCCACCCCGGAAGCTGGGTGGCCGCGCAGCCACCCTAGAAAAGACCCTTGGGTGGCCGTGCGGCCACCCCTTAGGTCGGGGGTGGCCTCGAGCCACCCCAGAGCCACCTTTGGGGGTGGCTCGCCGGCCACCTTAGGGGTGGCTGCCGCCACCCCTTTCCTTCAATTTTTTTTTTCTTTTTCTTTTTTAATAAGATGAGGGCATTTAAGTCATTTTTGAAATTGAGTGAGGGCATTTAAGTCTTTGCATGAATTAGACTAATAGAAGGGGCTAAAATGTGTAAAGATGGTAGTTTGATGCTCTTTTTTGGTCGAAGTATCAGTTCATGGGGGCATGTTGACAATGGCTGGTAGTTGATAGGGGGAAAATGTAATTACCCCAAAAACCAATGTGTAACTTATGCACTCTTTTGTTACTTCTTAGCTACTCTCTAATAATTAGGGATATTTCTCTATTTCTCACTCATCCAATTATCTTCCAATTCTACAATTCACTATAGAACAGATAAGAAAAAAAAAATTAGGCAAGAAATTATATTACCTTAAACCCCTTTTTTGCATCAATGCAACCACGAGTAGTATGTTTAGGCAAACTAAGTCGTACCTAGGCGACTTAGACTTTTCCATAACTACTATGCTTAATAAGCACGTGAGACCCATCACTGTGCCAAACCACACAGTGTGTGGTCACCATGGTTGCTACAACAGTTTTGTTTGATCACATCCAAACCTACCAAACCACTACATCACTTCTTCCCCTTTTGACAACTCATGAGCCTGTTTCACGGTTGCCATGATGCTAGTGAGAGCTGGTTCTGGTTGTGGATAATCGAGCTCGCGCAAAGGTTTTTCCTCTTGATGTGGTCATTTGTGTAACTTCAATATTAAATACCACTAGCAATAGTACGAATCATTGTAGGATAGGACTATATAGAGGCTGTCGAACCTCAAGGATTGCGTTGGTTTTATTGTCAAGTTTACTAAAACCTACTTTAACTTAACAGAAAAATGATTTGTTTGTTTTGATTTTGAAAGTAAATGCTGAAACATAAATGTAAATAAATGGGAGTAGAGAATAGGGAATTGATTTCACCACTAACCTTCTAACAATGGCTATCGTATTTAATAAGGGAAACTCATTCTATGCATGATATGACTTGTATATATTTGTCCACTCCCAAACTTGCATATTGCTAGTCCCTTAAAAATACAAAATTGAAAATCAAACTAAACAAAATGCAACAACTACATTACTTCCTCTTTCATGAGAAACACGCATTTAGCGTATGCGACAAGCCTTTTAAACTCCTAGGCATCTATAGTGGACGAGTGAAGTCATGTGATGGTTTAACAGAAATGACACCCACAAACATTTTGCCACTTTTTATTACTAAGAATGAAATGTCACAGAAATCATGATTTTTATTCATTAACAAGCTTCAAATGATAAACTCCATCTTCAAAATTCTAAGAAATCCAAAATCAAATCATTTATAGATGACCAGTTGAGACACCACACATTCCCTTAGTGTAAATTGAACTATTACATAACCATGAAACTTTAATGTAATTCCTATATACATAATTGAATGCCCAAACTTCATTGGAATCCCCATTGGATGAAATAACCAAGGCAATAGAAAACAACAAACTAAAGACTTCTTTTGTTATTTATATATTACGTGTAGACTGTGCAATGCCTAACTCCCTTCAGCTTTTTAACTGACCCATGTATCAAGCTTTAGACCAATGACTCCCAAACCAGATGGCTTTAGGCATTAGGTGTAGAAACACCCTTAAAGGTTTTCTAACTCGAGTAAAAAAAGGCTATGAAGCTAAACCGGCCCCCAACACTACATTAACCATTCCAAACTTTTCACATTTTGATGCGAACACTCATTGCTTAATGAGGCAAGATGTCCGGTTATTCAGTAACAAGCTTAGAATAGCCAATAACACATTTTTATTTATTTATTTGAGATAATATATAAACACTAATACCATGTCGAGGATACTCATCCGACAATTCAACCAGCTAAACTTTAACACATAAAAAACAAGCATATTTGGTTTTACATTTCATGCCCCATAACTATATGTTAGTGTGCTTGTGCTTGTGCTTAGTTCAAGGTGAAACGAGCGATATCATCACTATCAAAAAATAAGTAACTATTTCAGCTTTCCCAGTCAAATGATCATGTGTTCATAAGTTTAAACTTGCCAATGAGATGTAAATCATAGTTATTTATTTATTTTAAATAGTAAATAACGCATTAAAACAAAATTTAAAATTAAAACAAAAGGACAACTATATTTTTCATACTCCAAAACTTGAATTACACATTGTCCTCAATGTTTGGATAGAAAGTCAAAAGCATACTCAGAGGATAGGATACCTGATTGTGAAAAGGACTGGGGCACATTGTATTCCCCTCAAACGTTCACACAAGAACACTTGGCTTGAAAATTCACACCAAATACTATACACCAAACAAGCTTAACAAAATAAGAAAGAAAAATGAAGAAAAATAAAATAAAACAGAATGACATGGAATGGGTTGCCTCCCACAAGCATTAAGTTTACCTTCTTCAGCCAGACATTCTTAAAAATCAATCCTAATAAACAAGAAGTATTTCCTCAATTTCTGGGTTTCTCAGCTTCAAGAATGTTTTCAAACGTTGGCCATTCACCTTGAACACATTGCCGTTCTTGGGATCCTCAATCTCAATGGTCTCATGGGCAGAAACAGTATGAACTATGTAGGGTCCAGACCATGGAGACTTAAGCTTGTCTGGGAATAAATGCACACGAGAATTGTAAAGAATGACTTTTTGACTAGGTTTAAAGGATTTTCTCGAGATGTTTTGGTCATGGGCCTTCTTCATTCGTTCCTTATACAATTTAGTACAATCGTAAGCATCATTCTGGATTTCTTCCAATTCATCGAGTTGGAGTTTCCAATAAGAGCCAGCCTCGTTGAGATCGAAATTAAGCCATTTAATGGCCCAATATGCTTTATGTTCTAGCTCTGCAAGGAGGTGACAAGTTTTTCCAAACACAAAACCGGTAAGGAGACATGCCAATGTGAGTTTTGAAAGTAGTACGGTAAGCCCACAATGCATCGTTCAATCTTATTAACTAATCTTTTCTTGTAGGGTTCACCATTTTTCCAATATTTGCTTAATCTCCCTATTGGAGATTTCAACTTGACTGGTTGTATGTGGATGGTAAGCTATTGCAACTTTATGGGTTATAAAATATTTCTTCATTAGATGGTCAAAAACCTGGTTGCAAAAATGCTTTCCTCCATCGCTAATGATAACACGAGGAGTACCAAAATTTAACCACAACCTTATGGTCATTAGTTTTGCAAGCTCTGGCTTCCATCCACTTAAAAACATAATCGACGGCGACTAGGATGTAGAGATTACCATAGGGAGCTCGGGAAAGGTCCCATAAAGTCAATGCTCCAAAGATCTCAATGATTAAAGGGGAGCAGAGCGTAGCGTAGCATCATCTGGGTTAAAATGCATCATATTTGTTAGTATTTTGGCCTCATTTTGTGTTTGGACAAAATCACTTAAATGTAAAGATGCTGTAAACAGGGATTCCACTATTTCAGAGTCTGCAAGTCAGAAGAAATTCAAGTTCCTGGTAAGCCGTCCGGACGATCGAGCCATCCCGTCCGGACGCCTATCTGTCCACTGATCCATCCGTCCAGACGACGTGTCATCCCGTCCGGACGCTAGACAGACCAGCATCATCCGTCCGGACGAAGTGTTCATTCCGTCCGGACCCCATACTGTATCGAGAAGTTTCTGTGCCAGCTTGCATCCGTCCGAACGTTTCAGCAGCATTTCCGGACGCCTCCCAGTACTCGATCAGTTTCTGATTTCTTTCCAAGTTCCAAGAAAGGGAAGATCAATCAACCGTCCAGACGATGTGGTATCCCGTCCGGACGCGCGTCTCCGTAAGGTAAGAATCGCAATTCAAATATGACCGTCCGGACGTCTGACAGCTGTGGTCTGGACGCGCGTGCATCAAAGAAGGAAATTGCCGATTCGACTTCAACCGTCCGGACGACTGCCTATCATAGTCCGGACGCGTGCATTACCGATATGGAAATTGCGTGTTGAAGAATAGCCGTCCGGACGCCCATCCCCCATGGTCCGGACGCTCGAGAGCCTTATAAGGAAATTACTTGCAGCGGACGTGCGACCGTCCAGACGATGTGCCATCCCGTTCGGACGATGTCCTTAAACAGGAAAGATTTCTTCGCAAAAATTACAAAAAATCTGTTCGCACAGTTGTCCGTTCAGACGGCCCATGTCCACCGTCCGGACGGTGCCTAGGTATATTTTTCCTGACGCTCATTTGAGCCCCCAGCCTATAAATAGAGGCCCCTGGGCACTATGAACTGTAAGAATTCGGTGTGAATTCCATTAGAGCTCAGAGAAGTTATCAATCCCTCTGAAGCCGTTTTACAAGTGTGCTGTGCTGTAAACCGAAGTCTATCTTAGAGGTCGGCTCTAAGGTAAGGAGTTCCATTGAAGACCCCTTCAGGTAAGTGAACCTGGTTGGGAAGCGTTCGTGTTGGGTTACACGTCAGAGATCAAGGTACGACCACTGCATCGGTACATGTGAGTATTACTGTCTTGTATCTAGCTATGTCTTCTGAATAGTGGAATTCCTGGGTTTGGCTGCCCCGGAGTGGTTTTTCTCTTAACTGAGTTTCCACTTCGTCAACAAAAATATGTGTGTCATTTACTTTCTGCTGTGCACACACTTTGTTTTTAGAAGTCAATTCAATTTTTCAATTGGTATCAGAGCTTGGTACACTCTGAGAAGATTAATTTCTTAAGTGTTATTTCTTTTGACTTCTATATTTTGATATGTCTCAAACTCTTAATTCTGTTCTTGCCTTTGATGGTACGAACTATAGCTATTGGAAGGCACGTATGCGTTTCTTTTTGAAATCTATTGACTGTTGGGGTATGGTATTGTTGAAACTGGTTGGACTAAACCAGAGGATGTAACACCTGAACTAGTCCCTCAAAAGAACGTTCGTCTTTCAAATGACAAAGCCCTTTATGCTCTATGCCAAGCACTTTCTCCATCTAAATTCGCCAAAATTTCAAATTGCGAATCAGCCAAAGCATCATGGTAAATTTTGGAAACAACATATGAAGGCACAAAACTTGTAAAATATGCCAAACTTCAAATGTTGATTTCAAAATTTGAAGATATTAAGATGTTAGAGGAAGAGACATTTGGAGAGTTTTACTCCAAAATAAGTGACCTAAGGAACTCCATGGTGAGTCTTGGGAAACCTATCTCAGATGTAAAACTCATCCGAAAAATTCTCAGATCTTTGCCCGAGCGTTTCAGGATCAAGGTAACAACTATTGAGGAATGTAAGGATCTTGAAGAGATGAAGATTGAAGAGCTGGTGGGATCTCTTCAAACATATGAGCTGTCTCTGCCCCCAGTCAAGAAATTAAAGACCATTGCTCTAAAGGCTTCCAAGAAGAAGGAAGAAGCCTCTTCTGAAGATGACTCTGAGGATGAAGACAAAGCTGTGGCTATGTTAGCCAAAAACTTCAGAAGACTGATGAAAAATGATCGGTTCAAGAAGAAGTTTTCTGACAAAATGAAGAAACCTCTCAGAGAAGCTGAACCAGAGGAAGAGGAGAAGAGAGATCCCAGAGGACCCCGATGTTTTGAATGCTTAGGCTTTGGGCATATCCGGGCGGATTGTGGAAATCTCAAGAAGGGCAAGGGGAAGGCATACAATGTGACTCTCAGTGATGAGTCTGAAGAAGATGCTCCAGAGTCTGACAAATTTTTGGCCTTTGTGGCCCCATATATTGAAGAAGAAGACTCATACTACTCAGAGCATAGTGAGAATGAGGTAGAGCTCAAGGAGGCCTACAAGACACTCTACAAAGAGTTTGAGAAGCTGAGGGAAGGCCGAAAGCAGCACGTTAATGATCTGAACAGTCTGCATACTGAGAAGAGTTCATTGCTGCTTAAGATATAGAAGCTCGAGGAAAAGCTACTTGAGACACAGCTCCAGCTAGAGAGAGTCACTGATGAAAAGTTGACTCGTATGCTGTCCATCTAGAAGAGCCCACATCACAAGACTAGTCTCGGGTATGTAGCTTCCTCTTCTGATGTTCCCTCTTCCTCAAAGACTGTGTTTGTGCCTCCTACAGTCCCAGAGCTTCCTCCAGTTATTGAAGATAAACAGAAGGAAAAGGTCAATGATGATGTTCCAGGCACTCAGCAGCCTCATTCCATCAGAAAACCTCCTATTTGCCATCACTGCGATCTCAGTGGGCATGTTCGGCCTCAGCGCTCCCTCTTGAAAGCACAAAAGGCCAAAGCCAAGATAAAAGCGCCAAGACAAGCTCATTATGGCGCTAGACCTGCGGCTCAGCATCAAACTCCTTAGCATCAGGCATCCTATCAAGTACCATGGGGACAAGTATCAAGGCATCAGTATCAAGCCCCTTGGTCTCATGCTCCTCAGCATCAGTTTGTACCAGCCAATTACAGAAGCACTTACAAGAAAACCCAAGCATTTAAGAAGGCCTCAAGAGCAATACTCCAGTGAGCCTCCTGTCTGGATGCAAAACATGATGGAGTTGATGATGCAGTCTTGTCAGCAACCACCCACTGGAAGGTAGACTTGGGCTGAGAAGGGCAGTTACCCCAGGAAGGGGAACCGACGCACCTAGCAGGTTCGGGTGTTCATGCCTAGGATTTGGTTCCTAATCCTAAGGCATTAGGTTTGATTGCTTGCACCTTTTATGTTATATTTATGTGCTTGTCATGCAATCTAGGAACTAGCTTGTTGTGCCCCCTGTTTCTCTTGAGAGAACTTTGTAGGTATATATTGGGGAAGACAGAAAAAGCAGGTCGAGTGACTGTTTTTCTGTATTGTCATCTTTGAGCAGTTACAGGTGTGATCTTACCTTTGCATATGATGTCATTTCCATATTGCATTTTTTTTTAATTATAATAATAAAAAAAGAGGTATTTTGGGGAAAATTTGCAGGATTTTATTTCTCTTGGCTTATTAGATATTGCATGCTTTCTTGCCTAATATCTCAATTCGGTTTGCATTGATTAAATACGCTTAGATATAATTGAGAGTTTTGACTATACTAGCCAAGTGTTTTTCTTGTTTATGCAAAAAGTAGGATAGCTTCTTTCCTCATGCGATGAAAAAGTGCACTATCTCGGGCTCCCCTAAAGGTACATCTTTCCTTCTCTGACTCTTTGTTTTTGGAAATTTTGGATAAGAGAAGAAGTCCTTGATAAGATGGCCAAATTGACCACAGGCTAGTTGAACCTAGCATCTATAAACTCTGGCACTCCCTACAGTTCACAGTACCATAAGATTAGAGCAGTAATTCGTAAAAAGTTATGTGTTTTAAATTTGTTTAATCACTGCTTATATGCTTAAACTTACCTTGCCCTCTATGAGCAAGTAAAAAATTATATGTGCTGTATCTTAGGGGGAGTGTATCAGATGAGGGTGTCTAGGCCCTAGCAAGTTATAAGGTTTGACTTTTGGCTAATCTGTCTCTGATTTTCTCTCGTATCTAGAAAATCAAGTTGCTCTGTGTCATGTCTTGAAAAGTCATACCTTGTGGGAAAGGAGTCTCCACACACACACGCATTGCTTGAGTTGAGTTGCCTATTTTGAATTTTATATGATCAGGAAAAATTATTTGTGCCAATTGAAATCTCAACTTCCTTTTATATCTCTGCTTATTTTTTGAGATGCTCTCTGATTGTGTTATCAGTTGATTATGCATGTGTATTCTGACACTGACTTGAGAAAAATTTGATCTCTGTAAATTTTTCTCAGTTTTTCTGGTGTTTTAGTGTGGAGCGTCCGGACGGTCTCTCTTAGTGTCCGGACGGGTAGGGTTTAGTCGTTCGGACGGTACATGTTTAGAGTCCGAACCGAGCTGAAGTCTTGTCGTTCGGACGATCCGTGTCGTACGTCCGGACAGGCGCTGACTTCATCGTCTGGACGGCTTCTTTATATCATCTGGACGCGCGCGACCTGTTTGCTCCTTTCCGAGGCAGCGAACGTCCAGACATCATCACTCCACCGTCAGGACGGGAACTCCACAGCGACTATATATTGCCCAAATCGCCGCATTCTCTCCACCTTACCCCACACAATCCCTCTTTTTGGCTGCTTTAGAGTAAAGTATGTGAGCTTTTTGATCTTTTTGTTGCTCCTTCTTGTCCTTTTGCTCATTATTTCACATTCCAGGTATGTTTTTAACCGTTTTCTCTGCAATTTTTTTAGAATGTTGGTTTTCATGTGAATATTTGTAAGGGGCTTAAGATCTGTCATATAGGGATTATTTGTGATGATGCTTTTTGGACTATTTTATATTATTATCTGCTCTTATTTTTGCTATAGTCCTTTAAATAGCTGTTATTCTGCCAAATTTGTGTTATCCTAACAAGAATATTTTTGGAATATTTTTCTTTGGACAATTCTTGTTGGATCTTTTGCAAAATCATGTCTGCCAGCAGTCCACCCCGCAGGGTCCATCAGAGGCTTGTGGAAGATAGGGCTAGGCCAAAATAATGGACCGCTCTGTCATTGTTGAGCGGAACGTTCTTCGGGCTGATCTCATGGTGCCACCGCTGGACAACATACTTGGCATCATCCAGACGTACAATTGGGGATATCTCCACAGCTGTGCTTGTCAGGTATACACCAGATTAGTCAAGCTGTTCTACGCCAATCTGGAGGTGGTTCAGAATGATGATCGTGGAGTGGTGCTTCAGTCCTCAGTCGCAGGCCATCTCATCACTGTTGATCCTCAAGTCATCAACCACATCATCCGAGTCCTAGTGCTCGAGATCTCGGCCAGCCCGTACAATGAGGTGGTGTTTCCTCCATCCCTGGATGATCTCAGGGAATTCTTCCGTGCCGTTCCCCATGGTGAGGAGCGCTCTACTGCGATCCGGATTGGTGCCCTGTCATCCACCCACCGGCATGCTGGCGAAGATCGTTCAGCAGAACATCTGGCCTGTTGCCCGGCGCAGTGATCTGATCCTGAAGCGAGCCCAGTTTGTCTACGCGATCCACCTCCGCTTGCCTTTTTGCCTGTGCAAGCACATTTTGGGGGATATATTAGAGGCCCGTGATGAGTGCACTGCTGGTCTCCCTTTTGGTTGCCTCCTTACTCAGATTATTCTTCAGTCGGGCATCAATGTCAATGGCGAACCGAAGATGAAAATTCAGCAGCCCATCAGCAAGCAAACATTGATGAAGTCTAATGCGCAGCTGCGGAGAGATGATTTCGATGATGAGGAGCCTCCACCTGCTGCTATGCCAGTCGGCTTTCCGGATATGGCTTCATCCTCACATACTGTGCCGCCTTCTGAGCCAGAGGTCAATTATGCTTAGATTATGGAGGCTCTTGCTGCACTTCAGAGAGGGATGAGCAGCTTGCAGGTGTCTATGTCCTCCATGCAGCAGTCTATGAGTTCCATGCAGTTAGCTGTGCACTCCATCGACATGCGCGTGGAGCAGAACCAGCTGGACCTTCAGGAGTGCTTGAAGTATCATCATCCTAGCAGCAGTGATGATGAGGATGTTGCATATGGGATTTTACCCATACCTGAGGATGTTTGATTCCCTCTTATGTTTATAGTTCTTTTATTGTTGTCTTTTGTTATTTTGAGACAATTTCTACTTTGTTAAAACTTTTTGGATATATATTACTCTATTTCCCGGGTCCTTCTGAGACCGTTAGGGGGAGTAATTTTTATGACAGTTAGTTTTTATTACTTAGTTTTACCCTTTGTCCCTTTGTGACAAGAAAGGGGGAGTAATTTTTATTTTGGACCGAGAATGTATTTCCAAACCGGTCAAGTGATTTTTGTCCCAGAATGGCCAAAGGAGGAGTTTGTTAGTATTTTGGCCTCATTCTGTGTTTGGACAAAATGACTTAAATGTAAAGATGCTGTAAACAGGGATTCCACTATTTCAGAGTCTGCAAGTCAGAAGAAATTCAAGTTCCCTGTAAGCCGTTCGGACGATCGAGCCATCCCGTCCAGATGCCTATCTGTCCACTGATCCATCCGTCCGGACAATATGTCATCCCGTCTGGACGCTAGACAAACTAGCATCATCTGTCCGGACGAAGTGTTCATTCCGTCCGGACCCCATACTGTATCGAGAAGTTTCTATGCCAGCTTGCATCCGTCCGGACGTTTCAGCAGCATGTCCGGACGCCTCCCAGTACTCGATCAGTTTCTGATTTCTTTCCAAGTTCCAAGAAAGGGAAGATCAATCAACCGTCCGGGCAATGTGGTATCCCGTCCGGACGCGCATCTCCGTAAGGAAAGAATCGCAATTCAAATATGACCGTCCGGACGTCTGACAGCTGTGGTCTGGATGCGCGTGCATCAAAGAAGGAAATTGCCGGTTCGACTTCAACCGTCCGGACGACTGCCTATCATGGTCCAGACGCGCGCATTACCGATATGGAAATTGCGTGTTGAAGAATAGCCGTCCGGACGCCCATCCCCCATGGTCCGGACGCTCGAGAGCCTTATAAGGAAATTACTTGCAGTGGACGTGCGACCGTCCGGACGATGTGCCATCCCGTCCAGACGATGTCCTTAAACAGGAAAGATTTCTCTACGGAAATTACGGAAAATCTGTTCGCACAATTGTCCATCCGGACGGCCCATGTCCACCGTCCGGACGGTGCCTAGGTATATTTTGCCTGGCGCTCATTTGAGCCCCCAACCTATAAATAGAGGCCCCTGGGCACTGTGAACTGCAAGAATTCGGTGTGAATTCCATTAGAGCTCAGAGAAGTTATCAATCCCTCTGAAGCCGTTTTACAAGTGTGTTGTGTGCTGTAAACCGAAGTCTATCTTAGAGGTCGGCTCTAAGGTAAGGAGTTCCATTGAAGACCCCTTCAGGTAGGTGGACCTGGTTGGGAAGCGTTCGTTTTGGGTTACACGTCAGAGATCAAGGTACGACTACTGCATCGGTACATGTGAGTGTTACTATCTTGTATCTAGCTATGTCTTCTGAATAGTGGAATTCCTGGGTTTGGCTGCTCCGGAGTAGTTTTTCTCTTAACTGAGTTTCCACTTCGTCAACAAAAATCTGTGTGTCATTTACTTTCCGTTGTGCTTTAATTTTTGTTGACACTTATGCACACACTTTGTTTTTAGAAGTCAATTCAATTTTTCAATATTCCTCCGAGAGATACTCCCTAAATATTTCTTCATTAGATGGTCAAAAACCGGGTTGCAAAAGTGCTTTCCTCCATTGCTAATGATAGCGAGAAGAGTACCAAAACGACCAAAAAAATTATCTTTCAAAACTTTAACCACGATCTTATGGTCATTGGTTTTGCAAGCTCTAGCTTCCACCCACTTAGAAACATCTCAGTGGCGACTAGGATGTAGAGATTACCATAGGAGCTTGGCAAAGGTCTCATAAAGTCGTTGCCCCAATCATCAATGATCTCAATGATTAAGATTGGGTTAAGAGGCTTCATATTCCTCTAATAAATACTCCCTAACTTTTGACAGCGTTCACAAGCTACACAATAAGTATGAGAATCATGAAAAATAGAGAGCTGATAAAATTCACACTGCAAAATCTTTGCAGCAGTCTTTCGAGCACTAAAATGGCATCCACGGGCATGGTCATGACAAAATGAGATAACACTAGATTGGTCATTCTCTGGAATACATCTCCTAATGATTTGATTGGGACAGTACTTAAACAAGTATGGACTGTCCCAAAAGAAGTATTTCACCTCAGCCAACAACTTGGACCTATCTTTCTTTATCCAATGCGAAGGCATTTGACTAGTGACAAAATAGTTCACAATATCAGCAAACCAAGGTAGAGGAACTGGGAGATGTGCATCAGCTGCTCATTAGGGAATGTCTTAGAAAAGGGCAAAGTATCCTCAGTGAATTTAATTATTAACCGAGACAAGTGGTCGACTACCATACTTTCAGAACCCTTCTTGTCTTGAATTTCAATGTCAAATTCTTGTAGCAACAAAATCCACCAAATGAGACGAGATTTTACATCTTTTTTACACAAAAGATAATTCAAAGCAGCATGATCCGAGTAGGCTAAGACCTTAGATCCCAACAAGTAAGATCTAAACTTATCCAAAGCGAAAACGACCACCAACAACTCCTTTTCAGTAGTAGAGTAGTTGAGTTGTGTGTCACTTAGAGTCTTACTAGCATAATAGATGACATAGGGGTGTTTCTATACATGGTGCCCCAAAACAACACCAACGGCATAGTCAGATGCGTCACACATGATCTCAAAAGGCACATTCTAATTTGGTGGTTGAATGATTGGTGTGGAGGTTAAAGTCTTTTTCAGGGTCTCAAAAGCTTGATAACAGGCATCATCAAAGACAAATGGAACATTTTGGGCAAGCATGTTGCATAAAGGACTAGCAATTTTACTAAAGTCCTTGATGAATCTTTGATAGAACCACGCATGCCCTAGAAAAGATTGAATCTCTTTCACCGTCCGCGGGGGCGGAAGGTTAGAAATCAAGTCAACCTTTGCTTTGTCAGATTCAATGCCATGATGGGAAATAACATGCCCCAGAACAATCCCTTGTTTCACAATAAAGTGACATTTCTCCTAGTTCAGAACTAAATTCTTCTCCCTTGTTTCACCACCTCTTTTATATTAGGGTTCAACCGACGTTGTACTTCACAAGAAGGTATGGCATAATCTTCCAAATGAACGCGATGCATACAAATGGAGGGGTCAATTCACTTCAGATTTGCGACGGTCCATAATGGTAGTAGTATCAAGCAAGGAGTTGACCTCATCAATGTATTGCTTTGCATTAAAGTCATCAAACCCGAAGTGAGTCAAAGAAGCCTCTAAAGGGTCCTCAATCAAAATGCCAAGAAGTGAGTCTTCAACAGATTCCTCTATGATGTCCAGGAAGAAACACTCATTCTCATCCAAAGGGTGCTGGACAACATTGAAGATGTTTAGCCTTACTTTCATTTTCTCAAAAGATATATCCATCACCCCTTATATGGTTGATGTAGGCGTTAGCTGTAGCTAAGAAAGGACGTCCAAGAATCACGAGAATAAGCATATTGGGATTTGGGACAGGTTCTCTATCAAGAACTAAGAAGACCACCGGAAAGTAAAACTTGTGAACCTTGATGATAACGTCTTCAATGATCCTGCGTGGCTGCTCAATAGATCAACCGGGGAGTTGTAATACAATCATAGTGGGTTTCAGCTCTTCTAAGCCCAATTGCAAATACACTGAGTAAGGTAGCAAGTTAACCTTTACTCTAAGTCTAGGAGGGCTTTCTCTATTTCATGGGATCCTATGATACAAGAAGTTGTAGGAGCACTAGGATCCTTGAACTTGGGAGGAGTGTTGTTGTTGAATTTACGAACTCACTTGCTTAGTGATGAGGACTTTCTTAGGAACATGGCTCCTAGTTCTGCGCTCTTCTGTGCATAAATCCTTGAGAAATTTGGCATAGGAGGGGATCTACCGAATAGCATCTAGGAGAGCGAGGTTAATCTTCACTTGCTTGAAGACTTTCATCAGGTTTTGGATCTTCTTTTCTTGTTCCTGAAATTAGAAGGTTCTTTGAAACATTGAGGAAATGTGGATTTGGGTGCGTATTACTTCTCAAGAGGGGAGTTGGTAGAATATGGAACTTCATTGCTTACGCTTCTGTCCATGGATGGATTTGGATTTATCGGGGGCTCAATTTAATCATCGTTCCTTTCTTCAACTTTATTGTCAACTACTCTCCCACTCCTAAGTGTGATGATGGTGTGGGCCTGCTCATGATGAGAACTATTTGAAACATTTTCATAAATCATGTATTGTCCTTTAGGATTGGACATATCGGCTGACTTGGAAGCTTCCCTTCCACTCTCCTATTGAGTGCATTAGCTACCTATTCGACTTGGAATTATAGCTTGGATACGAATTGAGAGTGGGAATTCAGCAATTGAGTGTTTGCCTCAAGATTGCCGAGAGCAACCAGCACCTTATCCTCAAAGGTAGAATTCCTAGGAGGGTATGGAGTTGATTGAGATTGTTGTTGGGGAGGATGATAGTTGGATGATGGATGGAATGACTGATTGTTGGATTGCAGATATGCTTGATTGGGCAGTTCGTGAGATTGTGGAGTGGAATTTCCAGTAGCTTGAGCTCGCCACGAGAAATTAGGATTGTTTCTCCATCCCAGGTTATAAGAATTGGAATAAGAATCATTCCCTGGTCTAGAGAAGGTAGCATTCACTCGCTTAGTAGAAAGTTCAGAAAATTGTCCAATGGTAGGACAACCTCTCACATGGTGTGAAGAGCTGGAGCAAAATGAACAAGGTTCATGTAGTGTGGAAATGTGAGAAAAGGGGGTAGGAGCAAAACCGCTGCCATGAGTTGGTCTATTTTCTGAGATAGTGTGTCCACCTTAGTTGTCACATCCAAAGGAGTGCTTGCTTTAAAAAGACTTTCGGTCTTTAGAGCCTTGGAAGTAGGTGTCCTACGACTAGTCGAAGCATGTTGCACAAAATTTTTGTTGAGATTGTCAAAAAGAATCTATGCTTCACTCTCACTCTTCATCATGAATGTACATCTAGATGAGACATCAACCATTTGTCTATGAGGCTCAGTCAAGCCATCATAGAAGCATTGCACAAGCTCCCATTTCGGGACATGCTATGTCAGCATTTAAGCTTGTTTTTGTACATCTCTTTTTCACCTTAACATTTTTCACCCCGAGTAATTTTATACACCATCCTTTTATCTTTCTTTTATTCTCTTAAGCTAATGTGGTATGGTTCCAAGGCGACATTTTTTAAGTTTCTTGAATTGGGTTCCTCATGTCGTTATGCTGCATACCCAAGAGTTTCTAAATTTTAGATGATGATATCTAGTCTTGTCTTCTACAATAAGCACACCAAAAATTTTACAAACATTAGCCCCATTTGGGTTTAAATTGAAAAGGAGAACATGCCACTACAGAAAACGCAATTTTAGCAAGAAAACATCCCATCAATTTTCAAGTATACAAAAACTTCCCAAACATCTCATTGAGTTCCAATGCTATTTCTTTTTTTAATGGATATATTGTTATATTATTTAAAAATTATAAATGACATTATATAATGAAGAGATATAGCTAATTTGGCACAACAATGTTGATGTATCCAACATTTTTTTTTTTTTTATAAAAAAAAATACTGACACATCAGCATTATTATATAAGAGTTGTGAAAATAACATATCTCTATAATGAATTGCATTAAATACAAGACAAAATCTTAATTATGAATAATCTTTATTTTTTAATACTTGAAATAAAGAGAATTTTCAATAATTTAAAATTGGTAAAAGTTTTCCCAGTCCAATCTATTTTGGTATAAGCGCTAAGGGAGGCATTTAAGAAATGATGGCTTTTGATGCAGTCTCACTGATAAACTTCTTTAAAGTAATATTTGCAATGACAACAACAAGAGAACTTGAATACCATTTGATTCACTCATCTTCCATTTCATCAATTTTGTCCGAATCCTCATTTTCTTTCGGAAAAAAAAAAAAAAAAGAGAAGGAAAAAAGATCATTTTTGATTGATTCCTCTTGGTTCTGTTGAGTCCATTTCATTTTGGAAGTTGTTTTATTCCTACGTCTGATTCTTTCTCACTTTTCCCACCCTTTTTTTCTTTTCTTTTTTTTTTTTTTTTTTAAAAAAAATCTTTCAATTTCTTAGTAACAATGGTTGATGGTACTCTACCTAAGAAAATCAAATTAAAGAGGAGGAGATCCATTCCGACATCGATAAGAAGAGATGGCCGACAAATGATGTGCAATGAACATCGGTTCTTATCGTCTCTGTAGCCAAAGGAAAAGGGGAAAATGAAGTTATTCATTCATATAGTCTAAAAATATAAAAAAGCTTTGGCTCGTGCCAGCTTTCTTTTCCTATTCTCAATGACTTTGTTTTCTTGGCCTCTAGTGATTAAGAGAGATCTCCAGCATTGACTCAGGTCTTCTATAACTCTAATGCCTCATATTTTTCTTAGTTGTTTCTTCTTTATTAATGACTTGGCATTATTGTGGAGATTGATTACTGAGGAAATCTTAGAATCTATTACTATTTTTCGTTTTGGTTTTTGTCTGTGAACCCAAGTTTCCAATCATCGGGATCTTTATGAGAGATCTAGGAGTTGCTTAGGTGCGATTTCTTGGGATTTTGGAAACTGGGTTTCATTTATTTATTTTTTGTTTAAGCCTGAACAGTGTTTGCATCTGTTATTTTTTGAAAGTACACGGACCACGCATCGTCATGACCCAGCAACAAAAGTTGCTAGTCAACATCACGCGCACATGCGCCGCTAAGGCTCCCTGCCTATTCAGCCACGTGCCAACACAAACCTCTAATCACAATTATATGGAGAATATATTCTCTAACATATCAGACGAAGCACATTTCTAGTCACATCATTGGATAGATCAGCCCCTGACCGTTCCAAATCCTCCACGACCTACCCCATCAGACAAAGCACGCGCCTCCACATGCCCCCATAAGATTTTGTTGCTACTCCCCACACACTGCCTTGTTAGAGCATAACCAAATCCTTAATTGGAAACTACCAGTCTGTTGTTCTCCCACCAACACGTGCCTCGAGGAGTTGCCACGTGCCACTACCAACTTTGTTGCTCAGTTGGGCTCACTTGTCCAGCCTGTTCAGCTCCACGACAGATCCCAGCCCACGATTCCACCTACACTTGTGTTACACCGGGTCACAACCCGCGGGTTTTACCTGTATGCGCCACACCAATTCATGCCTTGAGGCCCTACTCTCTTTTTGATGCACTCGCCCACAACAAATCAAGAACCAAATCAGCCAAGCTTACAAGAATTATAGTGCACCTGTATGCACTAGATTCTAACCCATCCAGTGGGTTTCCAAAAAAAAAGGAGTGGTCCAAACAGACCACTTCACGCGCGCCATATGCCATGTCAGGATTGTGCGCCAACCCAATAACAACCCAAGTGAGTTCATCATTTTTTTCTTCTTCTTGGCCCACAGTCGGCCCCTAGTCAGTTCTTGGCTCACAGCGCTTACCGATAACTACCCAAGTGCGCTCATCATTTTTTTTCTTCTTCTTGGCCCACAGTCGGCCCCTAGTCAGTTCTTGGTCCACAACGCCTACTGATAACTACCCAAGTGGGCTCATCATTTATTTTTTTTGTTGATGGCTCACAGCCAACCCTCTTTAGTTTTTAGCCCGTTGTCCATTTTCAAAAAAGAAGAAGAAGAAGAAAGAAAGAAAAGAAGAAGAAGATAGAGAGAAAAAAACTTGGACCATAATTCTTGGTCTCTCTTATTTCTGCTATTATTCTCGTATTTTAGATTTATGGAAAAACTACAAAAAAGCCCCTCGAAACTAACAACCGTTTTTACAGTAGTCCCTGAACTACCAGCACTAGCACTCTGACCCCCCCAAACTACCAAAGAGTGACAAAAAAACCTATTTTGTCGAAATATTGCCAAAAAGACCCCTTTTGTTGAAATATTCTTATAATGCCCATGTCACATGTCATATATTCGATTAAAAAAATAATAAAAAATTTAAAAATTTAAAAATAAAAAATATTTAAAAAAAAAGGTTAAAAAAAATTAAAGGAAAAAAGAGGCCACCCTTTTGGGCAAAATGGGGTGGCCAGCCCGTTTCGGGGTAGCCAAACCACCCCCATGGCCCTTGGTGGTGGTTCGGCCACCCCTTAGGGCCAAACCCTAATTTTTATTTTTATTTTATTTTTTTAGCCTTGTGGGGGTGGCCAAACCCATCCCCAGGCCAAATAGGGCTGGCCGAGCCACACCCAAGGCTCTTGGGGGTGGTTTTGACCACCCCCATTTTGCTTTTTGGGGGTGGTCGAACCACCCCCCATTAGCCAAAATTGGGGTGGCTGGCAGCCCTCATTGGCAAAAATGGGGCCACATTGGCCAATTTTTTTTTTTAATATTTCTTTGATTTTTAAATTTAATTTTAAACTGTTTTAATTTTTTAAATTGTTTTTATTTGAAAATATGACACATGGCAGGGGTATTGTAGGAATATTTTGACAAAATGGGTCTTTTTGACACTCTTTGTTAGAACATTCAACCCTCGATCTAAAACACCTGGTTTTGATCAGACCGTTCATGATTCTATAAATAGTGAATTTCACGATGTTGCTTTGCACCATCAGAAATAAAAACTTTCCCAAATTTGTCTCTCAATAATCTTCCTAGTCTAGTGCAGAAGCTTTCTACAAATCATCCTTCATAGTGCAAGAAAAACCAGTAAAATAATCTCCATTTCCCACCAATCAGAACCAAGGATAACCCAAAATGATCAAGAACCAAATTTTAGTAGTTATACCTGTCCCTTTTTGCCATACCCATTCTCCATAGTTGTAGATGCAAGCATTTTCTTCTTCTCTATTGTAGCTTTCAACTGGTGTATAGATTAGAGGAAGGAGTCGCAGGAGGAAACCTCCAAGACACCTTCTTTCTCTCTCACGCCCTTTCTCTGTAAGTCCTCTGTCTCTTCCCTTGTTATTAAACTTTTCCTTTAAAACAAAGGGGCTTAACTGGAAGACAAATAGATATATATATATATATATTACTCGGGTAAACACAAAAAGGAAGAAGAAGGGCCAACTGTTCTAGAAACTTAAGTGAAAAGGACAAGCAAAGCTTTTAAACTCTCTCTCTTTTTGGACAAAGAACCAGACATTCCAGAATCATAAAGTGACTTCCTAAGTAACAGTACACACACACACACACACACACACACACACACACACACACACACACATATATATATATATATATATAATCAAAAGCTATTTGTTTATACTATTTACACTACTGTTCGTACAGGTTTATATATATATTACTGCATGTACACATAAAATTGTTTAGTGTTTTGATATAATACTATTTATAATTTTATATTATTGTCTATATATATATATACACACTATATATATGAAGTATATATTTATAAATAACTGATATACGGTAATTCAAAAAGAAATAAAAATATTCCCAAAGCATTGTTATGCCAATCAACTATGTTAAAATAATATTAGGCATTTAAAATATTAATGTCGTTATTCTACCCGATTTAAAATATGTAATATTAATATCTATGCCATGGTGACGTCCATTTATATTTAATTATATAATCAACGTAAATGGAATTATTCTACTTATGTTCGTTTGTAAACAAGTAATGACATTTATAATACCCAGGTGATTAATGGTATCCTTAATAAATAAAATTAAGAACAGTAATAAAGAATTAATAGTAACAATAATAATAATATTAGCACCTCATGCTAATTTATTATGTGCAATCTGTATTTCCTATGGACATCTTTTAAAGCAGAAACAGTAAGTATCTCTATACTTACTGGGGATGAATCTTGTGGATTTTTCCATAATATTATGTTTACTGCTTTGTTTAATTTGTTTGTGCATGTGAACTTTAATTGTTTTATATTTTAATTAAACTGATTAATAACAAAGCTGGTGAATGCAGCCGGGGGGGGGGGGGGGGGCGAAGGTATTGCCAGTGCAACCGTTCCCGTAAAAATAATAATCAAATGTTGTAACCGTAGGTTTACAGGCCAGCTGGGACCTGAGGTTCCTACCCCAAATAATTAAGCTTTAAGTGAGTAAACCGTAGGTTCCCACAACACGCTAATACAAACCGTAGGTTCCATAATGAGAGAAGTGCAAAATGAAATAATTAAGACATTGCATATAAAACCGTCATATTACTACTTTATAATTGTGTATATATTCAATCTATGTCTATGATTCGCGACCATGGACTATATATTGCATATACATGTGATTATGAAGCCATACTTGCATTATGTTGCATTTACAAAATAAATCAACATTCATTATATTATTGGAAACAGTGAACTCACTTAGGTATTTGTATTACTATTTTCCTATTTATATTATTTATTATTACAGGATATGAGGAAGAGGAGTACCAGGATTACCCAAATCCTTAGGTGGATCCTGTTGACAGTACTTGAGGCTAGCTTGCCTCCATTTTGTGGACTGCCGTGTTCCAGTCTTTTATTATATTATCTTGAGAACGATATCTATATTTCTGTTGGTGTGTATTAGCTATACTCTAAATATTTTGGCTTGTAAATTATATGTCTTGTGAGGCACAAATACTATCTTATGTGTAATTATTCAGTCACATTTTATATATCTATTTTGAGGTATTTCAGTTAGAAGCTTTGATGTGTTATTTAATTCCAAGTCTGTTGGATAAATATACATTCCGCTACCAATTATAACTCTGATGATGTCGTAACGTCACGTGGAAATAAAAAATAAAAAATAAAAATTTCACTTACGCTTTCATTAAAAGCGGGGCGTTACATTTGTTAATTAAATTTCTTTGGTATCACAAATCACTCCATGCACATGACCACTTTGGTAAAAAGAAAAGTAAACTTTGCATGGGTTTGACTAGTTAATAGGAGAAATTTTTCCATATTTGGAGGAGCATGGCTTCTTTTTGACTTCCCCAAAGTAAGGAAGCTTGTTCCTCACACTCTCATCCCCTTCCAAGAGCTTATACTACTCATTTTTCATTAGAGAAGCCCTTTGAGTTCTAGTGTGATTTACCTTAACTTTGTAAGTAATCTGTCCTCTCATCTTTCAAGCTATCATTTATGTTATGCTTTAACTTATATGTCATATTTTTCATATTTTAGTTGAGTATTTAAAACCATGTAATGTCATGCTTAAACCTAGATGAAAAATTTTTCTTAAGTAATACAAATATTTGTTTAAACCATAAAAATATGACTAGGATACTTGTATTAAATGACCATATGTTTTGTTAGATTGCTAAAACAAAGTGTTCATAAACACCACCATTTTTTATTTTTATTTTTAAGAATTTATGAAGCCATTTAGTAACTAATAAGCGTTGAATGTTGCACATTCAAGCCCTTTAACTTGTATATGTCAATTCCTTAGCATTGTTATTTGTTTGATTTTGTGTTGTTTTATTGTTTTTAGGTTTTAAATAAACATGCAATTGATTCCATTGATTTTGGGGTTAGAGTGCACTTTGAGAAGACTTAGAACAAGTGGTTAAGTTTAATCAAATCAAGGGAAGGATTAAATTTGAATTTCTCCAATAAGAGTCAAAATTTGATTTGATTCAAATTTGGATTCTGCACATGTCTCAGTGTTTTAATCATAACTTTGTGCTGAAGTCTAGGATTGCAATTAAATTGGTGGCATTAGAAATTTAATAAACAATGCAACAAATATGATAGAAATAAGTTTTTCCTAATTCTGATGTTTTCTATGCCAAAATCGCTCTGCAATAAAAGACCGCAAATCTAAACGAATTTGGAATCTTTTTCCTACTATAATTGAATTTTCAATCTCCTACTTAGACTAAGACACTAAGTTTCAATTTTTCTTGGATTCCTAATGTAACATCCATGTCCCATATTGGAAAGATGAGTAGCCTATAGAGTGGGTGGTTTATAAAGATAGTCATGAATGCTAAGTCACATATTGCCTTGTTATTAGGTGAAACTGAGTTTTATAAGGGATTCTAGGAAAGCTCCAAATTGACTAGTCATTTTGGGGTGATAGCGCAGATGTAGCTAGAGCTTTTTCCTGGGTCGTTATAGTTAGTATCAAAGCCACCTAGTAATGCCAAGCCATGTGGTACTAGAGCGTTGCATGACGTGGCCTTAGAGCGTTGCATGACGTGGCCTTGACGAAGACGTTAGGAGTTTGAAGAGGGGGAGTTTGTAACACCCAAGTCTCATATTGGGAATATGAGTAGTCCACATAGAAATGGTGGTTTATAAAGATAGTCATGAGTGCTAAGTCCCATATTGTCTAGTTATTAGGTAAAACTAGGCTTTATAAAGGATTCTAGGAAAGCTCCAAATTGACTAGTCATTTTGGGGTGATAGCGCAGATGTGGCTAGCGCTTTTTTCTAGGTCATTACACCTAAAGCTTTTAGGTCTCTCCTAGTCTCTATAAATAGAGCCCTAAGCTTCAAGAGAAGGGTGCTTAGCTTTAGACAGAAAATTCTTCTTGGAGGCTTGACAAGTTGAAGAGGAGAAGAATATGGCAAAAAGTCATCCCAACACCATGATGAGCGGCTAAATTCGTAATAGGGTATTGATGTAGCCATTTCCATGTAACAATGGTTTAATTGTATTTTAATTTGGGATTTTCTATATGCATGATGGTTATATAACTATGAGAATTGATCTTAATGTTTATATTCAATCGTTATGAATTTCTTATCTTGTCTTAAAAAGTCTTTTATATTGATTGAACTTAATCCTTCATATTTTCTGTGATTATGTGAATTATTGTTATGCAACGGTTTTAATTGACATATGATCAAAAGGGTTAGATAGGCCATGCCTAGGGAAGACGGATTGTACTACACCCTAGTTTAGTGTAATTTAGGTAAACAGTTCGTACCAACGGAAGATGGGTTATACTATTCCATTGATTGTGTGTATTTTATTAAAGACGTAGCTAATCCATACCTAGGGAAGACGGATCGTACCACATCTTAGTGGTTAGGTGGACGGTCTGTACTAACCAAAGATGGATTATACTTATTCTTTAGAGGTAATTTATTGACTACTCGAGTGAAACGAGCCCTATATCATACATAGTATGAATTTTTCTTATTAATTTATGATTGACCATTGTTATGCAGTGAGTAGTGAAATCAATTCCTTATTCTTTCTCTTATCACTACATTCTTTATTTTTATGTCTTTAGTTTTATGCATTTAACTTAGTTATAAACAAAATCAAATTAAATTTCTTCATTAAGTTATATTTTATCTTGAAAAGTTTAATAACAACACCTACGCAGTCCTTGAGGTTCGACACCCTCAATATAGTCATATCCTACAAGGATTAGTCCTATTGCTGGTGGTTATTTTTATCATTGATATTTTTGTATACAAAACAACCACATCAGTAACCAAAACACATTGTAAGATCAGAGTTTTATAATCTAAAAATCACTTAAGTTTATGTTTACAAAATATGTTTATCTTTTTGTAGAAATTACTTATTCCAAAAAAATAAATGAATGAAAATTTCATAATGACCTTTTAATAATGTTCTTCATGGAAATGACCTAGGATCTCATAAGTCCATAGTTGTATAATGATGTAAAAAGTAATTTTAAAAATGAGTAGTAAGTATGGATTTTAGATTAAGTCATAATCTTTTTATAACCAAAAAGTCTTATAGTATGGTTCTTTTGAGTGATAAAATATTTTTAAACATTAACACTTAAAGTGATGTTAAAACTATTTTAAGAAAATATGTTATTTCTCATAAATGGCATTAAGAAAAGCTTTGATTTAAATCTGAAAATTTATTTACATGGCATATTTGAATGGGTGTTTGATCCAAAATTTATTAAGTGAATAGTTTTAGATGTGTTTTGGGCCAATGAGCCAAGTAGGCTAAGTGAATAGCAATAGTTTAGACCTATTTAATGAGTTATGGGCCTTAGTGCTTAACCTAGTTAGAAGGATGTCTAAATGTGTCATTCTTGACCCAAACCCCCATACAAACAATTTTAAGATTCTTTTGAAAAAATAAAGATTTATAAATTTTTCTAAGTGAAATTTCAAAACTAACCCCACTTAGGTTCCTTTATTCAAATAACACAAAAATAATAAAATAAGTGACATTAAAATGAATATTTTTTTTAAAAAAAATAGTAACTTTATTTTGGACTTGGTAAAAAAAAAATGAAAATGAAAGAAAGAAAGAAAATATCTTTTAGTAGGAGAGAAAGGTCACGAAGGTTGTGTAAGGGAGGATAGACTCCTAATTAGGGTCTTTGAGTATCTAGCTCTGGGCTAACCTAGATAAACCTTATTGTTCAGGTCTTAGGAGGTCCTTGCCTATCTTTACTGTAGTAGCAAGGTAAGTGGTACTTCTTACCCCTTCCAAATGCATTTCAATTCTAAAGATTATCACTTTCGTATTATACATGTTATGATGGATTATGTTAGTATTTTAATTAGCTACATTCTGTTGACAAAAATCACTATTATGTAATGTTGCTACTTTCACAGGGATGCCGTATATTTCAGAGTCTTCAGATATTCAGAGTTTATTTCTCTAATGTAGAAAGAGTCGTATTATGACAAGTTGCAAGTGTCACAAGCTTTATGAAGGCTATTTCAGTGTTCAAGGAAGATTCTGTGCAGATTCCAACAAAGAGAAGTCGGATCCCAAGCAATCGCCCGGACGATGTGATGTTCCCATCCAGACTCTCATCAGTTAGCAACATCCGTCCGGATGACGAGAACTTTCCGTCCGGACGCCCATCAGTGTCTAGAAACTTCAAACTATTCAAGATTGCATCCGTCCAGACGTAATGGCAAATCGTCTGGACGCTATTAAGAGTTCGAGAAGAATCAGTGTTCAAGTGCATCCGTTCAAACGATGTGGAAATACCGTCCGGACGCCATTCAGAGTTCGACAGGTAATAGGGTTTCTGTCTCAGACACAGATATGAGAAAACAGCTGCAAACCGTCCGGATGATGTGATGTTCCTGTCTGGACGCTATCCTTGGTAAGCCAAGTCGTATAGCAGAAGTGCAACCGTATGGACGCTAGGGCAACACCATCCGGACTCGGCCTTGTTATGTAAGCTTTCAGCGCTATTTTGGAAAGGTGGTTGCAGTTGACCGTTCAGACGTTCGGTCAAGCCGTCCGGACACCCTCTGGTATTTTGGTCATAACCTTTTACTAAAATATCGGACTGGGACGAAATCAGTGTCATTGGAAAGCTAACAAAAAGATATACATGAACATCTGTATGGCCAAGAGAAACTTCAGGACGCATGACCAAAACCGTCCGGACGCATTTCAAGCTTCTAGGAAGATTTCTGCGCACGTCTCAGTGTTTTTATCATAACTCTATGCTCGAGTATTGGATTGAGATGAAATTGGTGTCATTGGAAAGCTAAGAAAAAATCCTACAACTTTTATGTCTAGACAACGTCCCGACGGCCCACTTTCCGGAAGGAAAGAGAGTAGCGCCCGGACGGCCTCCAGATATGCACTATTTCTAAAGGATATCACAGAAACCCGTCCGGAATGGGCAAACTTCCATCGGGACGGTCGACAGACAAAGTCCGTTTTTTAGCAGATTTCAAGGTCTCTTGAAGCCTATAAATAGGGGGCTCTAGGTCTGTGTTTTGTACAGAATTCGGTGGTGAATTCTATAGTGCTTTAAGAGGGTGTTTAGGGAGAATCGAAGATCCGCTAGCTCTCAAGCCGTTGCCGGTGTGTGTTCGTTGTTCGTGTGAAGTCTATCTTAGGGGTCGGCCCTAAGGTAAAGGAATCCATCGAAAACACCTTCAGGTGGAAGATCTGGTTGGGAAGCGTTCGTGTTGGGCTACATGTCAGAGTTAAAGGTATGACTACTGCATAGGGTTATGTGAGTACGAGTGTCTTGTAACTAGCTTTGTTTTTGGATAGTAAATTTCCTAGGTTTGGCTGCTCCGGAGTGGTTTTTTTTTCTCTTCATAGAGTTTCCACTTCGTAACAAATATCTTGTCTCATTTAAATTTCGCATTTAAGATATTTGTTTGCACACAAACACACACTTGGTTTAAATTAGAAGTCAATAAATTATTTTCAATTGGTATCAGAGCAGGTTACACTTGTGTTTAGATTTATTTCTTGAGTGTGATCCATGACTTCTTCTAACATAAATCTTCCTGAGTTCTCTGAAGATGATTTTTGTGATTTCTCTAAAGATACCCTTTCGATAGGTAAACTCTTTAAAAAATCCAATAGAGAACTCAAGAAGATTAAGCAAGAAAAAGAGTCTTTGTTTTTACAATTATCTGAATCACATGTTTTGATTGACTCTTTGAAATCTGAGAATACCATGTTTTTTGATACTGTTGATGCACTAGAGAATAAATTAAAAGAATCAGAAGATCTCTTGGAAAAATTCTCTAGTAATAATTTGAAAAGCATGCTTTGTATTCATTCAGATATCCATAACAAGCCTGATCTAGTTGTTGATGATTGAGTGCTTCTACTTCACTTGCTTCTGATTCTGAATTAGATTCTATTGTTATTAAGCATGTGATAGTAGACATTGCTTGTTTGGATAATTCTGAAAATTCTTGCTTAAATAACTGTGTGAAGCCTAACTCCAAGGATTGGGGAACACCAGGTAAGTTTGCTCCTATTTGTCATCATTGTAGGAAGGTGGGTCATATTAGACCAAAGTGTTATCTGTTAAAATCCCACAGACCTTGGAAGAAGCAGGAGGATTCCAAAAAGGGCTTTATTGAGAAAACCTCTTCAAATAAATATGTTCCACCCCATAGGAGGCATATATCTCAAAGAGGTAAGGACTTTGTTATTTGTGAAAATGCTAATCTTAAATTTGCAGAGCCCTTCAAGAAGCATTTTAGCAAACGAAGTCAGCCTACCTGCTTTCATTGTGGTGTCTCTGGACACATCAGGCCACACTGTCCTCAGATCCGACATCAGCAGCCTCGGATCAGGAAAACAAAGCAAAAGACAGGTAAGTCTAGCTCTAAACCTTCCAAGCCTCATCTTGCTTTTTCGGCAACAACGACATTATCCTCAAAGGGGTTCTCCCTCTTGTCGTCAATGTGGTAAGTATGGCCACACCAAGGCCGAATGCTTCAGAATGAAGCCTCACAAGCCCAAGAAGAATCAGACTAATGAAGGGCTTGTCAACATGATGAAGAGTGTCCTAGTCAGACTGATCAATTTGGACATTGCTCACACCCCTGCCTCACAGGTAGAGAAGGTATGGGTAAGGAAGGATGAGACCATTCACCCATTGAGAGGGAGTGGACTCACCTAGTAGGTGAGGTCTCCCATGCATAGGATTTTGGTTTCTAAATCCTAGTGCATGTCAGGTATGTTTGCATTGCATTGTCTATCATGTCATATCTTATTCATGTCTTGCATTCTATTTGAGGAACCATTTATTCTATCCCCATATTTTTCTCTTGTTATCTTGAGAATCTTCTGCAGATATTTTTTTTTTGGGATGACAATTAAAAGCATGTCAGGCGGCTGCTTTTCTGTCTTGGTATTTCTAAACCTCTCTCCCTGAGGACAGGTTTGATTCTACCTACATGCTTTGTCTAGTTCTTTTCCTTTTAAAGCATTCTTTATTGTTTTTGTCTTTTATTTTTCAACAAAAAAATAGGGGGAGAAAGTTGCAGATATTTATTCTTGTATTTTGCTTTTCAGATATCTTATGTATTTTTACATGATGTCTCAGTTCTTGGTGCATTAATCTTTTTACTTTTATATAACTGAGAGTTCTTGTTTGATATCTGTAAAGTTTCTCTGCTACATCTATTTGATAGATAGTTACTTTTCACATGTGATGAAAATGTGCACTATCCAAGGCTCCCCTAAGGTTTTTTTTTTCTCACTGACTTTTAGCTTCTGGAAATTCTAATGAGATTTTTTTTGCTAAGATAGTCAAATTAACCAACTCGCTAGTTGAACCTAGAACCCACAAATTTTGGCATTCTTTCTAGGTTGCAGCACCAAGTGATAAAAAGCATACAAAACTGAATAAATATGGATAAATAAAAAGATCCACTACTTTTGTGCTATAAATCTGTTCTTGAACTTGTCCCTATAGAAACAATCAGTGACCAAATCATTGCGGAAATAGACGGTCACTAAATGACAAATAAAAGAAAAGTGTTGCAGCTTAGGGGGAGTGTATCAGATGACGGTGGCTAGGCCCTAGTAAAATAAGGTTTGACTTTTGACTAATCTAACATTGATTTTCTCTCTTATTTAGAAAATGCGGTTGCTTTAAGTCATATCAGTGAACTTCATACCTTATTGAGAAAGCTTTCACACACACACACATTGCATGAGTTAAGTTTCTATTGAAAAATTTCTATCTGCAGGGAAATTTTTGTGCTTATTGACTCTTAACTCTCAATTATTTCTTGGTATATTTTTGAAATGCTATTTGACTGTTTTATCAGTTATTTATACATGCGTATTCTGAAGCTAAAGTTAGGAAAAAAAAATTTCTACATATTTCCTTATGTTTTTCAGCTTCTAGTGTGAAGCGTTCGGACGAACATGTTCTTGCGTCCGAACGTGCTCGGCTCTGTCAATCTCATATCTGACAGCATGCCGTCCGGACGAGTATGTAACACGTCCGGATGCAAGCTTTTTGCTTTCTCTGCCAAACACACACTACTTTTTGCCTATTCTATCATGCGTGTTATGTGTGTTTTCTCTCGGACTGATCCCGAGATTTTGGCATTCTCTGCACATCTTTTCTCATTCCCAGGTATTTCCTTTGACTTTCCTTATTCTCTTAAGCTTTGGTTCTTTTTAAAATATTGGAATATTTGATTGATTGGAATGATGATTTAAGAGATTGTGCATCTTTTTCTGTCTTTATGCTGGATGGATATTACTAATCTGTGTCTTTTGGATTGCTATATCTACTTTTGTATTTCTTTATACATCCAATTGATAGCCATCATAATACTATATCCTTTTTGAAACTAACAGGATCTAATATTTCCTTGTGGTGTTATTTTTGGATAGATTTCTGTTTAAATATTTTTAGGAATATGTTGTCCAGCGGCTTCCAGCATAGTGTCAGACAGAGGGCTCTTTGGAAAACAGACCAGTGTTGAAATCATATGTTCCAGATATCTCAAATTTTAGATGAGCTCATTTCCCACTCATACAGAGTCTTCTGTAACTTCTTCCTCTAGATCTGCACCAGTTAGAAATTCAGTGGTGAATCTTCTTTATGGTCTTGCAGACCACTTGTTTATAGGATTTCATTCTGCGGATGATCAATTTCGGACTAGAAGAATCAAGTGACTGAAACTTTTCAGTCTATGTTTCCCGACTTCAGGAGCTAGAAGCCGAAGTGTTTCAAATCTAACTTTTTATACAGTTTTCTCTCTGTTACTTGATTTCAGTGGATCCGAAGGATTTGGTACTTGGAGGATTTTTGTTCCTCTCTTTTGGGCCACTTGCAGACTCTTCTCTAATTTCCTATTGTTTTGGATTTTAGAATGTTTTTGTATGTGGATTTTATATACTCTGTTTACCCTTGTTCTGTTGAGATATCGAGGGGGAGTATTTTAATACTGTGGTCTTTCTATACTATGTTTACCCTTTGTCCCTTTGAGACAAAAAATGAGAGTTTTTGGACCGGTAATGTATTTTTAACCGGTCTAGTGATTTTTGTCCCAGAATGGCCAAATGGGGAGTTTGTTAGTATTTTAATTGGCTACATTCTGTTGACAAAAATCACTATTATGTAATGTTGCTGCTTTCACAGGGATGCCGTATGTTTCAAAGTCTTCAGATATTCAGAATTTATTTCTCTAATGTAGAAAGAGTCGTATTATGACAAGTTGTAAGTGTCACAAGCTTTATGAAGGCTATTTCAGTGTTCAATGAAGATTTTGTGCAGATTCCAACTAAGAGAAGTCGGATCCCAAGCAACCGTCCGAACGATGTGATGTTCCCGTCCGGACGCTCATCAGTTAGCAACATCCGTCCGAACGCCCATCAGTGTCTAGAAACATCGAACTGTTCAAGATTGCATCCTTCCGGACGTAACGGCTAATCGTCCGAACACTATTAAGAGTTTGAGAAGAATCAGTGTTCAAGTGCATCTGTTCGGACGACGTGGAAATACCGTCCGGACACCATTCAGAACTCGACAAGTAATAGGGTTTCTGTCTCAGACACAGATATGAGAAAACAACTACAAACCGTCCAGACGATGTCGTGTTCCCGTCCGGACGCTATCCTTGGTAAGGGAAGTCGTACAGCAGGAGTGCAACCGTCCGGACACTAGGGCAACACCGTCCGGACTCGGCCTTGTTATGTAAGCTTTCAGCGCTATTTTGGAAAGGCGGTTGCAGTTGACCATCCGAACGCTCGATCAAGCCGTCCGAACACCCTCCGGTATTTTGGTCATAACTTTGTACTAAAATATCGGATTGGGATGAAATTGGCATCATTGGAAAGCTAACGAAAAGATATACAACCTGAACAACCGGACGGCCAAGAGAAACTTCCGGAAGCATGCCTAAAACCGTCCGGACGCATTTCAGGCTTCTAGGAAGATTTTTGCGCACGTCTCAGTGTTTTTATCATAACTCTCTATTCGAGTATCGGATTGAGACGAAATTGGTGTCCTTGGAAAGCTAAGAAAAAATCCAACAACTCTTATGTTTGGACGATGTCCAGAGGGCCCACCTTCCGGACGGAAAGAGAGTAGCGTTCGGACGGCCTCCAGATATGCACTGTTTTTGAAGGATATCGCAGAAACCCGTCCGGACGGGGTAAACTTCCGCCCGGATGGTTGATAGACAGTGTCCATTTTTCAGCAGATTTCAAGGTCTCTTGAAGCCTATAAATAGGGAGCTCTAGGTTTGTGTTTTGTACAAAATTCGGTGGTGAATTCCATGGTACTTTGAGAGGGTGTTTAGGGAGAATCGAAGATCCGCTAGCTCTCAAGCCGTTGCCGGTGTGTGTTCATTGTTCGTGTGGAGTCTATCTTAGGGGTCGGCCCTAAGGTAAAGGAATCCATCAAAAACCCATTCAGGTAGAAGATCTGGTTGGGAAGCGTTCGTGTTGAGCTACACGTCAGAGTTAAAGGTATGACTACTGCATAGGGTTACATGAGTACAAGTGTCTTGTAACTAATTTTGTTTTTGGATAGTGGATTTCCTGGGTTTGGCTACCCCGGAGTGGTTTTTTTTTTTCTCTTCATAGAGTTTCCATTTCGTAACAAATATCTTGTCTGATTTAAATTCCGCATTTAAGATATTTGTTTGCACGCAAACACACACTTGGTTTAAATTAGAAGTCAATAAATTATTTTCAGATTACTTTGAAAGTTTAATTACCATGCAAAGTAATGTTTTATTACTACCTTAAATATTTTAATGATATGTACTTGTTATGCAATTTATCACAATTTGTCAATACTTTATGTTCCATTTATAAATGTCATCATATGATTTAAAAGCTCATGGCATTAGAATGATTTATAACTAACTTGTCCCTCCAAAGTGGATACAAATGCTCAGTATCAAAATGATGATTTCAAATGAGGAAAGCTTCTATTTTAGTCATTTTTTCCAAAAAAAAAAAAGTTTCCATTTATGGAGAGTTTCTAAATAAGAAAATTTTCCATTTAAGGAAACTTTCCCAATAAGAAAAGTTTTATGTAAAGAAGTTGTACCATTTTCACATGTTAAGTTATATGATTATTGAAAGTTTAAGTAAAAAATAAGTATGTGTAAGGTGGAACCACATTATATAAAGGAAGGTTTTAAGACGTTTGGCCTAAGGAAAAGTTAATAGTACGGTACCAGACTAGGATGGAGTGCACCACATTGAAGTTACGGTTACGTGAAGATGTGGCCATCATTAAGTTGTCATGCTAAGTTTAACAAGAAGTTAATTAGCTGGCCAGGGCATATCCGTGGCCACGATATTGCCTGATCCTTGAAGATTCCATCGCACAACTCCATGCATACGAGGTGTGATTGTATGCAAGGCGCCAGATGGCTAAAACTACAAAGAATATGATGTTTAAATTATTAAGAAGTTTACATTTTATTTCAGTGTTACACGTTTTTCTTACGATAACTACTTTATACTTATGTTGTTATTTGTCTCCCTTCAACCAATCGTTTTAATTCGGTTGGAAAGTATTACTTACTGAGTCTTTCGCTCACCCCTTACTTTCTCCCACTTTTGAAGTTTTGAGGCAGATGGGTAGGTGGCCAGAATACTTAGGCTTTTGAGGGTCATCATATCATCCACTATGTTACTCTTATTGTATTTATATTATGTCAAACTATGTTTTATGTTAGTAAGTGCATTGGGCACAAAAAAAAAAGAAAAAAAAAAGGATCAGTTAACTTATTAAGTTGAGTTATTATGTACTCTTTTATGGTAAGAACTTATGTTTCCACAAAAATATTATTTTCTCATGGCATGCATGGTAGTAGTTTACAAGTGCTCTGGTGTCCTAATAAGTAACCTTGCGCCTCTTTGGCTTTAAGGCTAACAGATTAGGCCCTTTCGGGTCTGGGTGTTACAACCAAGTTTTGATAGCTTTGTAGAAAAATTGAATGAGAAGAACAAATTTGTTAAAAACAATTTCATTCTTGGAGGAACTATAGTGCAATGCAAGTTAGAATTTGCTGTTTTGTCAACTTATCTGAAAGAAACCAATGTTGTTCTTTAGATGTCCATACCCTTCATCAGCAGTCTTATGATCTAACACTAGAGAAGGACATGAGAGTACAAAACAAACCGGTTTCAAAAGTACAAAACTTATGGGCAAACGAAAGGATAGATCCAGATGAGGAAAGAGAGAAGCTAGAGATCCTAGAACGGATGTAATACCCTGTATTTTAAGATATTGAATAAAATATCTTAAAAATATGATTGAAGGTCTAATAATAGGAATAACATACATATGAATATTTGTGGAAAAAATATTCATCAAGATAGGTATAAATATTTAAGAGATTAAATATTTATTAGAAATATATGTATAAGTGTATAGGAGTTAAAATGGATTAGAAATTAGATTAAGTTTAAATCGATCGATCGATTTTAGAATCGATTGAGCGATTGTTTAATGTCTATAATCGATCGAACGATTTAATTATATGGGTGCTGAAACAGATTGAATTCTGACTAAGTATAATCGATCGATTGATTATTTTATAGTGTAAAAATGAGATCGATCGACTTACTGTTCAATGCGATCGATCAATTTTTCTACACTGTAAAAATGTGATCGATCGATTTTCTACAGAAATGCAGATTCATGCACCAAACACCTATAATCCGAATTTAATACAAAATCTATCCGAATCTTCATCCCAGTCGTTAGATACGATCATTTTGGAGCAATCTTAGCCCTCTGTTTCAGTATAAATAGAACCCTCTGTCACGTTAGTTCACACATCTCTCTTTTAGAAATTCTCTCGAGAAATTCTCTTGATTTCTCCTCTCTCTTTCTCTCTTTTTTTTCCAGTTTTTACAGAAGATTCTTCTTCTTCTTTTGTGTGTTTCTCTGGGCAGTAAGCTAATATTGTTCTTGGAGGGATTATAGCAGAAAAGAAGCAGAATCTCTCATCCTTTCCCTGTTCTCTCTCTAGTTCGGTGCTGCAAAACAAAAGAGGAAGAAACCTCTTCTCTCTTTTTGTTTCTTGTGGTCCAGCAGCTCTCAATTGGTAAGTCTCTCCTTCTCTCCCTCTCTAATTCTCTTTCTCACCCTCTTTCGGTCTCTCTCTCACTCTCTCGGGTAACCTGCAAGAAAGGAAGAAGGAAAAGATAAAAGAAGGAAAAGAAGATACCGAGAAGAGGAAGGAAAAGAAAGAAATAGGAAGAAAACATAAGAAAAAGATAAGGAAGAAAAGAAAAAGAAAAATGATATAGTCTTGTTTTAAATATTGTGATTTTATGAGTTATTTGTTAGGAGTAATTGTAACGCCCCGCTTTTACAAAAAGCGTCATTGAAAATTTTCGAATTTCCACAAGACATTACTAACTTATCAGAGGTAATTATTGGCAACGGAATAAATGTAATATGAATTGGGAATAGGTTGACACCTCAGAGCTACTACTGAAATACCTCAAAATATATATATAACGAGCCAGTCAGCATAATTATACAGACAGTAATACCAGTCATGCCACACAGGGCTAGATAATTATACAAGCAAGAATCTATATATAATAGGAGAATTATAAATATTGTTTTAAGTTAGGCTAATGGACTATAACAGGGTAGTCCCAAAATATAGGCTATCCAGCCTTACAAAACTGAACCAGGAACCATCTATGTGTCGGGATAGTCCTGATAATCCTCTTCTTCTTCATAGCCTGAACCATTACAAGTACCATACAAAGAGAAGAAAACAACATAAACACTAAAGTAAGTCCGCTGTTTCCAATAATAATATGAGTGCTGATTTATTTAGTTAATGCAACATAATGCAATGGCCATATAATCACATGTATATACAAAATATAATCCATGATCGCGAGTCATAGACATAAAATGAACATAAATGTAATCATAAGGCAATGATAGTCTTAAGTGTAGAGTTTTAGGTATTTCCCTTTTTCCACTACTCTGTTGGCCTTGGCACGGTTAGCGTGTTATTTGAAACCTTGGTTTCCTCACTTAACTTTTAATTATAATCTTTGGGAGTCTTGGCTCCTGGAAACCTTGGTTTCCCTGGTGACCTTGGTACACCAGTTTTTGTATTTATTAATCTCTTCAGGTATCTCCTCATTCACTGAGAACCTTGGAACTCATGTGAAGCCTCGCATACCCACCGTGGATCTTGATCCAACAGCTTGTTATTAGACAGGTTATTAAAATAATAAAATATGCAAAATCACATGCGCAAACAAGTAAATAAAACAGTAAACATAATATTATAGGAAAATCAACCAGCTTCGTCCTCAGTAAGTATAGAGATACTTACTAGTTTCTGCTCCAAATATTTTCCTTTACAACTGCATAACAATCATTATATGATGATAGCGAATTAATAAAGTATTCTTATGAAATCATTATTACTACCATATTTCTTCCTATAAATCGCAACGGCTACCGAATTAAACATGATCTCTTATTTATTTATTTTAATGCTCACACACCAACTCTTGTACTACTAGAATTATCCATCACATAATATACTCTAAAAATAAGAATACATTGTCATACAATCAAGCACACATATGATTTTACTCTTCTTTAATTCACATCCTTATAACACACCTAAATATTGCTCACCTCTTTTCTCTTAATATATATATATATATATATATATATATATATATCAAAACCTCAACATATTTACTCTCACACTTACATTTCTTGATCCATTTTTAAAACACAATTTTCCCATTCTAAATTATCAATCTCATGTAGTAAATACTCATCCATATGTTTACACATATACTCACATCTAAGCTAGCCAACTTTTCATACAACATGCATAATTAAAAACAAGAGCAAGTCATAATTTCAAATAGCAATAGAACTACTTGATCTTATGAGAAGTTTGAGGGAGAAAAAATTCACTCAAAGTTCCTCAATGGCTTAGAGAATGGAGGAGAGTTGCTGTCCAAGAAAGTTCCACTTGCAAAGCTTGGCTTCTTGGTCTCAAAACAAGGGAGGTTTCCACTCACACTCTACCATTGATTTGTGGGAGAATGAGGGTGGTTTTTGGAGCTTAATTGGGCTTGCTAGGTGCTGGAAAGTGGGGTGAAAATGGAGGATTTTCGTGCTACTCTTTCAGCACTAGAGTGAGGGAGAGTTTTGGCTATAGTTTTGTTTCTCCTTCATGAAAATCAACTCCCCATGCAACCTATATATAATACTCTTGAAGGGCTGAGATTTAACCAACAAATCATCTTCCCAATGGCCAGATTTGAGCCAACCAACACCTCAAATTCTTAGCTCAAATCTCCTAGGTTACTATTTCATATCTTGGCCCATGATTGCATGATATCTAAGGAAATCTAGTTGGGCTTCAACCAAAATGGACTAACTAGGCTAACTAAATGTGGACATGATCGTTTGGCATCAAGTACCACGTGTGGGTCCCAAGTTATTAGGTGGAAAGATCAATTTTCGCAGCTGGCGGAAACTGCACTGCACTGGGCGAAGTCGCTCGATCGAAAATAAAGTCGCTCGATCGACTTTGACCTATAGTCGCTCGATCGACCAGAAAGTCGCTCGATCGACCAGAAAGTCGCTCGATCGACTAACCTCAGTGATCCAATTCTCTACATGCATAGCTATGTAACTTAATTAAACTAAGAGCAATCCTTAAGTCTTATATTTATGCACATAATGATAACTTAAGTGGGTTGTCTTTCCCGGGTATTACAGTAATTACCTTTTCTCCCCATAAACTACCAAAAAATGTGCGATGCCCCCATGAACTACCAATTCGACCAGAAAAGAGCATCAAATTACCAACTTTACACATTTTGCCCCCTTCCATCAGTTAGACCCGTTAACATGGACAGAATATGCCGATTTTGGACGTTAATTTTGATTAAAAGACGAAAATACCCTCAATTGATAAAAATAATAATAAAAAAATTGGTTTAGTAATTTGGTTTAAATTTATTAATAAAAAATATTAAAACTAATATATTAAGAGAGAGAGAGAGAGAGAGAGAGCAAAAAAAAAAAAAAAAAAAAAGAAAAAGAAAAAGAAAAAAGAAAAGGGGGTGGCAGCCACCCCCTTAGGTGGAAGGGGTGGCATGCGAGCCACCCCCAGAGGTGGGTCCGGCCACCTCTGGGGTGCCGCGCGGGCCCAGAGGTGGCCGGACCCACCTCTGGGAGCCACTCCCTCCGGCAGCACCCCTTTTCCTTTGTTTTTTTTTTTTTTTTTTTTTTAAAGTTAAGGGCATTTATGTCATTTTTAAAATTGAGTGAGCGTATTTAAGTATTTTCATGAGTTAGGCTAACAGAAAGGGGCAAAACATGTAACTGTGGTAGTTGGATGCTCTTTTTTTATCGAGTTGGTAGTTCATAGGGGCATTGTGCATTTTTTAGTAGTTCATGGGGGGGGAAAGGTAATTACCCCTATTTGTTAAGTAATCTAACGTTTTTAAGTTGTGTTTTAAACAGGGTTTTCAAAGTGAAGTGATTAAATATAAAAGTACGCCGTTATGATGCCTGAGTGAAAAGACATTATTTTACAAAAACTCTGTTACGTTGTCCAAATACTTTTAAGTATTCTAAGCATTTAATATATTAAAGCTGTTTTTCTGCCCAATTTTTTATAAAGGTTGAAATAAGAAATAAGCACGAAGTTATTTTATTTTACTTGTGTTTAAAGTATAAAATTTGTTAATTATATTAATGTATATATATAGTTTATTTGATATAAAAATAAGTCAAATATGGACTTAAATATATTTTGGTATCTCACTGTTTCAGTTAAAATAACTGAAATAGTATTTGCCTTAATATTATTTAATTTAAGGTTAAGTTATTTTGGGTTGCAAAACTCTATTGTAAAAATCATGAGTTTTAACTATTTTATCTATTTTTATAAAATGGGTATTTTAGTTATTATTTATAAATACTATTATAATGCTCGCATGAAATATGTGGCATTATAATTAATTAATTTTATATGTCGTTATAAAGTTCAAATGACATTATATTAATTAAAGATCAAAAATGGAAAAAGAAATATTATGCTTAAGGATTTTAATAAATGCCGTGATAAATTTCGCGTAAAAGATTAGTAATAAAATGTAATTGGACCAATTTTATATGCCGTAGTAATGTTCAAGCGAAAATAGAAGATAATATTTAAATAGGAAATTATATTAAGAATTAAAGGTCAAATAGGATTAAAATGCATTTTTAGTGAATTATACTAATTCACTATTTGCTTATATTATATATGTATATATTGCAGTGATTATATTTATAACGCTTTCCTGAAGCCAGAAGAATTACAATGAATATTTCTTACTTATTGAGGATGATACGTGTGGTTTAATCTTTAGCAATGTAGTGATTGCTGTTTTATTTAATTATATGCTTGATATTTGGTATTTAATATGCTTAACATATTTTGGTTGAAAGTATGTATATAATGTTGTTTGCATGAATATATTGTGGTATGATATGAGTCTGTTAATAATAAGACTGGAGGTTTAGGTACAACCAACGGATAAACTGGGTTTAGGTACCAAGGCATCAAGCAATTGACTAGACCAACGGATAAACCGAAAGTTTAGGTACCAAGGCATCAATACACTGATAAGACCGATAGATAAACCAAAGGTTGAAGTAGTAATAGTGAGATAAGGTAAGTAAGTAGTAATAACAAATCTGGCGGGCACAAGGCCCACTGTTAGAGCACAAGGGCCCATAGTAGGCTGGCGAGCACAAGGCTCACAATTGATATGGGAAGTATGGTTCCAATAAAAGAGTTATTACTCAGTAATTAGTGGTAACATATGGCACTAACAATGTGATAAGTAGAGATATGGCTTTGAATTATAAAGAGTTAAAGTAAAAGAACAAGCATGATTGTATGTGGATATAACTGTCATCATTTGGATGCATTGTATATTGTTAGATAAATCAGTGTGTCACTATGTGGTTGAGGACCATTGAGTCACTCGACCACAACATGAGATTGTAGTGTTAACCACAATCACATGCGAGTTTTTGCAGGAATGAAGGAAGTAGCTGATAGGTTGAATAAGGAAAAGATCTTTAGTTTGTATTAGAATAATATATGGTTGCATAATATTAATACCGCATGTGGCACGTATGTTATCATTTTTTATTGTAATTATTGTATCAGAACGAAATGTTATTATTTTATATATTGACGTTATTTAGTCAGCTCTGATGTGTCATTGTAAATATATATATATATATATATATATATATATATATATATATATATATATATATATATATTTTCGTTGCCAATTATTTAACTCTGATGACGTCGTAATATCACGTGGAAATCAAAATTTTCATTTACGCTTTTTATGAAAAACGGGGCCTTACAACGAAGTTGCTGCTGTTGCTGCTGCTATGAGAGTTGATACCAATGATGACCAACGCAATAAAGAACTCTCAAGGACTATTACAGATTCATCATTTGCTGCTGGAAGAAGGATGGCTTAACGCTGACTGATTTATTCTTTAACATTCCCCTGCAAACTGATGGGAGGAACTTCCTTCAGTTTGTCTTTTGCTTCTTTGAATTTTTTTTTTTTTTTTGGATTGACCTGGGTTTTCAAATTGTACCTTAAAGCCAGACTTAGGGCCAACTTCGGGCCAAGAAAAGAGCCTACAAAAGGCTTTAGTAAGCTTGGGTCTTAAACATTACCTCAAGCAAGAAATTGGGCCAAATATGGGCCAAAAAGAAGAGAGCGAACAAAAGGCTTAAATGGACTTGGGCCTTTGAACATTTGCCTCAAGGTAGAAATTGAGCCAACAATGGGCCGAAGAGAAAATAGCCAACAAATGGCTTAAATGGGCTTGGGCCTTTGAACATTTGCCTCAAGCTTAAAATTGGGCCAACAATGGGCCAAAGAGAAAAGAGCCAACAAATGGCTTAAATAGACTTAGGCCTTTGAACATTTGCCTCAAGCTTGAAATTGGGCCAACAATGGGCCAAAGAGAAGAGAGCCAACTATGGGCCAAGGAGAGATTTTCCTCCTTTTTTTTTTTCTTTTTTTTTTTTTTGAATGTTCAACGAACCATAATGATTACAACGAAAACAAATACAACTGAAACAAAAAAGTGAAAGTGAAATATAGACCACTCTTGTGATGACCAATTCAATAGAAGAAAGGTGAAACATACTGTGATAACTGAAATACAACATAAAAGTGTAAAAAAAAAAAGTGGAGATACAACTAAGACAAACACACAAAGGTGTAGAAAATGTGGGGATATATTTTTAGAAGACATGCGGGTAAGAAAGGACACAGATGTAAAGAGAGAAAGAAAAGAAGCAGAATTAAAGAGAAGGAGACAAGTGTGTGTTTGGAGACGTGTGTGATGGGAAACGTGGCAGAAAAGTGACGGGAAATGTATGCTTTTGGAAGTGAGAGAGAGCTGATGATTATTCAGCAAGTTTTAGGCTCACTTTTGCAATAAATGTTGGGCACAGAGCCACAGAGGCATATGAGAAATTGAATCATCATTTGAGAGAAAAACTTGCACAAAACAACGAAGGAGAGAGATAAATGAAGTTGTTTCTCTGTTAAATGAGAGAGAGACGAGGTGGTTGGCCGGAGAGGGTGCAGTCTCGAAGCAGTGTGTGGAGAAACAGAGGGATTCTTGAAACGGCATAGAGCGGTTGGCAACGTATGGGATTCTCGATCTACAATTTTTTTATTTTTTATTTTTTTTTGGAAGAAGATGGCAATAGAAGGTTGTATGGTAAAGAGGTGCACCGAAATGGGTGTTAAGGATTTGAAGTAAAAACAAGGTTTGATAGGGAGAGGTTTCCTCGTTTTGTATGGGTGGAGAAGGTGAAGCTTTGTTTGAGGTCTTGCTGGGAGCTTGTAAAGAACAGAGGAGAGAAATCTGTCTATTGTGGTGTTGGGTGTAAAGGTTGGGCAGAGGATTATGTTACGGTTTCTGTGTGGGTGAAGAAACAAAGGTGAAGGTGAGGTGTTTGATAAAAATCCTGAAAGAGAGCAGAGAGTAACAAAATGGGAAATGAAGAAGGTCTGAGAGAAGACAAAAGAAAGGTCTGTGGGCAAGTGCGACAGAGCTAAAAAGGAAGAGGAAGAAGGTATGATTTGGGTTTCTCTGGAATTGGGGTTGGCTTTTTTGTGTGTTGGATGCAGAGGAAGAAGAGGCCGTTCAAGCTGGAATTGTGATGTTTGAAGAAATGCTTCAAAGAGACGTGGAGTGGGATGAGAAATTTTTTTTTTTTTTTTTTTTTTTTTTTGGTTGGGTAGTATCGCCTTCGGAGCTGAGACGGCTGTGGGGACGAGAGAGCTGGAACGTTTGATGTGGACGAGAGTTTCAAGCATTTGGCAGATGTTTGTTTGCAGGGACTGTTTTGAGTGGATGTGGGTGTTGGTGAAGTGTTTGAAATGAGGGATTTGTGGTTGCCATGGGAAGGATCGAAAGACTTGGCGTTGGCCTATTCAGGCTCTGATACCATGAAAGAAAATAAAGAGAAGGAGAAGACAGAGAAGGGAAGAAGAAGAGGAGAACACATGGTAAACTAAAGGACTACATTTTGTCTAGATTTCATTACACATTTTAGTTACAAGAGTGAACAATATATAGAGCTGTAAAGGAAAACACATCCCATAAATTATGGAGTGAAATCTGGAGGAAATCAGGGAATCATGGAGAAGATGGTTGCTTCTGATATGATTCCTGTCAGGCGTGAAATGAGCTTCTAATATGGTTGTCACCGAGTATGGTTGCTGTCACAAAAGATCAAGGAATGGGCTTAATGTCTTCTGAGTTCTGTTGTCATGGTTAGCTTGTTGGATCATGGTTTGAGTCTGATGACTTGCAGCAGTAGGTACCTTTGCTTGTTGAAGAGGTTCTGGAAGAAGGATGGCTTACTTCTGACTGATTTATTCTTTAACATTCCCCCGCAAACTGATGGGAGGAACTTCCTTCAGTTTGTCTTTTGCTTCTTTGAATTTTTTTTTTTTTTTTTTTGATTGACCTGGGTTTTCAAACTGTACCTTAAAGCCAGACTTAGGTCCAACTATGGGCCAAGAAAAGAGCCTACAAAAGGCTTTAGTAAACTTGGGTCTTAAACATTACCTCAAGCAAGAAATTGGGCCAAACATGGGCCAAAAAGAAGAGAGCCAACAAAAGGCTTGAATGGACTTGGGCCTTTGAACATTTGCCTCAAGTTAGAAATTGAGCCAACAATGGGCTGAAAAGAAAATATCCAACAAATGGCTTAAATGGGCTTTAGCCTTTGAACATTTGCCTGAAGCTTAAAATTGGGCCAACAATGGGCCAAAGAAAAAAGAGCCAACAAATGGCTTAAACAGACTTGGGCCTTTGAACATTTGTCTCAAGCTTGAATTTGGGCCAACAATGGGCCAAAGAGAAGAGGGCCAACTATGGGCCAAGGAGAGATTTTCCTCTCTTTTTTTTTTCTTTTTTTTTTCATTCTTTTTTTTTTTTTTGAATGTTCAACGAACCATAATGATTACAACAGAAACAAATACAACTGAAACAAAAAAGTGAAAGTGAAATATAGACCACTATTGTGATGACCAATTCAAACGAAGAAAGGTGAAACATACTGTGATAACTGAAATACAACATAAGAGTAAAAAAAAAGTGGAGATACAACTAAGACAAACACACAAAGGTGTAGAAAATGTGGGGATATATTTTTAGAAGACATGCGGGTAAGAAAGGACACAGATGTAAAGAGAGAAAGAAAAGAAGCAGAATTAAAGAGAAGCAGACAAGTGTGTGTTTGGAGACGTGTGTGATGGGAAACGTGGCAGAAAAGTGATGGGAAATGTATGCTTTTGGAAGTGAGAGAGAGATAACGATTATTCAGCGAGTTTTAGGCTCACTTTTGCAATAAATGTTGGGCACAGAGCCACAGAGGCATATGAGAAATTGAATCATCATTTGAGAGAAAAACTTGCACAAAACAACGAAGGAGAGAGATAAATGAAGTTGTTTCTCTGTTAAATGAGAGAGAGACAAGGTGGTTGGCCGAAGAGGGTGCAGTCTCGGAGCAGTGTGTGGAGAAACAAAGGGATTCTTGAAACGGCATAGAGCGGTTGGCAACGTATGGGATTCTTGATCTACAATTTTATTTTTTTTTTGGAAGAAGATGGCAATAGAAGGTTGTATGGTAAAGAGTGCACCGAAATGGGTGTTAAGGATTTGAAGTAAAAACAAGGTTTGATAGGGAGAGGTTTCCTCGTTTTGTATGGGTGGAGAAGGTGAAGCTTTGTTTGGGGTCTTGCTAGGAGCTTGTAAAGAACAGAGGAGAGAAATCTGTCTATTGTGGTGTTGGGTGTAAAGGTTGGGCAGAGGATTATGTTACGGTTCTGTGTTGGTGAAGAAACAAAGGTGAAGGTGAGGTGTTTGATAAAAATCCTGAAAAAGAGCAGAGAGTAAGAAAATGGGAAATGAAGAAGGTCTAAGAGAAGACAAAAGAAAGGTCTGTGGGCAAGTGCGACAGAGCTAAAAAGGAAGAGGAAGAAGGTATGATTTGGGTTTCTCTGGAATTGGGGTTGGCTATTTTGTGTGTTGGATGCAGAGGAAGAAGAGGCCGTTCAAGCTGGAATTGTGATGTTTGAAGAAATGCTTCAAAGAGACGTGGAGTGGGATGAGAGATTTTTTTTTTTTTGGTTGGGTAGTATCGTCTTCGGAGCTGAGACGGCTGTGGGGACGAGAGAGCTAGAACGTTTGATGTGGACGAGAGTTTCAAGCGTTTGGCAGATGTTTGTTTGCAGGGACCATTTTGAGTGGATGTGGGTGTTGGTGAAGTGTTTGAAGATGAGGGATTTGTGGTTGCCATGGGAAGGATCGAAAGACTTGGCGTTGGCCTATTCAGGCTCTGAAACCATGAAAGAAAATAAAGAGAAGGAGAAGACAGAGAAGGGAAGAAGAAGAGGCGAACACAAGGTAAATTAAAGGACTACATTTTGTCTAGATTTCATTACACATTTTAGTTACAAGAGTAAACAATATATAGAGCTGTAAAGGAAAACACATCCCATAAATTATGGAGTGAAATCTGGAGGAAATCAGGGAAACTTGGAGAAGATGGTTGCTTCTGATATGATTCTTGTCAGGCGTGAAATCAGCTTCTAATATGGTTGTCACCGAGTATGGTTGCTGTCATAGAAGATCAAGGAATGGGCTTAATGTCTTCTGAGTTCTGTTGTCATGGTTAGCTTGCTGGATCATGGTTTGAGTCTGATGATCGACTTGCAGCAGTAGGTAGCTTTGCTTGTTGAAGAGGTTCTAGAAGAAGGATGGCTTACTGCTGACTGATTTATTCTTTAAAAAGTGTCACACATTGCTAAGAGATCCTTGTCTTGTGGACTTTATAAGCCATGGACACCCCTCCTCTCTCAAGGCGTCTTTTGAGAGTGAGTGAGGCCCATGGACTTTTACACTGATGACAGCATACCAAATCTAGTTGGGAATTACTTTAGTACTCTAGACGAACACCAGATGATGAATAGGATCCATTTTTCAAATATTAACAAGAAAAGGATAACTGAAAACTGAAAAGGGGCAGAACTCTACCACATGTAGTTCATCATCTTGTATTACTCCCACAAAAAATGTTGAGAGAACAGCAACATGTCTCCAACATGACGCTGAAACAATTCCTTGTTCGTTAAAAGCCAGCCACCTGCAGGCTTCTAGTCCTCCTCTGTTTGATGCCGTTATGGTTTCCCTGACAGTTGAAGACGAAGAAAGAGGTCTTCAGAATAATCTGCAAAGTTTTGAGCATATCCTGGACTTCAACAGGGGAAGCAGAAAATTAGCATGAGATTCATGAGAACAACATCAGAATGCAGTTATCACCTACAGTGTGCAAAAACAAAACCAGAATGAACTCATTGGTTATAAAAGAGATGGTACAGTTGTACCTTATGAAGGTTGGTTTGATCCCACCAAAGAATGGCGTCCAAGGCCGAAAGTTAACCTTGATGAAGAGACTAATAGAGTGTGGAAGCTTTTGGTGGAGAATATAAACAGTGAATGTATTGATGGAACAGATCGATGAAGATAAGGCAAAATGGTGGGAAGAAGAATGGAGTGTTTCGTGGACGGGCAGACTCTTTTATCGCACGCATGTGTCTATTACAAGGTACCAATATTCAATGTTATTCATAAATTCTTTCAAAGGGGTTATTTCATAAATTTATTTAAGAATGCATAAGTTACACGATGTACGTAGTTCTATGTCAGAATCTTCATATTATGACGCGGTCCTCAACCAGAGACAAAACCACATTGAGATTAATGGGGGCCATGGCCCATTGTTTTTCAATTTTTCTTTAAAAAAAAAAAAAAAATTGTTGTTAAACTAAATATATAAACTTTTTTTTTAAAAAAAAAAATTAGGCTTGGTCCTATCAAATAAGGCTTGACCCTTCATTGGTCCCGTCAAATGAAAAATCCTAATTCCTTCCCTATCCTCAGCCCTCGCCTAATGCACTAGTTGGCAACACCACAACTTGCTTTTTTTCCTTACCAGCCAATTCTTCAAAAATATTTCTTCTAGTGCCAACTACATACCAAAAACTACCAGACCAATGTCTAGGTCTAAGAATGGAAAGAGTACCCTTGAATAGAAACCCTTTTTCGGTTGAATTACCACTGACTTGCTAACCATACATTTACCTTTGATTAACGCTAAAGACTTTGGGGGGCACGAAATCAACTTAATTTTAAGGATAATGCTTTTGTGTGATTCTATAACATTGTGAGATCTTTCGTTACTTTAATTTTCATTTATTATATTCTATTTATTTCATTGTTAATTTTTGAATTAAAATTATTTTGTCTCAACAAGAATTTTTGCACCATCAAAATAATTTTCCATGCCAACATGAATTACCACTGAGTGGGTAACCGTACCATGCATACATTTAGTCCCCCAAAAAAACCAGTGTCAAGGATTAGCCAACATGTAAAAGTTTTAAGGAAAATGAAGTAGAGGAACGTCTCTAGTTTCTTGATAAATCACCTTCAAAATATGTGATAGTTTTTTTGTTCATCTCTACTTTGCCTGAGAAAAGGCCCTTGCTTAGGTCCTCTGATCTTTCGTGAGTTTTTCTTTTTTTCTTTTTTCTTTTTAAGGCTCTCTTTCTTGAGTTTGTGAGCTCTCTCAGGGACCTAGATAAAACTTATCAAAAAAATAAATAAAAAATTATAAGGTGGGAAAAAAATTCTAAAAAAAATTTAAAAATATAAAGTAAAAAATAAAAATTTAGCCTACTGGCCCCCTACAAAAAAAAAAAAAAAAAAAAATTGGCCATTAACCCCTGCTTATAAAAACTTTTGGCTCCGTTCCTACTCTCTCCCTCACCTTCTCTGTTTTTCTCTTCCTATTTCGTCAAGGACTCGCTCAGTCAAACTCTCTTTCGTGGGCTTTTTTTTTTTGTCTACACTCTTTCGTGAATTACATCCAGTCCATCAAAATTTCTACTACCACATAGAAGCCGGCTCCGGTCCTATTTATGTTATTAGACATTTTGAGATCTCATTAAATGTGCTACTAATTTATTCTTGAGACGCCCCAGAAATTTAATAGCAATTTTAAAGCGGGAAGATGGGAGAAGAACGTACTATGGGAAGAAATTTCTTTTCTTCTTTTCATTATGTTCATGCATGCATGGGATTTGCTGAATGATAGACAGGATTTAATAGTCTTTGTGGAAAGACATTTTTGTTGAACTTTTTGTAGACTCTTCTTATTTATTGTTGTATATGTAAGGGTCTATATCGCCTTATTGATGTACAGCGACCACCATAACTCGCACTAATTGTTTGTTTGACTATGGTATTATGATGATCGACTAAATTAAAGTAAGGATTAATTAAATTTATTGCAGCATACAAAAAACGTACTTTATTGTCATATGGCAAAGTGATCGAGAGAACATATGAATTTTATTGGCCAACATGATGTGGCACATATGATTTTATTGGATAGTATTGGAGGTACGTAGGAGGTCGATCGATAGTGTTGTTTAATCCTAATCCCTCTCATGGCCCTTTTATTTTAAAATTAATTTATGTAAATCAATTTACATAACTTGCAACTTAAGAAAACATTAAAAGAAAAAGAATAAAAAATTTTAAAATAAAGTGGTTGTTCTAGATCTTAATTAGCTAGGGTCAAATCTTAACTCAATAAAATAACGAAAGGAAAATTTAAAAGATTAAATGATGTTTGCACAAAAGAAAAAATTTAAAACATATAATGATATCTATTAAAAAAAAATTAGCTACTTCCATTCTGTTTCAAATCATTGTGTCATTATATGTGTACTAGTGTTTAATTAGTATATATAACTTCCAATTGAAAGTTAACATGCAAATTCATAACATATATATATATATATATATATATATATATATATATATATATATATATATATATATATATATATATATATATATATATATATATATAATGTGACTTGAAAATTTGGGAACGTTCGTTGTATCATTCCATTCCAACAATATTGCTGATATTAATAAACATTTTACAAATTCTGTATCATAACACAGAAGATCATCTTCATATTCATATGGTAAGATTAACAACAAACAATGCCGGATGATTAAATTACAGACAAGGATAATACTTTCCATTATTAATAATATTAAAGAACTGAACTCGAGAGAGAGAGAGAGAGAGAGATAAAAATGGTACATTCATGGGGTCCCTTTACCCTCATCTGAATCCACAAATCCCGGGGGTAGTGGAACGAAAGGAAAAGGAATGGTTGGTACAAATGGGAAGGTGGGAATAGGGGGCAATTTAGGAAATGGAAAGGTTGGAATGAAAGTAGGGATAACAGGGTCCGGAAGAAACATGGATTCTTGCAAGAATGGCAATGGCGGTGGGTCGGGGCTTGAAACAGCTGGGAATGGGATGTTTTCAGTGAGGGAAGGCGCTGGGAAGGTGGTGGGTTGAAGCATTGCGGATGAAACATAGGATCCAATTTCTATGGTTAATGGCTGTTTTATGTCCGACAGGCGCCCAGATGCCCAACATGGCTGAAAGTTGCAAACAAGCATAATAGGAACAAGAAAAAGCACGTGAAGAAGCTCCAGCACTACTACTGTGGAAGCCATGCATGCAAAAGGATATGGGACGAGAGAGTTGATGAGAGTAATATATATATATATATATATATATATATATATATATATATATAGGCTCTGGAATCAAAGAAAGCGTGAATGAATATATATTAGTTTAGGTGCATGGTGGTTGGAGGTCATGGGTTTCATTGCACTTCTGCTCTAAACCTAGTTGTTGAATCATGCACATTTGTTTGCCTTTGACTTTGCACACCAGCTTAATTAGGGCACTATGGTCCGGTATAGGTTTGTTGTTTCAAAAAGTATGATTTGAAAAAGTAATTTTTAAAAACGCAATTTTAAACAATTCATTTTCTACGATTTGATTTAAAATTACATTTTTATCTACAAAATTGCAATATCAAACGCATTTTATATTTTATATATGGGAGTTACAGCTCCTCGATTCAACTATTTCACAATGCATGCACATTTTCACATGAACCAAACACAAAATTAGCGGGTTAAGGTTTAATATAATCAAATTCGAGTCAATTCACTTAACCCATGATGGCTGGCCCGTTTATAATATTAGATTTTTTTTTTTTTTTTTTTTTTTTACAATAATATGTAGTTTTGTGGATCTTGGTGTGTATGTTTGTGATGCAGGAGAAAATCAGGCATATATAAAATTTGAAAATTATTTCTTGAATAAGATCAACCCAAGAATGAAAAGAATCATACAAAACATTTGAAGATTATTTTAAGAATAATATATTTTACTTTATGTACAAGAAATTTACTTTATCTCCAAGTTTACAGTTATGTTTTGTATTTTTATTTATTTCAATTCTTTTTCTCCAAGTATGCTGCTTGAAAAATACTCAAATTTTGCCTATATAAAGGCATGTTTGTATTATGTTAGAATGAAATTTTGAAGTATCAATTAAAGTTAAATCTTTCAAAGTTATTTCTCTGTCTGCTTATTTGGGTCAATTAGGGTCTTTCTCTTCCCTATTTTTTATTTTCTCTTTTCCTGAATTTCATTGTTTTCAATATTCAATTCTTATTTTCTGCTGCTATTATATGGTGTCAGAACAATCTTAGTTCTGTTCGGCGTCAGTTGGTATCAGAGCTTAAGCGTCTTCTTGGGGTGACTTTTCATCATTGGTCGTGGTTGTGGTTGGCGTGGACAAGTTCCGAATGAGGAAATCTCCTACCATGAACTCAATTTACAAGACGCGATGATTGAAGACTTGCAGAGGCAGGCTGCAGAGTTAGCTCAGTGTCTAGCGGCACAAAACATGGAGATGTATCACGATATTGACGGTCGTGATTCAGAATCCAATTTCGAGAAACCGTATCACAATCCTGTTCTGATTTGGGAACAGCGTAGCCGGGATGAAGAGTTTGTTGATGAAGAGTTTCAACATGAAAAAGATGTTAAAAATCATTCTCAATGTTTTATAGATTGGAATTTTTCACCGACTTATGATACATATATCAATGATGAAAATCTTATAGAGGTAAGTTTTTTTGTCATATGGCCCAGAAGTTGAACAAAAAGTAAATAATCATGTGTTTAATAAAAGTCTAAAGAGTGAAATATCTCAATGGGGTCTTCTGAAAGTTAATTATATTGATTTTCTTGGGATTAAAAATTTTCTGTCAAATTTTCCTAAAGAAAATCTTGACCTTTGTTTTAGCATGTTGGAAGAAATTTTGATTTTTCGTAGTCAAGACAAAATTGGAAATTTTTGGAAACAAATTACAGAGAACGAATTTATGACAATCAATCAAGAGCTTGTGAAGATTATTTCATTTCAAGTTGGTGCAAGTAACTTCATATCTAATATTCAGAGTCATGTTGTGATGGGTTGCAAGTTATCTTTCTTCTGATATCAAGTTGCTTTGGGGTTGAGAAGTATAGAATGAAATGAATTGATTCGACATTCAACAAATCGAGGCAAAGATGATTCGAATTCGAGGACGAGGATCAACCCGATGAGACTGATGCAGGAGAAAATCAGACATAAGATTTGAAAATTATTTCTTGAATAAAATCAGTCCAAGAATGGAAAGAATCGTACAAAATATTTAAAGATTATTTTCAGAATAATATATTTTACTTTGTGTACAAGAATTTTACTTTGTCTCCAATTTTATAGTTATGTTTTGAATTTTTATTTCTTTCTTTTTTTCTAAGTATTCTGCTTGGAAAATACTTAAACTTTGCCTATATTAAGGCATGTCTGTATTATTTTGGAATGAAGTTTTGAAATATCAATTAAAGTTAAGTCTTTCAGAGTTATTTCTCTGTTTGTTTATTTGGGTCAATTAGCTAAGACCTTTTTCTCTTCCCTATTTGTTAATTATTTTCTCTTTTCTTGAATTCCTTTTTCAATCTCCAATTCTTAGTTTTTACTGGTATCATATGCTATCAAAACAATCTTAGTTCTATCAGGCGTCAGTTTGTCTTTTTGTTTTTTTTTAAATTAATCATCTCGTGTAGTGAACAAAGACCAAAAATGATATGTACATCTTTGTACATTTTTTTTTTTTTTCTAAATCAACCATTGAATCTGTATGACTCATATATGGATTCTTATGAGTCCTATAGATTTAATGGTTAATTTAAAAAAGACATGTACAAAAAATGTGCAATAGATGTATAAGAATCATTTCACTTAGATGATGTTAATTAATATTGTGGATGATTTCAACTAGAATTTTTATTATTGGATAAGGATTATGAAGATGATCTGTTACAAGCATCAATTGCGCTATTGGGTTAAATAATTCCCATGTCCAGCTATGGGTTTCTAGTGTTAATAGACAGGGTTTTCAACCATATCAACGTTAAAAATAAAATAAAAAAATCAGGTTTGTTTCATCTAATTTTTATCTCATTGATTAGATGCAATTCCAAGTCAATTGCTATTTTTTAAATTATACATTTTGAGAGTTTATTGTTTGATTTTAATTTTTGGAGATTGAATGTTTTATCTCTAAATTGGTCACCTTTAGAAACATCTATTTAAGCACATTGTCTACCTCTATTGGAATTGATAGTTATTTTGCAAACATTGTATCTTAGTAAAATTGTATTATTTTATGTGGGTCGTGTTGTGTTGTTCGCTTATTTAAATGAGTCGTCTATTAGAGTTAAAAGGTCTTTAACTAAACGGATCATGCCAGGATTGATCCTTAACGAGTTGGCAACTCAATTCAAATCTGACATGTCAATCCAGATTACCAACCCTATTAGCACACCACCTGATGTATAATACTTGTGAATAAAATAATTTGTATTCGAATTTCAAATTATGAGTTATTTTCACAGGTAAAGTACACTTATATCTCCACCAGGGCCAGCTAAATGCTTAGGCGAATTAAGCAATCGCCTAAGCCCCAAATAAATATAATATAATTAAGTTTTCTTTTATATATATATATATATATATATATATATATATATATATATATATATATATATATACACATTAAAAAAAAAATTAAAGGCCGTTTTATGACAAAAGAAATAGTCAATGCGCTTTAAGTAATTAAGGCTTCAATTAAGATAAAAATAAATACAAAGAATATCAAGGAAGAAAAGAAAAGAATATATATATATATATATATATATATATGAAAATTACATTAATTGCATCCTTACTTATAATTTCACATGAACTTAAAACCAATATATTGACTAAGTTCGTTCATTAAAATAATTTTTAGAATAAAGTAAATTTTGTTTTGCACAAACTAAATTCCACATAAAAAGAATTATATGTAACTCAACACAAAATATAATATCTGTTGAAATTAAATGTCTCCTAACATAGATGAATTTTGCAAGTAGTTTAGCAAAAAAAAAAAAAAAAAATCCCACCTAAATTTGTTGCCTTAGGCCTCAAAATCTATTTAACTAACCATGATGTCCGGTAGTTTGCTGCAGCATTTCGGATATAGTTGATGTCCAATATTCTATTCAATTACTTACACACACTCGTATATTATTAAAACTATTAAAAATCATGTAAAAATAATTAGATATTAAAGAGAATGTGATTTGAATTTAGAAAGGAAAATAGGCAAGCGATTGTGCAGAATCATATATATGCATCTCATGATATAACTAGTTTCTTAAATAAATTGATTTTTAACAATCTAATATCAGAACAAGTGTGATTCGCTGCTGCCCAATATTCATTGGAAGGCTTGGCAAACCCCGTTGTTGCAGAAGTAGGGGCTTCACGAGAATTATTTTAGAGGGTGATTCTTTAATTGTGGTGAACGCCCTCAATACAGCTGATAAGAATTGGTGCAACTTCGGGCAAATCTTGGCTGATATATATATACACAAGCTGGTACTCTCCTGTTTTCAAAGCTGGAAAATTTGTCACATTAAAAGGGGTGCAAACTCAGCTATCAGACAGATTAGCAAAGGAGGGAGTTCAAAATGGCACAGATCGCATTTGGATTGACTGTATCCCGGAGAATATTTGTGCTATTGGAATTTCAAAGATTCAATCTTTGAATGTATAGAGCTTTGCATGCTCTAGTTTGTTATTCAATTTTTTGGAATGATTTGAGAAAAAAAAAAAAAAAAAAAAAAAAAAAAAAAAAAAAGGAAAAGAAAGAAGGGAAAAATACAATTTAGTCCCTCAAACTACCATCTATTCTCTGTATGGCCCCCCCAAACTACCAAGGCTTGCACTTTGGCCTCCCAAACTACCAAAACCTTTAAGAAATGCCCATTTTGACGAAATATCCCCATAATGCCCCTGTCACGTATCATTTTTCAATTAAAAATAATAAAAAATTCAAAATTCAAAAAAAAATTAAAAAAAAATTAAAAAAAAAAAAATTACTCTCTGTGATATTTTGGCATTCAAAACATTGGCCAATAGCTACTTGGGGCTCAAGGATCACAAGCTTTTTTATCAGGTGAAGGGTATTTTCCAGAGTGGGGCGAGCTTGAGCTCGACCGAGATCAAGGAGCTGATGATTGCGAATCGAAATTTGCCGAGCCGGGCTATAAAATCGGTCATCACGGCGTTGCAAACAGACGGTCACCGGAGGGGTGTCGGGAAGATCGGGTTGCGATTGGGAAATAACGTCACCCCAAACACCTATATTTTTTAAAATAAAAAATAAAATTTAGTTTCTTTATTTTTTTAATTTAGTTTTATTTTTTTTTAATTTATTTTTGAGTTTTTCTTATTTTAATTGAAAAATGACATGTGGCGGGGGTATTGTGGGAATATTTCACCAAAAGGAGCATTTTTCAAAGGTTTTGGTAGTTTGGAAGCTAGAGTGCAAGCCTTGGTAGTTTGGAAGGCCATCCGAAAAAATGATGATAGTTTGAGGGACTAAATTATATTTTTTCCAAGAAAAAAAAAAAAGAGAGAGAAAAAAAGACTTTGCGATTTGAAAAGCACTGCATTAAATCACATAACTAGAGATCGTCTTAACCTATTTCTACTAACTGAAAATTACTTAACAGTAATTGGCTATTCACTGTAGAGTTTAACAGCTCTATGTAGTTTGATTATTTGATTTGTCAAACGAGTCTCGCAAGAGACTTTGGACCTAATTGCCACGAGATGCGCCTAGGGCATTTTTATTTTTTTTTTAGAAAATTTAGAAATTAGAAGTCCACCACTTATTTTAATATTTTGAAATGAAAAATAGAACAGGAATTAAAAAACTTTTTTTTTCTTAGGTGTGTTTGGGATTGCGATTTCGTAGGCAAAAAATACGATTTTAAACCAAATCGTAGAAAATTAATTGTTTGAAAATTAATTTCTTTTTTTAAATTGCGATTTGAAAACGTAAAATACTGTTTTTTTAAATCACAATCAATGGGGTGTTTTTTCAAGCCTCATGCGTTAAACAATATTTCTCAACATTAGTAAAACAACGTGTTTTTCATTGCTTAAACGGTGCGTTTTGGCAAAGAAATTAAGTCATCTTCTACCTTTTGTCATCTTCAACCTTTCATCTCAAGCTGAACTGTGTGTGAACTGTGACCTTATTATAAATCGTTGAATAGGAAAAATAAAAAATAAAAAATCAAGTCCACGAGTTGTGAATCCCTGTCCTTTTGGAAAATATTTACCCCTTCATGAAAGAGCAGTGATCATACCAACAAGCTGAAACCAGTCACTGATGCAAAGGAAGTGGCCATGGAAGCACTAGAAAGAGCTAGCTCTCCAAGATGACCTACAAACATGACTAAAATCACCTGCAAACAATCTACCAGGAGATTAACCGACACAAGTGGCCCTGCTAAGGACAGCTGCTTCTTCACCTCTACGAGATTGCAATAACCTCATCTTTGTTGAATCCCTTACTAGATTGGAATGCTTTTCCTTGAGCTTTTGGAATTAATGGTGATTCCAGACTTGCCTTTTGTTCTTCCATATTCACCGAGAACAAAGTCTTAAAGCATCAAGTTCATGAGAATGAACTATAATAAACTATCCTCTCTCAACATGGCTTAATAGCATTTGTCAAAAAGTTATTCGCTCATCATGGGAAACATATGATGTATTTTACAGAACTTTAGGCAAAAAGTTATTTCATCTACCGGACATTTGGAAGAAATTTTATTAAAAAATGTATGGAGTTTGGGTCTGATGATAAGTTGAAAAATGCAAGGAGTTTGGGTCTGATGATACGTTGAAAAATGCAAGGAGTTTGGTATTGATTTCATGTAAGAATAGCCACTGTCTTATAGTACAATGATCAAAAACAACAGAAGAGTAGACCAAGTTAGGAACAATGGAGGTTTTCCCGGGTAGAAAAAAATTGGTGAGGTCTGATTCCACACGTAGGATGGACTGGAAAAAAAGAAGAAGAAGAAGAAGAAAGACTTAGTAGTGCATGGGGACTGAGTTGTGAGCATGGGCCGAAAGGTGTCAAGGAAGACCCAGTCATGGAAAACTCTTCCCTAGTCCCGTGCTCTACGAAGCATGTCAATGGCGACAAAAAAAGAACAGCCATGAAGATGGAGGAGAGGCCCAGTGGAGATATAGAGATGATAGAGGGATAAAGATGTTGTAGAGATGAGAGAGAGAGAGAAAGCGATCGAGAAAGATGAGAGTGTGTGAGAGGAATGAGGGAGATAAGGGCAAAAGAGGAAGAAAATTCATTAAAAACGCACATAAGGCGCACATGACGGGTTGACCGTCTATTTTAACCACTTTGACTGACGGAAGGGGGTGAAACATGTAATTGTGGTAGTTGAATGCTCTATTTTAGTTGAGTTGGTAGTTCATAGGGGTATCGCGCATTTTTTGGTAGTTTATGGGGGGAAAAGGTAATTACCCATATAAACTATCATTCAAACACTTTAAGAGATTTCAAGCAAAATGAATATAATTTCTAGTGGAGTTTTCAACTCAACAATTTACGTATAATTAATATGACTATGTGGAATGGCCTTTTCTGGAGAATATCATGCGCAAAATGGGGTTTGCTGAGGAGTGGATTGTGTTGATCATGACTTGTGTTAAAACGTTCACATATTTGGTGCTGATCAATGGGACACCCACTGGTCAGATTATTCCCTCTAAAGGCTTAAGGCAGGGGGACCCTTTATCCCCATATCTTTTCCTCTTATATGTCGAAGGCTTGAGCTCTCTTCTAGTGCAAGCAGAGAGTGAAGGCAGAGTGACAAGTGTCCCTATAATAGCTAAGGGTACCCGGTTGAGCCATCTTTTTTTGCTGACGATAGCCTCCTCTTTTGTAGGGCGAGTTTCATTGAGTTGGGGAACCTCTTACAATTGCTGAATACCTATGAGAATGCTTCAGGATAGAAACTAAATACGACTAAAACATCCATTTTCTTTAGCAAAAACACTCGCAGTGCTTTCAGAAGCTACACCAGTTCATCAGTACGAATATCAGCTACTACAAGCTACGAGAAATACTTGGGACTTCCCGCTTTAGTGGGGCGGTCTAAGTCATATGTTTTGCAGGTCTGCTGAATAGAGTGCGAAAGAAGATGGATGGCTGGAAGGAAAAAATTCTCTCCTAGGCAGGGAAGGAAATCCTGATTAAAGCGGTGGTCCAGGCAATTTCAACCTGTAGCATGAATGTTTTCAAGTTTCCAAAGATTTTGTGCACGCAACTTAATTCGTTGATGAGTAGTTTTTGGTGGAGCCATAATAATGGACCTAAACAGGTAAGTTGGTTGAGTTGGGGCAGGATGGGGTTGTTAAAACATCAAGGTGGGATGAGCTTCCATGATTTGGAAGTTTTTAATCTAGCCATGTTAGCTAAGGAAGGTTGGAGACTCACACAATTTCTGGACTCTCTGGTGGCCAGGATCTTGAGGGAGAAATATTACCTTGATGGGACTTTTTTGCAGGCAGTGTTGGGTAGAAGACCTTCTTATGCTTGGAGGAGCATTTTCCAAGCTAGGGAGGTTTTGAAGGGAGGACTGGTGTGGATGGATGGAAATCGGGAGAGTATAAGGATTTGGGGTGACAATTGGATCCCCCCTTCTTACACTCATCAAATTCACTCTCCAGTAAGGGGTTTGGATGTAGCAGCTCGTGCGAACACTTTTATTGATCAAACTACGGGCTGGTGGAACATTCCACTAATTAGGGAAAACTTTGATCCGGGTGAGGCTGATCTTATTTGTAACCTAGTTTTAAGTCCACTTCGGCAAGCTAATAAACTGATTTGGAATGGAACAAAAAAATGGGGTCTTCTCGGTTAGAAGTGCCTATCATAGGGAGATGATGAGGAGGAGACAAGCTTGTGGTGAGTGTTCTACGGCTTTGGAGGAGAGCAAGTTTTGGAGAGCCATTTGGACCTTGCCCGCACTAGTAGCTTTGAAAAACTTCATCTGGAAAGTCTGCAAAAATCTGCTTCCTACAAAAGAGAACTTATTCAGCAAGAGGATTGTTCCAGACACTACATGTCCGCTGTGCTTGGGAGATGTAAAGACCACCTATCATGTGCTATGGAGTTGTCCATCGTCGATGGCTATGTGGCAAGAGTACAGCAAGAGGGTTCAAAAGCTTGCCATCAGGGAATCTGAAGGTATGGATCTAGTCAAAGGGCTGATGGGGAAACTGGATGAAGATGTATTCCTGGAAGTCATGTATGTGGCTAGGTTGATCTAGATGAGAAGAAATTCTGTTGTGTTTGGTAGGGAAATTCTATCCCCCTCTCAAGTGGTAACAAATGCAAAAGAAGCTATGAAGGGTTTTATCCAAGCTAATTAACTACAGGCACAGGGATGAGGGGGTTAATATTTATTGCACATGGCGCAAGCCTTCAGAGGGAATGGTGAAAATAAATTGGGACGCAACAGCGAGCATACATAATAAGAGGGTGAGCATGGGAGTTGTGGTGTGGGATGAAAATGGTGAGCTAGTTGCTGCTTTGGCTAAGGGATTGCCATACATTGCCGACCCTAAGGTAGTAGAAACATTGGCTGCTTGGCAAGCAGTGAACTTGTGTCATAAGTTGGGTATCCAACGAGTTATGTTTGAAAGGGATTCACTTATTGTAGTGTCAGCTTTGAACAAAGAAGGCCCATGTTGGAGTGTGTTCAGTCAATTGATTGTAGACACAAAAACAATGCTTAGCAGTCTATGTTCATATGCGGTTAGACATGTTGGTGGGGAAGCTAAAAAGGTTACTCATTGTATGACTATGTTAGCCTTGACACATCAAGTAAATCATGTGTGGAAAGAGGAATACCCTTCTTTTATTTAGAGTATTGTACTTGCTGAGCAAGAAGGTTCTTTTGAGTAATGAAATTTCTTATCATTTCAAAAAAAAAAAAAATTACGTAGAATTAGTCGGTGCCATATGATGACTGGGTAAGTTGTTATATTCTATGAGAGAGAGAGAGAGAGAGAGAGAGAGAGAGAGAGAGAGAGAGAGAGAGAGAGAGAGAGAGAGAAGCTTGCTTATCTATATATGAACTTCATTAATTGCATAATACTTGAATCTCCTACAAGAAAGTGAGATTTTTGCACCTCGAAACCTATCTAGTTTTGTTTTAATTTATTTTATATTTCGTAATTTCAATATTAAATTTTTGTTATTTCACCATCACTCCCTCTCCAAAATCCGTTCTCCTTTCATGCCTTTTCTCTCTCTCTCTCTCTCTCTCTCTCTCTCTCTCCATTTGTGCGTTGTAAGTTTGACTTGTTGTCTAATTTATGTTCTTTCTTTTTTTTCCTTTTTTTTTCACTCTTGTTGGAGACAAAGCTATTGATTAAATTATTCAAAAAAGCTCATGCTTGACTAAAAAAAGAGCTTGTTTATGTTCGTTTGTTGCCTAAACAAGATAAGTCCAAACTCATATATATATATATATATATATATATATATATATATATATATATATATATATATATATATTCATTGGTGAAAAGAAATACTGCAAGTTCAAGGGTCCCTTTAAAGCCCTCTAAGGCCCATTAGTCTTCGAGCCCATAAAGGTCCTTGGGAAGAGACCAAACACCCCATCAACTTATACCCTCAAGTGTTGTAATGACCCCGCAACCACACACCTTAAATATAATAAGGGCGAGTGCACGGAACACTATGTTAAACATCTCGAAAACATAAACTCATTATATCAGAGTTCTATGACTCGCATCAAAAACATCTATACAATAAATACCACATCACACACAAAGCTGACAATAAAGATCTATATCTTAAACTTTACATTATACAACTATATAACTTAATACACTAGCTTGACAAAAGTGCCACAGGCGGCACCACGCAAAAATATATCATGAGTGCTTATAAACATAACAAAAATAATGTACAATCTACAATATAGGCTAAAACATTAGCTTAACTGAAATACATGCATCATTTCATAATCTCAATTATAGTAGTCCAAGTATGAAGAGATTGGATCCTCATCACCTCCAACAACAAGATCGATGCAATTATAGGGTTACCACAATAATATAGTCGGATATGTAAGTCCACAGTATCAATAAGTATAGAAATTATTTACTTTTAACTAAATGGGTTGACTTTTAAGTTTTTACCATGAGTTTACAATAATAATTATATTAGGTTTTACAACACATTTAAAGCATTTACTAGTTGATAAGGTAAACACTGTAAATAAGAAAAATTTTAGAACATAATATCTTAGTTGTACGTATATGTGCATATTTTGTATTCCGCACTAGAAAAATACACATATAAACACATCTAAGTCATATGATATTTACTTATAACATATAACCTAACTACACATGTATACACGCATTCATGCTCCAAAAGTGAAACACATGCATATACACATATCTAAGCAAGAAACCATTCATAAACATCATATGCATCGTAGCTATAACTATATTCATACATTCCATGTCCCAATCCAAGAACATATGCATACAAAAACATCTAAGCATGGAATCCCTTCTAAAACACATTGCATAAACATCAATACAAAACCATGCAATGGATGCTTTCATTTAGCCCATTTATTCCCATTTCCATTCTTTCTCATGTCTCACTGGGAACTGGATCCCGACAGCTATTAAGGAACATCCTTCGCTTACATTCATATCATTCATGAGGGACAGATCCATTTAACTGTGAGAGTAAGCTTAATCAACAATCTAGGGACTGATCCACCATAACATCATTAGGTTAACAGCATCAAGGGCTAGCCCTCAGGGACTTGTCCCTTAGTGTGATGTTGGGGGTTGGACCCTATACATTAGTCTCTTATGTTCTTTTCATCTTCTATGTACAAGTTCATGATGCATATCATAAAACTATCTTCACTTTATTTTCATAACCATGCAACATTCAATTTCGTTTCTATTTAACAGAGTTTAAAACACTTATCTTAACACGTGAAATCATCAAAAGTACTCATAACTCATACTAAAACATAGAGTAGTTGGATCGCGTGGTGGGTTGGATATTTATATAAAAATCTAACTCAACTTTCCACTCTTTTCTTTATAACTTGTTTTGACTAAGTAAACATTGGAATTAGTAAAGAGTCATGAAACATAAATTTGTAGGACTTTGAACTAGCTTTCCAAGGCCATAAAGTATGCCCTCATACGATATTAGAAACTCGAGATATGATTTTTTACTAAAGTAGATCTGATTAAAAAATCACAATTTCTCTAAACTTTTTAAGTGTTTTATTATTTTAATTGTTATAGTTCAATAACTAGCAAACACCCAAAGGTGTTTCATTGAATGATGAAACTCCAACCGACAGATAGCCCCAAGAGTTTCATGTATCAACGACCCATAACCGACGAACATGCATATGGTCAACATGCTATATAAGGAAGAGTGTTCCCTCTTAACAGCCTTGCCTAATTGAACCTAGTACTATAGAAGGAAGAATTGACTCTATAAGGAGCCTAATAGGGCATATCAAGAAGGGAAGACATTCATGATAATTTGCCAGCTTCCTTACTAAATCCTTGACCTCTGATTTTTTTATATGAGGCCTACATGGCCTTACTTATGGCGGTTCTATAAAGAAGGTGACAAGCCCTAAGTTTGAGGTATGCACATTACTTCCATTCTTAGTCATACTCTTGATTCCTACCTTATCATAAACTTTCTTGTTGACTTAAGCAACAGAGTGTTCACTCCTGCCATACCGAGTCACCTATGTCTATCTTCCTTTTTTCTTTCTTTAGGTATTCCTAACTGGACTACTGGGAGGCGGTTAACTGTATCAACATTCATGAACAATAATGTAAATATAAATGAGTTTGAAGCTTGATTGATTAATAAGTCAAAACTCAAATATATGCATTAACAAACTTGTGAATATATGAAACTTGGTAGTTGGTACAAATATGTATATACGTTTGTATATATAAATAAATAGACAATACATTGACATGAAATTGGATTGCATATGTTTATAAATAAGATTATAAAAAATAACCTTGTTGTTTATTAATCTATGGTAATATAAATAGTTTGTTATGTACGATTTGTTAATATAACTTTGTTGGTGAATTCAACCTGTACATGTGTGTGTGTGTTTTTTTTATTTTAAAAAAAGTCTATATAATTAACTAAAATAATATAATATAACTATAGTTAAATAACTAATCCTTAGAATAGTCCCCAAAAAAACTATCAAGGCTTGCACTCTAGCCCCCCAAATTATCAAAACTTTTGAAAAATGCCCATTTTAGTGGAATATCCCCATAATATCCCTGCTACGTGTCATTTTTCAATTAAAAAATAATAAAAAAATTAAAACAAATTCAACAAAATTCAAAGAAATTAAAAAAATTAAAAAAAAATTGGAAAAAAAATTAAAAAACTAATTTTTTTTTTTTTTTTTTTAAAATATTGTGATTGACCAGATGACGTATTGCTTCTTTTCAGAATCGTCGTTGGGCACGATGTACGCCTGCAGCTCGGCGAGCTTGAGCTCAGCCGAGAGCGAGCTGATAATTGCGAATCAGAACTCGCCGAGTTGGGCTATAAAATCGGTCATCACGGTGTTGTAAATGGACGGTGATCGGAGGGGAGTCGGGAAGATCAAGTTGCGGTTGAGAAATAACGTCATTCCAAACATCCATCTTTTTTTTAAAAAAATAAAAATAAAAGAAATAAAATTTTAGTTTATTTATTTTTTTAATTTTTTTGAATTTTTTGATTTTTTTTTGAATTTTTTTTTATTTTTAATTGAAAAATGACACATGGCAAGGGGATTATGGGGTATTTCGCCAAAATGAGCATTTTTCAAAGGTTTTGATAATTTGAGGGGCTAGAGTCTAAGCCTTAGTAGTTCGGGAGGGTATTCAGAGAATGACTAGTAATTTGAGTGGCTAAATTGTATTTAAAAAAAAAAAAAAAACAATTTCTAAAATGTTTTTACCAAAGTAGCCCGGTATCGTTCCAACCATTGGAGCAGACTGGCAATTGCAATGATTTTATAAAACTCTAACAGACAGAGAACCCCAACCCAACAATATGAAAGAATTTCAGGTTGTGCTGTACGCTAATCTGGAAATGTCCGACTCATAGAGAGAGAGACCCGGACTTGAAGAAACTCCGAATCAGCCATGGCCGGTTCCGATCTCGAGAAGTTGATGATCAAAGCCGACAAACTGTGAGTATCTCTCTCTAATCGCTCACATATACACACATGTATGTGTACGTTTTCACTCAACAACTTGTGAAATTTGTGGATTTGATTATTGGAACTAGTAATTTTTATTAGAAACAAACACATTCCGACGATTTTCATAAAGCTGCAAAAGTAGTTTTCGTTTTGGCTAATAATCCTCGGAAGAAGAAATTCCATTTAATCATTGGAGCACCACTAAAGTTTCCTCTGGAGTTACTTGTACATTTTGATGGACGATCCATAAATGGAAATGCTCTTGTAATTTTGTGATGTTAATGATGGTGGTCACTTAGGGTTTTCTTTCTACCGCAAATAGGTGTTTGCCAACACGCTTGTTGAGATTCTTTACAAATTATATGATATATAAGTTTTTGGACTTCACTTATAAACAGCTATAGAATGTTACTTGAGAAATCATGATGAAGAAGTAGCTAATATTATTGTATTCGACTTAGACTGGGTCTTCGATGAGTCATTTGTCTCCTATGCAAGAGCCTACAGTTTGTGAATATCTGGCGTTTTTGTTTCTATTTGCATGATAGAAACTGTTGTGTTTACAAGTTTTCATTTTGAGTTGCCAAAGACATGAAATAAAAGGCAAGACCGTTTAAATTGTTACTATATTATTTATGTTCTTGTTTCGGAAAATTATCTGTGAGTGAGATATATATGAGCACGTGTATGTCTCTCTCTCTCTTTGTGTTTGTGTTCTGTTTCTGAGGATTATCCAGAACAGATAATAACCTCTTAACTTTCGTAATTTTTCTTTGTAGGAGAGAGGCAATCATTGTTTTTGTATTTGACAAATGATTTTTATTCTTCACGCATGCTACTTTTTCTCGTTTCTGAAATTGTTGATTGCCTTTACTTTGCATATTCTTAGAACAAAACTCAGTCTTACAAGGTGGAGTGCTGATTGGAAAAGTGCTACTCAGTTGTATGAGCAGGCCGGTACGTAATTCTTCACGCATTTGTAGAGTTTTAAATTATATACAGGGTATGTAGTGACGTGGATATTTCAAAGGATAAAAGAGGGTTGGGACTGCCATACTTGTTTGGGAACTATAGAAAATAATTTTTTCTGCTGTAGCTAACGGGTTTAGGCTCACCAAGAACTATGACAAAGCAAAAGAAGCATTTGAGAAAGCTTCGAAAGGACAAGAGATGCTTTCTTCGTATCCTCATTTTCTTTGAGTAGCAGACTAGCATGGCCCATCCTTCGGGTGTCATTTGGCCTCATGCTCTGATTGTATTTGATTTTCTATCTTGTTATATATCCTTTACAAATGGATAAGACCCTGGGACGCTGCTAAGCATATGGAATCTGCTGCTGCTCTAGCAAAGGAACTAGGCAAATTCAGCGAAGTTGCTGATTTTTATAGAAGGGCATCTGAGCTATACACTGTCTGTGGGAGATCACAGCCTGCATCGGATGCTCTTGCGAAGGGTGCCCGGTAAACATATGTTTCGTCCTCTTATGTTTTGGTGCTTTGAATCCTGTTTCCTGTTACTTTAGCATATTTCCCATGGAGGCACCCCTCAACATATCTTGACTCAGTTAATGAAAACTTTTTTTCTTTTGATAAGTAACTCAGATAATGAAAAACTACTTCCAGTTTATGGAAGTCCTGTGAAAATGATTTGCGCTGTTGAGTTTTATATCTTGCCGTTTAAATCCAAGATTGCGAATGGGGCTGTTATTATAATTGGCAGTCCTATGCATATCATAGTCATAATAGAGGTGGATTAATTTTTATGATATCTGAGAATTGATATATCACCATCATCCCTTTCTTCAGTGGCTCAATTTCGATGAAAATTTTGTTCTTCAAATGTTATGAACAGAAATAACGGACCAATCATGGCCCGCATGGCCAAAATAAACACTATAACTTGCCGAGGAATTTAGTTTCTCATCTAATGTTATCATCTCTTCACAATTTCATAAGTTCTTAATGTTCATAGTTTATAAGTTTTTCAGACATAGCTTTTTTCTTTCGACTTTTTAAATGCATCATTTTTCTTTTCCAATATCAATTAATATTCACTTATGAAACATATATAGGAAGGAGGTTGCGTAAAACCTTGATAACCTTCATTGCTAGTAGAAATTTTTTTCCCTTGCGAGATTCCTATGCCAATGGACAGTGACCTGTATTACTTATGTATGGATATGCATATCTCTATGTATATGTGTGTGTTCTTGTTTTTTCATTTCCCCTTTTGTTCTTCTACTTCATTTCATTAAATGGTGTAAAACTTATTGTTGAGATTATGGCCTCTTGTCTCTGTTTTTACACTCTTATTCTTACTATATCTTACCATTCAATTGAGGATGTCTTTGGAAAACAAATTGAAGTATTACTTTCCATTATAGTGCTCTTGAAGATGCTGTGCCTGATGAAGCTATTCAACTTTACACTGATGCTTGTTCTATTCTCGAAGAGGATGGGAAGGAACAAATGGCCTTTGATCTATATCGTGATGCAACAAGTGTTTATATAAAACTTGAGAAGTAAGTTTTGATGGTATTGACATACAAAGTCAATGTACTTGTTAGAACCATGGTAAAATGTATATTTATATGATTGAGTGGATGAAGTGAACCCTTTGTGCTTCTCTAATATACTTTTAAATACTTTTATGTATCAACTTCAGACAGTTTTAAGTTGCATAAATTGGTACTCTTTTAAAAAGCTTAAAGGTCCTGGTCTTATTTATTCTTTCATATCCGGGTAAAATGCACTTCCATTGCAATTGTAAGACACTTTTTCTATTTAATAAATTGGTGTCTTTGGGGACATGCTACTTGTGTCCACCTGTCTTTGCCACTTATTTAGAGACTTATAAAAAATATTTCACATTCATTTATCTGAAATATGTGCTAAAATTTACTGGTCTAATGCATTGTTGTCAAGGAACTTATATAGAGGTTTAGAATGTCAAATTATTTTTCCATTGACAGTTCTTGTGCTTGGAAAATAAGCACGCAGATATCACTAGACATTACATTGTATTCCATAAATTCCTAAAAAAAAAAGGGTGAAGGCATATCACCGTGTTTGGATTCATGGGAGTTGCTATGTCCAATACCCTGTGTCTTTGTAGAAACATGACAGTTGTGGCAGTGTCCAGAAATTGTAGCTGTATGATGGCTTACCAATTACTTGTTAAAATATGTGCCTTGTGATAAATGGTGCACTTTCGAAAACTGTCATTGATGGTGAATCTTGATAAGTCGCAGATGGAGATACTGTTAAAATTTTATATTTCACTGTTACTTCCTGAAATATAATTTCTGGGAATTGAGTATGGAAACTAAAAGAGAGAAAAAGGGAACAAAATTGACTGTCCACTTCTTTTAGATGTTGCATTTGTCATGTTTTAGGTGTATGCACTGGGAACTTATGTTGAATATGCAATTTCAAATGAATGAAGTTTATTTTCTGACATCAATAACAGTGGCATAGATATATATGATTGAATATTTTGGATGTAGTTATGTGTATCTATGCCATTGTGCCCTCAAAGCCTTGCTGTAAGGTTGACGTGTCTGATACTTTGTGTTATTTTCATATTTTGACATTTGTATAAGCATTATCGACTCCTCCAGTATTAACTTGTTGGACACGTTAAGAAATCCTTTTAATCTTGAATTTATACATCATCTGGCTGTTGTCAGCATGCATGGACATCATTACCAATACGTTAATTTAGGATTTAAAACAATATTTTTTAAGTGTTATTTCGCTTATTGATTCACTTGCTATTCTAAAGGTTATTGTTAATTACTATTTTAATCATTACATTCAGGTATACAGATGCTGCCACTTTCCTATTGAGATTGGGCTTAGCAGCTGATAAATGCAAGGCAACGAATAGCAAATGCAAGGTCAGAAAAATTTGTTTTTGTGTTCTAGTCTCTATAGTTTATATAATGTGTCCAGCTTCCTTCCGCTGTTCCCTTGATTATGAGAAAGAACTTTCCTTTCTTTTCTCACTAATGTCATTCTTTTATTCCTTCCTTTCAAAATTTGTTTGTAACTCATTGATTCTTTTAACTGAAGGAGAGTGTGCTGCAAGTGAACTCTTGCTAATTTCTCTTTAGAACATGTATTTTTTTAGAATTTTTGAGCATTCATATGCCTTAAGGCTCCATTTATGCAGGGTCTGCTCTGCATCCCATCTCTGCACCATTAGATATTATCCTCTCTACTTATCAAAGAAAGATATTATCCTCACTACTTATCAATGAAAGATATTATCCTCTCCCACCTAGCAAATTCTGTTGTGCCATATCATCTGGTATATAAATGTTAAATTGAAAAGTCAAGACCATTTATCTGGTTCTACCCTTACCATGTGATACATCTTTGTCTATCCCAAAGAATAATCTGGTATATCCCATAGAATGACCATAGGTTACATCTTTGTTCTTGTACAATTGTCCTTTACTTTGGACCGGCCTTGAATTTTGTAGCTGTTCCTTTATTACGAATAAAAAAGTTGGAAAAATTATTTTCTCTTTTCTTGCAGAGTCAACGTCAACGTTTTATTGTTTATCAAGGAAACTTCACTTATAGCCTTTGATCTTTCATTGGTTTTGAAAAAAGGTACCCAAACTTTAAAAATTGTCAATTTAGGGTATCCATCTTTCTTTCTTTCTTTTTTGGTGTGTTCCTTGTGGGTTGGATTGGGGTTCTTTGTGCTTGTAGGCTTAGGTTCTTGTGAGTTTGTTTGGTGGGTTTCTTTCTTTCTTTTTTTGGGCTTTTTTTTTTTTTTTTTTTAATTTCAACTCTCCATTAGAATTTTCCGTTAAATCCTGTCAAAACTCTCAAAATACCCATGTGTTTATTTGTTTAAAAAAATGGTTGAAATTGAAAAAAATTGAAAGATGGATACCTTAAATTGAGACTTTTTAAAGTTTGGGTACATTTTTTCAAAAGTGATGAAAGATTAAGGGTTATAAGTGAAGTTCTCCCTTGCTTATCTTGCCACGTTTAAAAAGTCTTTTTGCACAGAAATCATCCCTGACATATCTTTGTTGGTTTCAGGCATATCTTAGCTCAATTATTGTTTACCTCTATGCACATGACTTCAAGGAAGCAGAGAAGTGCTATAATGACTGTTCTCAGTAAGTACAGGTTTTCTTGCATTGACTTCTGGCATCTATGATATATTGGAATACCCAAAATATAATGGAACTTCTTTTTTTTGGTTTGTTCTTTTTTTTTTTCAACATTCAGATTAGGACAACATTGCATCCCTCATTGTTCTATTTACAGCACAAATGTATGGATCAACATTGCTAAACTTCTATGACGGTTCTGATTATCTCCTATTGCTGTCTGGTCTTCAGTTAGACATTCCATTCATTTTCTTCGAGGGAAAAGAAAAGGGAAACCATCGGGCGATATCTGGATCCAATGTTTTATTTTTATTTTAACTTTCTTCTTTGGACTGTTCTTAAAATGGTTATGCATAGACCCTCATGGAATCAAATGAGCAAACAACTTGCTCCAAACTTTGGTTTTCTCTGTCAATATATGCTTTTGCATCAAGAACTTGTTGCATAAAAGCTTAAGAACTTGTTTCATAACATAGTTGCAGAACTAATTGCAGTTTTATAATGTTCTGACTAAATGAATTCCTTTATTTTTTCTTTTCTTATGACATCAATTTCCACCACAAAGGATTCTTCTGATGTGACTCACTACTTTTTCCCCTTCGTAGAGTTGATGGGTTTTTGAGAAGTGACCAGGGCCGTTGTGCTAGTAAGCTTCTTTCTGCTTATTCAGAAGGTGACATTGAAGAAATCAAACGTCTGGCTCAGTCAAGTGCTGTTTCTAATCTTGATCATGTGGTAAGAATTTCAATTCCGCTCTACCTTGTTATTTGTTCAACTTTGCCTGATCCATTTTACAATAATACAATGTTAAGTGGAATTCATTTAAAAGCTCAAAGACGCAACTCAAGTACAAATAAAGTATACAAGAGAAATACCTAACCAGAAAAGGAACAGAAATCTAAAACATCATGAAAGCTAGAAAATTGAAAACAATCAATGACATTTTTTTTTTGTAAGTAATGGACAATTTATTAAAAGCCGCAAGGCACCCTTAAGTACATAGGTAGTATACACAGGAAGCTCCTAACTAAAACGAGCAAAAGAAAAACCCAAACGAAACAGCAAGAAAAACCCACAAAACCCGAAAAGCCCTCAAACCTGAACCCACACTAAGCACTCGACGCTAGACAGCGTGAGCCTTGCCTTTTCCACGCCTAGAGGACGTGCCATAAGCATCATAGTTGATGGAGCATTCTAAATTTAGAAGCTCCCTTCTACTTTGGGCTTAAGGCGAACACCCTTCACCTTCCGAGGGTGGTCTTCTTCAATGTCCTCGATCCCCTCACACAAATGCCCCACCAAAGCCCAATCCAGAAAAGTTGCAGGGGAAAAAAACCCAATGGATAGGGAAAATCTCCCAAAAGGTCCTCTTCAATGTCCTCCCCAACCCAAATATCGCCTCCCTGATCCCTCACAACCAACTCCAAAGATGAGTCGATACCAAATCCAACCAGCCACTTCTAGGATTGGATCCAATCATGTCTCCTTGTCATCAGCAAGAGGAAGCTGAACAAATGGCAAGGCCTGGGGGCAGTTCAAGCCCAACACTACTTGGGACATCAGAGAATGGACCACAACAGAAGAGCTTGGCTTGAGAAAAACCCGCCAGAGAAAATCCCTTCCCAGAGTGGTTTTTCGATCATCAGAACTCAGTCTCAACCACTGGCGGAGAGAGGCCTAACCCCAAAGGCACGACAGGTGGAGCACTGAAAATCGAGACTGCCTCGGTGATCAAGCTATCACCCATATTCAAAAATTTGCTGCCCTTCATCTTACAGCTATAACACTTCACGGGTTTAGGAGCCGGCAAAGATGGGGGCACCAAAACTAAATTCAAAGGCTTGGTCCCCGCAGGTGTTAGGGGATCCAACGCAGCCGGCCCAAACCATACCTGGCAAACACGCCTTCGGCGGAGGAATGGTGTGGTCTTTGGCATTCTCAGATGGTGCCAATGAAAAAGGCCCAGGCTGCTAGCTTTGAGACTCAAGGTCACTGGTGGGATCTGAATTGCGGCCTCCGACGACGACGCCAAGGGAACACAACACGAGATGTGGTCTACTTCCACCTTTGGAGCCAAGATTGAAGACTGAGAAGATGAGGATACTATCAAACACCGACCGACGATATCTGACCATATCAGAGAGGACCCCTGTTGCTGATTGTCAAGACTCACAGAAGTTGGTGTAGGCTGATCTGCGAGCTCAATAGACCTCACCAGTGAGAGCTCACAAAAGCTGGTCTTCAAAACTATGTAAGCAAGAACGTATCACCGGCATCATCTGTCCTTACTGGAGACATCCTAGCAAGTCGGACTGGACCAGAAGTGGCTAGGACCACCTCTGGCAACAACTCCGGAGTATCAAAACACTGCTTGGAATGGCTTGAAACCGCACCCGGTGAAAACGGACCTGCCCCCATACCCGACAAGATGGTGGGTTTCACCACACTTGTTTTGGGTTTGAACTTAAAACCTGGACTTAAACTTGGGCTTAACCTTACTGGGTTTACCCATTACAAGAACGGGTTGAGGGATCGATTAATACTTGAGCTTGGGCTTACGCTTAGGGGACCAAGCCACCCCTCCTTTGAATCGCCCAACTCTAATGGGCTTGCAATTCGACCCAGCAGCATGAATGCATCTAGCATACCTCATCCCTTCCAGAATCTTCCCCATACCTTGTCTATCTCCACTCTAGCCTTCACGAGATACCTCTGCCAATCCCAAAGAAGACGTAATATCTTCCTCTTTACAAAGCATCTACCGCCCCTTACATCTTCATCATCAAAGAGACAATTCCCATTGCCTTGAATAGAGGGGATGTTAGAGTTGTTCTTGCCCAGCGGTTTGTCACCGGCATCAAAGACTGTAACCAACGGATCTCCAAGCTCCTCCGCCGGAGTCTTCTCCATTGCAGAAAAACTGGGCTCCGCCTGCAACACCTCCACAAATGGACCCGTACCCAGCCATGGCCCCTCCTTCACACCCTTCTTCTCCGCTGAAGCTGGAAACCCAGACCCATACCTGACCGAAGCAGCAAAGAAATCCTTCACCTTACGCAACTCTTTGGCAAATTTTATCCAGCCCCACCCATCAAGACCCTTACGGATCACAATGAGCTCTCTCCGGCCACCCAATCCATAACCCACTGCCTGAATGCACCATCATGTGCCGATGAGTAATAGAGAGAAAGATGAGAGAGTTTTAGGAGAAATCTGATAGATTGGTGCTATAATAAATCTGAACCTGATTGTCTTTATGTTTGTACTCTCTTTTGTTTTTTCCATAATTCTTTCCCAACTAGTTTAAAGTTGTAGAAATTTTCTATATAAATCATTATCATGATTTTTTCTTCTTTTTATATTTATATTTATATTTTTAAATTTAAGAAAGAATGGAAAGCTTCATCCACAGTTGTTGACATTAATTTCACGTGTCCACCCAAGTGTAAAATGAAAGTGCAATAAAATTAAAAGTATATCTAAAATTATGGAAACGCTTAAAATACGTCAGAAATATATAAAGTTGTTTTGGTATTCTTGGTGTTTGACATGTGTCTAATGATATTGGGAGTGTCCAAGTTTATGTGATAGTGGCCAATTGTTCCACTGAAATTTCATGAAGAAATGTCACGCCCCCAACCCCATACCTCACAGCAGGTCAAGGGTGCGACCTATCTCATAGAATCATTGCACAACGTAGTTATGCCTCCATGAATGCAGCGGAAAATCTAAAACTTTTTATCATATAATACGAGAGGACTAAAAATTCCTGAAATGAAGCATTTACCTTTAACACTAACGTGAAACCAACAGAGATCTTCAAGTGCTCAAAAAATATTTAGCTTACATTAGAATTTACAATTTTTAAACAAAATCTCTTTTACGCATCAACAAACCTATAACTTAGTGTTGCCTCCTAACCCTGCTGCTCGGCACCGCAAAACTGCACCCCTTTTAAATAAAAATTTAAAGGTTGAAGGATGGGTCCACGACTCAGTAAGGAAAATAAGTTAGTGCTAGTTGCGAATGAATGCCTTGATAGTCGTATTATATCAAGGGAGCCGGGAGTCATTTGCAAAATGGATTTAGAAAAAGCTTATGATCACGTTAATTGGGATTTTCTGTTGTATATGTTGAGGAGATGCGGCTTTGGGGGCAAATGGTGTTCGTGGATAGCTCGGTGCATTTCTTCTGCTAAGTTCTCGGTGCTTGTTAATGGCTCACCAAACGGTTTTTTCAGTAGCTCTCGAGGCCTAAGGCAAGGAGACCCTTTGTCTCCCCTTTTGTTTGTGTTTGTTATGGAGGCGCTGAGTCGCATGATTACTGCGGCAGTGAGTGGGGGTGTGTTGGATGGTTTCAGAGTGGGTGATGCTTCTTTTTCCCATCTTTTGTTCGCTGATGACACTTTGATTTTCTGTGATGCTAGCTCCTCAAAGATTCGGTCTTTGCGAGTCCTCTTGCTCTTATTCGAGGCTGTCTCGGGGCTTAAGGTTAATTTGGCCAAATCCAGCATTATTCCAGTGGGGAATGTCGATAATGTGGGTAGGTTAGCTGGCATTTTAGAGTGTGAAGTTGCTTATTTGCCTGTGATGTATTTGGGTCTTCTATTGGGGGCTCCTTACAAGTCTACTCGTATTTGGGATGGAGTTATTGAGAAGGTTGAAAAACGGTTGGCTAGTTGGAAAAGGTTATACCTCTCTAAGGGAGGGAGAGTGACCCTTATCAAGAGTACGCTCTCTAACTTACCTACGTACTACATGTCTCTGTTCCCTATTCCGGTGAGTGTTGCTTCTCGCATTGAGAAGTTGCAACGAGATTTTCTTTGGGGTGGCATGGGTGAAGCTTTTAAATACCACTTGGTGAGTTGGGAGAAGGTTTGTACTCCAATTTCGAATGGGGGGCTTGGCATTAGGAAGTTGGTTCAGTTTAATCGCGCATTGCTAGGCAAATGGTTATGGCGATATGGCATGGATAGGGATGCTTGGTGGAGAGTCGCGGTGGACTCAAAGTATGGAAGTTTGTGGGGTGGGTGGTGCTCCCGAGAGGTTGCTGGGGCGTTTGGAGTAGGGTTGTGGAAGTTTATAAGGAAAGGTTGGGAGAAATTCTCCAAACTCCTTAGATTTGAGGTGGGGGAAGGGAGTAGGATCAGATTTTGGCATGACTTGTGGTGCGGAGATTCGATTCTGAAAGAAGTGTTCCCTGATCTATTTGGCATTGCTCGGGTGAAGGATGCGTCAGTGGCTGATAATTTGGAAAGTTTGGGCGGGTCCATTCAATGGAACGTGAGCTTTATTAGAGAGGCTCATGATTGGGAAGTCGATGTTTTTGCCTCTTTTTTCCAGATGCTGGGCTCCACCAAGGTGAATATGGAGAGGGCAGATTGTCTTAAATGGGTCCCATCCAAGAAAGGTGTGTTCAGGGTGAAGTCTTTTTTTGGTTCTATGATGTGTGCTGGAGGTACTCGATTCCCATGGAAGTGTGTGTGGCGGTCTCAGGCTTCCCCGAGGGCAGCTTTCTTCACTTGGTCTGCAGCTCTAGGCAGAATTTTGACCTTGGACAATCTTAGGAAGAGGAACTTAATTATTGTGGATAGATGCTGTCTTTGCAAGCGGGATGGGGAATCAGTGGACCATATTCTTCTGCATTGCGATTTGGCTTCAGCTCTATGGAACAACATTTTCTCACGCTTTGGGATTGCGTGGGTCATGCCTAGGAGTGTGCTTGACTTAGTTGCTTGTTGGTGGAAGTCTGGGAGATCAGGGAGCGCTACTTCTTGGAAGATGGTGCCTAATTGCCTTTTTTGGTGTATTTGGAGAGAAAGAAACCTTAGGTGTTTTGAGAATCTAGAAAGCTCCCTTGAGGAGGTGCTAGAGTTGTTTCTTCATACTTTGTATGTCTGGTCGATGGCTTATTTGTACCCTTTATCTATCAGCTTTGCTGAATTTCTTACTTCTTTTTCGCTTTCTAGTTAGGTGTTTCCTGTTGTATACTTCTAGTGTACGTAGGGGCGCCTTACGCTTTCAATAATACTATCATTACTTATCAAAAAAAAAAAATTTTATAATAATGATGCAAGATAAAGACATAAATGAACTTTGTTGTAAACACATTATCACTTAACTGTTAACCCTCCTCCTCGGCCTCTTTCGTACTATTCACCCTGTACGATCTAGGGTTGGCGCGTCCCGTAGGACTTCTTTCACTCATCTTGTGGTCACAGGATGAGCCAACTCTACACTTTCTTGATCGATCATGACTGAGCCCTAGAACATTGTCATAGGTGGCACATTCAAGTAAGGGTCCCCTACACTGTTGCGTCATGCTATCCTCTCTTTGTATCTACTTGGTACTGGTAGTAAACTCTGATGTATGGGTGCCATGGGTGCCAGCCTATATATTGCATATGCACTTTCAAAAATACTTTCTTAAACATTCATAAAACTCTATATTGCATGTGCATGTTTTCTATTTTTTACTTGTCTCTTTGAGATGCAACATATACATAAATCATTAAATCATATCACTTACATATCCAGAAAGTATTTTCTGTACATGACATAATAAAACAGTTAATTGCATCATAGCATGCGTCATTTGGAATAAACAATTGTGACGGTAGTCCAGTCTCACTTTTCATGAGTAAAAATACTTAAGGAATGATTTAGAACATAAAATGCCACATGTCAAGTTTTTATAAAAATGCTAGCACAAAATAACTTGCTTACCTTGAGCGCTTACAATTTTAACCTTCTTTGAATACTTCCACCACTTTGGCTCCAAAGCCTACAATCATCATGGACATTTCTCTATTAGCATAATCATTCATTAAAACCCTATTTTTCCTCATTTGGCAAAATGCCCATTAAACTCTTATTATCCACACGTTGTCGAAACCTTAGGTTTCCTTATCTAGAAATTCACGTATCAAAACCATAATTAAACATGTGGTGTCGATACCCTCAATTTCCATACTTGGTATGATTAAAACTCCAATTGAGCCTACATGATCAATGTGCTAACTTTCCTTACTAAACTATTTAGTAGGGTGTTGAAGAAACTCTAATTTTCAATTTTCTTACTATAACTTTTTATGCATGAAATATTGAACTTCCTAACTTATCAAGCCTTTCAACTTCCCTTTATACATGTGTGAGTTAAGTTAAATACATAAATCTCCAAGGTGGATTTCAATGTGGCCGATTGGTTAACTAACCCATGAAAAATTTTGTGCTAACCTTTAAATATCCAAATGGTCACATTTTTACACCAAGTCTTTCTTGCCTGTCTATAAAAATCAAATTATTTCTTTTTCCCTAAATTCCCGACATGCATGTTAAAATCATACAAGCTGTCCAAGCTTGTTCTTGTAGGAAAACTACTCCAAATCTCCATATTTTTCAACAATATCATTGTATCTTTCTTAGTGCAGGCTGAATACTAAATTGGTTCGTAATATTTTCATTTAACCAAATCACATTCAACTGATTATCAAACTTACTAAGGCTATGGCTAGGCCAGATACATAACTGGTATCTGGTGGCTGACGCTAATGTTGTGTCTAGTTTATGTCAAGCTGGTAGTTTTTCTAGGAATTTCCGTAAGTCATGTACTTGGCTAAACTTTTTCACCATTGGTCTACTCGACATGAATTAGGAGTTAATGAAACCTTAAAATTCCAGCAGCTATATGTCAAGGGATTGCTCATACATTTCTTTCAATTTACATATAGCAAATCCAGAATTTTTTTGCCTAAACTAAGCAACCTGAAGCTATAATATTCAGCAATAAATTCTTTTTTAGAATTGTTTAACTGAATCCATTCAAGCTTATAAGAACATGTTCTTAAAATCCTGAGGTAACTGAAACTATCAAAACTTTTAATAGTTAATCTCTCCATATTTTCCTTAAGCTACTGAATTGAAGTATGTAATTTAGAAAATAAATTTTTCACCTTAAATCAAGTTGCTGACTGAGTGTGTAGGACAGAACACTCCCACTGTGCTAGAAGATTTCTCACAATCCACACATCCTCTTATGCACACACACCTCCCTTCTTTTTTTTCCTGTCATCCGTACTACTCTCTTCCCCTCTTCCACCCTCTCCCCTCCCCCTTCTCTTCTTCCCACTATACAGCTCTCTCCTCTTTTTCTCACTCTCTGTACACTTCTCTCTTCTTCCCATTGTACAGTTTTCTCTCCGTCTTGTCAACTCATGCACTGCACCTCACCACACCTCTTTCTTTTGTTTTGTCTCACCGTGGGCTAACCAGCACACCTACGCACAGCGCCACACCTTTTTCACACACTATACTTCCCAACTTCTTACACGCACTTGTGCTTTCCTCACATCTCACCACACTTCACACAACACATCACATCTCCCCTTCACTCACGAACACACTTTCCCTGTCACACACTGTGATGCAGTTGCAGGGGAAGAAATAGGAATGGCAGGGCAAAATTACACTCACAAACGTTGGCTCACACAGTCACAGCGCAGCAGAATCTCAACAATTGCTTAGACATTTTCCATCTCTAGGAAAATTAGGATAAACATTTGGAGTCTTCTTTCATTAATGTGATAATATCCATACACCAGCTTATAGAGTTGTTTATTCGATAAGATAGACATCATAAAATGATAGATAAAGTTGACATCCACACCTAACAACGAAACTTACAAAGATAAATTAGGCTAAAAGCGAATTGTGATATACATATCAAGCAACATCAGATAACTAAGGACATATGGTCCAACTGTTTGCTGGTAGTTGTCAGCTTAGGACTCGTCACATTGTCTCCCCTATGCCAGCACCTCATGCCAAACTACCTCTCCCCTACTGAGCCGTACTACCCACACATGAAAACTCAAACAAAGAAATTCTCAACCTTTTTTGTCAATTAGCTAACCTCGTAAACATTAGAGAGACAGAATCCTGCTTGGACAATTTATGTAATGGGTTGAGAATCAAAACATCTTGCAACCACAAAATCAAATACCAGCAATTTAAAGGACCATATACGTAGGTCTTCTGTTTTCCTTTTTCTAAATTACTTCACCATGGTTTTTTCTTATATATATATATATATATATATATATATATATATATATATATATATATATATATATATTATAGGGGCATTTTTATCTTATTGAAAAAAATTTAGGGACATTTTTGTCTTTTTGCGGGACAAAAGGGGTATATTGCAAATTGAGTGTTAGTTTGAAGGAGATATGTATAGTTTTCCCTAATTTATTTATTGTAATATTACTAAAAGTAAATCCACACTCAACGAAATTATTCTCAAAATGCACCATAATTAAACTTGAATTGAACGTGACATAGGTTCTTTGACACTAAAAAATCTAGTTAATTGCATTGCTGCATATTCCAAACCTGAAACATTACACAAATTTGTTTTCAATTTCTTTTATTGCCATGTCTTCATATTTATGCTATGCACTTAGGCTACAGAGGCCTCGATTATTCATTCAATATGCTTTAGCCCGGAAAAACGTTGTTGTCCACTTGGAACATCCAATAACTCAAAAATTACGTTTTGCATTCCTTCAGCTTAAGGCCATGCCCATCGCCATCACCCCTACCAAAAAACAAAACAACAAAACCAAAACAAAAGAAAGGGAAAGGTTTCAGAGATAGCATCTAACACACGAATGGCAATGAAATTAACAAAATTCAATAAAAACAGCTATAAATGTGAGGACACAGCTTTTCTGTTCAAGTTCGTCATAATCCTGCTCAGATAGTCAGATTAGGTGATATGTGCTTGCTAATACTGCTGCATGCTTATAAACTTGCTTTGTGTAACGGACGTGGTCACGGAGTCGAGCAAAATGAAGTTTAACTAAAGTTGATTCCTAGTAAACTTTCAGGGTAATGTCCTGTGTTTTTTTTTATCAATACTTCTTTTTTTCCCCCTTAAAGTTCCGATCAATTAAATAATGTCCCAACATAGCCGCTATAAAATGATTTGATTTGGCCAAATGTCTTTAGTGGTAATTTTAACAGCTTCATATTTTATTTTATTTTATTTTTGTCTTGGCAATCTTCATTGCGTCTTACTATATAAAATGGCCCTCTTCATGGTCTTGACAATTATGTAATTATTATGAATGTTTACTGTATGGCAATTATCATCAATTATGTTGTGTAAATTTATACCAATCAATTACAAGTAATATGGTGATTATTGATGAGATCTTGGCATATATTTAACTGAGATGGAATGGTTCAGATCATCAGGCTTGCTAGGAAACTGCCTACTGGCGAAGTGAGTGCACTAAAGAGTGATGGTGTGGGAGAGCAAGAAGAGGCACTGGATGAAAATGACCTCACTTAACCGCTCACTGACGCTGCTTGGATCTACTCCTTTTTTGTAAGAATATTTTTCAAAATTTGATTTTATTTTATTTTATTTTATTTTTTTTTAAAAAAAATAAATAAATAAAAAATTGTTTACCTGCATTTGTATAAAAAGTTGCATTGTATTCTCGACTCTATCTATGGGTTAAACACATGAAGAAGTGGTGTACACTTAGAATTTCGGAGTCCTTAAATTTGTTTCAACCTCTTTTCCTGAATGATGTGATGAGAGGCAACAAGTAGACTCTCTTAAATAAAAACTGGCAGAATGACTACTCCGATGAAATTAACTAATTAAGCATGAAACGGACGCCATAATTTAAATTTGTTTTGTTTTGTTTTCTAAAAGCATGTTACCGAAATTTTCCAAGAGTAAACTACTCTTTTCTATTTGAAAACTCATAACACGGGCTATGCGCGGTATTCTTCATTATAATTTAGTTTTAGAATTTAAACATATTTAATCTTTTTATTATAGGTTAAAAAATACTTGTAAAAAAAAAAAAAAATTATCACACATCTTTCAATAAAAAGACAATAAAGGTTAAGAAAATCCAAAAAAAAAAAACAAAACTTCTTAAAATATTGGAGTAATTACTTTTTCCTCCATGAACTACCAAAAAATGCGCGATGCTCCTATGAACTACCAACTCGACCAAAATAGAGCATTCAACTATCAAAGAAAACTATTTTCCCCCTTTCCGTCAGTTAGAGGGGTTAAAAGAAACAGTCAACGGGTCATGTGCCGTTTTACGTGGAGGCATGTTGGAAGATGGTGGTAGTTCATGGGGGGAAAAGAGGAAGATGGTGGTAGTTCATGGGGGAAAAGATGAAGAAAATGAAGGTAAAACGGCCTGTGATGATCACGTGATCCGTTGACCGTTTGTTTTAACCCCTTTGACTGACGGAAGGGGGGAAAAGGGTTGTCTTTGGTAGTTGAATGCTCTATTTTGGTCGAGTTGGTAGTTTGTGGGGGTTTTGCGCAAAAGTTGGAAGTTCATGGGGAGAAATGGTAATTACCCCTAAAATATTTGTTCACATAGGTGTAGTTTATAACGAAAAGGAGTATAAAAAAAAAATAGCAAAAAGAAAATCTAAATTTCAAATATTACAACATAGGTGCTGTAGTTTTTTCAATAGTCAAGATGGTGATGTAATTTTATTTTATTTTTTATTTTTTTTACAGCACCTAAACCGAATCTTACAAACTAAAACAAAAATTTTTCACTCAACATTTAATGAATCCAATAAATCCTCTCACATCACGTTCAATGCTTAATCAAATAATTTTTTTTGCCTTCTTTTGCTTTTAAAAGCAGAAAAACCACTTCAAAAAAAAAAAATGTACCACAAAAAAAAAAAAAAAAACCAATAAAAAAATCAAATATATTAAAAAATAAGACCCCTTAATTTTATTTTAATTCATATAAATTAAAACATATTAAAATCTTTGTTCCAATATCAGTAGTTTAAAATAAAAAAAATAAAAAATAAAAATAAAAATTAGCAGGAGTTTCTAATATTATTGGTATGATACATATTACATTTCGACACAAATAAAACCCATATAATTCTGAACATTCTAAAAAAATACATAGCAAACTAAATAAAATGGCTGAAAATCGAGTAAATCATACAAATGAAAACAAAAATATTCTTTAAAACATTCAAATGAACTAAAAAATAAGACACTTAATTTTAGTTTAATCCATATAAATTAGTAAGATTTATCTTTCTCATGTAGCCTATATATCGAAATTGTCCAATTACAGCTCACTTCTCCCTTCTCTCTACGTTTTCCTCTTGGAAGTCTAGAGGTGAAGTTGTTTTTCTCTAGTCCTTTTAGGGCTGGGAGTTTTTTGCCTGTCCTTGATTCCTTGGGAGTTTTTTGTTTATCACTTTTCTCTTTTTCTGGTTTCTTTCTCTTCTCTCGGTGGTGATTTTTCTAATTTTGTATGGAAAAAGACATTTTCTCTATATGGGGGAATTTTTCCCTTCTAGATGACGAAAAGGAGGGGGTGTCATTGGATGCTGATGATTTGAACCCTTTGGTGCATAGGGGTAAATCATGTTTGGTGGGTAAGCTGTTGGTGGATCGCATTTTCCCGAAGGAGTTTTTTAAGGCTCCTCTTATTCGTGCCTGGAAACCTACGGGATCTGTTTCTTTACGCGTCCTAGGCGATAATATGTTTGTAGCAGATTTCGAACATGATTGGGATAAAGCTCGGATTCTGGATGGGCGGCCGTGGTTGTTTGACGGAAACCTAGTGTCTCTTGCGGACTACGATGGGATTACTCCTCCATCGCAGATGGATTTTGAAAAAGCTGCATTTTGGGTGAGGATGTATAATCTCCCACTTGCATGCATGGGGAAGGAAGTTGGGCACAAAATCGGTGCTTCGGTGGGAAAGGTGGTAGATGTTGATATTATAGACGATGAGGTGGGATGGGGTGAATATCTAAGGGTGAAAATTCTTCTTGATCTCTCAAAGCCTCTTGCTCGAGGTTGGAAACTTCATCTACTAGGCAAGTCAGTTTGGATCTCGTTTAAATATGAGAAAATTCCAAAATTTTGCTTCAGTTGTGGGGTTGTCCGTCACGGGCCAAAGGGTTGCACTCAGTATGTTCCTCGTCGGAATCCCAGCGCTCAGGGAGAAAACCCTTATGGACCTTGGTTGCGGGTGAGTTTCTATAGTTGGAAGTTTGGTTACGGAGAAGAGAAAAATGGTGGGGTACCGGAAGGGATGAACGCAGCGAATCCGGTCGTCGGTGAGTTATCTCCATTCCGACACAAGTTTTGGGGTAGGTCTGGTGTTCCGTTAAGAGTTACCGGCAGCGGGGATTCTGTTGATACAAACCCTAGCTCTGTGAGGGAGGAGGAGATGATTCCATCTATGGAAACTGGGGAGTCGTTAAGGAAAGAAGCTGGTAAGGGGGATACGTTACGCGAGAATAATTCTGAAACGTGCATATCCCCAGTTATGGATATCCAGGATTCACGTGAATTCTCAATTGGGAAAGATTTGTCTCCAAGTCAGCCAGCTATGGGAACGGTCCTGGAAGATTCGAGCAAAGGTGTTTTGGGTAAGTTACAAACAAAGTTCGTGGGTAGTTGGGACTCGAATCTGGGCCGGATGTCGTGGCAAAAAGTGGACGTTGGGAAGAATGAGATTCAATTAGAAAGGGATCCTTTCTCTTTCTCTTTTTTTCCACATGTCGTTGAAAAAGTGACTAATAGTGTGGGGATGTGTAATAAGTCTAGTCCTGAGCGTCCACAGCCTGTCCCCCACTTGGAGCAAGCTGTTCAACACTTTGAGGTGGGGGAAAAAAGTCCAGTTGCTCCGGCAATTTCTGATCAAATTCGTTAAGGCCCTTCTTCAAATCTGAAGTGGAAGAAACGTGCGAGAAAAGGTCTAGCTAATCCTGAGTCTCCACAGCAGGAGGTGCAGGCGGGAGGTAAGAGACGGCTTGTCTCTTGAGACGCGGTGCAGGATGTTGTTTGTTCAAAGAAGTTTAGGAGTGATGGTGGTTCTGAAATTCCCGTTCAAAATGAGAAGGCGGTGGCTGTGGTTCAGCCCTGCCCATCCCCATGAAAATCCTAAGTTGGAACTGCCGGGGGCTTGGGAACCCCCAGGCAGTGAGATCCTTTTGCCGCCTGGTAAAGGATAAGAAGCCTACTTTGGTTTTCCTCATGGAGACCAAAGTGTCACGAAGAAAAGCTAGGTTCCTACCACATAAGCTTGGTTTTGAAAACATGTTCGTTGTTGACAATCAGGGGAAGAGTGGAGGCCTTATTCTTCTATGGAATTCGGTCTCTTCAGTGGAAATTCAAACTTTTAGTTGTAGACACATAAATGCTATAATAAAACTCCGCTCAGGGGCAACTTCTTGGAAGTTTTCTGGTTTCTATGGACATCCTGATGCCTCAAAAAGAATGCAAGCCTGGTCGCTCCTCTGGCATCTGAGTAATTTGGATCAGGTGCCTTGGCTCTGTTCAGGAGACTTCAATGAGATTACGTCAATGGGTGAAAAGTCAAGCTCCTCAATATGACCTCGTAGACAAATGGACGACTTCAAACGAGTCTTGGATGACTGCCAATTGGGGGATTTGGGTTTTTGTGGCCCTAAATTTACTTGGAGTAATGGGAGATCGGGGGAAGATATTACTCGGGAGAGGTTGGATAGAGCCTTAGCTAATCACCAGTGGTGTCAACTGTTCAATGTTGTGGATGTAGAAGTTCTGTACCGCTGTAGCTCAGATCACCATCCCCTGTTAATTAGCTTCTCTAATTCTATTGATATCCAATGGAGAAAGCGTCGGTCTTTCCACTATAAGGCGAGCTGGGCTAAAAACAAAGGAAGTATGGAAGCTATCAAAAGTTTGTGGAGGCCTCGGGGGAATAGGGGTTCTGTATGGTCAAATGTGAGGCACAACCTCAGTAGTTGTCGGCGTGTTCTGCAGCAATGGGTCAGGAAGGATCGTAATAAAGGGGAACTAGCTGTGCAGGAGAAATCCAAAGAATTATTGGCTATCCAATTGCAGGAGGAGAATTATGATCCGGCGAAAGAAAAAGAGCTCAGGGTGGCCTTACAAGGTCTTCTGGAGCAGGAGGAGGTGAAGTGGAAACAACGGGCTAAGGAAACTTGGCTCAAGTTTGGTGATAGGAATACCAAATACTACCATGCCTGTGCAAATCAAAAGCATAAAAGAAGTCAGATTGAACAAATAATAGATAAGGATGGGCGTACCTGTTCCATTCAGAAGGAGGTTGAGAAGGCTTTTATTTCTTACTTTTAAGACCTTTTTAAAGCGGGTGATAACTTAGCAGTGGATGAAAGCATTGGGGCTGTGGAAAAGAAAGTTACCCCAGCTATGAATCAAAAGCTTCTTGCTGCCTTTACCCAGGATGATATCAATACAGCTCTGAATCAGATGGCAGCTCTCATGGCTCTTGGCCCAGATGGTTTCTCAGTATGCTTCTTCCAGCAGAATTGGACCACGGTTCATAGGGAGGTCAATAATGCTATTCTTCATTTCTTCCAATCTGGGGAGTTAGATGCTTTTATAAATTCCACAAACATTGCCCTTGTTCCAAAAAAACATCCCCCAATTCATGTAACAGACTTCAGGCCAATTAGTCTATGCAATGTTATCTATAAACTTATTTCAAAAAATTTAGCTAATCGCCTTAAGGAAGTTTTACCGGATATTATTTCCCCTCCCTAGAGTGCATTTATTCCTGGATGGTTGATAACTGATAATATCTTAGCTGCGTATGAGACTTTGCACTCTATGCAAACTAAGATGTGGAGTAAAGTGGGTTTTATGGGTATCAAACTTGACATGAGTAAGGCCTATGACCGGGTAGAATGGAAGTTCTTAGAGGCTGTAATGAGGAAGCTTGGGCATATTCGTCCTACTAGGGGAATTAGACAGGGGGATCCTATCTCCCCCTACCTGTTTCTCCTTTGTGCAGAAGCTTTAAGTGCCCTGTTATCTAAGGCAGTGCATTCAGGAACTATCACAGGGATCCCAACTTCTCCCAAGGGTCCTCGAATTAGTCACATTTTCTTTGCTGATGATAGTTTGCTTTTCTGTAGAGCAAATTCAGTGGAATGGAGGAGGTTAATCAGAATTTTGGGGGTTTATGAGGCTGGCTCGGGCCAAAAGCTAAATCTGGACAAAACTTTTTTTTTCTTTAGTCGTAATACCAGCCAAGAAAAAAGGCAAGAAATCCTTAGGCTGTCTGGACTATCTGAGGCTCTTCGCTTTGATACCTATCTAGGGCTCCCATCTCTTATAGGTAAATCCAAAATCCAAGCCTTCTATAACATTAAGGAGAGAGTTTGGAATAAGTTAACAAATTGGAAGGTAAAATTTCTTTCCCAAGCTGGAAAAGAAATCTTGATTAAAGCTGTGGTACAAGCGATTCCTACATATTGTATGAGTGTGATTTTGCTCCCTGTTACCTTATGTCAGGATCTGAATAGTATGATGCAATCTTTTTGGTGGGGATATATGTCAAAAGAGTCAAAAATACATTGGATGAGTTGGGAAAAATTGGGGAGATCAAAATCTACAGGGGGTCTTGGTTTCAGAGATCTGCTCATGTTTAATAAGGCCCTTCTAGCAAAACAAGAATGGTGTTTTATTCAAAATCCGTGCTCTCTAACAGCCCAAAATTTCCAAGCTAAATACTTTCCAAAGTCCTCTTTCTTAGAGTCTTCACTTGGTAATAAACCTAGCTTTGTTTGGAGAAGTATTTTTGCATCAAAAGACTTGCTCAAGCAAGGGCTGGTGTGGAGGGTTGGTGATGGAAAAAGTATTCAGATTTGGCAGGATCGGTGGTTACCTACCCCTATATCCTATTCGGTACAATCCCCACAACGTATCATTGGAGCTGATTCTCGAGTTGAGGCTTTAATTGATCCTGAGGTGTGTGCTTGGAGGGTATCTTTAATCCAGGAGATTTTTAATGCAGAAGAGGCAAAAGTGATTGTTAATATTCCTTTGAGCCTTACCCTTCCTCCCGATAAGCTTATATGGAATGGGACCTTAGATGGAGTCTTCTCGGTGAGGAGTGCTTATTATATGGGAATGGAGTTCCAGGCACACAGTCAAGGTAGCACATCTTCTGCTGAGAAAGGTCAGCAAATTTGGAAGACAATTTGGAACCTTAAGGTGCAAAATCCCGTGAAAATCTTTTTATGGAGAGCTTGCCACAACCTCCTACCGACTAAGGTTAGTTTATATCGCCGGAAAGTAGTTGAAGATAATCTTTGTCCTTGTTGTACTAAGGAAGCCGAATCAGTTATTCATGCTCTTTGGTGCTGTCCTGCAGCCCAAGATGTGTGGGGAGGGGGGCCTATTGTTTTCCAGAAATGCAAGACTGAAGGTGGAAGTTTCAATCTGTTAATGGATGTATGCTTAAATCGACTAAGTAAGGAAGACTTGGAATTAATGGCAGTTATTTGTAGACGGATTTGGCTTACAAGAAATAAGATGGTTTTTGACCAAATTTTTACTCCCCCTAGTGTTGTTTATGAGGAGGCTGTTAGATCCCTTGAAGATTTCAGATTATGTAATTCCATTGAGGGACAGGAAAGTAATCATAGAAGGGGAGTTGCAGCCCCAGTTCCTGTTGCTTGTTGGCAAGCTCCTCCATGTGGTAAGATTAAAATTAATTGGGATGCCTCTCTCAACAAGGGCATGGATATCATTGGGAGTGGAGTGGTAGTTCGGGACAGTTCCGGGAATTTTCTAGGTGGCCGGTGCATTTCAAAACAGTTGAGAGTGGATCCGCTTATGGCTGAAGCTATGGCTGCTATGAAGGCTATTATTTTTAGTAGGGAGGCAGGTTTTTTTGATGCTATTTTTGAAGGGGACTCCTTGCAAGTTGTTAAAGCCATCAATGTTAGTTCTCCAAATTTATCCAAGATTGGTCATTTTATAGAGAGTATACAATCTGAACTGCGTTATTATAGGAGTGCTTCTTTTGTCCATGTTTCTAGGGAGTTTAATAGTGTTGCTCATGCTCTTGCAAAAGAAGCTTCTTGTAGTTTGAGGGATTCCGTTTGGTTAGAAGAAGTCTCAAATTTTATTGTTGTTGCTGTACTTAGGGAACAATTCCGTCTCTAGATCCTCTTTTGGAGGTCAATTTTTTCGTTATCAATGAAATGAAGTCTCTGTTCAAAAAAAAAAAAATCCATATAAATTAAAACATATTAAAATCTTTGTACACATATGAATAGTTTATAACGAAAAAGAAGTATAAAGAAAAAAAAAAATAGCAAGAAGAAAACATGGTTTAATCTAATTACTAAAGTATTAATAAAAAATTAGCATAAATCTATGATATTGTTAGTGTGATACCTATTATATTTAAATACAAATAAAACCCAAGTAATTATAAACATTTAAAAAAATACTGAACAAACTAAACAAAATATTTTTCTACGAATACAAAATAAAATAAAATCTTTCGTTAAACATTTAACGCAATCAAATAAATTCTCACACCACGTTCATTGCTTAATATCTCTTCGGTGTTTCAAAAGTATTTATATTCTTTTTATGCACAACAATCAAATAAATTTTTGGCTTGTTTTGCTTTCACAAGCATAAAAACACTTTCAAAAAATGGCTAAAAATGGAGTAAATCATACAAACGAAAAAAATTAAATTCCGGAAAACATAAGTCTTTATCTTAGTTTAATCAATATACATTAAAACATGTTTCAATCTTTGTTCTCATAGGTATACATGGTTTAAAATGAAAAGTATAAAGAAAAAAATATAAAAAAGAATACATAGTTTAATCTAAATTTTCAAACCATTAATACAAAATTAGTAGGAACTTTTGTGTGATACCTATTATATTTCAATACAAATAAAACACAAATAATTTTGAACATTAGGAAAAAAAAATATTGAGAAAATTTATTCCTATAGGTAGACATGGTTGAAAAAGGAAAGTATAAAGAAGAAAAAAAAATAGTAGAAGAATATCTAGATTCTAATTATAAAAATGCATAAAATCTAAAGTCCTTCAACCTCCACAAAACCAAAAGAAAAAATAAAAAAGAAAAGAAAGCAAAGTCTTTCAAAAAAATAAAACAAAATTATATATGTACTTCAACACTCTGTTCTTCTCTTGAATATCGCTTCTGGATGCTTTTGATTTCACAATTCAAGATGTTTCAAACCCTAAAGAGATATATGTATAAATAACCAATCTAAGAGAGTAATATGACTTTTCAGCTTACTTGTACGGTTTCTTTAGAATTAATGCATGCAATACCTATCTAGTCAATTATAGGTAGTTTATGTAATATGTTCTTAGTTTTAAATTGTCTTTATATAAGTCGTAAATTCTAAAACTATAATATTGTGCATTAAAATTTTGAACTTAATGAAATCGCATATAAGAAAAAATTTTGAAATAAACTTTTGGAGAAAAAAAAAAATCTGACCACTTATAATTAATGCATGATTTTAATTTTAATTGTTTAAAAAAATCTTACAACTTAATGCAACTATAATGACACTTAATGATATAATGCGAAAAAATCATTATTTTGGTCTTATGAAGATTAACACCCATGATTTTTTTTATTAAAGCACAATAGATTTATTAAAATCATGACAAAACCGGTTCAAATTTTAAAATTCACCAGTTTTTTTTACTTAAGAAACCGGTTCATTGTTTAAAAATTATGGGTTCACGCCGCGTGTCATAATTCTCAATTGCACAAAGAACATTGGATGAATATATAATTCACATAAAATTTTACTATCAAAAGAACCATAATTTTAGTTTTAATCCATATAAATTAAGACATTTAAAATATTCTCATATGTATAGTTTAAAATGGAAAGAAGTGTAAAGAAAAAAAAAATAGCAAGTGAAAAACTTGGATTTTTATTATCAAAGCATTAATGAAAAATGCTAGAACATCTCCCAGCGTTCTCCTAGAATGGCATAGATGTAATTAAAAAATTACATCTATGTTCTTTTGGATGGCATAGATGCAATTTTTTAATCAAAAAAATTACATCTATGCCATTCCAGGAGAACACCAGGAGATGCTCTAACATTCCTCAAGCATTAATAATAGGATTAATAGTAGGAATCTATGATATTGTTAGTGTGATACATACATATTATGTTTCAATAAAAATAAAATTTATATAAGTTTGAACATTAAAAAAGAAAAAAAAAAGAAAAAAGAAAAGCATTTCAAATTTAATGCTTAATTAACTCTTTAGTGTTTTTAAAGCATTTCTATTCCTTTTGTGCAAAATAATTAAATAAAATTTTGCTTTTTTTGGCTTTCAAAAGTAGAATAACACTTCCAAAAAATAAATGAAAATTGTGTAAATCATATAAAAGAAAAACAAATATCTCATAAAACATTCAAACGAATTAACACATAAGACCCTTGTTTTTAGTTTAATTCATATAAATTAAAACATGTTAAAATGTTTGTTCCCATAAGTGTAGTTTAGAATGAAAATAAGTATGAAGAAGAAAAATAAAAAGGAGAAAACCATGATTTTGATTATCAAAGCATAAAATGGAAAATTAACAGGAATATTTTTTATTGTCGATGTGATACCTATTATATTTCAATCCTATATAATTCTGAACATTCGAAAAAGCAAATGAATGAACAAAAAAAAAAAAAAAACTCATAAACATTCAAATGAAGAATTGCTCAACCAAAAATTTCACAAACAAAATGGAAACATATTTAGATTTCAACCAAAAATATAAAATACTAAAGAAACACATTTAATTGTATAATTAATTGAGAGAGAGAGAGACTAATTGTATCATTAATAGAGAGAGAGAGAGATTAAATAGACCGGTTTAATTTTATTTAAAAGACCGGTTCAATACTTAAAGGACCGGTTTAGTCATTAAAAAGTATGGGTTCATGCCACGTGTCACCATTCTATGCCATTATAAGAAAGAACTCGGCTTTTATATATATATATATATAACTAGCTCATAACCTGCGCCATGCTTGAGATTCTTCATTATAATTTAATTTCAGAATTTAAATGCATTTTCATCGTATTTTTTATTATAGGTTAAAAAATGCGACATTTTTCAGTAAAAACACAATAAAGGTTAAGACTCTTAATTTTATTTTAACCCAAAAAAGGATTTTTTTTTTTTTTTTTTTTTTTTTAATATTTGTTTACGTAGGTGTAGTTTATAACGAAAAGAAGTATAAAAAAAAAAAATAATAGCAAAAGGAAAATCTAAATTTCAATTATTACAACATAGGTACTGTAGTTTTTTCAATAGCCAAGATGGTGCTGTAATTATTTTTTACAGCACCTACGCCATATCTTACAAAATAAAACAAAAATTTTCACTCAACATTTAATGCAATCAAATATATCCTCACTTCACGTTCAATGTTTAATTAAATAAATTTTTGTCTTATTTTGCTTTCAAAAGCAGAAAAAACATTTCAAACGAAATTTGTGTAAATCATAAAAAAAAAAACCATTAAACATTCAAATATATTAAAAAATAAGACCCTTAACATGTCCACATAAGAGGGGGGAGGGGGGATTCGAACTAGTGACATCTGCTTCATACGGCGTGGTCCCCAGCCAATTGAGTTACCCCTTGGGACGTATTCATGCAATACCTATACGGTCAATTATGCGTAGTTAATTGAGTACGTTATGTGCAATACGTGTCTGTGTCTACCTCTTCCTCATAAAATATTTCCGATGTGTTGTGAATTCATCCCATTTCCCCTTTCCCCTGTAAATCAAAAAAAAAAAAAAAAATTATGCATAGTTAATGTAGTACGTTCTTAGTTTTAAATTTTTTCTCTCTATAATTTTGGAGAGTAGTAAATTCTGAAACCATAATATTGTACATTAAAATTTTGAAATAAGATTTTGGAGAAAAAAAATCTAACCACTTAGAATTAATGCATGTTTTTAATTTTATATTTTATTTTAAAAAAATCTCACAACTTAATGCGGCTATAATGACACTTAATGATATAATGCGAAAAAGTCCTTATTTTGGTGTCATGAAGATTAAAGAGAAATGCTAGGGGTACCAAATTTTTTACCAAGAGATGGGTACCAAGATGATGTGGAGCTTATTCATTGGAGATGATTAAAACAATTAATAAAAAGAAATGCTACAGATACCAATGAATAAGCTCCACATCATCTTGGTACCCATCTCTTGGTAAAAGATTTGGTGCCTCTAGCATTTCTCAAGATTAAAACCCATGTTCTTTTTCATTAAAGCACAATAAATTTATTAAAATCATGACCAAACCGGTTCAACTTTTAAAATTCACCGGTTTGTTTTACTTAAAAAAACCGGTTTAGTGTTTAAACATTAGGGGTTCACGCCACATGTCATAATTCTCCATTGCACAAAGAATATTGCATGAATATATAAATTACATAAAATTTTACTATCAAAAAAACCATAATTTTAGTTTTAATCCATATCAATTAAAACATTTAAAATATTCTCATATGTGTAGTTTAAAATGGAAAGAAGTATAAAGAAAAGAAAAAAAAAATAGCAAGAGAAAAAACATGGATTTTGATTATCAAAGCATTAACAGTATGATTAATAGTAGGAATCTATGATATTGTGTAACTACTATGTTTCAATAAAAATAAAATTTATATAATTCTGAACATTAAAAAAAAAAAAAAAAAAAAAAAGGGAAGAAGAAGAAGAAAAAAGCATTTCACATTTAATGCTTAATTAACTCTTTAATGTTTTAAAAGCATTTCTATGAAGAAGAAAAATAGCAAGAAGAAAACCATGATTTTAATTATCAAAGCATAAAATATAAAATTAGCAGGAATTTTTTATATTGTCGATGTCATACCTATTATATTTGAATCCTATATAATTCTGAACATTAGAAAAAGCAAATGAACGAAAAAAAATTCGAATAAACATTCAAATGAAGAATTGTTCAACCAAAAATTTCACAAACAAAATGGAAATATATTTAGATTTCAACTAAAAATATAAAATACTAAAAAAACACCTATCTTTACAAAAGAGTCATACTTGTATCATTAATTGAGAGAGAGAGAGACTACTTGTATCATTAATAGAGAGAGAGATATATATTAAATAGATCAATTCAATTTTATTTAAAAGACCGGTTCAGTACTTAAAGGAACGGTTTAGTTACTAAAAAGTACGGGTTCATACCACTTGTCACCATTCTATGCCATTCTAAGAAAAAACTCGGCTTTTATTAAAAATAAAAGTGATTATTTTATTTTATTTTTCTTTATGGAAATCCAACGAGAGAGAATTTTCTTCTTACCAAAACACTAGAACTAGAAAATATGTGCTAACTCAAATATTTGCTTTTTATTTACAAATAATAAATAAATAAAAATAATACTTACTTTTCTAACTTTCTTATGTAACAGTCCCCAAAAGGTAGCTCAATCGGCTGGCGACCACGCCTCATGAAGCGGAGGTCACTAGTTCGAATCCCTCCTCCCCCCTCTTGTGTAGACATGTCAAAAAAAAAACTTTCATACGTAACATAGCTAAAAATTTGATCTTAAAATAATTGTTGTTGTTGCTCAAATCTTTACTGGTGCCACATATACTAAAAATAATGTTTTGAAACAAAAATCATATATATATATTTTGGAACTTGTATGTGTAAATAATACTGGAAGTTGTACCACATTAAATATTTTTCTACCAACTGTACTAGTCTTTCCCTTTTGGCCTGGTGCCATACATATGCTTACGTGCGACCTTGGGTTGATGCACCTCTCTCAAGCATTTGAACATACTATTGGGTATAGGGCGTACTAAAACTCATTGGGGAGACAAATCCTTATTCAACCTTGACTATGCTGACACCACAGGTGTCACACACCATTACTACATTGACGTCATGAGTGGCACACGAGTCTGACTATGTTGACATCAGTGTTGTCACCATCCATGACTATTTTGACGTCATTTGTGGTATATCAAATGATGGAATTCTAGGTGGTAGCCCACACCCTCATGTGGTTGCGTCTACTACCCAACTTCTAACTTTTTGCACTGTATTGGCTACTTATTATCTCTATTGTTGTAGGGTTAAGCATACTTAATGAAAACAACACATGTTCTTACTATCTTTTCTTTTTTAAAACATAATATTGAAAGCTTTCAAACTAACTTAACTCGTGTTTCTCTCTCTTTTATACTACTAAAATCTTTTTTTAAAACTGTTCTTTGAAACTCATCTTTTTCTACTAATCAGAAAACTATATAGAAAATTGTATATCATATATGCAAAAGTTGTGTAAATCATGAGCTCATATCATGATGAAAATGATATTTCATGCTTTTTCTACTATACAAATGCTAAAATATATTTAAAGTGAAATGAATTTACTGCTTTTGAAGGGTTTTACTTATACCATGTGCTTAATTCCCGATTTAAACCTTCAACACAAGTCACATTATCATTTGCAATTTATCGCACTATCAATTAGGGCTTAAACTTTCAAAACCCTAAGTTATATTTCATATTTAAACTTCTTTGAATCCCTTTACGAAACCTATCTCACTTTAAACCCTAAAACTTTCTATTTTCTCTGAAAATTATGGTCAATCTTATTTGAATGAAATATCCTCTTGTTTGAACAAGAACACACTGACATGTGTTCTTCAACGTGAAAATCAAATGAAAACCTAATTTTCTCCTCACTATTCTCCTCCTCCATATCTGACTACACTTTACCAATCAAAGCAACTTTTACAATACTAAAAATCTCTTCCTTTCCCTTGACCAATTCGAAAGTGAGTAAAGAGAGCATCACAAGCAACACACTCCAATTTTATTGGCTTGGTGGAGTATGCCTTAACCATCTCTATAGTGACTTAAAAAATTAAATCACATAAAATAATAATAAACAAATGTTTTTCAAAATTCATAAAATAACATATTAAAATGTTCAAATATGAGTTATAGGAATACCTTAGAAAAATTGAAGCAAACGGGTGCGAAACAAACCAAGAAATGAAATTAAGGTTTTGGTGTAGCATGACCTAGGATGATCGAGCTAGAGCTCTCGGTAGACAGAGGTGTGCACTGTTGCACAAAGGCGGCTAAAATGCTTACTTGGAGATGAACAATGATTACGTGGGCCAGTTGGGACTCTTGGCAGGATGCATGGGGCGGCTGGACAGCTGGTTGTAGAGGATAGGGTTGACATGTGAAATGTGTCAAGCCCAGATTGGGCCACCTCAAGGGAGGCTTAGTCGACTGAGCCTTGAATCTCGATTGACCAAGATCCTACTGGCCTATAAATGGTGTGATGTCCCGTATATAATTTGTCATTTTAAGAGTAAAATTTAGAGGATAAATGACTATGATTTAATTAGATGTCTAGAGAATGAAAGAAGACGCGTAAAAAACACTTAGAAATCTCTGAAGTGGAATTTCGGTCTTTGGTGTTCGGACGGTATAGACTACCGTCTAGACGGCTGCTTCACGAATCACGCCGCATCAATGTGCGTGTGTTTGGAAGATCACTTATTCCATCCGAACGGCTGCCCAAATGCTGGACCGCAACTTAAAAACACTCGTCCTGTATTAAAATCGGACAGTGAGCCCCTTTCACGCCATTTTTACTGAATCTTCTCCCCCTCTCTCTCGGTTTTTCACACGAAAAACCGTGATCCATGGAAATCTAGCCGTCCAATCTCAAAAATGACTTCGGTAACATGATCTACAAAGCCCGATCTACGTTTTGACCTAATGTTTTGAGGTAAATCGCTAAACTCACATTTTGGTGATTTTTAGTGAATCTTGTAGATTTGAGTTTAACTTAGTGTTTTCTTTATATTTTGTCTGGTTTGGAGTTGCAAGGAACTTCTCGAGCATTGGGTGTTGGCTTGGCAAACTTTTGGTGAGTTTTTCATAAACCCTAACTTTTGGGTATTTTGTTAAAGTGTTATATTTTGTGTGATTAACCCTAAGCAATGCTTGTGGGTTAACAATATTGTGTTTAAGAAGTGATTTGAAATTATGGAAAAATATTTCGGAATTTTAGGATTTAGTGGGTAACTTAGTAATGTAGCTTTTGAGAGATTCAAAATGTTACCTAGAGTGGTTATTGGTTAGAATACTAAATAATACAGTGTGTTGTATTTTTAGCGGCACTTTGCAGTTGAACTTAGAGTCGTTTGGAGTTGGAAGTACAATCGATCTGAGGTGGATATTCTACTCACTGAGAAACTACTATTTTTGTATATTATGGATTTGTAAAACATATATTGTTTTATAAATCCGAACCGATTGTATGTTGAAATATATGTTTTGGATAATTTGAGTAGTTTTGATTATATTCAAATTATATTAATGATGTTTATGAAATGATGCATGAAGAAGGGTGTTGAATTAATTTAAAGTGTTTGAGTGTGTTCTGCGGTTGAGATTTTAAATTATGCAAATTGTTTGAGAACATGTCATGTTGAACTATTTATGTTTTATGAAGAAAGTATGATTTAACAGCATGATACAATAGTGAAACAAATACTTATCAAGCACAGAGCATAAATGATGTAGCATAGAGCATAAAATATGCAACAACAGCTTAACAGCAGCAAAACGCAACAGAACACAGTAAACAGAACGAACACAGCAAAACAGCAGTGAAACGCAATAAACACAGTAAAACAACAGCTTAACAGTAGCAGGGAGACTCAAGCCCCACAGTAAACCAGTTTCAAGCATAGCATATGTAGCATATTTCTTTTTAGTGTGATGTTTTTATGCTATGAGTAGTTATGCTAGATGTATTGGTATGCATAAGAGTCTCAATGGAAAGAGCTTATGTATGTTTCTATCGGATGGTTGCATGATTTAAATGCATTGAGTTTGATGGTACGTAAATGATTACATTGCCTAGAATTAGAGATGCCATTGTCAATGTAATACCACACGAGTTGTCACTTAAAGGCAATACGCTGCTGGGAGTAGGCATGGTATTATGGGATGCTAATGTCTATGTAATATTACGCGAGTTGTCATTGTTCTTCAGCAAAGACGTGTTTGTATATTAGAGTCTGACTCTAGTACTCATATGATCACACTGATATTTAAAGACAATAAGCTTCATAGGAGTAGGCTTAGTGTTGCCTAATTCAGTAAATGTGGATGTAACGACTCATGAAAAAGTGCTAGCCAAATCTGTGCTATCATCCCAAAAGGACTAGTCGATTTGAAGCTTTCCCTAGAATCACTTATAAAGCCTAATTTCACCTAGTAACTAGGCAATGTGAGACTTAGCACTCATCTATCTTTTATAAATCATTCACTCTATGTGAGTTATTTATCTCTTGCCAATATGGGACCGGGGTGTTACAATGGATGTCTTAGTTCAGCTAAACTAGATGCCATGTTTTCTTACTTAAGTCTTGTGTATAGCTGTGAATTCTGTAATGGAGTGATTGTGTGCACATATGTCTGGGCCACTGATATCAAAGTATTATTATAAAAGGGTCTATATGTAACAACTTGCAAGCGGTAGACTGGAACTTCTATATATATGTTCACAGCTACATAGTATGTTTTAAATGTTTTCTTAATAGTCGGTGTTTGCTGTATTAGCTATTTGTAAAATTTGTAGCTGTTATAGTGCTCGCATGACTAAAGAAGAAAAAGTTGGTTCTTTGCGAAAACTCAGTCAGTTTAATATCACTAAGGTCTTAGTATGTTTTATACTGAGACGGTGAACTCATTCTTTCACCTATGCGGATGTGGCCATCCCATAACCGTATAGATAATGTTCTTATGATTGCAGGCATTCTTAAGGCGGATAATAATCCGGTAGCATTATATTTAGGTTATTACGATTGAAGCTACTCGCGACAGCCGTAGTGTGTGTCGGGTAACGGTGTCCTTATTTTTAAGTATTTTTTTGTATATGGCTTGTGATGTATGTGTCACGTATTCTTTTGTATAAGCCATTCTTTTGTAATAGTTATACGTTATTAAGCCTTGAACTATTAGACTTGTGTTATGGCTCACTTTTGTTTAAATAACAGGTTTATTTATAGATGTGCTTTTCCGCTATGGTTGACATGGTATCATAATATATTCCACTATAGATATGACTCTGTTTATCAGGTGCATGTTATGGGGCATGTGCCATATGTTGGCTGAGCGACATGTAGTCGTGCCACTGTGATGACTTGTTTTATGTTTGTATTAAAAAAAAAGAGGGGGGGGGGGGGGTGGTCGTCACAACAAATGGTAACAGAGCAGTTAGCTTTAGGATTTGTTAGGAAAAAGCAGAAAGTGGAAACCTAGGGTTGTCTTAGAGTGTAAGATTATAAAAGAGCCTTAAGATTCTAAAAGCTTTAATACAGGTAAAAGAAAATTTTAGGATTCTTTTTCTTGCACAATATTGTTTATGTGGCATTTCATTGTGCAGACAAGAATATGCTGCCGAGACAATGTAGGGCTCCACACCGCTATAGGGATGAGGGGTCTGTTCATTGGAATGGCGGTGATGCACCACCACCTCCTCCTCCACCGCTCATGCCTGATTTGGGACAAATTTGTGACAGCTTTAATGGCCGCCATACCCAGACAGAGAGAGCGGAATGACACTATCGATTGCTCTTCGGCTCATTTCTTTTGACATAACTCACTTGAGTTTTATGGAAGTGAGGGGCCTATGACAGTTGATGACTGGATTACCTCCCATGAGGACTTAGCTAATACACTGCGTTGTACAAAGAGTTAAAAGGTAGATTACACAGGTCTAAAGTTCAAAGGTGAAGCTAAATATTGGTGGAAGTCCAAAAAGCTGCACCTTACTAGGGAATACGGGCAGGGTGTTCCTATCCTTTGGGAGCGCTTCAAGCAGGAGTTCAACGAACACTTCTTTCCTTGCGCACAGATGCAACAGTGTGCAAGGGATTTTCAGGATCTGAAGCAGGGGACTAAGTTAGTTGAACATTACTCAGCTGAATTTTAGAAGCTATCGAGGTATGCCCCATACCTTATTCCAGATGAGGAAACAAAAGTGGAGAGATTCTGTGATGGTCTAACGCCGCGCATTCTCGAGAGGATCATCTTTTCATGGTGACCGACTATACTGAGATTGTGCATTTGGCCACCATGGCGGAAAAAGGGATCAAGACTGTGACTGCAGACTATATCAGTAGGAAGTGGTCGATGTCTACAAGAGCACTTCCTCCACCACCATCCAAGAGACAAGCTGCGGGTAGTAGTGCAGGGTCACAGGGAAGGAGAAACACTTATTCTAGCCCTGAAAGTGGAAGTAACCGGCCATGCAGCAAGTGTGGGAAGCTACATTCTGGTGAGTGTAGAACTGGGTCGAATGTGTGTTATAGATGTGGCAAGATAGGCGACTTTGCTAAGGAGTGCACACAGATGGGTGCGTATAGAGGGCAAGGATCACATGCCAGCATTAATCAGCTGAGCCCTACAGCACCAACACGGGTGTATTCTCTCACTCCTGATAGCGTACAAGCTAAGGAGAATGCTACTGATGTGGTCACAGGTATAATTCCATTAATTGGTAGTATTGCCAGTGTGTTATTTGATTCGCGTGCTACGCATTCGTTTATCTCCTCAGCATATGTGAAGTTATGTAGACCAAGCATAGAACCATTAGAGCAAAATATATGCATGGCCACTCCGGTTGGTGATGCTATCACTTGTAGAAAATGTATGGACAACTGTCCTGTAGAGATTGAAGGGAGAGTCTTGCCAGCAAAGCTAGCTGTATTTGGCATGCTGGGCTTCGACGTCATTCTAGGCATGGATTGGCTATCGACGTACGATGCCAGCATCAAATGGCGCAATAAGGAAGTTACTTTCCGACTTTATGGCATGGAAGAGTTCACATTTTGCTGGTCTAATGTGCGGTCTACTCCACCACTTCTCTCTACCGTTCAAGCTATCAAGAATGTCAGAGATAGAGCACAGGCCTACTTGGTGTATGTTCAAGCTAATCCAAAAAATTAAGCAAAGTTGGAAGACATTCCAATAGTATGTCAATGCTCGAATGTTTTCTCCAAAATCACGAGTTTGCCACCTGATCGTGAAGTTGAGTTCTCCATCGACTTGATACCGGGGACTCAGCCTATTCATAAGGCACCCTACTGTATGGCACCGACAGAGTTAAGAGAGTTGAAAGAGCAGCTTCAAGAGTTGCTTGACCGGGGCTTCATTCACCCAAGTGTATCACCATGCGGAGCGCCGGTGTTGTTTATGAAGAAGAAGGATGGGTCTATGCGGATGTGCATAGATTACTGTGAGCTGAACAGGGTCACTATAAAAAACAAGTATCACTTACCAAGGATCGACGACCTATTTGATCAACTCAAGGGAACTTCTGTATTCTCAAAGATAGATCTTCTTTTGGGGTACCATCAGCTGAGAGTGCGGGAAGAAGACGTTCCAAAGACAGCGATCTGAACAAGGTATGGCCACTATGAGTTCTTAGTGATGCCTTTCGGCTTGACTAATGTTCCGTCAGTGTTCATGGACTTGATGAATCAGGTAGTCCATGAATACGTGGATTCCTTTATGGTAATGTTCATTGATGACATATTGGTCTGCTCCGCCAATTATGCCAAGCACAAAGATCACTTGAAGATTGCATTAGAGAAGATGGGAGAGAAGAGATTATTGGCCAAGTTCAAGAAGTGTGAGTTTTGGCTTGAAGAAGTATCATTCTTTGACCATGTTGCGAACAATAATGGTCTTGTGGTAGACCTAGCCAAGGTACAAGCGGTAGTTGAATGGAAAAGGCCAACAAGTGTACCGGAGATTCGTAGCTTCTTGGGCTTAGCAGGTTATTACAGGAAATTTATTGAGGGATTCTCTTCATTGTCAGGGCCACTCACCGCTCTTATAAGGAAGAATGCTCCATTTTGTATGGTGTGATAGATGTGAAGCCAGCTTCCAAGAATTGAAGCACAAATTGGTCACTGCACCTGTGTTGACATTGCCCATAGAGTCAGTTGGGTATGTTGTTTATACAGATGCATTGAAGAAAGGATTGGGATGTGTCCCCTTATGCAGCAAGGCCGGGTTGTGGCTTATGCTTCAAGACAACTGAAGGATCATGAGAAGAACTACCCTACTCATGATTTGGAGTTGGCAGCAGTTGTTCACACGTTGAAAATATGGAGACACTACCTCTATGGTGAGAAGTGTGAAATTCACACCGATCACCAGAGTCCCAAATACATTTTTACACAAAGAGACTTAAATATGAGACAAAGGAGATGGCTAGAGGTCTTGAAAGATTATGATAGCCAGATGTTTTATCATCTTGCTAAAGCCAATGTAGTAGCTAATGCATTGAGTAGAAAGTACCGAGAAGATGAGGCAGATCCAGAAGAAATTATGGGTCAGCTATCTCAGCAATTTGCCGTCATGCAGATTGATGAGGTAATGACAGGTGGACCTCCTGTTATGGCAGCACTTGTGGTTGAACCTATGAGTGTAGACAAAATCAGAATGGGGCAGGAAGATGATCTTGAGCTACAAGATCTCATTGATAGGGCCAAACGTGGGAGAGCAGATGGGTTCTATCTTCTAGAAGGTGGGACATTAAAGACAAGCAATGGAAGAGTAGTTGTTCCTAGCGATGCTGAGTGAGGAGAGACATCTATGATGAAGCTCATCAGACATGAAACACTGTTCACCCAAGTAATAATAAGAAGAATCAAGATTTGAAGAAGAGATTTTGGTGGCGTGGCATGAAGAAGGATATTGTTGAGTATGTCGCACAGTGTCATTCTTGCCAGCTTGTTAAAGCTGAACATTAGAGACCTGCAAGACTACTTAAGCCACTTGAAGTACCTATGTGGAAGTGGGATAAGATTTCTATGAATTTTGTTGTTGGTCTTCAAAAAGCACCAAGCGGACAAGATAGCATATGGGTTATCATAGATAGGTTGATGAAAAGCACCCATTTCCTTCCCATCAAGATCACAGAATCAATGGAAAAGTCAGTAGAGTTGTATGTACGGGAGATTGTGAGACTATATGGAATACCTGTCTCCATTGTGTACGAAGCTATAGAGTGCTATGGGTACGAAGCTGAACTTTAGCACAACTTACCATCCATAAACCGACAACCAATCTGAGAGAACCATTTAGACTCTCGAGGATATGCTTAGGTTATGCGTGTTGGACTTCAAAGGGAGTTGGATACGCCATCTATCTCTAGTTGAGTTTGCCTATAATAACAGTTTTCAGGCAACTATTGGCATGGTACCGTATGTGGCGTTGTATGGGCACAAATGTAGATCACCTCTGTATTGGGATGAAGTTGGCGAGAGTCAGTTATTGGGGCCAGAGTTGGTGCAAGAGATGAAAGAGAAGATTGCACTTATTCGAAAGTGGATGCTCACCACTCAAAGCTGACAAAAAAGTTATGCGGATAAGCATCGCCGCAAGCTTGAGTTCACAGTTGGTGACCATGTATACCTCAAGGTGTCGCCAATGCAGAATGTGTATCGTTCTGGCAACAAGGGCAAGCTTAGTCCAAAGTATGTTGGACCATTCCAAGTGGTGAAACAAGTGGGCTCTTTAGCATACAAGATCAAGAGGCCTCCTAACTTGGCGAACGTTCACGACGTGTTTCACGTCTCTCAGCTGCGAAAGTGTGTTCACGATCCATCATAGGTGATACGTTACGAGCCTCTTGATATTCAGCCCAATCTGACATATGAAGAGTTGCCCGTGCAAATTATGGATTGCTAAGAGCAACAGTTGAGAACCAGAACCATTCCTCTTGTGAAGATCTTATGGCGGAATCATGGGGTTGAGGAAGCCTCATGGGGGCTCGAGCAGCAAATGCAGGATAAGTATCCTCACTTACTCGAGTAAACCTAGGTATGTTAGTTTGATTCATACCTATGTGTAATAAAATTCTGATGAGAAATGCATGTTTGGATGTTTGTATAGCGGTTTATGTCCAAATTTATAGAACGAAATTTTTATAAGGAGGGTGTGATGTGATGTCCCGTATATATTTTGTCATTTTAAGAGTAAAATTTAGAGGATAAATGACTAGGATTTGATTAGATGTCTAGAAAATGAAAGAGGACGCGTAGAAAACACTTAGAAATCCTTGAAGTGGAATTTTGGCACAGACAACTGTCTGAATGGCTACTTCATGAATCATGCGGCATCAATGTGCGCGCGTCCGGACGATCACTTATTCTGTCCGGACGGCTGCCCAAATGCTGGACCGCAACTTAAAAACGGGCATCCGGATGGCTGATTAATTCCGTCCAGACGGCTCCTGTATTAAAATCGGACAGTGAGCCCTTTCAAGCCATTTTCGCCGAATCTCCTCCCCCTTTCTCTCAATTTTTCACCCTAAAAACGGTGATCCACAGAAATCTAGCCATCCAATCTCAAAACTGACTTCGGTAACGTGATCCACAAAGCCCGATCTACGTTTTGAGGTAAATCACTAAACTCACATTTTGGAGATTTTTAGTGAATTTTGTAAAAATGAGTTTAACTTAGTGTTTTCTTTAGATTTTGTGTGGTTTGGAGTTGCAAGGAGCTTCCCGAGCATTGGGTGTTGGCTTAGCGAACTTTTGCTGAGTTTTTTGTAAACCCTAACTTTTGGGTATTTTGTTAAAGTGTAATATTTTGTGTGATTAACACTAAGCAATGCTTGTGGGTTAACAATATTGTGTTTAAGAAGTTATGAAAAAATATTAAGGAATTTTAGGATTTAGTGGGTAACTTAGTAATGTAGCTTTTGAGCGATTCAAAATGTTACTTAGAGTGGTTGTTGGTTAGAATACTAAATAATACAATGTGTTGTATTTTTAACGGCACTTTGCGGTTGAACTTAGAGTCATTTGGAGTTGGGAGTACAAGCGATCTGAAGTGAGTATTCTATTCACTGAGAAACTACTATTTTTATATATTATGGATTTGTAAAATATATATTGTTTTATAAATCCGAACCGACTGTTTGTTGAAATATATGTTTTGGATAATTTGAGTAGTTTCAATTATATTCAAATTATATCAATGATGTTTATGAAATGATGCATGAATGAAGGGTGTTGAATTGATTTAAAGTGTTTGAGTGTGTGCTGCAGTTGGGATTTTAAATTATGCAAATTGTTTGAAAATATGTCATGTTGAACTGTTTATGTTTTATGAAGAAAGTATGATTTAACAGCATGATACAGGTGAAATAAATACTGATCAAGCACAGAGCATACAACATATAACATGCAACAGTAGCTTAACAACAGTAAAACACAATAGAACAGAGTAAACGAAAGAACAGAGCAAAACGGCAGCGAAACGTAGTAAACACAGTAAAACAGCAGCTTAATAGCAGCAAGGGGACTCAAACCCCATAGCAAACCAGTTTCATGCATAGCATACATAGCATTATTTTTATGAGTGTGATGTTTTTATGCTATGAGTAGTTTTGCTAGATGTATTGGTATGCATAAGAGTCTCAATGGAAAGAGCTTATGTATATTTCTATCGGATGGTTGCATGATTTAAATGCATTGAGTTTAGACGTGCTTGTATATTAGAGTTTGACTCTAGTATTCGCATGATCACACTAACGTTTAAAGGCAATAAGCTTGATAGGAGTAGGCTTATTGTTGCCTAATTCAGGAAATGTGGATGCCTTAGTTCAGCTAAACTAGATGCCATGTTTTCTTGATTAAGACTTATGTATAAGCGTGAATTCTGTAATGGAGTGATCATGTGCACATATGTCTGAGCCATTGATATCAAAGTATTATTGTAGAGGGTCTATATGTAGAAACTTCCAAGCGGTAGACTGGAACTTCTATATATGTTCACAGTTACATAGTATGTTTTAAATATTTTCTTAATAGTCAGTATTTGTTGTATTAGCTATTGGTAAAATTGGTTGCTGTTATAGTGTTTGCATGAATAAAGAAGGAAAAGTTGGTTCTTTGCGAAAACTCAGTCAATTTAATATCACTGAGGTCTTAGTATGTTTTATACTGAGACTGTGAACTCATTCTTTCCCCTATGCAGATGTGGCTACCACCACAACTATGTAGATGATATTCTTATGATTGCAGGTATTCCTGAGGCGGATGATGGTCCGGTAGCATTATATTTGGGTTAATACGATTGAAGCTACTTGTGACAGTTGTAGTGTGTGTTGGGCAACGGTGTCCTTATTTTTGAGTATTTTTGTATATGGCTTATGATGTATGTGTCACATATTCTTTTGTATAAGTCATTCTTTTGTAATAGTTATCCTTAAATAATTAGACTTGTGTTATGGCTCACTTTTGTTTAATGAAGTTTATTTATAGATGTGCTTTTCCGTTATGGTTGAGATGGTATCATAATATATTCCGCTGTAGATATGACTCTGTTTATCAGGTGCATGTTATGGGGCATGTGCCATATGTTGGTTGAGCGACATGTAGTCGTGCCACTGTAATGACTTGTTTTATATTTGTATTTAAAAAAAAAAAAAAAAGGGTTGTGACAAGTAGGTCGATCTCCATATAAGTTTTTTCACTCCAAACCACTAGCTCTCTCACTCTACATATGCTCTAAGTGTTTCTAATTGTATGATTGAGAGATTTTGAGTGTTGAAGTGCCTAAGAAGTGATTCTCGGTCTAAGTAGTATTCTCGGGGTGTGGTTCCAAAGCTCTAGCTTTTGTTATTTGTCTAGTTAGAGTTTTATTATGACATTATAATGTCCAAATAGATGTTATATACTTAAATAATGTGTTTAAAAGCATGATTGTGGTACCATGACGTACAGTAAAAAGAGGTGGAAAACACTTTGGAAGCCCAGGACAGTATCATTCAGACACTTAAACAACACTTTATGGATGCTTAGAATTGCATGAAACAACAGGCCAATCAACATAGAAGTGAACAAGAGTTTGAACTTGATAACATGGTCTTCCTCCACCTCCCACCATACTACAAAAGCTCAATAGACACTCAATCATCAATGAAGCTAGCCCCACGGTTCTATGGCTCTTTCCACATCCTCCAACGAATTGGCAAGGTGGCCTACAAATTGGAACTATCCACAAGCTCTACGGTCCATCCATTTTTTCATGTTTCTTGCCTAAAAACGGTCATGGGCCGAACCAAACATATGGTTTATCAACTTTCAATGACAAGGGCGCACTCCAAGTGATACCCTTACGAGTCCTAGGGTATCGAACAATATGCAAAAAAAGGTCATAATTTAACCCAATTGCTGATCTAATAGACCAACTTACGCCCAAATGATGCCATGTGGGAATATTCCCAACCTTGAGGACAATGTTGATCTCAAAGGTGTGGGAATGTTAGGCATCAACCTAGCAATCACCAACCACAAAGCATAAATATGGAAGGCAGGACAAAAACATGGGAAGGCAAGATCCTAGCAAGTCACCAACCACAAGCAAGATTATAGCAAGCACTGTTTTTAGTAATGACCGCTCCTCAAGCACAATTGTTGCTAATATCCTAAAATTAACTTTAGGCATCTCCTATAAATGTAGCATCCAACCTCTGGGAATTCAATAAACTACTTTTAAGTTTTAATTGTTCTATTAGCGCTTCCTTTCCAATGAAAAGAAGCAGAATGATGCGATCATTTGAAGGTGTGCCATAGTATTAAAAGAAGTGCTCTGCCTTACATATCTAACTCATGGGGTCTTCATCATCGCCATTGAAACAATTGAACTCCAATTTGATTGCTGGTGGAGACTAGGGTGGAGATTGTTTATCAATAAACCTTAGACTTGTGAGGATCATGAGATGACTTTACATGCTCTGCTCATGACTTTCTTTTTTCTTGTGCAGTGTTAAATTACCACTTATCGCAAAAGCTTAAACTTTTAGGATAAATATTGATTAAAATTGGTATTAGAGCCAAAGGTCCTGAGTTCAAATCTTGTCTCTATTATTCACCTCCTATTTCAATTAAATATTTTACATGTTGAGTCTCACTTATTAAAGGGAGTTTGAGCTCATACGTGAGGAGCAATGTTAGAATATTAGCTAAATGATTAAATCAATTATTTCATATTAGCTTAAGTTTTAGGGATAAGTAGTGATTTAACATACCTGATATGTCTGATGATCATCATGTTACATCACACGCCCTAGAGTCTTCCTAGGCCTCTGAACCTCGTCGCTCTAGTAGGGTAAGAGCACCTTCTACCCATCTTCAAGATTATCATTGTTTTATTGTTCTTGCTACTCTTCACGAACTACACACTTATTGTAAGGCTAGTATTGACATTTTTGGCAGAAAGTTATGTCTGATGAACTAGATGCCCATATCAAAACTCATACGTGGGACATGGTGGATTTGCCTCTTGAAAAAATTGTAGTGAGATGTAAATGGGTTTACAAAATCAAGACTCAGGCTGATGGATCAATGGAATGCTATAAGACTCGCGTTGATGTAAGAGGCTTCGCCCAGGGGTACGGTATTGACTATGAGGGGACTTTTTCTCCTGCAGCACAACTGTTAGATCTTTGCTTTAGTTGATGTCGTTCATCATGGGTAGTTATTCCAAATGGATGTGAAAAAGTCATTTCTCAATAATGATTTTGTAGAAGTCTATATGCAGCCTCCACCTGGTTTTAAGCTTCCTCCACACAAAGTTTGTCGACTTCATCGTGCGCTTTATGGTCTTATGGAGCTTGGTTTGCCAAATTCAGTTTTATGGTTGCCCAACAAGACTTTGTCTCCAGTTCTTATGACTTAGCACTCTTTCTCTAGACTATTAATGCTAGTACTATTATTATTTTTATTTGTGTAGATGATGTGATCATTACTATAGATAATATTTCTAGCATGTAAGGTCTTTAGCATTTTCTTAGTCAAAATTTTGAGATGAAGGACCCAGGGACGCTCAGCTACTTCTTTGGCCTTGAGGTTACTTTGGGTGTTGATGGTTATTATCTTCTCTCAGGCCAAATATGCATATATTCTCTAGGGTTGGTTTGACAGACAGTAGGACAATTTGCAGTTATCTTGAGACAAATGTCAAGCTTCTTGCCATTGATGATGAACCTCTACTAGATGCTACTCTCTACAGGCAGTTGACAGCTAGTCTTATTTATCTCACAGTCACACGGCCATATATTTCCTATGCTGTTCATTTGGTGAGTCAATTTATGGTGCACCTCGCTTTACACATTATGTTGCTATTCTCCAAATTTTGTGCTATGTCAAGGTAACTTTGTTACATGGACTTCATTTCTCTTCACATTCCTCCCCTTGAGCTCCGGCCTATTCTGATGCTGATTGGGCCTATGATCCCATCGATTGCCGCTCCACTACTGATTATTGTTTCTTACTTTGAGTTATTTAAAAAAAAAAAAAAAAAAAAATCTTGGCATAGTAAAAAATAGTCTATTGTTGGTAGATCCGGTGTAGAGGCTAAGTATTTTGTGCTTGTTGATACTACATTTGAACTTCATGGTTATGTTGGCTTTTGTCCGATATGGGTACCACTGAGTTTTCTAGTTCTCCCCCTTATTCTAACACTTTCCCTTTGATTTGGTCTTTTTCATCATTTGTTCCGGCTCAAAAGCTTAAGCTGGCAGGAAATGATTAATTTTATCATTTAATTAAAAATAATTGGAATATCTATATTATCCATTACTTGTCTTCCACGTTCAAGTTGTTGCACTCGACCCTTCATGCCCAATCTCTGGTACAACCTTGGTATGATATCCCAAAGTATTAAAGGGATTTGGACCTATAAATGTTGATGGATTAATTAGAGAAATGAACAAGAATTTTGGTGGCTTCTTCCATGAAAAAACAAATAGAAATATAAAATTATAAACTTAGGATTGATCATTTTATTCAACGAAAGCATTATTAAAAAAAACAAAAAAAAAAAAAACCCGTTACATGATTCCAACATCATAAAATCTTACGTACCTCAACTGAACAACCCTAAAAGGTTAAAAAGTCAAATATAAGAATTCATCAAATTAAATGCTGCTCTTAATCCTAATATTTATCCCTCAAGGGATTTTGGGGGCTCTAACTATAGACATGGAAGGAAGGGTACTGATGACCCATACCCGTATTTGGATCATCTCTAGTTCAAGTGAATTGAAGAGGAGCTGATCAATATAAATATGAGAGCAAAATTGTTTAAAAAAATATAAAAAGACAACTTTGTCCTCGTGTTTGTACTGACGGGCTCATCTCCAATTCACTTGAATCGGAGAAGACCCTTGTCCCCCATACCCACCCAAGAGAAGATAAAGTCAATTTCTGGTTTCTTATAATATATAGTTTATGGGTACAATAATTTTAATTTATATTAATATGGACCGTTAGAGGATCAGGTAATTTTTTGCTTTGACCCTCCGATCCTCTTGCAAATAATTTGGCGGGAAGAGTTAGTTTGTTATGAATGTCGGTTAGATTAATGCAAAAACTCACTCCGTCTCCCTCCTCTCCTACTCCTCTGGAATTGTTTACTTATTCCATTCTCACAATTAAACATCCATTTTAAACTCCTCCACTTACCCAGAAAGAAAGAAAGAGATTTTTCAAGAAAGCGAAAAAACAAAGCCATGCCCAACTACCCATCTCTCCTCTTCCTCCTTACCATACTCGCCATCATCAACCCCATAAGAATCAGCTCAGCTTCAGCACAACCTCCGACCACCACCACTCCCTCAGCACCACCTCCGTCTCAGCCGCCTCCATTGCCAACACCCCCACCATCTCCTTCACCAGCTCCCCCCTTTCCATTCCCAACACCGCCACTGCCACCACCACCGCCACCACCACAGCCACCACCATCTCTTCCACCACCAACACCTCATCCGCTGCCGCTCCAACAAGTGAACAACATAATCGACGCACTGATTGGAGCAGGGGACTTCACGAATTGGGCGAACATCATCTCAATGATCAACCCGGTAACTCTCCCAATGAGCGCGACCCTCTTCATCCCTCAGGGGGAGTCCCTGAACCGCACTCCCAACATGGACCCCTTCCTCGTACCCTACCACATAGTCCCTCAGCGTCTCTCTTTCTCCGACCTTCGGCTCCTCAACACCAACACCCGCCTCCCTACTCTCCTACCGGGAAAGTCCATCCTCATCACCAACACCTCTGCCTCCAACTTCACCCTCGACGACTCTCCAATCACCCAACCAGACGTCTACAGCACCACTGCCTTGGCAGTACACGCCATTGCATTCCTTCTTGACTACGCTCTTTACGGCGATGGATTTCCGCAACCGGAGGTGGTTACACCCGCGCCGGCATCACCCTTGGCGCCAGGACCACCAATCACTTTCTCATCATCAAATGCTGCGCGCTTGTGTACCGAGTTTCCATATCTTCTCTTGATTGTTTGTGCGCTTCTTTCGACATTCAAGACGAGCCAGAGTCAAAGCCTTAGATGAGTTTCTTTGTCAATCATCTCTGCAATATTTCTGCTTCTATGGTGGGTTGTTTCTAAATTTGCAATGAGGTCTGCTCTGTTCATGCACATGAATGAATGAATATGTGTTCTTTCTCATGAATTCAAGTAATATGTGTCCTTTTTCTCTCTTTTGATCATTTCTTTATGATTTCCGAATGCTGCCCTCAAATTATCAACATTAAGTTCACCTGGATGGGTCTGAATAATTCCCTAATTCTTTTTGGAATTGTAAATTCAACTGGATCTATCTCACTACTACATCTATGTATAAGTTGTCTGGGTTTGTATAATTGATTTTCTAATAATTTGCAGCTAAAACTTAATTTATCTAACTATTTACCCTTTTCAACTTTTGGGCTCTCATAATCTCATTCACAAATCACAATCCCGTGGAACTGCCAACCAACTACATTTTGACTCTTACTAACTATTTAAAAGCATCAAGGTTCTCTTAAATTATTTCTCCGAATTTGAGAGAATTCGGACATGTGATTGTGAGAGATTACTTATAGGACCTATCTGACCAAATAAAAATTGGGTTGTCCAACCACTTATCTGGTCAAGTAAGTCCTATACGTCGTTTACCACAATCATCTGTCCAAATTCTCTCAAATTTGAACAAATAATTTGAGAAGATCTCGATCTGTCCTTGCATGTAAAAAATTTTTGACTGCTGTCTCACAAGACATTTTTGCAACTAAATCTATAAAATTCGAAGCATTTTTTTTAGCAGCGTTTTCCTTGCAAAAAAGCCGCTAAATTAAGACATACGGAAAAGCCGTCGTTTCCTTTTTACTTATCGATGCAAATCTTCACTCCCTATTTTTTCCGTCACGTTCCCTAACCAACACAGATGCCTTATTGGAACAATGGTACAATAAGGCATGTGTTTAAAGGTTGGGTTTTTGCAATTAGCGTTTCATTGTTTAAAGAGCTACGTCATTGTCAAATCGGTTTTGGGTGCTCTCTGAATTGGGTCAATGGTGTTCCAATCTAAAGAATTAGGATTATGGTTAAAGCTTGATATTTTGTAACTGCATGCAGAGAGAGAGAGAGAGAGAGAGAGAGAGAGAGAGAGAGAGATAGAGACTTGAGATAATCCATGGGAAGAAATCAGAAAAAACTGGTTGTACAACTGAAAGTACAAACAGAAAAGGAGACATGCTTCACTTCCTTCCCCGTCCAACTCCAATTGAGAATTTGCAAAGGAGTTGGATGGGGGTGGAAAAGAATCATTTCTCGAATGGTAAATGAAACACTTAATTAAATCATACATCATTGTATATTTGGTGTACGAGAGAGTACAGAACACCATCACCAAACAAGAGAAGAGTAGGTACTTATGCTTCCTAGAAATTATATGATGAGTCATGTTGAAACGAATTGTAATTTGGTGTCATTTCACCTCACAGTGATCAGTTTCAGAGACATTTGTATTGTATACAAATCCCTATATAGAAATCAATGGCAGTTAGAAAATGATAATATAGTTAAACCTAAACCGTATCAGCGTATACAGTGAGCGGACGCGCATTTCAAAAACGCCGGTAAAATTTCCTAAACAGCAGCCTTATTTGCGAATCATCAAATGAAGACTCTACATCCACTGGACATATTTGTCCAGGATTTTGTCTTCCCCTTTTATGGATCTTTGATAGAAAGAATAGGGCCTATTCGACTAAATAGAATAAGAAGCTACCTTGAATGAAAAAGAATGATGGGACCTATTTCTTTTCCTTGTTTATTATCTACAGGATTTCTGGATCTCCTCTATCAATGATGTGAATGCCATTCTCCATTCTGCATTTTGTGACTCACTGCAGAATACCCGATGCATTATTCTTAACTCTTCTGGACTTGCCTTTTTTAACAGTCCTCGTAGTAACTTTACCTCTTCATCCATTGGCTCATCACCTCTCCCTTCAGATGGATTATCCTGCTCCTGCTTTGTCAAATTGATATCAAAATCTTTGTCCTCTGTGTCTCCTATAGAGCAACTCAATCTGCATGAGTACTTATTATGGACATCAATATTCTTGTCCAAAGTCACAGTTGTTGTATGCTTGTGATTCCAGTACTCCGTGCATTGATGATGGCGATCAAGAGCCTCGATAGCCTGACACCAATTTAGACAGAACCACCAGAACATAGAATTCATAAGTTAAACTACAGCAGATGCATGTCACAGCAAGATGAAAATCAATCTGTCGTCTGCATGCACATATGGACAAATAAATCGATGCATAACAAAATCAAAGTGCATACATTTATTTGCAAATGTGTGTTAGCGTTTTTTTCTTTTTTCTTTCTTATTTTTTAAATTCTGGGTGTGGTGTGCATACATTTGCAAATTTAACATGCTAGCAAGAATCACACTATCAAACAAGCCAAACAACAATTATCAATGCTTAAAATAGAAATTAACCAGAAAAGCCGGGAAAAAGCATTAAGCTTTTTTACCAAAATCCATCTTTTTGATACTGGTTTAGGTTCAATGTCTACAATTAGGGCCATATATCAAGGTTTTGTAATTTAGTTCAAACTTAAGTATGTTCTGCCAAAAACAAATAATAATCTTAAAAGGTGAAAAAAATAAAATAAAAGCATAGTTGTTAATGCATAATTACTCAGAGAAGTTCATGTATCTTTCAGACAAATAAAGGTTTTGCAAGGAGTATGATAATTCAGTTGGTTCATTTGCTTGACTGAAGTATTTCTAAGTTTGGAAATAAATCAAGAAGTTAAAGCAAGAAGGCAAGCCATGTAGGATGGACAAGATAATCTGGTCCAACTAATTCACAATATAAATCCCCCGTCTTTTAGCTTTGCCAAAATAGAAATGTAATCCAAATTTTTCAGAGTCAGGGATTCAGTTTTGTCCCATAAACAGGAAGAATAAATGCAGTTAAGGATGAATGAACGTAGCTTTACCTGAATAATGGGTGGAGAGACAAACCCAAACATTTCAAGCCCATTAACACTTTGCAAAGCATGCAAAGAGGGCAGTCCTCGCTCGCCTATGCTGCCGTGTCTTATAATTTCTTGGTTTAGTCTCTGAAGCACCATTTCCCAACACTTGTCTGCTGAGACATTTGTGAAAGTCTCACATGGAAATTCTTCTAAAGTAACCTGGAAGTTATTCAAAAGTAAGGAAAAATATATACAGAAAAAAATAATGAAAAGTTACAAATTTTTATTGGGGTTGTAACAAAGTTTTGTCCTCGTTACTTTAAAGTGTGTTTCTACTAAAATGTTTCATTAGTGAATCACAAGTTAATGCAAGTCCCTAAAATAGAAAAGAAAGTCATGGTTCTCACACCACCTGACATCTAAATGTGTACAAGAATGCGTCATTCACGTGTAGATTTTGTCATATTTGCAGTATAGACTCATCTGTTGCAATTTCCAAATATAAGTCTTTGGAATTATTTTTCTAAATTTTCATGCTGATCAATCTAATTACAACAAGAAGAGCAAGGCACGATTTTGGGTTTGGCTGGAAGAAAGCTAAACTAACTACAACAGTAGCACATCCATCCAGATGAGTCAAGCTTGAACAAAACTGTAAATTTATCTAGGCCCAGGGCTAGCTCTAACATTGAGGAAGTGTTGATTGTGAGCTTAAGTTGGGAGCTCTGGTTCCATAGATATGTGAACCCATCCAAATCTGGTGACATGTAAATAGAAAAGAGATTATGAGGGAGGACGGACTATGACCTTTGTGTAAAAGCTTTCATATGAATCAACCCCAACACATGAATATATTGTTAGAATATTAATTAAATAATTAAATTCACCATTTCTTACAAGCTTAAGTTTTTGGAACAACTGGTGATTTAATATAGTACCAGAGCAGAGATCATGAGTTCGAACCTGTTACCCTAATTTACCTCTTATTTCAATTAAATATTTCACATATTGGACCTCACTTATTAAGGGAGAGTTTTAACCCACACGTAAAGGGGAATGTTAGAATATTAGTTACGATTAAATTCACTATTTTCTATAAGGTTAGAGTTGCACAACTCTCGCACAACTTTTGCACAACTCTAACTATTTTTTTTTTTTTTTATGATCAACCATTGGATTTGTTTTTCTACATGTGGGCCCTAAATATTCAATGGTTGATCTTAAAAGAAAAAAAAAATTAAAAAAAAATTGTTAGAGTTGTGTAAAAGTTGTGCAAGAAACATTACTCATAAGGTTAAGCTTTGGGACAGCTGGTGATTTAACATATATGTTACTCACCATCATGCTAAAACCCTACTCAACTGGCATAACATATTTAAATACATAATGAAAAGGAGAAAAGATACACCTTAAAAAGTGGCCCGAGAAGGCCAGCATCAAGTACTTCTGACATGTAACTACAAATTTTTGTTGGATTAAGCACGCTAAAAAACTTAACACGGCTTCTAAATCCTGCACAAGTTAACCCAAATTGAGAACAAAGCAATTGAATCCTCCTTTAAATAAAATAACAAATAGAAGGTATTTTAAAAGACCCAACAAATATTTGTGATCAGCATACCTTTTGGAAATATGGCCTGCTTACTGCACCAAAGCTTTCCAAACATGACAGTCCCAAAATTTATTGGTTCAACACAAAGATCCAACTTTCGTGTTGGATAAATGCCATCCTCTGTGGATATCTTTACATCTGAGGTATCCAACATTTCTGTTTCCAACGAGCTGTCTGATGATATTTTAGAATGTGGATGCAAAGACAAAAGATCAACCCCAAACAACTTGTTACCATCATTTGAACAAGTATGCTCAAGATCTCTCAAATACAAAGGATAATCTTTGTTTAGAAGGACATGTGAGATTGATAAATTACAGTTGCTATCCCGTTGCATTAGATCTGGTTCTCTTGCTGTATCTGAACTATGAACATTTTGTTGTATACAGTTTGACATACATGTCTCCTCCACATTTGACATGACCTTGCTATCAAAGCAATCAGATATAGGTAGCAATCCACTTTCATCTTCACCACACAGAACGTTGAGATCCAGATCAATACAGCAATCCTGCCCCACCGTACCTTCATTGTTCATCACTAAATTTTCATCATTTATGATTGCATTATGACTATCTATACTGATGTGAGATGTGCTTAAACAAAATGATGCATGCTGGGAGCCTGACTGGATAACTTCCGAAGAAACATGACTATATGAAGTGCAAGGCACATTCATGTTCAACTTCTCCTCAGTTTCCAGGTAACAAGGACTTTCCCTTTGATCAGGAGACTTGGTTCCATATGTGTCACTTTCATCATCTAGCTTAGCTACACGAAAAACCTTGTCATTAGCAGAAACCAATCCTGAATCATCTGATGTCCATACTTTAATTGCATCCACTCCTCCTTCCAATGCTTCAACCAGTGTATTTAACTCATTCATAGTGTAGCGCAGAAGGACAAATCTATTGTCAATTTCACATGAACAAAATTGGTTGGCATGTTTAAGACATGAAAATTGATCAGGAGAGCACTGGCAGCCGGCAGCGGATAAGTGTAAGTCATAGAAGCAAAATAAACATTCTCTCTCTTTTCTCCAATCAAAGTCCCTTTCCATCTTTTGCAACTTCAAAGCACTTGGAAGACTATCTGTTCTTTCCTTTTCCATTCCTACCCTTGTCTGTCAATGGTAGTAATGAGTAAAAAAAGAAATTTAGTTCTCTAAATGGCACATGAACATGTGGATAATTATTCAATTATATATATATATATATATATATATATATATATATATAGAGAGAGAGAGAGAGAGAGAGAGAGAGAGAGAGAGAGAGGCAGTAATTCACCTTAACTACATTGGTAAGTACCCCATCTTTTCCGCAAAGACCTTTCCATCTCAAATTTCTTGGAGTTTCCTTTACAAGAATGGATAGCTCCCAAAGGGCCTGTACAGCTTCCAGAGCAGACCCTAATAACAATTTGTCATGAGAAATTGATGTCTTGCGAGGCTGCTCACTATAAAGCTCTACTGCATTCTGGCCATGTACTAACCAATCAACAGGGGCCACATTCACGGCCTCTGCACAGTTGAAGCCACAATTAAATCCAGAGTGGTATGCCCTCGGAAAGGTAAGAACAAATTCACCGGAATGCTGAACAGCTCGATATACTGGTACACCCTCAGATTTTAGAACTGAAGGAGATAGCTGAGTAACCTGTCCCAAGACAAAAATTAAAATCCTAATGCCGGAAATATGCACATAAAAATGTATAAGCAATGTAGAAACAAATAGGATGTAGAAGCCATAATGTCCTTGTGGAGATCAGGACAGACGTGTGATAAGGGAGTGCTTGAAACTGACTCACATGAGTAGTTGGAGATGGCCGGTCAAATGATAAACACAATACAGGAACGAAAAAGATAAAAGGAAATGAAGGTCCAATAAAATTACTTAATAAGAGTCATTGATTCAGACATTTTCATTAGACTCCACACAACTTTTCATTAAGCTCCACGTCATTTACCATATATATATATATAGCTTGTAGGGGCCTTATTTCCTATCTTTTATTAGTATACCAGATACCCGTCGACCTAAGAGGTGCATCAACAGGTGCCTAGCAAGAACAACACATTGCTTACTCACAAAATGTCTTCACATTTCTTCATTACTTAAGAGTATTTAGGATAAGCTTTATCTGTAATCACTCTGGGGTTTCGCCATCATCATCCATCAAACATTACATAATTGATAACATGACACAGTGAAAAATCAACTAGGAAACAAATTAACCACATATAACAATTCTCTAACTGTTTTCTAACCAGATATGCATTTGACGAAACTGAATTGAGGAATAATTATTTAAGCCAATAACAACTAATCAAGTTCAAAGATATCATCTTACCAGTTCATCAAGCAAATCTGGCTGTTCTTTAAATAAATCAGGTAAATGCTTTTTCATTGCATCTTCCAAAGTGCAAGCGTGGCTTCCAGGTACTCCATACCATATTTTTGGATCACCCCAGTGTAGATAGTTTAGTGAATAGAGGTGGTGGTCCTCAACATGCTGTTCCAAATCACAAGGAAAAAACAAACAAGGTTAAACTCTAATGAGAAGAAAAGTTACGAAAAATATTGATCACAGCTTGTAATAAAATCATAATGATCAAATATTTGACTGAATGCAGAAAGCATCCTTTTACTTTAGTTTTTGTTGCATACCATAAACAGCCAAAAGTATTTAACATATATATATCTTTTCACCTCACTATCCTAACAGGAGATATATGTTTCCGAAGTAATATATCAAATTAACAGCTCCCTTCAGAAGTGTAACATGGAACAAATTAGGATTAATACAAACAGTTCAACCTTTCTCTTATGTTGCAACCTGACCAACACATAAATGGTTCTGAAACTAAAAAAACAAAGAGGCTGAATTTTTCGAGGCTTCTTTCAGAGCAAAAGCTGCTTCCCTTCAGCAAGGAGATGGTGATGGCCATTCCCAATCAAGAATCAGTGGGCAGCAACAGCACTTGAAAGGGGAAAAACAGAAAGAGTGCTAATGCAATGTTGAAACAGCCAAAGGTTTTCTCATCGGAGCCTAGTTTCTTTCCCAACCCGGAGGGATTGATGCAGGGGCATCAAAGAAAGGAGGAAACTCCCCCCACCCCCCCCCCCCCCCCCCCCCCCAGTCTATTTTATCCAATCTATTAGGTATCTCAAGACCAGTATTTTACTATTATGTCATGCTTATATATTATTATGTTTTAGCATTTTAGAAAGGTCATGTGACTAGCATGTGACTTTTAATGAAGTTGGATGTTAAGATTTATTTGTTCTATGAAAGATGGAGATATAGGATTCCAGAGTTGCTAAAAGGCATCAATAGTCTATTTTGAGTCATTGTAGGCAGCCTTTTATTCTCTAATATATGAAATTTCAGATCTTCATTCTTAGACTCTTTGAAGCCTAGAAATTGATCCTTTCTTGTTCAAATTTCAATCTTATCTCTTCTTTGCTATAAAGATTATTGCTGGAATTTCTTCTTAAACCCTTTGTAAGGGTCAATTTGCTTGAAATGTGGCATCTTTGGCCGGCTCATTTCAGATCTACTTTAGATCTAAGTTCTCTTTGCTGCATCAGAAATCTAGTGCATAGCGACAGTAAATCACAAATTCTGCAAACATTTGAAACCATGCTGAAGCTCGGACATGTAAACTATACTTTCTATATAAGCAAAAACTTCAATTCAGTGGTTTTCTTTTCTGAATAAGTTGAATTTAGTGTATTGTTTCCCAGTCCAACTTCCATAAAGTAGAAATCTGTCCTACGCCAAAAGGTCACTAAATCTGCCGTTTATCACCTTCCCAAGATGTAAAGAGTCTATGAAAAGCACTGTGTTAATTTTTCCATGTATAACTATATCAAAAAACACATTCAAAAAACAAATTACAACAGGCTAGTAAATAACACATCAGTAACCACAACTATACAGGCGAAAACTTTCAACATCTGTTATTAGGTTTTATATAACTCATTAATTCATGTAGAAATTCAATAAAGGGTTTATTACTTATCAAAAAAAAAAAAAAAAGAATTCAATAAGGGGTTCCCTTGACCTACCCAACAGAAAGAAGAAAAGCACATCCCAACATAGAGCCATGGCACTAGAACTCCCGAGATATCACTTCCTTCAAAACATAGTACAGAACCTGGCAGGCGTGGTAAGTTATTCAGATTCCAACCCGACATCGCATACTGATTTGCGTCACTTTCAGTTAACATGGACGATGCCTTAGGAAACCCACTTCCAAATGCTCCTGTTTCCAAGTCAGCTCCATAGGATACCTGCAACATGACAGAACAAAGATAAACACCTCTTGCATAAATAGACAGACAAATTTGAAATATTAAAGTGACAAAGCGATAAGGATACTCTAAATCCATACCTCAACCTCATCTGTTGGTTGCTCAACTATCCGCCAGTATTCGCCTTCAACATCCTCCACAGAGGGCTCCCATCTTTTTTTCTGTTCATTTTCGCTGGAGTTTAAGTCCTCTTTAGCAACCTTTGTTCCAAAATAGCACTCCTTAAAATAATCAGCATATGTTTGAAAATCTGCAAGCGTGAAGTCTGATCCTGAATGAAACCCAAACTTCTCATCAGTCTCAGAAGCAACATTAGCGTCTGAACCAGAATCAGTACGTCTCCTGCTTGTTCCCATTCTTGAGTGCTTCCTTCTTTTTCGCTTCCGTCCCCTGCTTTTCTTTCTCATGGGTTCCCTATTTTGAAGCAAGTCAACTTGCTGGATACGAGTAGAAAATTTAGCATGTTCCCATATGTCTTTCTCTTTAAGAGGACAGGGTGGAATCCACGAAGATGGAGGAACAATCCGACATATGCCATATGATATAGCCTTTGGGCGTATTTTTTCTATGTAACCAAGCGTATCTTCAAACTCCTAATGAAAGGTGAATCACATGAAAATAAATAACTAAAGTAATACTACCAACAAAGACAAATTAATGACATATTTAAAAAATAAAAAAAATTAAAAATTAAAAATTAAAAAAAAAAAAAAAAAAAAAAAAAAAAAAAAGGTTCCAAAATGATAGAGCAATATTTGCTGACAGGAGAATACCTCAATAGTTGGATGAAATACAGGTGCTTCATCAATGATAGGCCTGCATGCTTCAGCTGGATCCCATTTAACTGATTCCTGCAACATACCAAAGAAGGACATACTTATGTAAGCATCATGAAACGGCAGGAGAAAGCTAAGGGGGGCATTTAAATAACCCACTGTAAGTGGATAAGTCCACTCTGCTTTGGAAGGCATTTCAAATTAATTATGTTTTATGAAAGATGACATTGGTTTTATAATTTGAACTCTCGTATAGGCTAAGCTAAGATTTCAAGTAAATGTAAATTCTTCCAATGGTATTAACCATTTATAAAAGTAACTCAGAAATTCCAGAAATGGCTTCTTACTACAAAGTGACAATATGCTTTCAAATTCCATGGAAAAAACAAAAAAAGCCACATCATATTTCACTGTAAACCCAAACACTCCTTTATGATATTGTCTTAGTTTAATACCACAAAAGTTACAATGGATGGAGCTTGGTAGCTAAAGTTGTCAACTCCAAGCCATTAATATTTTTTAAGCTTCATAATCTATCAATTGCCACCACACACCAAACTGGCTCAACATTTCAAATCCTCTGAACTGTTAGACTTCGAGGACTGCCTGATACTGAGTCAAGTGTATTGTCACTTTTTTGGGTGTGTTTAGAATATTGATCCCACAAAAACTCTCCTATAAAACTAACTATAAGGTAATTACGTTCAAGAAAACACAGTGAAATATATGACAGTGGCATCATTCTGTTATAGCTTTTCCATTTCATCAGGCTTTAAAGACCGTACATAAATGCATGTGGTGAAAAAAAAAATGATGAAAGGCATGAGACATCAAACAGCCAGATATGGCAGAACCACACATACAAGACGTATAAAAGTGGAATGTAGTATGGCGAAAATGTATGGAAGGCAAATGAGAAACAATTTCAAAGTGGTGGAAATGGAGAAAAGAATTCATTGATCCAAACTCATACAAGAACAAAAAGGAAATGAACAAATGCACAAATTGTGTACAACATAATATAACAGCCTCCTTGGTCCTTATCAATCAGGTTCCTTTTCCAAACTAGTCAAGAACTATAATACAATTGTGTAATTTTTCAACAGTGAAAGTTAATACACATGTCCTAGCATCTCAAGGACTATATCCAATATCTTCTATTCATACAATACTACACCCTAGACCTAACAATGTTTGCTTTCCAAAACCTCTGGCTTCCGTTCACTAAATTAAATACCCAATCTCCCTTTCCATCTTCCCCAGATCATTTGCAAGTAGAAAACTAATATAGCGTCCTTGAATACATGGGGATGAATAAACATGTAGGCTTAATTTGCAATACAATTGTCAAATACAAAGTAATTTATGTATTGGTAAGGAAGCGTGGTGCACCAAAACTGTATTTGGCAGATAATCTCCTGTATTAAACCTAATAAGATTTTGAAAAAATTTCCATATCTAGCATCAAATTACTTTCCTATTTTCTAACTTTCTCTCTTAAATGCATACGTTTTACAACTCATGACTCCTACATAACCTAGGTGAAAATGTTTCGCCTTCACCCCGTACCACCTTGATAAAAGTTCCAGGATCATCAAAATAAATACACACTGAATCACCAAAGATCTAATGAACATTTTTGTGAAGGAACCCATGACAAAATATCATACTCCTCAAGACCCAGGTTTAGATTACTATATGCAGTTACCAGAATAACATATATTACAGCTAAACACAACATCTTTATGCCAATGTAATGCAGTAAATTTATGATAGATAGAAACAACGATCAGATTTGCAATGTGTTAAGGGTCAATCATAAGAGAGATAATAAAAGATATGAACAAAATGAAAACATAAAAATCTTCCGATCATGTAAGATGGATGAATAAAACAGATATATTGGATACGCCGGTCCAATTCAATAGAAGGGAATAAGAAATTTAACCTCTTTGATATGAGATTCTGCTAGCAATTTGAACTGCTCCATTGGCTAAAAAAAGGTAAACCCTAATTTACCAAGGGAAACCTGCAAAATAAACTCTTTTTAATGACCTACCCAAATCAATACAGAAGCCATTAATCAGGAACAAATCCCAGAAACAGTTTCTATTTTCTTGATAACCAACACACTAAAAAATTTGATACTTTAGCTAGAGAGAAAGAAGGCTATCAAATATATATATACCAAATTCTAAGAGTTCCAACAGCACTCCCCAAAAGCAGGTTGTTTCTACTATCTGAATCAAGCAAACTTAACCCACAAAAGATCCCATAACCAAAAAAAAATAAGGCATTCAATAAATTGCAAATTCAAAACCCATCCCCCTGCAATTATGAAAATATTAATTCTACAACCAAAAAAAAAGGTGGGGGGGGGGGGGGGGGGGGGGAATTTCTAGTCAAATCTGGTTTTTCTAATTAAAGAAAAAGAATTGACTTAGTAAACAATTAATTTGGAAAAAATAAAAAATAAAAACAATTAGTGGAGTAATGAGAATGAGAGCAGGTGAGAGCGAAACACAGAGTTTGGGAAGACCTAAGAATAAAATAATAAAAACATGAACAGTGAAGAAAAGATAAAAGAAGGCAAGAGGTTTTAGGGGTGGGGTAGGTTACCTTAACAAGGGCTAAGATTAGAGGTGGAAGGACGTGTAAATTGCATCGTTTTTAATTTAGTTAATTATAGTGGGTATTTTTTTAATTTAAAAAAGTTGATTTCTATTTGGGAGTTTTAACTAAAATAAACAAGAAGAGAAAACAACATTAAAGTAGGAAAGGAGGAAGTTGGATCTAAATGTAATGGTAATAGGAGAGAGAAACAATGACGGTTAATATGGAGAGAGAGAGATAGAGAGAGTCAACATGAACAACGCCCACAACAAAAGAAACGCACGCAGTTTTAACGGAATCCAAACCAACCACAAACGTACTACTCTCTCTCTCTCTCTCTCTCACGCGCATCATTTGTGTTGTTCTCTCTCTTCCCTCTCTCTCTCTTAGCTTTTACACGTCCGGGTCGGTAGTCGGTACTAGTTTTCGTACAAAACAAGTTGTACCCTGCTTTTCTCTACAATAATCTTTTTTTTTTTTTTTTTTTTTTTGGTTGTTATAATCACGTTGCTAGCATACAGGGATGGGCACAAAAGTATGACTAGGGCGGGTTGTTGGTTTAAGATTTTTAAAACCTCGGGTACGGGCCTTCGTACTAAATCTAAACGAATTAAAAAAACCTTAACCCCCTCTAACCCTCACTTATTTCCCGATGGCCAAACCATCCCAGTGGCCAAGGGCCAAAATTAACGTTCCTATTTCTTTTTCTTTTTTTCTTTTTGACCCTTGGGGTGGCCAAAATCCTCCAAATTTTATTTTATTTATTTTTTTCTTTTCTTTCTCTAAAGGCCATAGGGGTGGTCAAACCACCCCCATGGTGGCTGAGCAATGCCACCCCCATTTTGAGCCACCTTTTTTTTTTTTTTTCTTTTGAAGTTTTTAATATTTTTATTTTTTAAAAAAATTTTATTAATTTTTATTTTTTTATTTTTTATACTGTGCCAAGTGTCAACCAGTTACCTTCACTGGTTGACACGTGGCAGTCCGTTAAAATTTGGACGAAAAAATAGACGGAGGTACCAAGTCAGCTTTTTCCCAAAACCAAGGTACCATATGTGAACCAAAATGAAACTGAGGTACCAAAAAATAAAGTTTTTCAACTACAGATACCAAATATGTCTTTAACCCTAATTTTTTTTAAAAAAAGGTTAGCAATGACATCATATACGCCATTACATTTACTAATTTTAAATTCCAACCTTAAAATAGATATAATCCATTTCATTTTAAATTATGAGGATCCTATCTCCAAATAGTAGGACTGTCATTATTTTGAAGGATTTAGCTTAGGTGCTGTAGAGAAAACTACAGTATATGTCCTGTATTTTTTTCAACGGTTCAGATTTAATTTTTAATATCTCTTTTTTATCATAAAAAACCTTAAAATTAAATCTAAAAAAGACTATAATATCTATACTACAATTTTATTTTATTTTATTTTTAATTCTTTACTGTTCCTAATCCAAATCCTATTTTGAAAATGAAAAAACATATTGTCCTTCGTTATGGTAATGATAATGATACCAAGTGTTGGGGATAATCCTGTTCGGCCCGGTCCATTTCTGGAATTACAAGCCTTTGAGATGACATTGGCTCGCTGGCGATCGCGGGCCCGTGACCCATCAGATATGAACCCGCAAGTACGGATACCTAGGAGCCCTAGGAAGGGATTATCTCGGGGACCGACACAATGGATTAGGGATTCGCTATACGTGATCCCGGATTTCTTGGGATCACACCCAGTCTCTTGGAAATCCGTAACTAAAATTGATCATGGATTTGTCACCGGGAATCTTGCTTTGTGATAGGTAAGGAAAGAATCTCGGTTTGGGAAGTCAAGGATAGACTCTAATGACGCTCCTAGTTAAAAAAAAAAAAAAAAAAAAAAAGCACGAAACCCTGATGTAGTTAGGGTTCTCATCATTCAGCCTATAAATAAGCCCATATCCTAGGTATGAAAGAAAAACTGAATTATTATGTTTGAACATACTTTTCTCTCAAATACTAACTTAGGCGTCGGAGTGAAATACGCCGGCCACCCTAGTGTGTTCTCTTGACATTGTCTGTTTTGCAGTAGTCATGAGACGTGAAGAACATCATAAAGCGTGTTGTCAACACCATACCGGAAACTGTTATGACAATTTGGCATCGTTTGTGGGAACATTTTCCATTTTGATAAGAATATATCCGATATGGCAGTAACCACCCACTCTAACAGCTGAGTCACCCGGCCGAGAAGACATGTACCGGAGCCAGCGACTCAACTGAATCCGTCTCTAGAAGGCCAGAACGATCCACAACCTCCTCCATTATTTCCTCCCCAGATGGTGTAGAACAAAACCAGATGGCAACATTGGAAGCCCAAATAGCAATTTTGACACGACAAAACGCTGAGCTGCTACTCCGAATTCCCGAGCAATCTCAGTTGGGGTTTATGTCCTAAATCCTAATGTACAGTTGACATATAAGCTTTTTATGAATAAAGTTATTATTCACTGATCTATTTTTGAGTATATGTCATATGACCATATGTTATTTTACATGCTTAATATTGTTGTATGTATATTTTGCATGTGAAATGCCATTAGATTACATTGAATATGGTCTATGGTGTGAGTAAAAAGTTATCACACAAGATCTTAGTCCATAATCCTTGTGGTCTTACACTTATGGATAGTTCGTAGTTAGTAATGGAATTGGGCATTCTATTTGCAAAGACTGTTACACATCGAATATTTGTGATTTATCTTTATCAAGTGAAGTTGGAGGCTTTGGATTGATGTGTAGCTGTTATGCACTGAACAGACCTTGGGATTTGTCTTTCCACGAAAATACTGTCAAAAGGAAAAACTCATACTCTCAATATTACTTATGTTATTGATTCTAAATCCTAAGAGGATTATGTACTCAGCTATGAAGTATAGATCACTTTGATGCATATAAGGGTGAGATCAAATTGATAGTCAATATTCTCGGTGCATTTGGGTGATCGCAACTAACATTGTGAGAAAGCTTTTCTCAAGAAGGAATCCAAGTTCTTTATTAAAAGAATCAGAAATTTTCCATTGAGATTGATTTTATGGATTGGATTATTCTAAGTCTTTGGCCGGAGCATTTTGGTATGAGATACTGAAATACAAAGTACATGTGATAAGTCTTTCACGAGTACGAAAATAATATATAAAATCAAAGAACTCAAGCCTCAAGGAAAAAGAAGTAGAGAATTAAATGGCAGTATTTTGGCTTTAATTCTACTATGGAAGATTTCATGGATGAATCAAAAGTCAAAATTAAGTAAATTTAAAGGATTAATTGTTTTAATAAAAAAATATAAACTAGAGTGCAATTAAAATTGTTTAGTGGAATCAATTGTAATTAAATAGTGACTGGATGAGTCAGAACTGTTTTGACTAGTTTTTATTTTTCATTTAGGTCCCTCAACAAGCTAATTTAATTTAACCAAATCAGGCTTTTTATTTATTGGGCTAGTTATTTTTATTTAATTAAAAGCATGGGTTAGAGAGAAACTGTGCATCTGATGCAATGGGAGATTGGGCTTTAGGATAAAACTCAAGCCCAGAAGCATGAAGTGGATGCATGGGTTAGAGAGCTAATCCCTAGCCTTACGTGTCACATTCAAGTGGTGGAAGGCTAGGATGATTCCTAGCCCTAGCCGTCCACCACTAGAAGTTCTAGTCTATCTAGAACTTTAATTACAACTTGTCCCACATTGCTTACATTTCCAGTCTCCTAGTATTCTAAGCATATAAATAGATATGTATGTAGCTCTTCAATGATAAGCTATTATGCTACAATTCTTTAGTTTTTACCAAGAACTAATATTTTAAGTTAACTCTCGAGAATAAGTTTAAAATTTTGAAGTTGAGAGCTCACTTTCTTGGTTATCATCAGTCATTGGTGAGAAGATCTGAAGGTTCATCACACGTTCTTCGTCAATGAGCAAGGAGCTTAATCTTGCCCATATAGCCAAGGAGTGCAGTTTATTTTTAAACACGTTCAAGTAAATGTTTCTGATTTGCAGTTTATTTTAAAATAGCATTGTTCTTCGCTTGTTCTTCTTAAAGTTTGTTCTTGGATTTGGGAATTTTATTTTTTGTTGTGCAATATTGTTTTTGCAATCTAATTCCCAACAATCTCACCCTGAGATTAACCAGGAAGAGCAAGGGGAGGAAGAGCATAACAGCCGGGCAAATAGTCGAGACCATTACGAGTACAATTTTTACGGAGAGGATCGCCGGGAAAGCAAGCCCCTGGTGGTATATATAACGACAAGATTAATTTCAGGAGGGATCAAGGGGGAGATGCCGGGTACTTCGACAAAAAGATTGCTGAATTAGAGAGGAAGTGTGCTAGCATGGCTCAGGAGATGGAGAGAAAAGACAAGGGCAAAGCTACCGTGGTGGACAAGCTCTTGATGGGTACCAGTACTCTGTTCACCCGATGGGTGGCTGGCTATTGCTTGCATGAGAAGTTCAAAGTCCTTCAGATCCAAAGCTATGCCAGAATCGGGGATGCTGTTGAACATCTAGAAAATTTCAGGGTCCATCTTGATCTTCATGGAGCCCCGGATGAAGTTGCTTGCCGGGCTTTCCCTTTAACGTTAACAGGGAATGCCCGGGACTGGTTCAAAAGGCTACCATCAGGATCTGTCGACAAATTTGAAGGGCTGGGTAGAGATTTTTTCTTGGGCAGTTTATGGCTGCAAGAATGCGTAAGAAGCCTTCGGGATTTCGGGATACTTGTTGACGTTGCAACAGGGAAGCAAGGAAACTCTCAAGGACTTCATGGCTCGCTTCAACTTTGAAAAGATGACCGTGGAAGATCCAACAAACGACATCATTTTCGTGGCCCTTTATCAAGGATTGTCATCGAAGGGACCGTTAATGAGGACGCTGGCCAGGAAGCAACCAAGTACCCTACAGAGGCTAACAGATAACGTAGAAGCGTTCATCAACCAAGAAGAAACTCTTAAGCCCATGATTAGTTCGAAAAGGCCCTAAGAAACAGCCCTGGAAAAGAAGAAGGAGTTTACGAAGGTGAGCAAGGAGGAACAGAAGCCGGTAAAAAAGTTCCAAGATTACAACTTCACACCTCTCAACACGAGCAACATAAGTCCTCATGGAAATAAAGAAAGACCCGGAGTTTTGTCGACCTTCGAAGATATCAGGAAATTCTCATCCCCGCAACAAAGACAAGTATTGTGCCTTCCACGAAGCAGCATGCCACCACATTGAGAGTGCATAGCTTTGAGGTTACTGATTGAAAAGGTCATTAAGAACGGGAAGCTGGTCCGATTCTTAAGGGAATTGAGAAAATCAACCGGGAAATAACCGGCCACAAGACCAACCCCGAGATCACCATCCTCAAAACTACCAAGCTAGGGAATATCCACCCAGGGACAGGCAACCCCGAGATTACCACCCATAGGGACCTCCTCGGCATAACAACAGGGGAAAAGACAATGCCCTCTCAGACAATGAAGGAAGAAGGAACGACTGCCGACGAGAGAGGAGCAGGAGTTAATGACACCAAGAGCCAGACAATCAAGAAGCACTACAAAAAACAATTTTTTCCTGACCAATCATTTTTGACATGTTAGGAGGCCTGACTTTAGTGATGTGTCATTATTGACGTGTGTCCAACATTAAGAATTAGGGTGTCAAAACTGATGATTTATTGACGTGTCAAACATTGGCACGCCAATAAAGTTATTGTGGTAAAATGGACACGCCAATAAATTTATTGACGTCTCAAACATTAACACGTCAATAAATTTATTGCCGTGGCAATATTTTGACACGTCAATAACTTTATTGACGTGTCAAACATTGGCACATCAATAAAGTTATTGACGTGCCAAAATATGACATGTCACTAAATCAGGATTTTTTTTTTTTTTTTTTTTTTTTTTTTTATTTTTTTTTGCTCGCCCGAATATATTTTTTGGATTTTTCGTGGTTGACCTGATAGACAATTTATATATCTACTTCCAAATGTACATTTCCATCAATCCATCGTATACAACGTCTATTTTTTTTATTTTTATTTTAACATTTCCATCGATCACCAACAATCACAACTATTCAAAACCAAAACACCAGTTTCAACAAACATACAATCAAACTATCTCTGTCATTACCGATAGAGACATAATTACATCTAACTATGTACAAATTACAAACATTACTATCTGTATTTTCAATGGCAACTAACACACATCACTGGATTAGATACAACAAAAGCTCCAGCAAAAGCAATTGAAACCCAAGAAAACAAAGCCCTTGAAATGGAGACAAAAGACCACTTGCAACTGGTCACAACTTTGTATGTTCCACCTGCATTACAGAAACTTTTTTTCCACATAATTATGCTGGAGTCAAATGAAAAAAATCACATATCAGAAATCAAATCAAAATAGTCTTAAATTCATTGTTTTGTAAATCAGAGAAAGATAAAGGAAAAAATTATCCATGAAGAAGTAAACTTTTTTCTCCAAATTGAGAAAGATTCCAATCACAAATACTTCAATATGGCAAAAGAACAGTTGTAGGGATGGGAGAGTATGATGCTGCAATTAACTAAATGAATTTGACAATAGTTGGGAAAAAATCAAACCCTAATATTTTTCCAACTTTTTTTTGGATCTATTCATGTGATTTAAATTTTCAAGGAACTAAATCACACACAATAAATTAATAAATTTCACTACCTGATCCGACCTTAAACAGCTCATGTGTAATTCTACATGGTTAAGTATTTAAAAAGTTAATTAAGATGTCATTGATATTGACAAAATTAGGAACATAATCAAAGCATAACCTAAAGATTTAGTGACAAATCAAGTGCTATGGATATATCAAGTAGTGTCAATCGTACATGAAGAACACAGGCCAACTATCACTACAAAAAAATAACTGTTTCGGGCCTTTTTTTTTTTTAGCCGTTTCAAGGCCTAAAAATGGTTCAAATTGTTTTGAGCCATTTCTTTTAGCCGTTTCAAAACGACTCAACGTATAGCGTATTAAAACTCGGTTTGAGCCGTTTAGTGCTAAAATGGCTAAAAAAAAAAATTAAAAAAAAATCATTTTTTTTAGTCGTTTTAGGGTCCCTAAAACGACTCTAAATAAAAAATTATTATTATTATTATTATTATTATTATTATTATTATTATTATTATTATTATTATTATTTTTAATGGTTTCATCCCTTTAAGCTATTTGCTGCCTTAGTATAAAGATAGATCTTAGTTTTCCGGCTAAATGCAGAAAAAAAAAAAGAAAAAAAAAAAAGAAGAAGAAGTAGTAAAATCAATACTAGCTAAAGAGAAGTGTACGTAATGAATATTTGAAAGGCTTGGGAATTAGACAACAGAGGAGTCATTGCATGCAAATTAGAGGAAGAATTCAGAGATGCCGAAGAGCAGGGTAAAATGGGTTCATAAAGAGTGACACAATCATAATCTTTGCTTTCTATATAACCTCTGCACAGCATGCCTAAGTGAATTTGGTTCAAGTCCACATGAGCAGAAAACTAAGATTCTATTACCTGTATGACAAGGCTAACGTTTGGATAATCTACTCCGCGTGCAGATACATCAGAATTCACAAGGATAAGACCCTTTGACTTTCTGAATTCATCAGATACCCTGGTTCTGTAACTCTGTGGCTTTCTAGAATGGATCTCTCTAACATTCAAGTTCAGCTCCCCAAGAAGGTCAACAACCAGTCGTGTGACCATGGCAGTTGTGCAGAATACAAGAACCTACATAAACAAATTGCAAAATTACATTTTTCAGACAAAGACTGCAAAAATGTAGACAAACAAAAACCGTTGATATCTGTGACAGTTCAAAAGAACCATGACAGTACTGACACCTGAACCCTGATGTCTATTTTGAATAAATAATATTTGTGAGAGCCTTCACAGATGTTGAATAAATAACCCAGTCCTACATTTTGTCTCTCTCAGGAAGATGATAAAAAAAAATTCTCTATATATATATAGTATACTAGCTAATTAGTAAAGAATAAAATTACATATTAATTATAATACGTTGATAATAGTATTTAATATGTTAAACTAAAATATTAATTAGTTATTAATACTTCGTATATATATAACATATAATATATAGTTAGTATTAGTATATGACATATATAAACACACATATATCACATCACACATAGTTAATTGACTATATATATATATTATATACTTAGTTATAAAATATATTAGACTTACTACTTGCTCACATTATACATATACTACTAGTTTATGAACTCAAATGGCATTCTCAACGAGCTCGAGCTTAAGCTCGCACGAGTTTTAACCGATCAACTTTATGAAGAGCATGTGAAGAACTATGCTATTTAAAATTAAACTGCAAAGCATAAACATTTACTTGAAGATCACATCCACTCCTTGGCTTTATGACAAAATTTTTCTTCTTGCTCCTCAATGAAAAACGTGTGGTCTCAAGGATAATGAGACTTTCAGTTCTTCTCACGAATGATTAATAATAACCGAGAGTGTGGGCTCTCAACTTTCTCTTCAAAACTTAAACTTATTCTCGAAAGTTAACTCAATGATACTAGTTCTTAGTAAAAACTAAAGAACTATGTAAATCAGTATACAATTATATACAAGAGCTACATGCTTATCATTTATAGACTATGAATACTAGAAGAGTGTGAGATATAAGCAATGTGAGACAAGAAATAAAAAAAAAAAAACAAAATCTAGTTACACTAGGAGAGGTGCCCACGGCTAGGGCTAGAAAACCCTAGCCTCCACCTCATTACATACTAACGCATGGGGCAAGGGGAATTTCCTTAGCCTCATGCATTCTCCTCTTGGTTTGGGCCACTAAGTTTTATCCCAAGCCCATACACCTCTACAACAACACATAGGGCCAAAGAATTTTCCATGGCCTTATGCGTTCCCTTGTCTCCTTGGGCCTCTAGGTTTTATCCCAAGCTCCAATCTCACTTCTTACATCTTATGCACAGTTTCTCTCTAACTCATGTTTTTAATAAATAAAAACAAGCAACCAAATAAATAAAAAAGCCTGACCTGATTAAATTACATCAGCTTGGTGAGGGATCTAAAACGAAAAATAAAAACTAGCTTACTAGGCCTATGACCCAGTTATCTCTATAACTGTCACCGGGCTTCTATTCAATTACATTTAATTCTACTAAAGAAATGTAATTAAATTTTAGTATTTATTTTTTAGGGAAAACTACAATTTACCCCCTTGATGTTTACACCAATTTGCAATTTTGGTGCCAATGTTTAGATTGCTTCAATTGCACCCAAGAAAGTTGAAAAAATTTGCAATCCATCCCCTTCCGTCCAATTGTTCCATCTGATGAGACGAAAATGCACCCACGCGCCCGGCACGTGCCTGTTTTAGACAAAGGCGGACAAAAATGCCCTCATTTAAACGGCATCGTTTTGTCCAAAAAAACCCCAAAAAAAATCATCTAAACACTTTAAGCTTTCCCAAACCGTAGGATATGAACCTAGGACACGTGTCCCTCCTCATAGCCGTCCTCCTATCTTCGTTTATTTTATGTTTAGAAATAGTTTTGTGTTTTCATGTCATCAGGCCGCAAAAGCTTGAGCTTCTTCAATGGCGTCCCGTTCTCTCTAATAGGTTCACCATCTCTTCCGAGTTGTCTAGCTCAGCGGCGACGTGGAAGAGTGACTGGAAGACAGGATAGGTTTGGTCTCTGTCGCTTTTCGGCCGTCCCCTTGAACACGAAGCTCGTAGTCGTCGTCGGGAAGCTCGTTGGATGTCCTTGTTATTAGGGAATATAGTAATATACGCATATACTGGCCCTTTCTGAAAATCTGTGTCTATGTTTATAATTAAACATTCATATAATAGTCGAAGGTATGGAAGACAGGAACTGTCGGGTTTTGCCATTGATGACATGGTGTTTCCATAAAACAGACGACTCCTAGGATTTCCAATGTGGGGAAACCACTCTTTCTTTTCAGTCTCGCCAGTAAGGAGAAAAAACGTGACATGTGTCTCATGGCATTTATAGACAGCGAGTACAAGTCTTTTATCAGCGACGTCGCGCCAATATTATCAGTAAAGAGCAAGAGCAAAGATAGCATTGTTGTAACCAAGGTATTCTCTCTCCTCCTCTGTTTATGTTGTGTAGAACAGGGGAGAATAGAGTGGTTGGGCGTTGACAATCTGAAGGAGTATGATGGCAATCGAAACCATGAATTAGTTATTGTAAGCTTCCTGATTTCATGGATGACTCCAAGGATGACTAATTTTTGTAAAGAAATCATAAAATATAGAAGATATAAAAGCTTTCTTGGAGGCCTTTAACCACGTTAATCTATTGACATCTGAAATTTTATGTGCTAGTAAACTGCCACCCATCATTTTACTCTAATTTATAGCTTACCATAAAAGATGGTCAATGGAACTCGTCATGGAACTCATGCCCAACGGCTCTCTACACGACTTGCTTCACGTTTCTGCCGCACCGCCAACGTGGCCCAAACGCATGCAAATCGCCCGGGGCGGTCTAGTTTCTTCACAAGGGGAATCGTTCGGTCATCCACAGGGATATCAAGTCAGACACAACCTGGTCGGTGAAGGGTAAGGGCGCCATTGGGGTTCTGGACTGACACTGAGGATTGAGGAATGGGGAGCTCGACCTCTTCCTAAAACACAGAGAGAGAGAGAGAGAGAGAGAGAGAGAGAGAGAGAGAGAGAGAGAGAGAGAGAGAGAGAGAGAGAGAGAGAGAGAGAGAGAGAGATTGTCCAGCGGCAGTTGCAAAAACACGAACCTGCACCTGCTACTGTTTTGCTTCTAAGGTTTGTGTCTCTGCTTATTCCCCTCAGCCATGGAGAGTGCTTGTGCTTTGTCTGTGATCGTGGACACCAACGGCAATTTCCCATCACTGTAATACTCCAGCGCCAGTATGTACTGCGCCATGGACCCAATCACCCAGTCACCTAGTCACTGTTTTGTTATTGTTGAAGTGCTTGCTTTTATAAGATTATGGACGTGCTTGCCTCCGCCTTCTCTGACGGCAAGGCCTAGCTCGAGATTGTAAAGAGACAGGCCGTTGTCTACTCCTACGTGAAATAAACAGGTTTAAGTTTTAGAAATAAACGACTTTTTTTTAAGGGTATTTTCGTCCCGTTTCTTTATTGGCAGTCACGTGCCGTGCACATGGGTGCATTTCCGTCTCATCAGAGGGAACAATTGGACGGAAGGGGGTGGATTGCAAATTTTTGCAACTTTCTTGGGTGCAATTGAAGCAATCTAAACATTGACACCAAAATTGCAAATTGGTGTAAACATCGTGGAGGTAAATTGTAGTTTTCCCTATTTTTTATCAAATCAATTAATCCTTTTGATTTACTTAACATTAACTTTTGATTTCTCTATGAAATCTTTCGCAGCAGAATTAAGGCAAATGATAATTGTACTTAATTCTCTACCTCTTTATCCTTAAGAAACTGATTTTATTGTTATTCCCACACTTGTGAAAACCCTATCACATGTACATAGTATTTTAGTATCTCATACTAAAATGCCCTGGCGAGGGACTGAGAATAATTAATCAATAAAATCTATCTCAATAAGAAATTTCTTGTATTTTTTTAAGAAAATGATTTGGATTTCTTTTTGAGAAAAACTTTCTGACAATGTTAGAATTGATTACCCGATCAACACACCGGGAATGTTGACCCAGGTAAAGGTCTCATCCATAGATATATAAAAACAACCTCCATTTTATATTTGAATATACGATCCTCTCAGAATTTAGAATCAATATTATAAGTAGTCTTTTAGGAGTTATTATATTTCCATATTAACAGTATCTTTTATGAAAGACAACACCTTGGTCTGTTCAGTACATAACACCTATACATCAACCTGAAGCCTTCAGCTTTATTCGATCAAGGTAGATCATTCGCAGTGTAACAGTTTTTCACAAATGGAATGCCTAATTCCATTATCGACTGCAAACTATATCATAATTTAGAACTACAAAGATTATGGATTATGACCTTGTGCGGTAACCCCGTTACTTACACCCATAAACCATATTCAATGTAATCCAAAAATCTTTCACATGCACAACATATATTCATTGTAATAAGTATGTAAAGGATTCTACATGCCATATGCTCAAGTAATTTAATCAGTGAATAACGACTTATATTCATTACAAACTTTGAATATCAACATTGATATAAAATCATTGGGATTTAGGACATAATCCCCGACATTCATTAATCAGACATCACATCTCCCAGCAACCCTAACACTTTTCCCAAAAACCCTAAACAACCATTTGAAACTACAGTTTGGATTACAACCAGTAAAGCAAACAAAGGTGACATACATAGATAGCATTATGAATTGAAAGAGGAAAGACGAGGAGGAGGGCTAGCAAACACATGCTGCACAAGAGAGAATGGATTCAGTAGTACATGCAACAATTAAGGGAATCCAGCATTATAGGTGGATTTTGGGTTGTGGAGTTTGGTAATAGAGATGACGTTGACGATCAAAAGGATAAGGAGGCCAATGAAGGAAGCGATGAGGGCCCCAGATCCATGGTCGCAAAAGGTATGGAACTTGTCGCAGATCTTGTTCCACCTTGCATGTGAATTACCATTCTTCCCCAGCGCTGCCATGAACGTTGCAGCCCCATCTCCAGCCGAAGCTAGAACCACCGTCATCTGCACCCTCAAACCAACTAACATTATTGCTTAACACAAATATAAATCATAGCAATTAAGTTAATGACAAATATAATACCATGTCCAAAATGGCAATGATTGCGAGGCGGAGTCCCTTGTAATCAATCTTGTGCCCAAAAATCTCCACAACTATCATCGTCAAACTATGGACACTGGCCATACCGTTAGCTACCACAAAGAACCTGTAATGTATCAACAGCAACAAAATATAAAAATAGATATATACATATATTCAAATTAATGTATTTGGTCACCATATATATATATATATATATATACACATATATATTGTGTGGAGAAGAAGAGAAAAAAAAGGTTACACGAATGCTGGGGTGTGCTGAAACTTGGCAGTAAGAGTAGCTTTGAGTGGGGTGTTACCAATGGTGGCAACCACCAAGGTTTTGGTCTGTTTATTGAGTGCCATCACGAGAGTTGCCGATGCCGTGGCCAAAAATGCAGCCAACCTCAGCAACAAAAGGACCCAATATTCCTTGCTTCGTTTCTGTACTGCGGGTGTAGAGTCGTTGAAACCAGACTCTGGTTTTCCTCCATCTTGTTGAGCCATTTAGAATTGAGAGAGAGAGTAGTGAGTTTGTTTTGATCGAGCAGGGCGAGGGGGGTTAATATAGAGTGTAGGAGAAGCAAAAAAGATCATTAATATCTTGAAATTCCTTGGGTGGTTGTCTAACCATCAACTGATTTTGGTGTTGGTAGTTTGGAAAATGATCGAAGCCCCAATCTTGTGGTAAGAGATTTGGTTGTTTGGAATTTGTAATATTAGAGTAAACTGCCAACGGTTTTGCTTAGTTTATGACCCCATTCTCTTGCTCTTGCCTACCAGGATTCTCCATTCCCTTTTAATTACAACTTTCTGCATGAAGACCAATTATAAATTATTATTATTATTATTTTATTTATTTTTGATTAATGGAATGCCAACAAAGTATTGGCGAATATTTCACCATAGCTTTGTAATTGAAATTTGGGAGCATTATGTAAAGCTAATCCTAACTTGTTACTCAAAAGAGCAAGTCCAACACCATCAACTGCTCAACATGCATTCATGCCTTGGAACAACCACCGAACTACAATTCTTTCCTATTGTAAGATTCTATTAACAAAATCAAATCATCTCCGGTTCATTTGAACTGGAGAAGAGCCGATCCCTTTAAATGGAAGGGCAAAATTGTCGAAAAAAAATGAAAGTATAATTTTACCTTTCATTTTAAAGATAAATGCACCACTGGTTCCCGGGATATGTCATAATTACGAATCACTCCTTATTATGGTTTAAAAAGCTTATGAAAGGTCCTTGTGGTAAACTATAATTACAAATCGATCCATGAAGTCAAATTCTGTTAAAAAATTTGACAGATTCTGTTAAACTATAATTGCATTCATGAGGTATTCTGGCATACCTCAAGGATGCAAGACATGCTAGAAGATTTTTGACACGACTGAAAATAGGTTTTAGCACCAACATGACACCTCTATTAAAAAAAAAAAGTGCAACAATAGATTTGCCATTTCTTTTAAAAGGACCGTCTCAACACGCTGAAAATGAACGGGAGAAGAGCTGGTCCCCATTCAATACACTGACCAAACAATCTTTTTCACTCCCAAATGACACATTTGAGAGTTATCTTCGGGTCGAACTTATAAAAAAGATACAGGTTTTAGCACCAACATATTGACGTCTACTCAAAAATCTTGAGCTTCCTTCAGTAAAAAACCACCAATTTCAAGGAACATAAAAAATCATTAGTATAACGTATATCAGCCATACCTACTTCATCCAACTTTTTTTCTTTTTTTTGGGATAAGCCTACTTCATCAAACAACATGAAACAACGCTCTGAAGTCATCCATTACAGATATACTGTGAGATATAATAATACAAAAGCAAACTGATCGAAGCCACAAAAAAATAGTATTTTATCCATTATTTTGCATTTGAAGAAGATACATAGCTTATGAGCATATCACTCAGCTAAATGCAGCAAAGAATGTATAAGATGAAAATCACATAAATGACTACTTGTACAGTGCCCTTTCCACTCTTTGTATCCTCTTAATATGCGTCGTCGCGTAAAACATCTCAAAATCCTTATATTGGATTAATGTCAATCATCGCAATCCCCAACATATACACAAACAATTTCCACTTCCATCTTCCATGGCGCGTCGTAATATGGATTTGGTTTTTTCTTACAAAATAAAAATAACGACAATACTTCTTGTATTTCATTGGATTACTTTTTGTCTGTTGTGACCCCAACAACAACATTGCTCACCTGTGAAATTCAGAATCTTTATCAGCACATCTCTTTTTGCTCACAAAAAAAAAATGGACGGGCATGGCAAATCTTGCTTTGTTGTGCTTCTTTTTTGGTTTGGGGGAATTAAAAACAAAAACAGTTTATGCCACTTACCAATTTGCCACTTTCGTCAACAGACATAGGATTCTCAACGACAACAGTTTGGCTCTGAGAATGAGGCATAGACTGCAGGAAATACAAGTGTAACAAGCAGATTTATTTATTAAGCAACGTTTAAGTCAATACCACCTATGTTTTATCATATCAGGAAACCAAAAATAAAAAATAAAATAAAATAGCAAACTCAAAATTAAGCTTACTGATGGTTAACCTAGTTATGGAGAGAGAGAGAGAGAGAGAGAGAGAGAGAGAGAGAGAGGAAGAAGACAAAAGCTCTTACAGCTGAAGTGGCGGGTCCTCCAGACCCATTAGGTCTATGCACAGGAATTGGAACCCTCGGATTGGCAATCTGCGAGATATAAGAAAGCATGAGAGAGAGAGAGAGCCAGCATTCACCATGAACTCACAACAGAAACAAGCAAAAACTACAGAACAATAGTGACAAAAAAGTAAAGGGGGTACGTATATACGTATCTGTTCCACTAAACAGAGCAGAATATGAAAGAGCATCGCAGCATACAGAGAATTCACATACAATCACTTGATCAATATAATGCAAAATTTAGCCTTTGCATGGATTCATAATAACAAATCACAGCTTGTACGCAAGAAAACAAGTGCAACAGATGTTTTTATGGAATTGCCGAACTCACGAAGCACACCATACTTAACAGGTTTTCTTAGATTAAATAACACAAAAATTGAGAATAAAAAGAGAGAAATGAGGGAATAGGGAGCTCACTATAAAGTAGAAAGTTCAAAACCTCCATCGAATCAAATTGGAATGTATGTTATAACTTTTGACAACAAATTAAGTAGTAAATTCTGGGGGCATAAGTAAGAAGTAAAATCAAATGTTAAGTAATGATTTCTTTGATAAAGATAAGATGCTTTAAATTATACTCACACCAACATTAGTAACATATTGACAGACTGCACATTTAACAGATGGAGCTCCATATGGATACATGAGTGTTGTTCGGCAGTTCCCACAATTGACATGGGCAACCTGGCTGGATACTTTTTCAGTCACAAAAGCCAAAACAGGAAAAGTCAGTAAAAAAGCTGTGCTGTGCCTATGAATGTAATGATAAAAAATGAATATACAAGAAACTGATGAAACCAGAGAAAAATCACTCGCTGGCTGTGAAGCATAGGGAGACAGTGCCAATGGCAGTTTACTGTTTGGTGGCAGATTTCAGGGTTTTGTTCTAACAGACTGACCTCTAAAGATTTGACCGTTACAAAGAAATAATGACACCAAGGGTGCCTACAGAAGAAAAGTAAACCGTTTTCATGTCCTTACATTGAAGTACAAAGAATCGAAGCTGGAAACAATAAAGGTAAAATAAGATCAGTATCAATGTCCTCAAAAGGCTCCTTCCTTCAAAACTGTCTTCTATTCTAAAATTTACATCAAGTTTTTATTTTTTATTTTTTTCGATATGTACTGTTGCACAGATAGACCATATACACAGAAGTAAACAATTGTGTGCACGCAATGATTGATGAAACACATACTCAAACTTATTTCTGTTATAGCCTAAAATTCCTCAGTAATTGCAATGGGCAAGACTTCTTTACTTTCTCAAAGAATAGGACAACGACTCGAGTCATCTTGACATATTGCAGATTGCAAGATTCAAGTAGTAAACTGGTCTGGAATATCAAAATAAGATTTTCAATTTCACGACATGTTGACGTAACCTTCCCTAATGCAAAGGAGCGCATATATTGTACCTGGTGCAAGGTTCACCGTGTGGCAGCAGGAGCATCTCACGCTTGTTGCCCCACGTGTATACATTAGCAATGTCCTGCAACCTCCACATATAAGTTGAGCCATTTCTGTCCCTGCAAGGATAATGTACAAACTCAGGTAATTGAACCCCAACACTCTCCAACCATAGACTTATATCTTATATCATGTACATGTCAAAGACAAGTCCGATCAGTGTCTGGTCCCAAATTCTGTGGTATTGTAGTATCTGCTCCCAAATATTAGTAAATAGCTAATGGTCCGTACATTTTCAGACATAATAATTCCCTCCATACTTTCCATTCTGCCAACTATCATATTGTTCTCCCTGCATTTTTACATAGAATGTTCTAGGATACACACACACATGTTAATATTTAATACAATGGCTTAAGAAACTCGATTATCTTCTTGTAATTCATGAACGTGGGCTCATGTCAACCATCAACAAACACAAGCTGCCTAACAATACACAAAGCGAGCAACACTTCTTTGCTGCACCCCAAGATTATCAGAAATTATGCCACACATGCAACATATGACTGATTAACTGCAATTTGGATGGCAGTACCTGTTCAGCCATCAAATATGTAGGCAGTGATGCCATGCAGTGGCTTGCCAAGGTGTTTTGACAACTATGCCTCAAAAGTATAAGTTAAAAAAAAAAAAAAAGACTGCTGGAATTTTATCTTTAAATATCAAAAGTAATGAATTTGGTACTGATATCAAGAATCAAGCAAGAAGAGCCATTAGTATTTCTTGGATGACTTGAGTGATCTTCCCTGCCTCCGATAGAATTACATTTCTGTATTGCATGTTGACTTTAAGAGGAAAAGGGAATTTCTCTTTTTATAAGTAATCAAATTCTATTAAAAAGCGAAAATACACAACCCAAGTACACAAGAAGAATACAAGATAAACTTAAATAGAAAAAGAAAAAAGATCAAGAAAATCATTAAACCTAGTAATATGAAGGGACTCAGAGGCAGTTGTCTAGTGGTATAGGGTTTTAAGGAAAGAGGTCGTTAGTTCCACAACCATACTCTCGCAATCCTCAAAACTACAATCATTTCTTTTTCTCCAAATACACCACATTAAGCAACACGAGATCATCTTCCACACTGCTACCCTTTGAGAAGAGCCACATTGCCCTCTCCAACAACAAAAAAAGATCCACCACCCGCCTAAGCATGACTCACTTTAACCCCCATGAAGGCCGAAGATTTTACCTCATAAGGCACAAGCAGTCTCATAGTCGAGTAGGAGGTGATCGATAAATTCCGCATTCTTCTTGCACATGCAACACCAATCTACCACTATGCGATGTTGTTTCCTTATGTTATCCAAAAAAGCAGCCGACCAAACAAAAAAGCGTGACTTTGGAAGAGACCTTATTTCGCCAAATACTCCACTAAGGAAGAGGTCACTATCATGAGGAACAATGACATTATAGAACAATCTGACATCATTCCTCTTCTCTTAGAAGGGGCACAACATAAGTTGTCCTCACCGCCCCGTCTTAGTCTAAACCAATATAACAAATTGAAAAATGTGGTGAAGACATTCACTTCCCAATCTTGTCACTAAAAGGCTGTAATGATCTGCCACGGAAGCGTCTTTGAAGCGAGCTAAGCTGAATATTTCCGTAAATGCTAGAATTTATCCCAACCCTTACCTAATAAATTTCATAAACCAACCTCATACGACCAATTAACTCACTAGAACACCAGTCACCCCACAAGCTGCCATATTTACAATCCACTACCGCTATCCACAAAGCCCTTCTCTCAAGAGCATAGCGTCATATCCATTTTCCCAAGAGACACGAAATCGGAGAGCAAACCTTGGACCAACTCACCAAATGAAATTTGAACTCTTCACCAATACCTCCCCACAAGAAATCTCCCTATAACTTCTCAATGCACTTTGTGGCGCTAGTAGGGATGGGAAAGAGAGACAAGAAGTAGGTCAGCAAATTAGACAAGGTACTCTTGATCAAGTAATCCTACTTGGACAAATACAACCTCTTCCAACCAGCCAAACAGGACTCTATCTTCTCAATGGTGCCATCCTAAATAGATGTGGCTTTAAAACGAGCTCCCACTGGAAGACCTAGATACTTCATAGGCAAGGAAGAAACCTTGCAACCCAAAATGCAAGCCAAACCTTCAACATTACCAATATTGCCAACAAGGATCAGCTCTAATTTAGCCAGATTGATCTTTAGGCCTAAGACAGCTTCAAAGCACAAGAACAAACAATGCAAATAACGGAAGCGATCTGGATTTGCCCCACAAAAACTAAAAGTATCATCCGCAAATAGGAGATGAGAAATGTTAACCTTCCTAGACCCCACTGAAAAGCCTAATAAAAAAAACCCCCAATCACTGTAGTGGAAATTCATTTACTTAGCGCCTCCATAATACTAACAAACAACAAAGAAGATAAAGGGTCTTCTTGGGCCTAGAAACTAGCTAAAGTTGAGTTCTGCCTCAAGTGCTCACTTGGGCAGAATGTCAGGTCAAGTGTAATATTCAGAGGACACTAACAATGCTTCCTGCTGACTAATTTATTGCTCAATAGAGCTGACATAGAAGTCTTTTGGAAATTCTACAAGATAAGAAGATATAGTGGTGAAATGAATGATAGAAGCTGTTATGAATTATCATGTCATGTCTTAGAGTCGTTTTCGTCTAGATTCCTTCTTGAATATTGTATAATGGAGAGGCAGTGTTGCGTGGAGGCAAAGTCGTTTGTGTTTACGGTGGTAGAAGGAGCCTCGGTGGTGAGATTGGAAGAAAGGAGGAGGAATTTCTCAGGGTTGGTTTTGCTTGGTGCTCAAAGTGTTGGGTGGCTAGTTTCTACGATGGAGAGTCTGCTGTGGTATCAGGGGGAAAAGGACTTTGTTAGGTCGTTCAGGGAGGGGTCTAAGGTGCTTATTGTTAGACGAAGTGGTAATGTAGCTGGTAGATTTCTCGAAGTGCCAGTTTATGCCGTGGGTGGCCGGAGAGGGATTATCTACTTCCCTGAAGGTTATGAGGGGCGGGGCTGGAGGAAAGTTGTTCTTGAGTTGGGTAAGGTCAGTGATTTTCTCAAATTCCCAGATGGGCATGGCATGTCTCGTTTAGCATCAACCCCAGAGAAGCTGAGAGCAGGTGATGTTAATAATGAAGATTCTGCCCCTTCTGCCCATGTCGTTTCTCCCGGCAAAAACGGAGTGTCTTCCTTCTTGGATGTTCTGCGCTGGGGTGCTAATTGTCTGAAGGTGGAGAAGAAGCTGTCTCATCTAGTGGTTCAGGTAGAGGTGAAGCGCCGTGATCCCTTGGTGAAGGAGAAGATACTGTTCCGAACAGAGAAACCAATGGTCAAGGACTTGTGTGACCGTTGTGGCGCAGAAAAGTGAAGGAAGGGACGAGTGTCAGTCGGCTGCCTGAAATTTCTGCCGCTCGAGGCAAGGATGATTTCTTCTTTGGTGATTCTTCTGCAGATTTTCAGCTGACAGGGGTGGAACACACGTTTCCCTCCCTTATGTTGTGGAAAAGCCAGCTGGAGAAGTTGAAGGCTGACGTGGAGCAAGCCCTTAGCAGGGTTTGTGAGGGTCTTTTTTCGTTTGGGCCAGGCTTTAAGCCCAAGCGAGTTGGGCGGAAGAACAAAAACAAGAAAAAGAAGAGGAGATTGCGTTGGGTTCCGAAAGTTCAGAAACCCAGAGTTTATGACCCGTTAGCTGATTCGGCAATGTGTCCTGAGGAGGGTCCGTCGCAGGCGTTGGGCTATGGCGGGTTAGAGAATATTCCGGCAGTCTCTGAGCGTCCCGGTGGGTTGTGTCCTTTGTCGCTATCGTCTGGCCCCTCTGTTCCAGAGCTTCAGTCCCCCAGACCTGTGGGAGGTCCTCTGCTTGATTTCAGGGCAGCGGCTTTGGAGGATGGAGTGGGTTCGTCTGAGTTGCTGGGCTTCTCTCCGGTGAGTCTAGAGTTTTCCGGTGGGTCGGCCTCTTCCAGTGTTATCCCTGATTTTGCTAGCTTGGCCTCTCAACCGGAACCAAGTTCTGGGTTGGCGCCGTTCGTGCTTGGTATGGAGACCAATCTTGCTGTGGTTGCCTCTTCGATGCATGCAGAAGGTGAGCTGGTTGTCGGGGCTAGCTCGTACCCTTCGGACCTTTTGTTTGCTTTGGATTCTTCTTCCTCAATTTCGTCGTTGGTTTCTGGCCCCTTATCCCATAAGTCATCTTCTGGGTTGAGGGTTGGGAATGGGCTGGATATTGTTCCGGTCTTGGAGGAGGAGGAAGTTTTTGGTGGGGGTTTTCCGAGTAAGCAGGAGAGCTCAGAGGAGTTATTCTCTGTTGTTGCTCAATCTGTGCTCAGATCTGTTTTTGTGGAGGGTGGTGTAGGTGATGAGGTAGAGGGTTTGGGCCCGATATCGGTTTTGCCTTTGGCAGTGGAGATGGACAAGGATTCCAGTTCGATTGTGTCTCCTAGATGGGTGATGGAGAGGGTGAAGGGTTACTACAAACTAATAGGAGTGTCATGTGACCAATTTGAAGATAAATTGTTGGCTTTGTTTCAATTGCCAGGCGGGTCCAATCTTTGGCTATGGTTCCTTCGGTGTCAGGAATGAAAGGTCAGAGGGAGATTAAGCGGCTGGATTGCTCCATTAACTATGACAAGAAGGGGGTTCAATCTTATAGAAGGAGAGGAAAAGGTAGGGGCTTGTTTTGTGTTAATGAAGCTTAAAATTCTATCATGGAATGTTAGGGGAATTAATGAGTTAGACAAGAGATTGCGTATTAAAGGGCTCATTAGAGATTGAAAGGCTGATTTGGTATGTTTGATGGAGACAAAAATGGAAGTCATTACTAGAGAGGTGGTTCGAAGCTTATGGGGTTGCCAACATGTGGATTGGTGTTTTATGGGGGCTAGTGGGGCGTCAGGTGGGATTCTAATTATGTGGGATAGGAGGGCTGTGGAGAAGGTGGATGATTGCATGGGACGGTATACTTTAGTTGTTTCATTGCGTAACGTTGATGACAATTTTTTGTGGGCGTTTGGGGGTGTGTATGGGCCTAATGATGATGGGGAGAGGAGGGTGTTGTGGAATGAGATGGCTGGATTGATGAGTTGGTGGGATAGGCCGTGGTGTTTTGGGGGAGATTTCAATGTGATGCGGTTTCCAAGTGAGCGTTCCGGAGTTGGTGCTTTTACTGCTGCTATGGAAGAGTTCTCGGAATTCATTCATGGGCAGAGTTTGGTGGATATTCGTCTCCAAGGAGGGCAGTTCACTTGGTCCAATAATTAGGTTTGGTCTAAAATTGATAGGTTTCTGTTATCTCCGGAGTGGGAAAAACATTTCCCTGATGTGTCACAAAGTTGTTTGCCTAGACTTTTATCGGACCATTTTCCTTTGATGTTGGATTGTGTTGTGCAAAGAGAAAGGAAAGGATACTTCAAATTTGAAAACATGTGGCTCAAATCCGATGGCTTTGTAGAACTTGTGCAACGTTGGTGGGAGTCTTATGATTTTCAAGGACGACCAAGTTATGTGCTGACTAAAAAGTTGAAAGCTTTAAAGGTGGACTTGAAGAAATGGAATGCAGAGGCTTTTGGTGATGTGAGGAAGAAGAAGGAATTATTGGAAGGTATTAAAGAGCTGTAGTGTTTTGAAGAAGCTCGGGGGCTAGTGGAGGAGGAGCGGGTTCAGAAGTCAGACATGATCAGGGAGCTGGAAAAAACACTCCTGTGTGAGGAGGTTAATTGGAGGCAAAAATCTCGGGCTCTGTGGCTAAAGGAATGGGATAATAATACTAAATTCTTTCACAGGGTGGCTAATTCCCATTGGAGGCACAATCATGTGGGAGTCTTGAGGATCAATGGGGCTCTGTCTTCTGATCCGGTGGAAATTAAGAATCATATTGTGAATTATTATGACTCTCTGTACACCGAGCAGACTTCGTGGCGGCCTAGGGTGGATGGGATTTCTTTCTCCTCCATTGATGCGAATGAGTGTCTCTGGTTAGAATGAGGTTTTGAGAAGCAGGAGATGTGGGAGGTGGTGAGGGAGTTGAACGGGGATAAGGCTCCGAGTCCATATGGTTTTTCAATGGCGTTCTTTCAGCAATGTTGGGGGGTTCTCAAAAAAGATATTATGGCGTTTTTTTTTTTCAGAATTTCATAATAGTCGCCAGTTTGAGAGGAGTTTGAATGCAACTTTTATTTCCTTAATCCCCAAGAAGGCAGATGCATTGGAGGTTAAGGATTTTAGGCCTATTAGTTTGGTGGGAGGGGTCTATAAAATTATTTCTAAGGTTCTTGCTAACAGGCTCAAATCAGTGTTGGGAAAAATTATCTCGAGCTCTCAGAATGCTTTTATTGGTGGAAGGCAAATCTTGGATTCAGTTCTTATAGCCAATGAATGTTTGGATAGCCAAATGCGGTCAGGGGAGGCCGGGTTATTGTGCAAACTGGATTTGGAAAAAGCTTATGATCACGTGAATTGGGATTTCCTTCTTTACATGCTTCAGAGATGTGGATTTGGGGAGAGGTGGAGGGAATGGATTAAATGCTGCATTTCCACAGTAAAATTTTCCATTTTGGTTAATGGTACCCCTTCTGGTTTCTTTCAGAGCTCGCGGGGGATTAGGCAAGGTGATCCTCTTTCTCCTTTGTTGTTTGTGGTGGTTATGGAAGCGCTTAGCAGGATGTTGTATGAGTCTATGCGTCAAGGCTTCCTGTCAGGCTTCTTAGTGGGCATTAGGGGTAATGAAGCTTTAGTGGTGAATCACTTATTGTTTGCAGATGATACCTTAATTTTTTGTGGAGCACAAGCCGAACACGTTCGAAATTTGAGGTGTACCTTCTTATGTTTTGAAGCGGTGTCAGGGTTGAGGATCAATTTAGGCAAATCCGAATTGGTCCCTATTGGCGAGGTGGAAGATGTGGAGTCTTTGGCACATATTCTGGGGTGTAGAATTGGATCTCTGCCAATGACTTATTTGGGTATGCCGTTGGTGGTGTCTTTCAAATCTATTTCTATGTGGAATGGGGTTATTGAGAAGGTGGAACGAAGGCTGGCGAGTTGGAAGAAACTTTATTTATCCAAGGGTGGAAGGGTGACGTTGATTCACAGTACTCTTTCCAGCATTCCTTCTTATTATTTATCTCTGTTCCCTATTCCTGTGAGTGTAGCTAAAAAACTGGAGCGGCTTCAAAGGAATTTTCTCTGGAACGGTGTGGGTGATGAGACTAAATTTCACTCAGTCAATTGGCATCGTATTTGTTCTCCAATCAAGGCTGGTGGACTGGGAGTTCGTAATGTTATTAATTTTAATCAAGCCTTATTGGGGAAGTGGATCTGGAGGTTTTCTCAGGAGCGCGATGGTTTGTGGAGATCAGTGATTGAGGTAAGTATGGGAGTGTGAGGGGAGGTTGGTGTTCTTTACCGGTGACGGGGCCTTATGGTGTCAGTGTTTAGAAGTTTATTCGAAGGGCGTGGGACAATATTGCCAAGTTTTTGCGTTTTGAGGTGGGTGATGGGTCCCATATTCGCTTCTGGCATGATTTATGGTGTGGCGACAGGCCTTCAAGCTCTGTTTTCCAACTTTGTATACTATTGCGCGTTCTCCTGATGCTTGGGTGGTGAATAATTTGTCTATGGTAGGAGGTGTGGCTCATTGGAATGTTCTCTTTACGCGCAATGCTCAGGATTGGGAGTTGGAGATAGTGATGTCCTTCTTCGAACAGTTATACTCTACTCGGGTTCGGCATAGGGAGGTTGATAAGGCGGTGTGGATTCTTTCCAAGAGGAGGAATTTTGAAGTGAAGACTTTCTATAAAGCTTTAGTTTGTCACGAGGCGGCTTCTTTTCCTTGGAAGGGTATATGGCGTGTTAAAGCTCCGAAACGGGTTGCGTTCTTTGTATGAACAGCAGCTTTAGGAAAGATTTTAACTCATGACAACCTACGAAGGCGTGGTATTGTGGTGGTTGAGTGGTGTGTTATGTGTAAAAAGTATGGGGAATCCGTTGATCATCTTCTTCTCCATTGTGACGTGGCTCGGTTTGTTTGGAGTTTCTTCTATAGTTTGTTTGGGGTGGAGTGGGTTATGCCTAGTAGTGTCTTGGATTTATTGAGTGCTTGGGGCACTTTGCTGGGTCGTGGTCCTGTTCACCGTATTTGGAAGCAGGTTCCTCTTTGTGTTTTGTGGGGCTTGTGGCGTGAGAGAAATTCTAGGCTTTTTGAGGATGTGAAGGTTCAGGCTGGGGCTTTTTGTAGAAATGTGCTTAATATGTTATATCTTTGGGTGTCGGCGCATAGCTTGGGTAGTATGCCGTACGCTGATTTTTTACTTTCTTGTTCGTTTCGGTCCTCTAATTAGGGACTCCTTTGTATACTTCCTGTGTACTAGGGTTGCGCCCCTCTGCGCTTTTTAATGAATTTTTACTTATCAAAAAGAAAAAGGGGGTCTTCTTGTCTCAAGCCGTGAGAGCTACTGAAGAAACCCATTGGAGTGTCGTTGACCAAAACAGAGAAACGTACCGAAGAAATACAAAGAGCTATACAATTACACATTTTCTCCCCAAAACCGCACCGCAACATATACAAGAAAAAACTCCAAATATTCACATGATCATGGGCCTTTACAATATCCAATTTAACACACCTGGCTCCCAAGATCTAATCCTACTATCAAGGTAGTTATAGCAATGAGAACGAAATCTAGAATTTGCCTTCCTCCAATGAATGCATTCTGAGAGTAAGAAATGACCTTCTCCAAAACCATTTTCAACCTGTTGGGAAGAACATTAATTACAATTTTGTAAACTCCTCCCACAAGATTGATAGGGCGAAAATCCTTAATATCAAGGGCCCCTAATTTTTTCGAAATAAGCACAATAAAAGTGTCATTAAGGCTTCTTTCAAAGTTTCCTTTAGCATGGAAATCATGGAAGACCTTCATTGTGTCATCCTTAAGAACATCCCAACAAAAGCATGGAAGAATGCCATAGAAAAATTGTTAGGGCACGAGGCCTTATCACTAATCAAGGCTTTCAAGATCTCATACACCTCACCCTCCTCAAACACTCTCTCCAACCAATTAGCCTAGACCTCCCCTTACAGAATCGAAAGAAAGGTCATCCAGCTTAGTCCACCAATTGCACTACTCAATATACAAACTACTATAGAACTGCACAATGCATTCTCTAATCTTAGAATGATCTATAGAAATTGTATCATTGACCATCAAAGACTCAATGAAGTTATTTCTTTTATTCGAGTTGGCCGCGAGATGAAAAAATTTCATGCATGTCACCTTCTTTTAACCACAATGCCCTCGATTTCTGCCACCAATTGAGCTCCTCCAAAAAAGTGGACCTCCCCAAATCATTGACAACTTTAGATTTCCTCAATTTCTCCTCAACACATAAAGTTCTCTCTTCCTCCTGAAGATCTAAGGTTACTAGCTCAGAAATTTGAACAATTAATGACACACTTGCTACATTCCCAAGAGAAGGAGAGAAGACAAGAGCAAAGCAGCTTGGGACAATCTCATATTTAAGTATGAAAATTCAATTTATGACAATTATACAAGATCAATGGCTTTGGGAAGGTTATCAAGGAGTGAGCTATGTGAAAATCAAACCAAATTGGTTGTTGATAGATGACCAAGTGCGAACTAAGGCATTCTTTTGGTCCTTTGTTTCCTATTTAGTAAAAGTGAATAGAGCATTTGTAACTTTCAAACATTCTCAATAATCTTCTATACTGCTGACACGGAGAACCTTATATGTTATCTATTTGGATTTCATACAAAAATAGTCTTTGGTAATATAGAAGTGAGAGGTTTTTGGTAATATAGAAGTGCGGAAACAGTCTTTACTGGAGGAAATTAAAACTCTAGATGATTTAGAAGATGAACGCCAGTTGGCAGAGCAAGAAAGAGAAAAGAGGCATCAGCTGAAAGTTGATTTGGGAAAAGTGGCCTCTATGCAAGAAGTTGGAGACAGAAATCAAGGGGAACTTGGTTAAAAGAGGGGGACCATCACTCCGGATTTTTCCATCGTCTTGCCAATTCTCATAGAAGAAACAACTTTATCTCTAGTCTTTGTATTGAAGGTAGTGTTACTTCGGAGCAAGAGTTGATAAGAAATTCAATGACTCAATACTATAAGAAGCTCTTTTCTAAAACAGCCCCTTGGAGGCCCAAGTTATATGGTTAATTGGAAGACAGTTAGCGACCCTGTTTCCAGCGGGGGAATGGGCATTAAAAAGTTGATGGTATTCAACAAGGCTCTTCTAGGTAAATAGCTTTGGAGATTTGGGCATGAGGAGCATTTCTTATGGAGATAGGTGATTGAATCGAAGTATGGGCTCAAGAAAGGAGGTCGGTGCTTAGAGGAAGCTTGAGGTCCTTATGGGGTGAGCCTTTGGAGGAATATTAGAAATGGTTGGGGTTCTTTTTCCAATTGCCTATCCTACAAGGTTGGTGATGGTTCTCACATTAGTTTCTGGCATGATGTATGGTGTGGAATAGAGCCACATAAGCATTCTTTTTCCGATCTCTATTCCATTGCTCGAAACAAGGAGGCCTCTCTGGCTAATTATTTAGACCTATCCAATTCCTTTATCCATTGGAATCCTAGATTTATTAGTGTTGCACATGATTGGGAACTGGATTCTTTTGACTTGTTCTTTAGTCTCTTATATTCCTCGAAGATGCATCCGAGTGAAGTGGACAACTTGATGTGGACTCCCTCTAGTAGCCAGAAATTTACAGTGAAGAGTTATTATACTTTGTTACAGTCAGGTTAGCACAGTTCTTTCCCTTGGAGAAGTGTTTGGAAGGTCAAAGCCCCTCCTCACATTGCTTTCTTTTTGTGGGCAGCAGCACTTCATAGAATTCTCACAGTGGATACTCTTAGAAAGAGGGGCTTCTCTTTAGTTAATCGGTGTTGTCTGTGTAAAAAGAATGAGGAAACGACTAATCACCTTCTCATCCACTGCGAGTATACTTCGACTTTCTGGCAATTGATCCTTACTCTTTTTGGAGTCTCGTGGGTTATGCCTAAAAAATCCAAGAAAATCTTCATTGCTGGAGAGTACAAGGGAGGGGACATCCCAAAGAGGTTGTCTGAAAAGTTATTCTTGCCCTCTTAATGTAGAGCATTTGGAGATAAACGAATCGTCATATTTTCCAGGATAGTGAGACAAATGTGTTTTTTTTCTAAAATCTTCCTTTCTGAGATCTCTCTTGGGATGGGTTCTTGTTCCTAACTTTGTCTCTACAAAATTGGTTGATTTGATTAGCTTTTTACATTGTACCAGCTTATAGGGTTTCAGTCCATATCGTATACTCTACGTGTAAGTGGGTTTAAACCTTTTTTTTCTCAATAAGACTGAATTGTTCATCAAAAAAAAAAAAAAAAAGCCAAAGAGCATAAGAAAAATTTTCCTATGTATAAAAATTCATTCTAGTTAATTTTCTTTCAATCTAAATTTTACGACTAGCAATTCAAACTGTGTCGTGTAACTAATCGCTCATAGCATGTTATCCTTCCTTCATTGCAATTTATGTCTAGGTTTGAAATGGTACAATTATCAATTAAAAGGTAGAAATATGGCTATCTTTATATTAGAGGTGGCCCGATTTTTAACAAGAATCGTATTCGCTTTGTAAAAAAAGGATAAAGGTAATATAGGAAATAGAAGAAATAAGAACTTCCATTTTTAGAAAGTGGACACGTTCTGGAACGTCTAAAAAAGAAAAACAAAACATTTAAATTGGGAAAGGGAAGTACATAAATTCAAGAAATCCAAAACATAAACTAACTGTATCAAGAACTCTCTTTGAAATAAAAGTACTTTCAAGTTTCAGGTTCAAAATTTCTTCTAATAATAGGAAAGAGACAATGCGATTACTTGGAATGGAAGAATACTCAGCAAATCATTTAAACTAAATGTTGGCTACACTCGATAAGGTGATTGTAGGAATAGAGGCAGAGGCACTCACCCAAGAAAAAGGCAAAAAGAAATGGATGTGATACTGGGTTTCTGGGTAAAAACTTGAGTACAATAATATTTTGCTTTTACATTAACTGAATTTCTGGCTGGCAGAAGGCCTTCCTTTAAGGGCTGATTAACCATCTAGAGCCTAGAAGTGTGTAAATTCCATATTAGTTGCAAGTCGAGAAAGTGCCCTATCTGTATCTCTGTATCTATGTACCAACAGTGACAGTTATCCCAACGACGGTGACAGCAACTAACGAAAACAGCTTTCTTTATATGAGCCGACTACTGAAACAGGAGGTTACTGCAGTGACCAAGCTATGACTGCTACACGTGCACGCAATGCGTCCTTTTCTTTATATTCAATCTTCTACTTTCATCGCTCGTAGTTGCTCTCCTCCTTAATGATATGTTCTTCTTAGCCTCATTTGAAGCTACATACTTTCTTTTCTTCCCCTGTGTGTCCATGATGAACATTAGTTCGAGTCTACACCCATCTTTCTGAGTACAAGGAAGAAGAGGAAACTCTTGACCAGATCCTTTGCGCAATTTCATGTGAGGAGCCACCTTTGACGGGCTTTGAATTTAGAGTATATCAACTCAACTCGGGCAAGGAAGTACGGATCAGATCTATGACCATTTTCTTGCTATCCTCGAAAAGCATTTACATCCATATGACATCATCTTGGGGCATCATTCTGGCCCCAAGATGGCTAGGAAGATTCTCCAAATTGTTGAGTTTGGGTAGCATATTCTGCCCCTCTTGCTTCAAAAGAAGCAACAACAACAAATTTCCGCCACCACCGTCAAATGTCAACCAATCATCTTCAGAACATTCTTATCAACAAATTCCCCAATGCAATTCAATGATCTTCAACTGGACAGACTAATAAAATGCCAATTAGTAAGGTTTTGGCATTATTTTTTTTATTTTTTACTTCTTATCCCCTTTTTGAGTTTCATTAGTTTCACCAATCATCATTGAAGACCAGTTAGACACTCTCATCTGTATTATACATTATTCTCACAAAAGTCCAAGTTTTAAAAGGGCCATATTTGGCTTACTCAAACAAACAGATTTTTCTCATTCCAAGTCATAAGCTACTTTGGACATACGGCACCCACATATTTAACTCAACTAAAAATGAATCTTTCAAATCAAGCTTCCAAATACACAGTTAATAAGGAAAGTCTGAAAAGTATTCAACAGGTAAATGCTCCAAATTTGCAATCAGGAGAAAGGAAATAACAAAGGAAATACCCGGAGGAGGGACCGAGGTAATTGCATTGCATAATGCACAGCAAACATTTGTGGCTCCGCCAGGATAAAGAAGAATGCTCCTACACCCACTACACACAAGCTGGCTCTGCATATCTGCAATGTCAAATAAATCCACATAATGAGACTACCAAGAGGTTAATGAGGATCATCAGTGAAATTTATAGCTCTTCATAAGCAATACTATTGAGAATGATTTGGCCAACATGCCACTCTCATTAGCGTAATCCAATCAAAATTCGGTAACTCAAAAGGATTAAAAAGTCTCCAATGTCATAAGCCACGAAAATTTAAACATAGAAAATTAAAATTTATAAATTATATATATATAAAAAATAAAAAATAAAAAAGAGAGAAAATTTGTAGCAAAAATGACCAGTAGAAAGTAAAAATATCTATCCTAGGGTTTTAGGAGAGTGGGGTTATAAGTGTTTTAGAGAGAAAAGCTCTCACCCTTATTTTAAAATCCTCTGCTTCCCCCCTCTTTCTCCTCCTTCTGTGGCTGTTCCAGGGGAGGAGAGCTCTGGGAGGAGGGAAGGGCTGTGAAGAGACACAGCTCTTCCCTCCTCCCTTCCTCTTCTCTTCTTTCCTCACCTCTTCCTCTCTTTCCCTTTGCCTCTCTAGGTTCTTAGGGTTTATTTTTTTCTTGGGTGTAGTTCTCGGTGGTTGGGTCTTCTCTGGCTCGTCCTGGTCTCTTCCATCAACGCCATTTCTGTGGTTGGCCACTGCGCTCTCTTGCATGGGTTTTGGTTCTTTTGCATCATTGGTTGTAGATCTACTGTGTTTGGGTCCTCCTACCAGTGCACCTGCTTCACCAGAGGTTTCACTGTCTTGTTCCGGCTTTCCCCGTTGTTGGCGCTACTGTGGGTGGACGCCACGCGCCGTCCTGGCGCGCGTGGCCGAGGGAGTTTTTTGAAGTTTGAGAGTTAGATCTACAGTGTTGGGGACCTCTTTGCCGCGCACGCGCCCCTCTGGTGGCTTTTCCAGCTGATTCCGCGACGTCTGACAGTTTTCCAGCTGGTTCAACACCGCGCCGGCAACAGTAGTGCCATGCGCCACCGACTTTAGTTTTTTCTTTTTCTTGGCTGTAGCTGTGGCTTTTCTTTTGTATTTGGGGTTTGCTTTTCAGATGTAATTTGGGCTTTTTTGTTTTTTGGGTTTGTATTTCTGTTGGGTTTGGGTGCTTTTGGGCAGATTTTGGTGAATATTGAGGGGCTTTTTTGGTTTTTTGGGCTTTGGATTTCTTGTGGTTCTGGGTGTTGTGGGTGCTGTATGCGGGTTTTAGGGTTAGTCCTTATGGGTTTGTTTGGGTTTTTCTTTTTATGGGTTAGCTTTAGCTATTCTTGTGTATACTCCCATTGTACCTAGGGGCGCCTTACGCTTATATATAAAGTTTTCTTACTTATCAAAAAAAAATCTATCCTTATAGGAAGCCTAACTGCCCAAATTATTAGGCCCTGCTCAAAAATGAAATCAGAGAACTCCATCATAGTGGGGCAAAAACGTTTCACCCGATCTTTCACTAGGAAAATAGGTGATGTTGAAATCTCCCCCGATGCACCACGGCAGGTTCCACCAACTAAGCAAGCCAGCCAATTTCTCCAATAAATACCTTCTATCACAATCAAAATTAGGCCCATAAACCCCAAAAAAGCCTAAGAAAGTCCATCTTCAATGTTTCTTAAAGAGCAAGAAACAGTATACTCCCCCACACACTCTTCAATCTTCTCCACAACCCTCCTATCCCATATAAGCAAGATTCCATTAGAGGCTGCCTTATAAGCTGAGTAGCACCAATCTACATGTTGACATCCCCACAAACTATGCACAACACTGCTGAAAATGAGCTCCAATTTAGATTCCTGTAAACAAATGATATCTGCATTCTACTGTCTAAGCTTTCTAACTCTCACGCATATGTCTCCATCATTCAACCCTCTCACATTCCATGATAACAACTTGGGCTTCATAAATAAAGACACTCAGCCCTCCCTTTCATTCTGCCACAACTAGGACTACCGTTGTTCGCGTCATAATTAATGGATCAAGATAACCTTCTTAATTCTCTATTTCCTTTTTTACCCAATTTGGAGCTAAAGGCAAACTCCTTATAAGAGTGGCTTGCTTCAATGGCCATAAATAAGGCCAGAAGCTCCTCTTCAAAAGCCTTGCATGAAAGCCCCATAGAATGACAAATTTTCTTCGCTATCTACAAAACTCGAGCTGAAGGCATTGCCCCTACACTTTTTTCTCTTTAGCAAATGGCAGACATGATCTCAACAAAGTGGGCTCCTCTTCAGAGCATCACTCGAAATCACACCACCCACATCACACCCAACAATCTCAGCAAAAACAATACCTTTCCCCTTATCTACACTAGCACTGCCCCCCTGCAACTCCTCTAAGGAAGAAGGAGAAGAGGGAAGAAAAAATTCCAGCAGTGGAACCCATTTTTCCCCTTTAGCAGCAAAAGCCCACTATGAATTTGTTAAAGACATATCTAGCCCTAATCTAGATACACGTTCAAACAGTTGTTCTCAAGATAATGATAACTCTAAAGATAAGATTAGTTAGTCTAGTGAAAAGATTAGTTGTTCAAATTCAAATACTAGATAACTTATAGTTCAGATTTACTTCACAGTGTAACAGATTTACTTCACAGTGTAACACTTAGATTAGAACTTTTAAGTCTCTTCTCTTATCACATTGTAATCTCCTAGTTCTTTGTAACTACTTCTCTATAAATACAAGAGCCTTTAACCAATATTTGGTAAGGTAGCACAAAGCATAAACATAAGTCTTTAGATTTTATATGGTATCAGAGCCATAACAGTGACTCGCGTCTTTTTTTTTCTCCTCCCAATTTTAATCATGTCTACCTCAAACCCACCACCACAGCCACCACCCGACACCAACTCACCTCCTGCTATCATCTCCACCCACGATCAAACCCCTATGTTGGTCATCTTCACCAATTTTAATCCTACCAAACTCACCAACACCAACTATCCGATCTGGCTGCCTAAGATCGTTCTGCACCTCAAGGGTGGTGACATATTTGGTTACGTTGATGGCTCCACATCCTGGCCTTCTCCCACCGTGACTTCCACCAAAGATGGCGTCTCCACCAGGTCTCCCAATTCGGCCTTCCTCCATTGGAGCATGCAAGATCAACTGCTGCTCGGAGCTATCAACTCAACTCTTTCTGAAAAGATGCTGACCCATGTCACTCGATGTGCTACCTCCCGAGATGCATGGATGACTTTGGAGACTCTATTCACGTCTCAGACAAAGGCTCGCACCATTCAGGTACACTATCAATTGGCGACTCTCAAAAAAGGTTCCTCCTCCATCGCCGATTACTACCACACGTTTAAGACGCTGTGTGATGCCCTTGTTGTTGTTGGCCAACCTCTCAATGGCTTTCAGAAGGTGTCCTTCCTCCTAGCAGGCCTAGGATATGAATTTGATCCCTTTGTAACTTCTGTTACAACCAGAGCCGAACCCCTCTTTGTGGACAAAATCGTCTACGGCCATCTCCTCATTGGCGCTTAGACCAGCATCAAGCTTCTCTTGATCTCTCTATTGCCGGTGCTAACTTTGCCACCCAAGGCAACTCTTCTCCACACTCTAACCGTGGCATACGTGGTTCCCGCTATCATCACCCTTCTGGCCGTGGCTTCTCTTCTAGTAATTCCAGGCCATTTTGTGGCAGGGGTCGAGGACACCCATTTGGTCGTGGTTCCTCCTCCAACCGCCCATTATACCAGGTATGCAACCGCTATGGACACGTTACTCTGGACTGCTATAACAGGTTCAATGAGGCTTACACTCAGGAACAACCTTCTCAGGCTCGGGCCTATCTCTCTGCTCCATCCAGCAACACTGATCAGAATTGGTACCCCGACTCTGGAGCAACACAGCACTTGACATTTGATCTGGCCATCTTGAATATCAAGGCTGAAGACTACTTGGGCTTGAATCAAATCCGAATTGGCATCGGTAAGGGGCTCTCAATCAAACACATTGGTACAACTCGACTCTCTACTCCTATTTCCAATTTTGATCTCCTTGATATTCTACATGTCCCTCATATCACAAAAAATCTAATCTCTGTTCAGAAATTCACCAAGGACACTAATACGTTTTTTGAATTCCATTCATCCCATTTTTTCTTAAAGGACTGTCGCATGGGGAAACTCCTCCACGTGCCGAATAAGCATGGACTCTATCAGTTTTTCCCTTCCGCAAATAAACACCCCCGTCATGCCATGGTGGGTGAACGTGTTTCTGCTTTTCAATAGCACTCACAGCTGGGCCATCCCACCTTGAAGATTGTCCGTCGTGTGCTTTCCCGTTTTCAGCTTCCAGTTGCTTCTCCAAAAGACTTCACTGTTTGCACTGCCTACTTTGGTGCAAAGAGCAAGCAACTTCCCTTTTCTTCAACTACCGGATCTGCCAATTGTCCTCTTGACTTAATCTATACTGATGTATGGGGACCAGCCCCTGTTCGCTCAAGGTCCGGTGCAAAGTATTATGTTTCCTTTCTTGATGCTCATAGCAAATACACTTGGCTTTATCCAATTTCCTTAAAGAGTGATGTTCTTTCAGTTTTCTGCACCTTTAAGTCTGATGTTGAACGGTTCTTTAATACCAAAATTAAAGCAATTCAATCCAATTGGGGTGGTGAATACTGCCCAGTCAACAACCTCCTCAAGCAACTCGGCATTCAACATCGTGTGTCTTGCCCACATACTCACCAACAAAATGGTGCTATTGAACGGAAACATTGACACATTGTTGAAACCGGTCTAGCACTGCTCTCTCATGCTCATTTACCCTTAAAATTTTGGGATGATGCCTTTTCCACTGCATGCTATCTAATCAATCACACGCCTACCCCAGTTCTACAAAATCATTCTCCATTTGAAACACTTTTCAAATGTTCTCCGGATTATACTTTCTTACGCATTTTTGGTTGTCTTTGTTAGCCCAACTTATGTCCATATAATTCAAACAAGTTTCAGCCACGATCTGTCCCTTGTCTATTTCTCAGCTATAGTCCTCTTCACAAAGGCTACAAATGCCTCCCACTTGCCCACAAATTGCCTCTACATCTCAAGAGATGTTATTTTCAATGAATCTACCTTTCCATATACTCCTCCCTTATCCTCCCTTGAGTCTAACTCTTGCAATACTCGGCAACAGCTCTCCCTGCCCATTCTCATACCACAGTCGGCAGCACAGCTCCCACAACCTGTCCTAGAGCCCTTCTCTCCCTATTCCTCTCACTCTCTGCACTCTACACCACTACAGCCCCTCTCTTCAGCTTCTTCCAGCTCTGCTGAGTCACCACTTCCAACTGACTTTTCAGCATCTTCAACTCCTCCTTTAGTTCCACCTGCATCCTCATATCCCATGGTTACTCGTGCTAGAAATAACATATCCAAGCCTAGAGAGTTTACAGATGGTCGAGTTCGGTACCCCCTCCCGAGAGCCCTGCTTGCCGAGTCCTCAACTGTTGAGATAAAGCCTACTTGTCACTCTATAGCCGTGAAGGACAAAAATTGGAGAGCTGCCATGAACACAGAGTTTGATGCCCTACTACAGAACCGAACTTGGACACTAGTTCCACCTGACTCGGCTACAAACATCATTGGCTACAAATGGGTCTTTTGACTGAAGAGGAAAGCTGATGGATCAATCGATCGGTACAAGGCACGCCTAATTGCTAAGGGTTTTCATCAACAACCTAGAATAGACTATGGTGAAACCTATAGTCCAGTGATCAAAACTACTACGGTACGTATTGTTCTCTCTCTTGCTCTTTCAAATGGATGGCATTTCCATCAAATTGACATACATAATGCATTTCTGCATGGCGACATTTCAGAGGTGGTCTATATGTCTCAACCCCCTGGCTTTGCTCACCCCCAGTTTCCTAATCATCTGTGTAAACTACAAAAGGCCCTCTATGGCCTTAAACAAGCACCAAGGGCTTGGTTTTCCAGACTTAGTGGCAAGCTACAAACACTCAGGTTCAAGGCCTCACAATCGGACACCTCTCTATTTCTCTAACAATCGGCCACATGCAATATCCTAGTATTAATCTATGTAGATGACATTTTTATCACTTCTTCCAGCTCCTCTGCCGTCCGTGACCTCTTGTCCACATTGAAACAAGAGTTTGTTGTTAAAGACCTCGACCTTCTCAATTATTTTCAGGGTATTGAAGTTCTTCCCAGCTCCGGTGGCTTCTTACTATCTCAGCACAGATATACACAAGTCTTTAGATTTTATAGAATTTGACAATAAAGAGCCCAAGCTAGGGGTGTAAACATCGCCTCTGATGTTATAGGAGCTAACTTGGCCCTCAACCCTAGTTCTCAAGCAAACAGAATCAATCACCATACATTCAATATGACTACCTTGTCAGACCAACCGAGGTAAGACCTCCAAACCTACATATGTTGCCGCCAGAGTTCAAGTCAGAGAGCCATTCCATAAGACGCAGGCAACCTCACAATGAAGACAAAGATGGTCCACGAACTCTCCATTCCTTTTGCACATGCAGCACCTATCAACCATGATGACATGCATCTTCCTAAGATTGTCTATGGTAAGAATCTTCCTTACAGCAGTCGACCAAGCGAAAAAAAAAAAAAGAAAAAAAAGAAAAAAAAAAGCGTCATTTTCAAAGGAACCTTAGTCCCCCAAATACTCTTCCAGGGGATAGAATGTCATCTTTACAATCAAGGACCCTGTAGAAGGATCTAACATCAAACTTCCCTTTGGGTGAAGGGGCCCATAAAACCAGGAATGCTCTCTGCACCACACATCATCCCAAAATATGACTTTGAACTCGTCTCCCAGCTCAAATCTAGCATGGCTACAAAACAAACTCCAACCCCTCCTTATATTCATCGATAGCCCAGCCCCGTGCAGCCCAGGGGGATCGACAGAACACCACCCACCCCGAACACTACCAAATTTAGCATACACAACAATTCTCCACCATACCTCTCTCTCATGCACATAACGCCACAACCACTTCCTTAAAAGAGCCCTATTAAACATCCTCAAGTTCCAAATCCCCATAACTCCGTTAGAAATAGGAGAGCAAACCTTGGACTCACCTATCTCACCCCATAAAAAATCTCGACTAAACTTCTATATTTGATTTGCAGGAATGGAGAAAAGAGACAAGAAATAGTAGGCAAATTGAAAAGAGTGCCCTTTATAAAGGTAACCCTACCACCCTTAGACAAATACATTCACTTTCAACTACCCAACCGATACTCAAATTTTCAACAACAACATCCCAAATAGACTTGGCCTTGTAACAAGGTCCCAGCAGAAGATCAAGGTACTTCAAGGGCAAAGAGGAAACCCCACAACCCAAAATGCCAGCAAGTCTGTCCACATTATCCACAATACCCACAGGAAGCAAAAACTTACTTAGCCAGATTAACCTTTAAACTAGAGACAACTTCAAAACATAAGAAAAAAAAATACGCAAATAGCGAAAATGATCAGTATTGGCCCCACAAAACACCAAAGTATCATCTGCGAACAAGTGTGAAATATTTACCACCTTAGAGAGCCTAGTACCCACAAAGAAGCCTGATAGAAGACCTCTGTCAACAGTAGCAGTGAGCATTTTACTTAAAGCTCCATGACAATAACAAACAGAAGAGAAGACCAGAGATCTCCTTGCCTCAACTCGCGAAAGCTATTGAAGAAGCCGGACGAAGTGCCATTCACCAATACGGAGAAGCGCACCGAAGAGATGCAACGTGCCATCCAAGAACATCATTTCTCCCCAAAACCACACCTTTTCTAACAATCAATGTGCAAACAACCCAAGAATGTTGCACCATGTCTCCAATAAAGGATTTAAGAGTCATGCTTAGACTTTGAATAAGAACAGGGCCACATCCATATTGAGTTGCGAATGGAAAGGAAAAAAAAAAAGCCATTTTCAAAGGAACCTTAGCCCCCTAAATACTCTTCCAGGGGATAGGAATGTCATCTTTACAATCAAGGACCCTACAGAAGGATCTAACATCAAACTTTCCTTTGTGTGAAGGGGCCCATTAAACCGGGAATGCTCTCCGCACCACACATCATCCCAAAATATGATTTTGAACCCGTCACCCAGCTCAAATCTAGCATGGCTACAAAACAAACTCCAACCCCTCCTTATATTATTCAATAGCCCCACCCCGTGCGGCCCAGGGGAATCGACAGAACACCACCCACCCCGAGCACTACCAAATTTAGCATACACAACAATTCTCCACCATACCTCTCTTTCATGCACATAACGCCACAACCACTTCCTTAAAAGAGCCTTATTAAACATCCTAAAGTTTTGAATCCCCAAACCTCCCTTAGAAATAGGAGAGCAAACCTTGGACTCACCTATCTCACCCCATAAAAAATCTTGATTAAGCTTCTGTATTTGATTTGTAGGAATGGAGAAAAGAGACAAGAAAAACGTAGGCAAATTGAAAAGAGTGCTCTTTATAAAGGTAACCCTACCACCCTTAGACAAATACATTCACTTTCAACTACCCAACCGATACTCAATCTTTTCAACAACAGCATCCCAAATAGACTTGACCTTGAAACAGGGTCCCAGCAGAAGATCAAGGTACTTCAAGGGCAAAGAAGAAACCCCACAACCCAAAATGCTAGCAAGTCCGTCCACATTATCCACAATACCCATAAGAAGCAAAAACTGACTTAGCCAGATTACCTTTAAACCAAAGACAGCTTCAAAACATAAGAAAAAAATACGCAAATAGCGAAAATGATCATTATTGGCCCCACAAAACACCAAAGTATCATCCGCGAACAAGTGTGAAATATTTACCACCTCAGAGAGCCTAGTACCCACAAAGAAGCCTAATAGAAGACCTCTGTCAACCGTAGCAGTGAGCATTTTACTTAAAGCTCCATGACAATAACAAACAGAAGAGGAGACAGGGGATCTCTCTGCCTCAACCCGCGAAAGCTACTGAAGAAGCTGGACGGAGTGCCATTCACCAATACGGAGAAGCGCACCAAAGAGATGCAATGTGCCATCCAAGAACATCATTTCTCCCCAAAACCACACATTTTCTAACAATCAATGTGCAAACAACCCAAGAATGTTGCACCATGTCTCCAATACGGGATTTAAGAGTCATGCTTAGACTTTGAATAAGAACGGGACCACATCCATATTGAGTTGCAAATGGAAAGGCCAAAAAAAAAAAAAAGTTGAACAGAATGATTAATCACAAGCACAGAATCAATAAATAGCAAGTCAAAATTGGTATCGGACAATTATTATGGGCTAAAAATTTCATTCTCAAATATCTAGGCTTATAACAACAATCGGATACACAACCACAAAATTGCAGCATAAAAAATGAGAATAAACGAAATTCACAATTTACCTGGTTTGCTTCAAAATACAGAGGTCCCGATCCTTTCAAGTCCTTTGAACAGACCAGTATTATTATTCTGCGTAATAGGAATTAATTTTTTTTATTATTATTTTTAAAGAAAAAGAACCAATCAAGACCCAGAGCACCGAAATCCTAAATTATATCAGAAAATCCACAAATATAATCTCAAAATGGAAAAAAGAAAAAGCAATCGTAATATCGTTGAGATTGATAGTACCTGAAACCGCCGCGAGAAAAGACGGATTTGAAGGCTGCGAGGGTTGAAAAGCTGAGGCGAAAAGACTGCGCCCAAATTTGGAAATTCCTGGATGAGAAAGAGGGGCGAAGAGATCCGACAGAGAAACGAAACGGGTTTGGGTCACTACTACACTTTTTGTTGTCGGGATTTGGATTTTAAGAATCTTCTTGCTCAACAATAAAGGACACTTTCGTACGCGGATTAAACCCCGACTATTTATTTCTTGCCCTTTTTCCCATGGGACTCTTTGAATAAAGAATAAAAAATAAAAAAAGCCTGACTATTTCATTTGTTTGATTCTTTTATTATTGTTAGGTATAGTTGAAGAATAGCTGTTCCTTTTAAAACTAAAATAAAATAAAAAAAATAAAAAACAAAATCCCTCCACGTAACTCTGCCGATTTTGTTGAATTAACGTTTATAGTTTTGGTATAATAGGAGCATTTACGGTAAAGATTGTTTCTTATTTTTCAATTTTTTAGAGCTTATGATACGAATTATTGAACTCTTTAAATGTTCACCATCTACTTTGGACAATTTTAGAATTTTGTTTATGTGCTTGATTGATTGCTACCTCGAATTTATTGACGTTCTTGAGTTATGGTCAGTGGCGGAGCCAACATTGAAAATTTGGATGGGTCAAATTAAAAAAAAAAATAATAATTGAGTGGCAAAAACTAAAAAATAAAAAATAAAAAAATAAAATTAGACATAAATATGAAAACCAACAGTTTATCAGAAAATCCAAAATATGAATTCTCCCATTTAACTTCTAGATCTAATCTCTGAATGTATTCTTTGGCCTACTGCAATCACCAAACAATGAAAACTGTCCACCCTTGTGTGGTGGATGAGCATCAAAATCAACAAACCCCAAAACTGAAAATCAAAACTCAGAAACCAACCCTATACATCAAACTTCATATTTTGCACCGACGATTCTCAAGGACTTGGTTACATTGCCTCAGATCAACTACCATCAAGTTGTTGCCATTATGTCCATTAAAATCCAATGCAATCATCTTTAGGTACAAACCAAAAGAAATAAGGACAACCCAAAAAAATTAAATCTGGCCTCTTCCCTTAACATTTTTCCACAGCTGATGCTCAAGGACTTGGTTCACATAAACAATGTACAAGAATGAGAAATTGTTCAACATCACACAGTCAAACAGATAACCTCCTCATCAACAGGACCTGTACCAAGTACAAGAAGTTGCAGCATAACCTCCCTTTGATTGCTGTAGATGTAAGCATAAACAATATTGCATGTACATATAAACAATATTATTATGCTAAACAATATACGCAACGGAAATAAAATAAAAGAATTATGGTTACCTTTAGTCATCTTTGCTCAAGCGTTTGCACCAACCACTGAAAAACAAAATTATTATTTGCGAGATCTTCTAACCTATGCCTTACTGAATTGCTGTACTAATAGTGTATACAAGCTATTTATTTATAGGCTATGTCAAGGACCCTAAAAAATTAGTAAACACCATATTGTTCCTCCCATTAAGGAAACAATAATTAAATTGATTTCAAATCAATTTAATGATTCAATTACGGTAATTTAATAAATTTAAATTACCTAACCGTAATACCTTATATACTATTTATTTATTAAATATAATAAATACTGTATATGTGGCATATAGGCCATATATGGAGATAATATCTTACATTCTCCTAGTTGTCCTTTATAGCACATGTTCTTATGATATTAGGTTCTTTAGTTTGGCCAATTACTTATGGCATCCTCCCACTCAGATAAGAAATGTTTCACATGAATCATGGCGGTAAAGCCATTATATAATAGGTCATCACTTCCATGTATCACACTGTAAAATACTCCTTACATGAGTACGTTATGGATAGTCAAGCTTTATGAATAAACTTCCATTAAGTCATTGGAGTCCAACTTTATTTATCCTCATAGATAAAATAACAAATGTACACAAAAATCTTTTTTATAATAACTTCATGTCTATAGACCAAATAGAGACAAGTCAAGCAAGAATGAATTAATGAGTTTCATATACTCCGCATGACATTATACTTTCTTTACCGGTAAACTTTTAGTCATGGGATCCGCAATTGTTAATTCAGTACTTATATGCTCAATTGACCCTTAATATTCTCTCTCGTACTGAGATACTTGATGTTGATATATTTACTTCCGTTTCTACTCTTTATTCTTATAAAAGAAAACTATAGTAGAATTACCGCAAAGTATCTTTATGGTCTAACTGTAAAATCGACACTATTGAGACTTTTAACAAAATGTCTCCATCATGCCTCTGTCGTAAATTCATAGCATGTGAGAAATTTAGCTTCCTTGGTAGACATAGCAACTATAGTATGCATACTGCATCTCTAGGATACATCCCTTTATCAATAAAATATATCCTGAAATAGACTTTTCACTATCTACACAATCAGCAAAATTCAAATCTGAATAACCAACTACCTCCAAATGGTAAATGTATCTTTAGGTTAAGTTGTAATTCTTGATTCCTTGCAAATACCGCAAGACTTTATTTGCAGCACTTTATTGACCCAGTAATCTTACTGTTAATGGTTAAGTCTAGTGCAAGCATATGCTTACATTAGGTTGCATAATGCAGATGCTTACAAGAAACTTTTCATTTGCTCTCGTTCTAATACATTTTGGGACATTAACCTGTATTAAATTTGTCCCTCTTAGTTGCTACTAAAGGTGCAAAATCCTTCATTCTAAATCTTCCCAAAAACATTTTCAATGTAGGCCTTCCGAGACAATGTTAATGTTCTTTATGTCTCTGTGAATCTCTATATCAAAGACATAAACGGTTTCACCCAAATCCTTCATTTCAAAGTTTTGTGAAATGAACTTTATGTAGCAAGACTAAATCACCACTTGCAAAATAATTTCTACATATAGGACTAGAAAGATTACTTTACTCCCACTGACCTTAAGGTATATATACTAATTAACAAGGTTTTCAATAAACAATGAAGCAATAACTTTGTAAAAAGTATACCACCGATGAAAGATCTGTCGCAGCCCATAAATAGATTTCTTTAATTTGCAAGTATTATGACTGTTATTTATAAAACATTTAGGTTGTCTCATGTAAACCTCATTTTTAAGATCCACATTCAGGAAAGTTGTTTTCACATCCATCTGATGTAACTCTTGGTCAAATGAGCTACCAATGCCATGATTATCCTAAATGAATCCTTCTTTGATACTGAAGAGAATGTTTCATGATAATTAATGTCTTCCTTTTAAGAAAAATCATTGGCCACAAGTCTAGCTTTATATCGTTCAACATTACCAGATAACCTCCCCATCAATAGGACCTATACCAAGTACCAGAAGTTGTAGTATAACCTCCCCTTGATTGTTGTAGATGTAAGCATAAACAATATTGCAGGTACATATAAACAATATTATTATGCTAAACAATATACGCAGCGGAAATAAAATAAAAGGATTAAGGTTACCTTTAGCCATCTTTGCTCAAGCGTTTCCACGAACCACTGAAAACAAAATTATTATTTGAGGGATCTTCTAACCTATACTTTACTGAATTGCTGTACTAATGGTGTACACAGGTTGTTTATTTATACGCTAGGTCAGGGACTCTCAAAATTGGTAAACACCATATTGTTCCTCCCATCAAGGAAACAATAATTAAATTGATTTCAAATCAATTTAATGATTCCATTATGATAATTTAATAAATTTAAATTACCTAACCGTAATACCGTATATGCTATTTATTTATTAAATATAATAAATACTGTATATGTGGTATATAGGCCATATATGGAGATAATATCTTACATTAGACTGTTATTAAAAAGACCATTAGAAAATTAGACAAAACTTTCTATTTAGGGGAATGAAAACAATGACCACAACTGATGACATGACACAATAAACACGGAATAATTTAGAATAATTTGTATGCATATCTAACATGGAAATTAGAATACCATAATTATGTCAAACACAGATACAAACTAAAAGAGCTAGAGTAAAGCAATAATGCACCATGCAGCATAACACTTACCAAAAGTGAGAACTAGAAAATCACTCTTCGTTGGCACAACGGAGCACAACATGATTCTGCAGAACTTGAGATCCCTACAAATTATGACAAAAACATTATTTATAGTACTGACATCATTTTATACAATTCCTCAATTATCATGTGAAGCTCGTGTTTTATTTTGTAATACCTGAGTAATTACACTATTTTGAGTTTTGATTACATTGTCATGCTGAATATTAGTTACGAAAGGCAACGAAGCTTCATTTGTGTCCAATGTGTATTGTTGCGTTCCTTCGTAAGTCTTCAATAAATCATATAAACAAGTTAAAAAAAATTTAAAAAATATTCAAATAAGTATAATTAAACACAAGGAACAGAAGCAACCTTCTTTACCATTTTTTTTTTTTTTTTTACTCTGGAGAGTTCTTCTTCTTAATCTTCCTTAACTGGAACTACAGTTGGCTTTAATTGTTCAAGGTTGATCGTTGCACTAAAAACTCTAATAAGAGAGATACATCATAATTCTATTAAGGTCTAAAACCCTCTCTTAGCACATAGAATTCCATAGTAGAATTCTTAAAAAACTTCTACTTAGAAACCTCTTTAAATAGGATTTGGAAACCCTTATACAAGTGAGGAATAGATTTCTAGGCGGCGGTGTCCGGACACAAAGCAGAAAGTAAACTTTTTGAAAATTATTGGACTTCTAATTTACCAAATGTATGCAATAGTGTGGAACAAAATATCACAATGCGGAAAAATAAAGAGATAGATATTTTGTTGACGAAGTAGAAACTCAATTAAGAGAAAAACCGCTCCGGGGCAGCCAAACCCAGGATATCCACTATTCAGAAGATAAAGTTAGTACATAGAGAGTAACACTCACATACCCAATGCAGCGATCGTATCTAGCACTCTGGCATTAACCCAACACGAACGCTTCCTAACCAAATCACCTACTTGAAGGGGTCTTCAATGGAATCTTTTACCTTAGGGCCAACTCATAAAATAGACTTCAGTTCAGCACATCAACAACACTTGGCAACGGCTTGAGAGAGGGCGCTTCAACACAATAACTCTTACAATAAACTCTCTAAGCTTCTACGGAATTCACTGCCGAAACAAACAACATGCCTAGGGGCCTCTATTTATAGGCTACAGGAATCCAAATTCGCTTCTGACTTGAATTTCCTAGGCGTCATCCAGACGGTAGCTGAGGGCGTTCAGATGGACAACTATGCGATCGGCTTTCCAAATTCACTGAAATTCTTCCTGAATTGAGCCGCGTCCGAACGGTTGCACTTTAGCTGCATGCAATTTCCATATAAAGGCTTTGAGCGTCCGGACCATGAAGGCTAACATACGGACGATTGAGCTGATGCACGCAATTTCCATATATGAAGTTTGAGCGTCCGGACCATGAAGACTGACGTCCGGACGGTTGAACTTTGTATGCATGACTTGCCTTATGAAGGAGAGCGTTAGGACGGTTGCAGCTATCTTCCCATATCTGTGTTTTGAAAAGAAATCTTTCAACCTGTTGAATACTAAAATTGTCCAGACGTGTTGCTGAGAAGTCCAGACGGATGCAAGCTGGAACAGTTCGAAGGTTCTTGACACAGAGGAAGGTCCGAACGGAAAGTTCTCGTCATCCGAACGGATGATGCTTGGACAGTTGAGCGTCTGGACGGAATATCACATCGTCCAGCAGGATGCAAGGGATCCAATTTTTCTAACTTGGAATCTATGTAGAATCTTCTAGAACCATTTCTCTGAATATGAAGACTCTGAAAATACTGAACCCCTAATAAAAAGCATCATTACATGAAAGTGATTTTGTCGAGCAGAATGCGACCAATTACAAACCAACACTTTTTATAACATCGGTCCGAACAGGAAAACCATATGTTTGGAAACAATAAGAAAATCCGTTCAGTAGAAAGGAAATCAAGAAATGTAGGAAAAGTTTATTATGCAGAATATCTTCCAAGTAATAATCTGTCAATACTCTCTTCTTGCCTTCTTGAACGACATCTGGTAGTTGACCATTTCCTTTCTTGATTAATATTCTACAATAATCTATTCACTTGACTCTTTCCTTTCTTGATTAATATTTTGCAATAATCTCCTCACTTGACTATTTCATTTCTTGATAAAACCAAATAAGTTTTGACACCGAATTTGTCAACACTAAAAACCTAACAAACTCCTCCTTTGGCAACTCAATGACAAAACCCATTTACAACAAAAAGCTCAAGTTTAAAAAATTGAAACCCAAAACCCAACATAAACTTATATGAAATTCTGAGTCTAACCCGTTCTCTGAAACATGAACAAACTATTAAACGCATAGAGATTTGAAGTAGTAAAACTCAGATTAACATAAAGATGAATAATTGAATATATATCCAATAAACACATTAGCACAACTATGTTAATCAATCACAGCATCAAAAAAATATTACTTCCCCTATCAAAGACATCAAAGTAAATTCAAGCCTTCTCCCCATTTTTGTCATGAAATGACAAAGGGTTTTAAAAGAACGATCAAACACAGTGTCCAGCAATAAAAACAAACCAAAACAATTACCCATGCACGAGATAAACATTAGTGGGCAATGCAAAAAAACAATGGACCTCTCACTATACCCTAATCTTAGCCATGATCATGAGCAAATCACAAAATGCAACTTGAATGAAATGCACCACCATGAACAATAGAACACATGATATGCAGAATTGAATATTTTGAAAAAAAAAAAAAAAAAAAAAAATTCTCCCACTCAAAGTATGATCCAATATCCATATTGTACACAAGAAAAATGCATTAATAGCTTATGTGTTAAAAAAAATAATTCCCAAAACAATAAACCTCAAAATGTGCAAAGTAGGCATGCGAATCAAAAGATGAATGGATCATATTTTTCTTTAACTAAAACAAAGCAATATGTTCCACTCAACCCATGCTTGTGTGTTGTATGTGATAACATTCTATTGAGCAAGCTTAAAACCTTATTTGATGAGTAGAAAAGCTTAGCAAGGAAAAGCTCATAAATCCTCATGAGGAAGGTTGACATGCACATCAAGTCAAAAGTCAAACCTTATCATACTAGGGTCTAGTCACCCTCATCCAATACACTCCCCCCTGAGACATAGCACAAACTTAAACATAGTCCTTAATGACCGTCTCTTTCTACAATGATTTGGTTACTGACAGTTTCTATAGGGACATGTTGAGCAATAATTTGACACTGAACTTTAATTCATATATTTCTTTTTGAGAAAGTGCCTTTAAACATTGGTGCTTTAATCAGATTGAAAGAATGCAGGAATTTTTAGGTCCTATGTTCAACTAGCGAGTTGGTCAAATTGACTGAAAAGCTAGTCACCTCCCTCACATGGTTGCCTGACAAACATCACTCTTGTAGTCAAACTTAGCTCAAATAAAAGCTTTAAAGTGCACAAAAGGTTAGCATATGAGAAGTGTACCACAAAAGCTCATGCTTAGGCAAAGAATTTAGTCCATTAAAAGAATAATCAACTCATGCATAATAAGCACATTCTAAGAGATAATTATGAGTTGAGTTTAAGAAACACACATGAAAAACTAAAGAACTTTTAAGATTCATAAGCCAAAGCTAGGAAGAAGGCAAAAAATAAAATAAAAATGGAAGTAAAACACAAAATTAATGCAATGCATATGCAAAACAGAAATTAAGTAAATAACAACAAAAAACAAAAACAAAAATATGCAATGCAAAGAACTCTACATGCTCTAGGATATGAATATGCATGAACAATGATCCTAGACATGCCATGTGACCACCTAACTCTAGGCGAGTCCACTACCACTCTCCCTTAAAGGGTGAATCGTATTAACCTTTCTAACCCAGACCTTCTTAACACTAGGTGCAGTTTTGTGACTCTTGTCCAACTTATCTAACCTAGTCAAAACAATCTTCATCATGTTGCATAACCCCTCGTAACTATTCTTAAGATAGAGACTATCATTTTTATGCTCACGAGGTTTCAGCTTGAAATAGTTAGGTCTAGTATGACCAATTTTGACACGACGATGATAAGTAGGAACAAACCTTTGAGTAGGTTGTTTCCTAGGAGGGTGCACCATTTTAGACTTAGGTCTAGAAACATAAGGGTCAACCATAACTATCTTACCCTTATCACTTGAAGTAGGAACAAACATTACCTTCTGTGCACAAACATTTTTCACACTAGAAGTAGAAGACATAGAAGAACAATTATCCACAGGGCCAATCCAGATTTGTCAAAAGAATATTTTTGATCGTGCAACATTTTATTCAGCTTATCACTAGAAAAAAAATTTCAAGTGATTTTTCGATTCACTCAATTCATTCTCCAAAAACTTAACTTTATCAATCAATTTGCTTCTTTCAATTTCAAATTCGTTAAGCTCTTTCACATGCTATTTGTTTAGCCATCTCAATTCAAAATACTCCTCAAACAAATTATTGTAGGTGTTCTGAAGATCTTCTTCTTCTTCTGACTCACTATTCTCAGAATTATTATTATTTGACTTATGAGGACTATCATAGGAAGCGGCAAAAGCTATATAATTTGTATCTTTTTTAGAAACCTCATCATTGTCCAACTCATCACTTAAATTAACATTAAAAGCTCTACCTTTGGACTATTTTAGGTTACCACAATCAACATGATTATGTCCATACCTTGAGCACTCATGATATCTAGGACCACGAGGATCCTTTTTGTCATATTCATATTTTCCTTGACTAGTTCCTTCGAAATCACTTTTAGGTTTTTCAGAAGATTTAACATTCTTGTTCCTAAATTTTCCTTTACTAGATTTGATCATCTTCCTAAAACTTCTAGCAAACATGGCATAACCATCATCATTAGCTGATTCCTTATCAAAAGAATCATTGGATTTTTCTTTAGCAACCTTAAGAGCAATGGACTTATTTTCCTTAAGAGGAGGTAGAGAAAATTCATAGGTCGGAAGTGAGCCAACTAGCTCTTCAATTTTCATTATGTCTAGATCTTTGCTTTCCTCAAGGTAGTTACTTTGATTCTGAATATTTTAGGAAGATATCGCAAAATTTTCTTGATGAGTTTAGCATTTGAAACCCTCTTTCCAAGATTAATCATAGAATTACGAATATAATTTATTTTGGCATAAAACTCATTAAATTGTCTTATCTTCCAACATCCTAATTCTTTCAAAATTGAGAAACTAACATTTGAAGTTTTGCAGATTTAACCAATTTGGTTCCTTCATATGTAGTTTCTAGGATCTCCCATGCTTCTTGAGCAATTTCACAATGAGAAATCCTTGAGAATTCTGATGGTGAAAGTGCTAGGCATATGGCATTCATAACTCTGTCATTCACAACACGAGTTTATTTTTGGAGAATAGTCCATTCAGCTATTGTCGTATCAGGTGTTGTCCATCCAGATTCGACAATATGCCAAACGTCTATTGATTTTAGAAAAACTCTCATGCAGGATTTTCAATAGCCATAATTAGATCCATCAAAAGGAGGAAGATAATGAAGAGAGAGAGACATCTTAGAAAGGAGTCTAGGATCAAACTCAGGAATTTAATCCTTCACAGAGTGACCAAGCTCTAATACCAATTGAAAATAATAAATAGACTCCAAACCAACCACAACCAAACAATTCACCAAATATGTAAAGCAGTAAACCGTTGTATAATCATCATTCTCATAATCACAAAAATTAAGAATGATTTGAGTTCAATAAAGGTAAAAAGCTTTCTAAGACAAGAGAAGAATTCTACCAATATTGATTATGAATTGAAGAACAATCGCATTAAAAGATTAAGAACAATATCAAATTGTAGCAATTCTCATAATTATATAACCAACATGTATAAACTAAAATTCTCTAAATTAAGATACAATCAAACCATTGTGCTTCGATAGGGCTACATCAATATCCTACGAAGGGTTTTAGCTACTCATGACACTGCTGCAATGGCCTCCTACCCTGATTATTTCTCTTCAACTCTTTGAGCCTTCAATAAGTATTTCTCTGAATTTGCTCTAGGTAGTAGCTTCAATGTCTAGAGGCCTATTTATAGGGATTAGGGGAGGCCTAGAAGTCCTAGGACCCTTGGGAAAATTGGAACTAGTCAAAGTAGGGGAAGGACAACTCCTTCATTTTTAGAATTCCCAATCCATTGTGAAAAAGGACTGCTGTTGCATTTGTCAGACCGAGTGAGCTCGAGCCCAAGGGATGTGCGCCCGAGTCTAGTGATGATGCATGCGAGCGTAGGTGTGCTCGAGCCATGCTAGTGGGGCGCTGAAGCGTTCCTGTGCTCGAGCCCATCTACTGGTGTGCTCGATTTCAGGCTTTCAAAAAGCTTTCCAAAGTGTCCTTTTCAAGCCCAATTTCCATGGAATTCTTGCATCTATCATATGAAGCCCTGAAACATGAAAATAAAACAAAATTAAACAAATAACAATGCTAAATAATTAACATATGCGAGTTAAGGGGCTTGAATGTGCAACATTCAGCGCTTTTCACACCCCCAAACTTACATATTGCTAGTCCCTTAGTAATACAAAACAGAAAATAAACTGAAAAATAATAAGATAAATCCTTCTTTCGTGGGAAGTACGAATACATTTAGCATATACAACAAGCCTTTTAAACCCTAGGACTCCTTAAAGGACGAATGAAGTCTCGTGAGGATTTGCCAGAAATGATACCCAGAAACATTGTTCCTACCATGCTATTCCTAAGAATGTAGCATAGTAAAAATTATGGTTCTCATTCATTAGCAAGCTTAACAAAACAAACTCCATCTTCACAATTTCAGGGAATAAAAAAATCAAGTTACTAACATAGCATTATGAGATACTACAAGATTCAACTAATGTAAAGTGAACTTAGCAAATAATCATAAAGTTTTAAAAACTAATCTCAATCATGAATGGTTTAATACTCAAAATTTGTTGGACTCCCTATTAGATAAAACAACCAAAGCATATATATATATATATGTAGGCTGTGGAGTGCTTAGCTCCCTTAAACTTTCTAATTGACTCGTGTATCGAGCTTTGAGCTAATGACTCCCAAACTAGATGGTTTTAGGGCATTAGATGTAAAGACATCTCAAAGGGCTTACTAACTGGAGTAAAAAAGGCTACAAAGCCAAATTGGCCATGCTATTAATCAAAGAAAATTTCTAACCTTTTGATGCGAACACTCAATGCTTAATAAGGCAAGATGTCTGGTTACTCAATGAAAAGATCAAAGTGATCAATATATATATATATATATATATATATATGTTATTATTATTATTATATATCTATATATATGCCAAGGTTATTTCTCCAATAAGTTGTCCAGCTACATCCAAGATATTTACAACAGACATAACTTGATTTTAGATTTCAAATGTCACAACCCATGTGCCAATGTGTGCGTGTGAATCAAATTGAAACATGTAATATCTCATGCTGCCAAAGAAAGTAACAAAGCTCTAAATTCCCTAGTCAAGTGATCATGTGTTTAACATGTTAAGCTCACCAATGAAATACAAATCATAATTTCTAGTCAACTGCATGCTTAAGAATAACATGTGTATCCAAACCCTCAAACTTAAGAATTTCTAATCAACTGCATTTTAATCACACAGTGTCCTCAGTATGTGGATAAAGAAAATACAACAATACAGGGAATAAGAGTATCTGAAAAGTCACTGCTGTGTAGAAGAAAATGCCCCTGGAGCAGGTGGCAAGTGGGATAGAATGGATCGCAGCAGTTCTTGTTGTGCCTAAAATCACTAGTTCGCCAAGAGCTTGTCCTCCCAAGCCTTTCGCCGCTGATCGGCTAGCTCAAACCGGAGATATGACAGCTCATCATGGAGGAAATCAAACTCAGAGATGCCGATCGTAACCGTCTCCTCCTCCTCCTCAGCTGTAGGCTGGTCCAACAATATTAAGTCGTTCGAGTCTTGTGGATCAAACCCCAATTCTATACTTGTCTATTTTACACAATCTTAAATTCTAATTTAAGACATTTTATTTTATGACTTAAAATTTGGGGTGCTACACTGTCACTCGACACAATTGAGCTCGAGCCCATCATCAAATCAACCCCTAAAAATGTCGCTCAACACGATTGAGCTCCATTCCACAGACGCCATGAGCTCAAGCACAATTGTTCTACAGATTGCAGAATCTTGCCCAAACACCAATCCTTCAATATTTTAACTAAAATATCCTATCTACTGGCTCCCCAAGCATGATTTCCAGCCCTTAGATGAGATCAAGGTGGAGCAATCTCTACCATCCATTTGTGTATATAAGAACCCACTTCTCCCCTTCATTTCTCACATGTCTCTCTTGATTTCTCCATTTTCTCTCCCTCTCTCTCTCTTTCTCAATTTCACTCCCAATCTCTGCATGTTATCTCTCTCTTGGTTTGGGTCTAGCACAAAACAAGAGAGGAAGGAAGATCGGAAGGTAGTCTCTTCTCTTTCTCTCTTTCTATCCCTCTTTTTCTCCATCTCTCTGTCTCTTGGTTTTCCATTTGCAGAGAAGAAGGAAAAAGAAAAAGAAAAAAAGAAAAGAAAAAAGAAAGAAAGAAAAGAAAAAGAAAAAAAGAAAGGAAAAAGATATTTAGTTTTTAAATAAAGTTTTGTCTTAATATTTGTGATTTTATGAGTTATTCGTTAAGTTATCTAATGTTTTAAGTTGTGTTTTTAAACAGGGTTTTCAAAACGGAGTTATTAAATATAAAAACACACTGTTGTGATATCCGAGTAAAAATACATTATTTTATAAAAGCGCTGTTACGTTGCCCAAATGCTTTTAAATATTTCTAGATATTATTAATATTAATGACGTTATTCTGCTCAAGTTTTTATAAAGGTTAAAATAAGAAATAAGCACAAAGTTATTTTTGTTAGTTTTTGTGTTGGCTGCATTCTGTTGGACAAAATCACTTCTATGTAATGTTGCTGCTTTCACAGGAATGTTGTTTTATTCAGAGTCTACACTTCAGTTATTAGCTTCAAGAAGACTTTGTGCAGAATTCAAATCAGTCAGTTCAGTTCCCTTGCATCCGTCCGGACGACGTGGTATTCTGTTTGGACGCTCTTCAGTCAGCAACATCCGTCCGGACGACGAGAACTTTCCATCCGGACGACCATCAGTGTCTAGAAGCTTCGAACAGTTCAAGTTTGCATCCGTCTGGACGTAATGGAAAATCGTCCGGACGCTCTTCAGAGTTCGAGAAGTTCCCAGTGTTCCAGTGAATCCGTCCGGACGCCATTCAGTGCTTGATAAGCATTAGGGTTTTTGTTTCAAGACACCGTTATGGGAAGATGGCTGCAACCGTTTGGACGATGTGTGATCCCGTCCAGACGATGTCCTCCATAAGGCAAGTCGTACATACAAAGTTCAACCGTTCGGACGTCAGTCTTCATGGTCCGGACGATCAAGCATCATATATGGAAATTGCGTGCACCAGTTCAACCTTCCAGACATCCGTCTTCAGGGTCCGGATGTTCAAAGCCTTATTATGGTAATTACGTACAGCCAAAGTGCAACTGTCTGGACGTGGCCTTGTTATGGAAGCTTTCAGTGCTATTTTGGAAGGGCGGTTGCAATTGATCGTCCAGACGCTCAATTAAGCCGTCCGGACACCCTCAAGTATTTTGATCATAACTTTTTGGTCAAATATCGGATTGGGACAAAATTGGCGTCATTGGAAAGCTAACGAAAAATTATATAAATTAATGGTACGGAAGGCCATTAGAATCATCCGTACGGCCCCCATCCTGATGGAAACATCAAGCGTCCGGACGGCCCTGCCAAAATTCGAGAATTTTTCAGAATTACTTTTTGAACACGGAAACAGTTGCCCGTCCGGATGCCCAGGGCTACCGTCTGGACGCGTATGCCAGAGACTCCATTTTTAACTCGTATCAGGGCTTCTAAAGCCTATAAATAAGGGGTTCTAGGCATGCATTCGACACAGAATTCGGTGGTGAATTCCTTATAGCTTAGAGAGGGTGTTTAGGGAGATATTAAAGATCTGCTAGCTCTCTAGCTTTTGCTAGTGTGTGATATGATCAGCTGTGAAGTCTATCTTAGGGGTTGGCCCTAAGGTAAAGGATTCCATTGAAGACCCCTTCAGGTAGAAGATCTGGTTGGGAGGTGTTCGTGTTGGGTTACACGTTAGAGTGCAAGGTACGACCACTGCATTAGGGGTATGTGAGTGCTACTACTTTGTAACTAGCTTTGTCTTTTAAATAGTGGATATCCTGGGTTTGGCTGCCCCGGAGTGGTTTTTCTCTTAATTGAGTTTCCACTTCGTCAACAAAATATTTATCTCCTTTAATTTCCACATTTAATATTTTGTTGCACATTGTTCACACACACTTGTATAAATTAGAAGTTTCTTTATTTTTCAATTGGTATCAAAGCAGGTACACTCTGTTTAAAAGATTTATTTCCTGAGTGTGATCCTCATCTCTTGTGACTTCTATTTTTTTGATTACACCTTTTGTCATGGATTTCTCTTAGTTATCTGAAGAAAATTATGATATTGAGCTCTCTAAAGTTTTTGCTAAATTTGATAAAATTGTTTCTCTAAAAGAGCTCAAAAAGATGAAGCAAGAAAAAGAGTCTTTGATTGTTCAGTTATCTGAATCACATGCTTTGATTGACTCTTTGAAATCTGAGAATACCATGCTATTTGACATTATTGATACACTTGAGAATAAATCAAAGGAATCTAAAAATCTCTTGAAAAAATTCTCAAGTGATAATTTGAAAAGCATGCTGTGTATTCATTCAGATATTTCAAACAAGCTTGGTTTGACTGCTGAGTTAAGTACTTTTACTTCACATGCTTCTGATTCTGAATTAGATTCTGTTGATATTAAGCATGTGATAGTAGATGTAGCTTATTCTGAAAATTCTTGCTTAAATAAACATGTGATGCCAAAGTTCAAGGAATCAGAAACACGAGATAAGTTTGTTCCTACTTGTCATAATTGTAGGAAAACTGGTCATATTAGGCCAAATTGTTATTTGTTGAAATCCCACAGGCCTTGGATTAAGCAGGATGCTCTGAGGAAAAGTGAAATTGAAGATTCTTCCTCATCTAAATATGTCCCTCCTCATAAGAGACATATAAAAGGTAAGGGCAATGTTATTTGTAAGAATGCTAATCATAATTCTGCAGAGAATGTCAAGAAGCATTCAAACAAAAGAAGCTTGCCCACCTGTCATCACTGCGGCATCACCGGTCACATTCGACCCAAATGTCCACAGCTCCAGGCTCAGAAGTTGAAGGTTCAGAGGAAGTTGCCAACAAGAGCTACATCAGGCACTCTACCTCCTACGACACTTTAGGCTCCACGGCATCAGCAGCAGTTTGTTTCTACCTATCAGAGTGTCAAATCAAATAAGAAGAAATCAAGGCGCTACAAGAGAAAGTCGTAGAAGCCCACTAGCAACCATGGCTATGAAGGGCTGCTAAGCCTGATACAAGGTATGCTAAGAAGAATGACCAACATGGACATGACCAACAAACCATTTCCACGGGTCAAGCAAGTTTGGGTCAAGAATGATGAGACCATTCACCCCTTACGGGGGACTGGACTCACCTAGTAAGTGAGGTCTCTCATGCCTAGGATTTTGGTTCCTAAATCCTAGTGCATGTCAGGAATGCTTGCATTGCATTGTTTATCATGTCATATCTTATTCATGCCTTGCATTCTGTTTGAGGAACCGTTTATTTTATCCCCTATTTTCTCTTGTTGTCTTAAGAAACATCTGCAGACATTTTTTTTGGGGATGACAGTTAAAGCACGTCGGGCGGCTGCTTTTCTGTCTTGGTATTTCTAAACCTCTCTCCATAAGGACAGGTTTGGTATTACCTTACATGTTGGGAATAGATGTCATTTCCTTTTCCATAAGCATGTCTTCGTTGTTTTTTATCTATCTCATTTTTCAAAAAAAAAAAAATTTGGGAAAGAAGGTGCTGAATTTTTTTTTATTTATTTTTTTTTTCTTTTGATAGCTTTTCAGATATTGTATGTGTTTTTGCCTAATATCTCAGTTCATTGTGCATTGATTAAATATGCTTATATATGATTAAGAGTTTATGCATGATATCTGCTAAGTTTTCCTCTTGCATCTTAATGATAGATAGTTACTTTCCTCATGCAATGAGAATGTGTACTATCTAAGGCTCCCCTAAGGTACATCATTTTCCTCTCTGACTTCTTACTTCCAGAAATTCTAATGAGAGAGATGTTTTTGATTAAGATGGTCAAATTGACCACATGCTAGTTGAACCTAGAACCTAAAAATTCTAGCATTCTCTCTAGGTTGTAGCACCAACTAGAATCAAGTAGTAACTCTTCAGTTTTCTGTGCTATATGCTTATATTCACTGCTTTGGTGCTGAAATAGGCCTTGTCCTTCATGGTGCAAGTAAAATTTTACCTTGTCCTTCATGGTACAAGTAAAAAAATTAGATGTTGCATCTTACGGGGAGTGTATCAGATCAGGGTGGCTAGGCCCTAATAATTAATAAGGTTTGACTTTTGACTGATCTTTCATTAATTTTCTCTCTTGTTTAGAAAATCTAGTTGCTTTTTGTCACATTAAGTAAATTCATACTTTTTGGGAAAAGTCTTCACACACACACACGCATTGCATGAGTTGAGTAATCTATTTAAAATTTCTATCTGCATGGAAATTTTTGCTTATTGAATACTTAACTCTCATTTATAACTTTGCATATTTTTGCAATGCTATTTGATTGTTTATCAGTTGATTATACATGCGTGTTCTGAAGCTGACTTTAGGGAAAAATATTTTTCTACAAATTTTTCTCCAGTTTCAGATTTTCAGTGTGAAGCGTCCAGACGGACCTATTCTTACGTCCAGATGAGCACAGTCTTGCCATACGCTGTCCTAGCAGTAGCTGTTCGGACGGTTAAGTGACATGTCTGGACGGGATCTCTACAGGTATAAGACTTGCGTCTCTTTCTCTGTCATACACACATCTTTGCATTTTCATTGATTTATCATGGCATGTTGTGTGTTTTAGTCGTGGATTTATCTCGAGATTTTGGCATTCTTTGCACATCTCTTCTCATCCCATGATCTTCATTGTGTCTTCCGTTATTCTTTTAAGTTTTTGTGCTTTTAGAATATTGGAATATTTGTTGGGATATTTTCTTGAGATAATGTGTATGAAAATTCTATTTTGTCTGTGTGTTGGGTTGATATTGATATATCTGGGTCATTTGGATTGCGATCTTTGCTTTTGCAATACTTGGGCATCCAATTGACAGTTGTCATAATACCACTTTCTTTTTGGGACTAACATGATCTAATATTTCTTTGTGGTGTTATTTTAAAAAATATTTCTGTTTAAATCTTTTCAGGAATATGTCGTCCAGCAGCGTCCAGCACAATATCTGACAGATGGATCCTTTGGAAAACTGACCGTTGTTGAAGTCGGATGTTCAAATTCCAAAGGTCTCAAGATTAAGATGAGCTTTTTCCCCTAGCTCATGCAGAGCCTTCCGTAGCACTCTCTCAGATCTGTATCAGTTAGAGGTTCAGTGGTGAATCTCCTCATTTATCTAGTAGACTAGTTGCTTAGAGGATGTCAATCTGCGGATAACTAGTTTCAGGCTTTGCAAAATCAAGAGATTGAAGATTTTTCAGTCCATGGTTCCCGGCTTCCTGAGCTAGAAGCCGAAGTAGTACAAATCTAGCTTTTTATACGGATTTCTCTCTATTATTTGATTTCAATGGATCAGTAGGATTTGGTACTTGGAGGATTTTTGTTCCTCTCTTTTGGGCCACTTGCAGACTTTCTTTTTTTTTCCTATTGTTTTGGTTTTTAGAACGTTTTTTTTTTTTTTTTTTTTTTTTTTTTTTTTTTCTGTGGATATTATTACTATGTTTACCCTTGTCCTTTTGAGACACTTAGGGGGAGTAATTTTTTAGTTTTTTTTTTTTTTTTTTTTTTTTTTTTTTTTTTTTTTCTTTTCTTCGTACTTTGTTTTACCCTTTGTCATTTTATGACAAAAAAGGGGGAGTAATTTTTTATTTGGACCGGGATTGTATTTTTAACCGGCCAAGTAATTTTTGTCCTATAATGGCCAAATTGAGAGTTTGTTAGTTTTTGTGTTGGCTGCATTCTGTTGGACAAAATCACTTCTATGTAATGTTGCTGCTTTCACAGGGATGTTTTATTTAGAGTCTACACTTCAGTTATGAGCTTCAAGAAGACTTTATGCAAAATTCAAATCAGTCAGTTCAGTTCCCTTGCATCTGTCTAGACGACGAGGTATTTCGTCCAAACGCTTTTCAGTCAGCAACATTCGTCCGGATGACCATCAATGTCTAGAAGCTTCGAACAATTCAAGTTTGCATCCGTTCGAACGTAATGGCAAATCGTCCGGACGCTTTTCAGAGTTCGAGAAGTTCCCAGTGTTCCAGTGAATCCATCCGGACGACGTGGCTATACAGTCCGGACGCCATTCAGTGTTTGACAAGCATTAGGGTTTCTACTTCAAGACACATTTATGGGAAGATGTCTGCAACTGTCCGAACGATGTGTGATCCCTTCCGGACGATGTCCTCTATAAGGCAAGTCGTGCATACAAAGTTCAACCGTCTGAACGTCAGTCTTCATGGTCTGGATGATCAAGCATCATATATGGAAATTGTGTGCACCAGTTCAACCGTCCGGACATCAGCCTTTAGGGTCCGGACACTCAAAGCCTTATTATGGTAATTACGTGTAGCCGAAGTGCAACTGTCCTGACGCTAAGGCAACACTGTCCAGACGCGGCCTTGTTGTGGAAGCTTTCAGTGCTATTTTAGAAGGGTGGTTGCAGTTGACTGTCCGGACGTTCGGTCAAGCTGTCCGGACACCCTCGAGTATTTTGATCATAACGTTTTGGTCAAATATCGGATTGGGATGAAATTGGCGTCATTGGAAAGCTAACAAAAAATTATGTAAATTGATGGTCTGGAAGGCTATTAGAATCGTCCGGAAGGAAACATCAAGCATCCGGACGGCCCTGCCAAAATTGGAGAATTTTTCAGAATTGCTTTTTGGACACGGAAACAGTTGCCCTTCCGGATGCCCAAGGCTACCATCCCAATGCGCGTGCCAGAGACTCTGTTTTTGACTCGAATTAGGGCTTCTAAAGCCTATAAATAAGGGGTTCTAGGCATGCATTAGACACAGAATTCGGTGGTGAATTCCTTATAGCTTAGAGAGGGTGTTTAAGAAGATATTGAAGATCTGCTAGCCCTCTAGCTTTTGTCAGTGTGTGATTTGATCAGCTGTGAAGTCTATCTTAGAGGTTAGCTCTAAGCTAAAGGATTCCATTGAAGACCCCTTCAGGTAGGAGACCTGGTTGGGAGGCGTTCGTGTTGGGTTACACATTAGAGTGTAAGGTGCGACCACTGCATCAGGAGTATGTGAGTGCTACTACTTTGTAACTAGCTTTGTCTTCTGAATAGTGGATATCCTGAGTTTGGCTGCCCCGGAGTGGTTTTTCTCTTAATTGAATTTCCACTTCGTCAACAAAATATTTGTCTCCTTTAATTTCCGCATTTAATATTTTGTTACACACTGTTCACACACACTTGTATAGATTAGAAGTCTCTTTATTTTTCAATTTTATTTCACTTGTGTTTAAAGTTAAAACTCGTTAATTATATTAATGTATTTATTAAGTTTATTTGATATAAAAATAAGTCAAATATGAACTTAAATATATTTTGGTATCTCACTGTTTCAGTTAAAATAATTGAAACAATACTTGCCTTAATATTATTTAGTTAAGGTTAAGTTATTTTGGGTTGTAAAAATCATGAGTTTTAATTATTTTTATATACAAGGGGTATTTTGGTTATTATTTATAAATGCTATTAAAATGCTCGCATGAAATATGTGGTATTATAATTAATCCAGTTTATATGCTTAGGTAATGTTCAAGCAAAAAAAAAAAAAAAAAAGGAAATTATATTAAGGTTTAAAAGTCAGAAATGAAAATAGGATTAAAATGCATTTTTAGTGAATTATACTAATTCACTATTATTTGTATTAATTTATATTGCAGCAAATATTTGTGTGTGGATACTTTCTGAAGCAAGATATAACTGTGAGTATTTCTCACTCACTGAGGATGATATGTGTGGTTTAGTCTTTTGCAATGTAGTGATTACTATTTTATTTAATTGTATGCGTGATGCTTGGTATTTAATATGTTTAACATGTTTTGGCTGAAATTATGTATATGATGTTGTTTGCATGAATATACTGTGGTATGATATGAGTCTGTTAATAAAAAGACTGGAGGTTTAAGTACCAAGGCCTCAGTGGATTGAGTAGACCAACGGATGAACTGAGGTTTATGTACCAAGGCATCAGGAGGTTGGCTAGACCGATGGATAAACCGAAAGTTTAGGTACCAAGGCATCAGTACACTGATAAGACCGATGGATAAACTAAAAGTTGAGTAATATTGAGATGAGGTAAGTAAGTAGAGTTATGGCTCTGGCATTGGAAGTATGGTTCCGGTAATGGGGTTATGGCTCCAATATGGGAAGTATGGTTCCAATAAAGGAGGTATGGCTCCAGTGCAGGAGGTATGGCTCCAGTGCAGGAGGTTATGGCTCAGTAATTAGTGGTAACATGTAGCACAAATAATGTGATAAGTAGATATATGGCTTTGAGTAGTAAAGAGTTAAAGTAAAAGAACGAACATGATTGTATGTGGATAGAACTGTCATCATTTGGATGCATTGTATATTGTTAGATAAATCAGTTTGTCACTATGTGGTTGAGGACCGTTGACTCACTCGACCACTACATGAGATTGTGGTGTTAAGTACAATCATATGCGAGTTTTTGTAGGAATAAAGGGAGCAGTTGCTAGGTTGATTAAGGAAGAAACCTTTAGTTTGTGTTAGAATAATATATGGTTGTGAAATATTAATGCTGCCTGTGGCACGTATGTTATCATTTTTGAATGTAATTATTGTATTAGAACAAAAGATTATTTATTTTATATATTGAGGTTATTCAGTCAGCTTTGATGTGTCATTGTTAGGAATTCTGCTGCCAATTCGTAACTCTGATGATGTCGTAATGTCACGTGGAAATTTGAAATTTTCACTTATGCATTTTTGTAAAAGGCGGGGCGTTTCACCTTTCTTTTGGATGTGAGCAGATTTATCCCGACAGCTTGAAAAATTCCACTGTTGGGAATTGTCGAACAACTGATCTAAGGTCCTATATGCTTCCTCTCTTGTCAAACTCAGAAATGCGCCTCCATTCATTGACTCGATCATACTACGGTTGGATTGAGTCAATCCTTGGTAGAAGAATTGCACGAGTCTCCTCTTCTCGTATCCATGTGGAGGGCACTTAATCAACATCTCTTGAAATTTTTCTCTACTCTTAGAAAATTTATCATCCTCCTCTTGAGTAAAAGAACTTATTTCCTTCCTACACTCATTCACTTCGGACATTGGGAAAAATTTGTTGTAAAACTTGTTCAACAAGTTCTCCCAAGATGCGATAGACCCAGGCATGTTTGAATCCAACCATGCCTTGGCTCTATTGTGAGGTGAGAAAGGAAATAGTCTAAGGTCCATAGACTCCTCAGAAAAGTTTTGAAATTTAAACGTGGCACATATGTCTTTGAATTTCAAGTTCTAAGCTACGGAATGAAGGTAGAGGTTGGATGACATAAGGTTTTAGGTCAAAATGGGTGGCATTGGTCGGTGGCAAAACTATACACGAAGGAGAGTTTGTTGCAACAGGTGCGAACAAATCCCTAAGTGATCTAGTATGATCTACATTTTCTCCCCTATGCCACTCATTCTTTCCCGCATTCATGCTATCTCCCATCTCAACAGAACGTCTATGCCTTCTCCTAAGAGTCCTTTCTATTTCGGGATCTAAAGAAGTCAAGTCTAAGTTCAAGGATCTCCTACCAAGCATACACCAAACACACACAAAACTTAACCAAACTAAAATAAACTAAAAGAAACAATACAAACAGTAAAATTGTGTAAAACAAAAACAAAATATTAACAAAATAAAATAAAAACAAATTGAATAGAAAAAGAATTATTTTTTTACTTAGCTGCTTCCGATTTGTTGCTGCTGTAGACGTGCACTCGAGCTCAACTTCGCCTAGGCTCAAGCTCTTTTGATCAGACAACTCACTGCCCGAATGCGCTCAAGTGTGCTCGAGCGTGCTAGCCATGGCACAATGCGCTAGAGCTCACCGGGGCTGTGCTCGAGCCGTGTTACAAAAACTCCATATTCTGCAAAAAATGCAGGAACATAACCAAAACAGAAATATATTTTTTTTTTTTGTTAGTTTACAGAAACAGGAAAAAAAAAAAAAATTACTTACAGAAAGCAAAAATCTACCTAACTAGTAGAAAAACAAAATCAATCAAACAAAAACCAATTTTTGAACCGATTTCCCCGGCAACGGCACCAAAAACTTGTTGTGAGTTTAAAAGAGTACTCGCAAACGTACGAATTGTTTGCAATATAGTGTGTGCAAGTGTGAGGTCAAATCCACAGGGAAATGGTCAAAAATCAGTCTCTTGTTTAACTAATCCCATTTTAACCTAGTTCCAAATTTTGGGGCTTAAACATGCAAGAATAACAAACTAAGTTAAAGATGATGAAAAGCAAAATATAAAAAGAACTAAGACTTAAGAATCCACCAAACCAAATCCAACAACACACACTCTTGTTTTCTATTTAAACACTTAAAGAACATTTAAGCTTTGCTTGTCATTCAAGTTCCTAACCACATATGTTAGAACTATTTAATGAATCCAACTAAAAGATAAATCACAAAGAGTACCCATTTAAAATCAAATCATCCAATGTATCCATTGAAAGAAAAAATCACAATGGATATCCTCTTTCAAACCTATAAATCAATGTATCCATCAGTTGAAACACATTAAATGTCATACTACTTCAATAAATGAACATTCATTCTAAGACATAAGGCATTAAAGTGAATGCAACTTGAATAACATATGAATAGAACATCAAATGTACAAATGGCATAACAAGAGTGTAAGTGTTATCATTTGTGAGGTTTCATCCTCAACCTTAGTCGAGAGTTCTAGCCTCCCATGACTAAAAACATCACAAAAGCTTGAAGAAATAACATAAAATTAAAGGAAACTCTAAAGAAAAGAGTTACAAAATGAAAATAGTTGTTGAACTAAGCTACAATAGAAGAGAAAATGGCCTAGCCTATTGCCCAAATTCGTTGGTTTACAAGGAGGCATAGCTATGGCTTTATAGAGGAGCATTAGGGTTTGAGGGCTATGTAGAAAGACACCTCTACCCCTCTCTAGGGCTTCCTCTCTTGCAAAAGACAACCAAAGACACGAATGTAGCATGACCAGCTGCAAAAACCAAAGAAAGAGGTGCTTTTGGCATGAAAAATCGTTTGATTGGCGTTCTGGTACGAGTCTGCATTTTTTCCAGTTCTGCAGAGTGAGGTCGAGCTCACCAGGGCTGCACTCAAGCTCACTCGGGTGAAAGACGAAGGCATGCTATAGGAGTGCGTCCGCTCGAGCTCAACAAGGCTGCGTTCGAGCTTACTCAACTTGAAAAGCTCGTTTGCGGCATCGTTGCAGGATGATGGCTGCTATGGGTGCATGCGCTCGACCTCAACAGGGCAGTGCTCAAGCCCATTTCCAGAAAATCCTAATTTTTAGCCTTTTTTCCTCAAAACCTTAATTTCTCACTTAATAACCTTCAAAATGCTAAAACACCAAAACTAGCAAAATACATTAGAAAATAACAAAGTTAAGGTTTAACAAATGCAAAATAAGGGGTCCAAATATACAATATTTGACACTCATCAATTCACCTAGAGGAAAAATGCTAGACCCTCTCATGAGCCACATAGACAGTTGAATCCAGCCATACAAGAGGTAGTTCAAGCTAAGGTGATCAAACTTCTGAATGCGGGAATCATATACCCAATCTCTGACAGCAAATGGATGAGTCCCATTCACGTGGTGCCCAAGAAGGTGGGGACTAAGGTGATGAAGAACATTGAGAATGAGTTGGTCCCAACTCATGTTCAGTCGAGATGGAGAGTGTGCATCAACTACAGAAAGCTGAATTCTACGACAAGGAAAGACCGCTTTCCTCTACCTTTCATTGATCAGATGGTGGAGAGATTGGCTAGCCATGCTTACTATTGTTTGCTTGATGGCTACTCTGGCTACAATCAAGTTCCGGTGGACCTCAAAGATCAGGAGAAGATCACTTTCACTTGTCATTTCGATACGTTTGCCTATCGTCGTATGCCTTTCAGGTTGTGCAATGCACCTGCTACTTTTCAGTGGTGCATGATCAGTATTTTCTCAGATATGGTTGAACGTTACCTGGAGATATTTATGGATGACTTCTCAATCTTTGGATCTTCATTTGAGGAGTGTCTGCACCATCTCACATTGGTGTTGGTACGATGTCAGGAGAAAAACTTGGCTCTGAATTGGGAAAAATGTCACTTCATGGTAAAACAGGGGATTGTTTTGGGGCATGTCATTTCCCACAAAGGTATTGAGGTTGACAAAGCCAAGGTGGATCTAATCTCCAACCTTCCGCCCCCACAGACAGTGAAAGATTCGGTCTTTTCTAGGACATGCTGGGTTCTACAAAAGATTCATCAAGGACTTCAATAAGATAGTGAGACCTTTGTGTAGCTTGCTTGCAAAAGATGCTCCATTTGATTTCAATGACGAGTGCTATATAGCCTTTGAGATTCTGAAGAAGACCTTAACCTCCACACCAATCATTCAGCTACCTAATTGGGATGTGCTGTTCGAAATAATGTGTGATGCCTCCGATGATGTTGTGGGAGCCATGTTGGGGCAGAGAGTGGAGAAGCTTCCTCATGTCATCTACTATGCCAGCAAGACCCTGAATGACGCACAACTCAACTACTCCACCACTGAAAAGGAGTTGTTGGTTGTTGTTTTTGCTCTGGATAAGTTTAGATCTTATTTACAGGGCCTAAAGTATTGGTCTACTCAGATCATGCTACTTTGAAGTATTTGTTGTCCAAGAAAGATGCTAAATCTCATCTCATTCGGTGGATCTTGTTGCTGTAGGAATTTGACAATGAAATTTAGGATAAGAAGGGTTCCGAGAATGTGGTAGAAGACCACTTATCTAGGTTGACTGTGGACTTCAATGAAGATTCTTTGCCCATTGTTGAGATGTTCCCTGATGAACAATTGATGCACATCTTCCATACTCATGCACCTTGGTTCTCGGATACAGTGAACTACCTTTTCATTGCCCAGATGCCATCACGTTGGACAAGGCAAGACAGGTCAAAATTCTTGGCTGGGGTGAAACACTTCTTTTAGGATGGTCCCTACCTATTCAAATACTGCCCATATCAGATTATAAGGAGATGCATTCTTGAGAGTGACGAGAAAAATGTCCTCTCCTTTTGCCATGATCATGCATGTGGAGGCCACTTCAATTCTAAAAAGACCTCTGCGAAAATTTTTCAAAGTGGATTCTATTGGCCCTCCATTTGTCGTGATGCCCATGCTTATTGTTCAGCTTGTGAGAGATGCCAGAAATTGGGGAGTATTGGAAGAAGAAACATGATGTTGTTGAACTCGATCCTGATTGTAGAGATTTTTGATGTTTGGGGCATCGACTTCATGGGACCCTTCCCGAACTCTTATGGGTACCTCAACATCCTCATGGCTGTTGACTATGTTTCCAAGTGGGTGTAGGCCATTGCTTGCAAAACCAATGATCATAGAGTTGTGCTGCAGTTTCTAAAGGACAATGTGTTTGCACGTTTTGGACATCACGTCCCATTATTAGTAATGGGGGGAAGCATTTCTGCAATAGATTTTTTGAGCAACTCATCAAGAAGTATGGTATCACTCATAAAGTTGCAACTCCCTACCATCCTAAGACAAGTGGTCAAGTGGAGATATCCAATAGAAAAATCAAGAGGATACTAGAAAAGACGGTGAACTCGACAAGAAAGGATTGGGCTTTGCAACTCAATGATGCACTGTGGGCATACCGGACAACATTCAAGACTCCGATTGGCATGTCTCCCTACCGAGTTGTGTATGGAGAGGCTTGTCATCTTCCAAATAGAATTGGAGCATCGAGCATATTGGGCTATCAAGCAGCTGAATTTCAATCTCACCAAGGCCGGCTCTCAAAGGAAGCTCAAACTTAATGAATTAGTGGAGTTGAGAAATGATTCTTATGACTCTGCTAAGCTGTACAAAGCTCAAATGAAAAGGCTAACAACCAAAACATTTTGCGAAGATCTTTTGAAGTTGGTCAGAATGTCCTCCTATACAATTCACATCTGCATCTGTTCCCAGGCAAGCTTAAATCTCGATGGACTGGACCATTCACAGTTCGTACAGTTTCCATTCATGGAGCCATTGAGATAGGATCCAAAGAATGGAAACACTTTTAAGGTAAATGGTCAACAGTTGAAACCATTTCTGGAGTTGAAGATCCCTGAGATTGAAGAAATGCCTTTGGAGGACCCAACTTATCCAAACTGATCCTTTTCTACTATGGAGAGTTTGGCTAAAAAAGGTAAACTTAGTGCTTGTGGGAGGCAATCCATCCTTCCTTTATTTTCTTGTCATTTTATATTGTTTTTTTTTTTTTTTTGTGTGTTTTTCAAGACAGGTGTTTGCCATTCAAGTTTGGGGGAGCATTCTGCTACGTTACACCCGACTTGCATCGCCCTTTCAATATTGTATTTCTGGTTACATTGGGGACAATGTGTCATTTTAGTTTGGGAGTGGGGGTAGACATTTCTGTCTGTTGTCTTTATTTTTTTATTTTTTAGTTGTTGTTATTTTTATTGCTTTTGTGTAAAAAAAGAAAAAAAATATTGTGTTATGTTTTTGATTGAGCATGATTACATCACAACTATGGTTTGTACGTCATCAGTTTGTTTAACATGCTTAACATTGTACGTCATTAGAAATCTAAATCTTTTGAATTATTTGTTGGATTAGAGAGACTTCACTTTTTTGAGTTGTTTATCACAAGCACATTAGCATAAGGTTTGTGAGGTATGAGATTTGAATTGAGGAACGTGTGTCTTGGATGATTTGTTAATGAAACCTTGGCTTAAATTAAAAAATTAAAAAATTAAAAAAAATAAATAATATTATTAGTTTGAGTTCTCGTTGAGTAACTGGACCTCTTGCCTTACTAAGTATTAAGTGTTCGCGTAAAAAGATAATAAATTAAATTTGGTTGATTGTATGGCTAGTTTGACTTCGTAGCCTTTTTGACTTGAGTAATTAAGTCCTTAGGGATGTTTCTACATCTAGTGCCCTAAAGCCATCTAGTTTGGGAGTAACTGGCCCAACGCTCGCTACATAGGTCAATTAGAAAGGTTAAGGGAGTCAGGCATTGCACAACCTACAGGAAAAAAAAATGCACATTTTGATTTAAGCCTTGGTTGTTTTCATCTGATAGAATTCCTATGAATTTTTGGGTACACAAGCTTTGAGAAAAATTAAAACCTCATGAGTCTATGTTAATCTCACTTTGTACTTATTGAAGCATGTGTTGTCTCAATTTTCCAGCTATAAGTTGAATGATTTTTTATGTCCTAATGATATGATTGTGATGTTCACTTTATTAAACTATCTCATGATGTATGAACCATGTGTTTGTGTGGAAGTCCTTGTTTGTCAACAACATAGTGCTTTAAAATGTTTGTGCGTATCATTTCTGGCAAATCCTCACGGGACTTCACTTGTCCTCCAGGTAGTCCTAGGGGTTTAAAAGTGTAATGCTCAGAAAAACAGAAAATAGAATATAAGTTAATAATTCTAAGATGTTAATATTCTTGTATATATATTGTTTATAGTTTGGTAAGTGTTAGACTATGTATGTATAAACACTTAACCGTGTATGTAGGTATAGAGTACTTGGTCTAAGTTTAAGCATAAAATAGAAACAGATATTGCTTTAAGAGTTCTGGTGCACTACAAAGGAGGGTTGCACGATCGACCAAGAAGTTGACCGAGCGACCAGCATCAAGAAGCAGTCGAACGATCGACAAAATAGTCGATCGATCGACTTAGAACCTGCAACCTTATCTCATCAAACCTGCAACCCAGTATGTTTCAAGTGTTCGAAGAGATTTAAAACCATGCTGACGAGTTTAGTAAGACTAATTTAGTTCAAATTGAATGCTAGTTCGTTGGAGATGAGGATCTTGTTACTTATAGATATTAAACTTGGAAAAAGGGGTCGTTGATCATCATTTTATCTTTCCACCCATTTCTAATCCAGCTGTGGATTGAACTTTGAGCTGGATTAATCTTAACCTTCCAAGCTATCTATTTAATGATGTGGATAAGCGATTGAATTTGAATTAGGAAAAAAAATCTAAAATTCTGCATAAAACGTTATATTCTTTCTCTCTTCTTCTTACGTTGAGTGCAGAAACCTTAGTTGAAATCCCCGTGCTTATCCTATGTTTTCAACACCTAGAAAACCAGAAATGGAGCTTTGATTCACCTCTTATTTACTCAAGAAAACATCAGAAATAAAATTAGAAACTCTTCCCTGTTTTTATCCAAAAGACCAGCAACCTTCAACTCAACTTTGAGAGTTCTATCTCAGACCAGTTCTCTTTCTCTTCATTGGATTATTCGGTGCGAATCTCAGTAGGTAATCCTTCCTTTTATCTCTCTGGATTCAGTGTATCCTTTCTTTAATTCATGCTCTGTTCTTCATCTTCTCCTTTGAGATATAACAGCTGGGTATATATATATATATATATATATATATATATATATATACACACACATACAACCTCTTTCACCTTCTCTTCTTGTTTTCAATAGAGGAGTCTTCTTTCAAGCCCGTAACCGATCACCAACAGCAAATCAGCAAGTATAGAGTAGGAAATGATTTATGTATATATATATATATATATATATATATGCTGATGCATAAAATCGGTTATGTGGGAATTAAAGTAAAAATGAGTTTAAGTGTAAAGACAAGATAAAGACACTTGTAGAGTAATGCATATAGGGTTGTCATGGGATGTTTGTTGTTATGTAGTGGTTGCCGTGATGAGTACGTGTCTTGCATGTGCTTAAAAAGGGGGTGTTTTGCTTGTTGAGAATATATATATAAGTGCAAGTAACCTGAGTATGTGTTAACGTGTTAAGGTGTGAAGAAGGCATATTGTGCTTATGTGTTATGTTGTCAAACATGTGTGAAAATGATAGTTATAAAAGGTGACCTGGATGTATATTAGATATAATGAGATATGTGTGTCGTTGGATAACGTGTGTGTATAGTGAAGCTGAAATGTGTATGGAATTCCTTTGCATGTGTGTATATATATATATGGAGGACCAAATTTATGCATATGTACAATCTATGATGTGTCTATTATATATAAGAACATGAACCAGTGTGATGATCAAATGATGTACATGTATATTCCCCATAAATATAAAAATACATATGTTGTTAAACATATGTATATGTGTGAATATTCTTAGTTCGCAAAACACATATATGAGTATATTAGAAGTCATGTTTAAAAAACATATAAGTTGATTGTTGATATATACAATTGGTTTAATCTATAATATTTCCAATAAAGCCGTTATGCCAGATAAGAATTATGAATAAGGTTATTGGTTTATTGAAATAAATATAAGATGGAAATTAATATAACGACTATATTTAAATCTGAAGTTGTTGTAATGCTCAGACAGAAAAATAACATCTCTTAGAAATAAGCAAAAATGTTTACACTTGTTACTGATTTATTATTTGCATGAATATAATTATGCAGTTTTACGGATAATCTTTGGAGCGAGAACAGTAAGTATCTCTATTCTTATTGAGGACGAAGCTGGTGGATTTTTTCATAATATTGTGTTTACTGCTTTATTTAATTTGTTTGTGCATGTGAATTTGCATGTTTTATATTTTAATTAAACTCATTAATAACAAAGCTGGTGAATGCATCGGGGGGCGAAGGTATTGCCAGTGGGACCGTAGGTTCCGTAAAGATAATAATCAAATGCTGTAACTGTAGGTTTACAGGCCAGCTGGGACCTTAGGTTCCTAGCCCCAGATAAAATAAGCTTTAAGTGAGAGTTGGCTAATGCAGCGGGGGGTGAAGGTATTGCCAGCTGAGACCGTAGGTTCCCACAACACGTTAATACGGACCGTAGGTTCCATTATGAGAGGAGTGTAAAAGAAAATAATTAAGACATTGCATATAAAACTGTCATATTATTATATATTGCATATACACGTGACTATAAAGTCATATCTGCATTATGTTGCATTTATTAAATAAATCAACATTCATTATATTATTGGAAATAGTGGACTCAGGTATTTTGTATTACTGTTTTCCTTTTTATATTATATATTATTACAGGATATGAGGAGGAAGAGTACCAGGATTACCCAGATCCTTAGGTGGATCTTGTTGACAATACTTGAGGCTAGCTTGCCTCCATTTTGTGGACTGCTGTGTTCCAATCCTTTATTATATTATCTTGAGAACGATATTTATATTTTTGTTGGTGTGTATTAGGTATACTCTAGTTATTTTGGCTTGTAAATTATATGTGCCTTGTGTGGTACAAATACTATCTTATGTATAATTATTTAGTTACACTTTATATATCTATGTTGAGGTATTTCAGTTAGAAGCTCTGATGTGTTATTCCAATTCTGTTGGATAAATATACATTATGCTACCAATTTAGAACTCTGATGATGTCGTAACGTCATGTGGAAATTGTAAAAATTTTCACTTACGCTTTTTGTAAAAGCAGGGCGTTACAAAAAGCCTTATTGCATACGCTAAATGCAATCATCTCTCCCACGTCAGCGAACTTATGTTTTATGCCTTGATTTTGTTTTACTAAGGGACTAGCAAAATGTAAGTTTTGGGATATTTGATGAGTGCCAAATATTGAATATTTGAACCCCTTAATTTGCATTTGTTAAACATTTAGTTTTGTTATTTTCCAATATTTTTGGTATTTTAGCGTTTTGTAGGTCATTGAGAGAAAATGACGGTCTTTGAAGAGAATAATATTTTGTCTAATAAAAGACATGTGGTGTGGTGCCATTGTGAATCAAAGAATATTTTGTCTTGACCTAGGAGGCACCGAAATGCTATTGATCTATAGCATGTATTTTTCCTTTTCCTTTTTGTACATAGGGAGGCGGTAACCTGAAGTGCAATATATTTTAGACCAAATCAATACGTGATTCTCTCCAAGGATTGCAACACCATGACGTGATTCTTTCCAAAAGAGGACTAGCAGTTGTGCATGAGATAACTTTATTTTACCTAGAGCCATGCATCAGTTATATATATACATTGTTCTTCAAGCATTGGAGAAACTGGACGTGATCGTGTATTGGGACACAATAGGCACAAGTCTTGGAGAATAATTATTGCAGCACCGAACAGCTCAAAGAGAAACACGTTTATTTCCTAAAGAGGACGTGCAACACCAACTTGAAGAATATATATTCTTCTCTTGTAAAACGTGGAGTGCGGCGTGATAGTAGCTTAAAAGTGCATATTTTCTCTATTAAAATAAGCATTATCATACTATGTTTTATTTATTTCCTACATTTTAGATTCAATTAAGGAAAAGTGTTGAATTATTAATCTTGAGCATAAAAAATATTTTAATGCAGGAAATTATATTGTGTGAAATTTTTTTATAATCATCCAGCCAAGCCTAGGAAAGAACTGGACAAACAGGGGTCAAGCCAAGCTAAGCTAAGCCAAGCCAAGCCAAGCCAAGCCAAGCAAATAAATGAAAGACAAAACAAAAAGAAAGAAGGAAATGAAGGAGAAAGAGGCGTAAAGGACCAAGGAAATAAGGAAGAAATTTGTGGGGCCCACGTAGAAGAAAACAAAACATGAAAAAGAAATAGAAGAATGAAGCCTAGCCTTGCGTGAAAAAAAAAAAGAGAAAAGAGAAAAAAGAAAAGGGTTTCTTAATCCTTTATAAAAGGGGGTTACAAAGAAGAAAAAGGAGAGCTACCGCTGAGAGAAAAATAAAGAGAGGATAAGGAAGAACAGAGGGCTTTTATACAGGGGATTTGTCCCTAATATTCAAGTTCTTTCTTTTTCATGTCTCTTCATTTATACTTCGTTATGTATTTTAATACTATGAGTGGCTAAATCTCTAGCTAAGACTAGGGGTGAAGCCCAGTAATTTTATGTGTTATTGAGACTATTTTATTTGCTGTTATTCATATATTAATGATTGAATATACGAAATGATTTTTATTTGGAAGTAAATTCATGTGACAAGTTTATTTTGATTTATTATGATTTTTATTTATAGCAAGTGCTTACTTTGTTTAATTTGTTATGATTCGAAAATATATTGAATGCTTAATTTATTGTAACATGTTATTAAAATCAAATTTTTATCAACCCAGGTTCAATCTATATTTTATTTTTTCTTATGCTTAATTGTTTTATCTTCTGACTAGAAGAGTTGATTCTCTACCTAGTTGAAAAAAAAAAAAAAAAAAAAAAAAAAAGAGAAAGAAAGAAAGAAAGAAGAAGAAGAAAATATGTCTCAAGAATACGTAATAAATTGCTAGGTGAATCCCTAAAGCCTTAGTGTTTTTCATTAATTTTCTCAAATGTCACTTTTATTAATTTTGTTTAGTTAATTTAATTTTAGTTTATCATCTCTCCATTGCTCCACTTTTTAGTAGAAAAACAACTCAATTTACTTTTCTATACGATAATAGAAATTTTACTTGGTATATGCCATTTCATGTGGATCGACCTCATATTTACCGATAATTTATTACTTGTGAAAGCCTGCACTTGGGTTTGCACTCTTTTGAGCCATAAAGTTTTTGTCACCCCCAAACCAGCTTATTGCTAGTCTCTAGCAATTCAAGCAAGTTTAAACCAATTACAAACATAGACTCAAGCAAATAGATTTTTTTTTAAATTTTTTTTTATTTAACAAAAAATAGTCCAAGTTCAAAACACTAACAACAACCAAAGAATTTTCAGATGCTCCCATAACTCAATGTAAGTGAAATTTTTAGCCAACATAAACACACTCTCAATTTCAGATTTACATGACCTTGAATTTCTATCAAAAAAATTATGTTTTGATTCAAGCCTTACTGGTGTTAACACTCAACAATTGAAATCACTCTGAAATAGGTGTAACACTCTCAAGTATATGTGAGTGGAATAATGTAAGAAAAAAATCAAACATCTCACATATAGATCATATGAAAACCGCTTAATCAAGAAAGAACAAGTAGTCTCATGAAAGGATGTCGAAAATAATTTACGTCACACTCATTGATTAGTCATGAAAATGTGAGTGAAATTTTCAGCCAACTTATAAGCACACTCTCAATTTCAGATTTACATGACCTTGAATTTCTATAAAAAAACCTATGTTTTGATTCAAGCCTTACCGGTGTTAACACTCAACAATTGAAATCACTCTTAGATAGGTATAACACTCTCAAGTATATGCGAGTGAAATATTGTAAGCAAAAATCAAACATCTCACATATAGATCATAAGAAAACCGCTTAATCAAGAAAGAAAAACTAGTCTCATGAAAGGATACCGAAAATAATTTACATCACACTCATTGATTATTCATGAAAATTTCTAAACCATACATTCCTTAAGATCAAATAAGGACTTTTATTGGGATGTAATGTAGGGTTGAGAGAAGGGAAATAACTAACAAAAAGGTAATGGTAAAAGTGAGAAATGTTTTTAAGAACAATTGGAATTTCATCATCTTCTGACATTTCAATCAATTTCTTTTCCCAATCTTCCTCCAATAAGCACTATTTCTTTTCCAAAATATACCTTCCACCCTTGAACATCAACCCCCCTTTTTTTTTCTTCTTCTCTTCCAATATTTTTTTTTGATCCTTTTTTTTTGTTAATTTTTTTTTTTATTTTTTTATTTTTGAATCACACGCCACCTTATTGAGATAAGTTAATTGACTTCATTCTTGAAACACATTGGAAAAGAGTTTAAGAAAGAAAGGCTAATCATAAGGCTTAACGAGGTAACTAGCGACAATATATCATGGAAAGAAATTGCAGGTTTAAAGTATAGAAAAATGGCCTAATTTCAAGGATTTGCATAATTCTTCAATATTCATGACTTCTCAAATTCAAGTGTGGCATTAAAAACATCAATTTTTAACATTCAGCCAAGAGAAATAACAATGAGACTAACAACAAAATAATAGCTGGGCTTCCAAAAGAAATATGATACCATGAAAATTTACCCTCTACACAGAATGATTGGCTCAAAGCTCACAAGGGTTAAAAATCTCCACATTTTTATTCTCAAGATTTTCTAAGTCACTTCTATCCTTAACAAAGAGACATGTTTATGTGGCTGAGTGCATGTGCAATGAATTGAGCATGAAAGCAATGAAATGTTTTAGCAAGAGTAGCATAATGAACTAAAACAATAACTCATGCTATGGAAACAAGATTTTTTTTTTAATAAACAAAATTGAAACTAAAAAGAAATCACACAAGACACCAAAAAAACACAAAACTATTTTTTTTTTCAAGTTAAAAATACACAAATCAATATGAAAAAAAACAAAAAAAAAAAAAAAAAAACAACACATACATCAAACATCAAACTCCTCCCCCAACCTAAAACTTGCATTGTCCCTAATGTAACAAAATGGAGCAAATAAGTTTCGATTAAGAAGAGTACCTTGAAGTGATGAAAACAAACTAAACTTATTACTTGCAAAAATTAGAAGAAAAAAAAAAAAAGACAACCTAAACTATGATTCAAACACTAACATAAATTTAACAAGCATGATTCTCTACTTCATTTTTTTTCTTATCAGCAATGTCCCAACCCATCATGCTTTTACAGTCATTCAAAAGTTCAAGTGAGCTACCTTTTTGCAAAGAATCAAGTTTAGACGGACTTACCACAAAAAAGTCATCCTTGGGTTTTAAATGTGTATACCAGCATGCTACTGGCAATGGTTTTAATTTCACCTTCGGCACATTCTCATTTAGTGGCAACATTTTGGTCTCATGAGGTAGTAACTCGAATGTAGGGCTCCATGCATCCACCTCCAATCTAGATGTAGAATCCTCACAAAAAATAAAATCACAAAAGTTAGTCAAGCAATATTCTACAGGATTATCAAAACAAGACATATTAAAGTGATCCTGCTCAAGTGTCTCAACCACATTTAGTTCATTTACATCCCCATCTTCCTCGATATCATTAGGCTCATCATAGTCCACTTGAGGATTTTCGATTTCATTGTCCCCATATTGAGTCATTGGATCAGAAATTTTTTCATTCTCACTCTATTTCTTCAAATGGGACTGATTAATTCTATCGAGTGAGTTTTTCAACTCATGAAAATTTTGCATGGTATCTTGGTTGATTTGGGCTTGCCTTTTCATGAAGGCTTCCAATGTGTCCTCCAAAGTATTTTGGTGTAGTGACACATAAGAAACATTGGAATAAAATTCTTGAGGCTCATTGACATATGGATCATTGTTCCAATTGAAGTTGAAACAATTATAAGCTTCAGAGTACGACGAGCAAAATGGTCTTTGGTACACACCTGACAAAGGATTTCTCCACAAATCTTACATTTCAAAACTAAAAGAAAATTAAAAAGAAAATTAAGAAAATTAAGAAAAAATAATAGAAATTAAACTTAGAGTCTTAAACACATTCCTCGGCAGTGGCGCTAAAAACTTGATGGCTCAAAAAGAGTGCAAACCCAAGTGCAGACTTTCGTCAGTAATAAATTCTCAGTAAGTATGAGGTCGATCCACAGAGAATGGTAGATACCAAGTAAAATTCCTATTATCGTACAAAAAAGTAAATTGAGTTGTTTTTCCACTAAAAAGTGGAGCAATGGAGAGATGATAAACTAAAATTAAATTAACTAAACGAAATCAATAAAAGTGAGATTTGAGGAAATTAATGGAAAAAACTAAGGCTTCAAGGATCCACCTAGCAATTTATTACATATTCTTGAGACATATATTTTCTTTCTCTTTTTTCAACTAGGTAGAGAATCAATTCTTCTAGTTGGAAGATAAAACAATTAAGCGCAAGGAAAAATAAAATATAGATTGAACCTGGGTTGATAAAAATTTTATTTTAATAACATGTTCCAAAAAATTGTGCATTCAATATATTTTCGAATCATCACAAATCAAACAAAGTAAGCATTTGCTATAAACAAAAATCATAAGGAATTAAAATAAACTTGTCACATGAAATTACTTCCAAATAAAAATCATTCCCAAAATTCAATCATTAATCTATGAAGAACAGCAAATAAAATAGTCTCAAGAACACATAAAAATTACTAGGCTTCACCCCTAGCCTTAGCTAGATATTTAGCCACTTATAGTATTAAAATACATAATGAAGTATAAATGAAAAGACATGAAAATAAAGAACTTGAATATTAGGGACGAATTCCCTATACAAAAGCCCTTTGTTCTTCCTTCTCCTCTCTTTATTTTTCTCTCTACGGTGGCTCCCCTTTTTCTTCTCTGCAGCCCCCTTTTATAAAGGGTTATGAAACCCTTTTTTTTCTTTTTTTCTTTTTTTTTTTCTTTCATGCAAGGCTAGGCTTCCTTCTTCTATTTCTTTTCCATATTTTGTTTTCTTCTACGTGGGCCCCACAAATTTCTTCTTATTTCCTTGGTCCTCTACGCCTCTTTCTCCTTCCTTTCCTTCTTTCTTTTGTTTTGTCTTTCATGTATTTGCTTGGCTTGGCTTGGCTTGACTTAGCTTGACTTAACTCTTTTTGTCCACTTCTTTCTTAGGCTTGGCTGGATGATTATAAAAAAATTTCACTCAATACAATTTCCTGCATTAGAATATTTTTTATGCTCAAGATTAATAATTCAACACTTTTCCTTAATTGAATCTAAAATGTAGGAATTAAAATAAAACATAGTATGATAATGCTTTTTTTAATAGAGAAAATTTTCACTTTTAAGCTATTATCACGGTGCTGTTTGATAGTAGATTTTAGTGTTTTTATTTACCTATTTCTTTAGATAGACAGCACACATTTCTCTCCAGGATTGGTGGCTAAAAAACACACATGCACGTCTTTCTCAAAGAAGGATTGGAGGACAGAACCAAAGGAATCAACAGACATTTTTTCTAGAAGATTGAGAGAATATTTTCTATCTAGATTTGGCATGCACCGAACCCATACACTAGAGCAGCAGCTGTGCGTGAGGTGCTTGACATGATTTCTTTCAAAAATAAAGCAGCCATGCACATGAACTTTAGAACTGAACACTCCTATTGTGCGGCGCCCTTGAGTTTTTCTTTTTACAAGTTTTCGTTAATAAGGCAGCACACTTCTTCTCTCTAGGACCGAGCAGCACTAAAAGACCTAGGATATTAGTGTGTGTGTGTGTGTGTGTATATATATATATATATATATATATATATATATATATCTTTTCTTTGTAAACCAAAGAGAACGTGTGGGAGGCTACAGAGTACGAAATTTCAAAGGAGAAAGAAGAGAGTTTAGGATTTTCTAGCTTTTGGATATCAAATTTAGGCTTTTCAATTTGTAAGCATCTCAATTTCCATGGATTCAATTATAATTGTTTTATCTTTCAATTCCATGAGAGGCCAAACCCTCAACTAAGGTTGAGGATGAAGCCTCACTTATGATTACCATCACTATTCTCATGTGATGTAATATTTTCCTATTTTTAATGAGTTTGATTCTCCAATTGTTTTACTTCAACTCAATTTGTGGAATGAATATTGGATCTCTTTTGTGATTCAAGAATACATTTGATGATTTAAGATAGTTTCATAAAATTGTTTATGCTTGGTTTTCTTTGTAAAAAAAAAATTGGATATCCCTTGTGATTTGTTCTATGGATACATTTGATGTTTTGATTTAAAATGGATATCTTGTTGTGATTTGCAGATACACTTGATGATTTGATTTAAATTGGATGTCATTTGTGATTTTGTAAAGAATGGATACATGGGATGGTTTGGATAATTATTTGAAGCAAAAGTAAAACATACTTAAAATTTTATTGTGAGAACTTTGGGAAATATTATTGATCATGGGAATATGGTGCTATGAATTTGTGAGTGCGGATTCTGACACCTTAGTGCTTCTACTTAATTAAATTCACTCTAATTTTGTTTATGCTTTTGATATTTTTATTCACAAAAACAATCTCTCAACTTTTGGAACTAGGTTAGGATTTAATTAATTTAGACATAAATTTTGTTTGCAAAAACACAATTACCTGTAGGATCAACCTCGCACTTGCAATCCATTAACTGCAAAAGATTTGTGCACTTGTAAGTACAATTAAAATTCACAACAACGTGTGCGTTTGAGCATACTGGAAGGTGTGCTCGATCGCACACGGGCAAAGGAGGTGCGTGAGTGGGTGCTAGGCATCGGCTGGGCAGTTGTGCTCGAGCCTATCGAAAGATGATCTCGGGCGCATGCCTGTTGTTGGGATCGAATGCATTGTAGGTGCGTTCGAACCCAGGTGTGTCAGTGCCTAATGCAAAAAATAGACTGGATCCGTCAAATCAACGAATTCTATGTCCTTACCTGGCTCAAGGCTTTGGATGTAGGGCTTCAATCTTTGACTGTTGACCTTGAACAAAGTGCCATCCTTAAGGCTCAGTAATTCGACTGCGCCATGTGGAGACACCGTCGTGACTATGAAAGGGCCATCCCATCTAGAGTGGAGCTTCCTAGGAAAGAGCCGGAGTTTGGAATTGAAAAGCCATACCTTTTATTCTGGCACAAAAGACTTAGGCAGAATATGTCAGTCATGAAATGCCTTTGTCTTTTCCTTGTAAATGTGGGCACTGTCATTGCATCATTATGCAGCTCCTCAAATTCTGTCAACTGAAGTTTCCGATGAGAGCTGGCTTCTTTCATGTCGAAGTTGAACTGCTTGATTGCCCATAGAGTTTTGTGCTCTAGTTCCACAGGAAGGTGGCATGCCTTGCCATAAACAATCTGGTATGGAGACATACCGATTGGTGTCTTGTAAACTATGTGATAGGCTTAAAGTGCATCATTAAAGGGCAAGGACCAATCCTTGCGGTCTGGCCTAACTGTCTTCTCTAGAATGTGCTTGATCTCCATGTTGGAAACTTCCACTTGACCACTGGTCTATGGATGGTAGGGAGTGGCTACTTTGTGTGTGACAGAGTATTTGAGGAGCAGGGTTTTGAGAAACCGGTTGCACAAGTGCTTACCTCCGTCACTAATGATGGCCCGAGGGGTACCGAATCTGCTAAAAATGTTGGCCTGGATGAATTTGACCACCAAATTGTGATCATTAGTCTTGGTGGCCACACCTTCTACCCATTTAGAGACATAATTCACCCCTACAAGAATATACTCAAACCCAAAAGATGGTGGGAAGGGTCCCATGAAGTCGATACCCCAGACATAAAATAATTCAACAATTAGGATGGGGTTGAACGGCATCATGTCCCTACAAGATATAGTTCCAAGGCGTTGACACCTCTCACAATCCCAGGAAAACTCATAAGCATCTTTGAACAAGGTCGGCGAGGTGAATCCGCTCTATAGAACCTTTGCTGCAGTTTTCTTGGCACTAAAGTGCCCTCCACAAGCTAGTGAATGGCAGAATGTAAGAATACTGTGGAGTTCACTTTCAGGAACACAACGTCAGATTATCTGATCAGCACAATACTTGAATAATTCTGGATCTTTCCAAAAATAGGATCGGACCTGCTTGAAGAAGCGGTCTTTGTCTTGTTTGGACCAATGAGAAGGGATCCAACCTGTGACTAAATAGTTAACAATATCAGCATACCAAGGTGGCTCTCTCAAAGTAATCTCAAATAGTTGCTGATCTGGGAAGAAATCATGAACTGGAATAGGTTGAGGTGTCTCTCGTGACAGGTGGTTGGCAACAACATTCTTTGTGCCTTCTTGTCTTGTATTTTGATGTCAAATTCTTACAAAATAAGTACCCATCGAATCAATCGGGGCTTAGTCTATTTTTTGGCCAGCAAATGGCTCAGAGCAGCATGATGAGAGTAGATGATTACCTTGGGTCCTAGAAGATATGAGTGGAATTTATCCAAGGCAAAGACAATGGCTAGCAGTGCTTTTTCCGTTGTTGTGTAATTGATTTGCTCATCCATCAGAGTCTTGCTAGCATAGTTGATGACATGAGGAAGCTTACCTTCATGCTGTCCCAAAACCGCACCCATAATCAGATGCATCACACATGATTTCAAATGGCAAAGACCAGTTGGGAGGCTTCATGATGGGAGCAGAAGATAGCATAGAGCGAAGCTTATGGAATGCCTCTAGACATGCATCATCAAAGTGGAAAGTAGGATCCTTGGCAAGTAAATTACACAAGGGTTTTGAAATCTTACTGAAATCCTTGATGAAGCGGCGATAGAAGTCGACATGCCCGATGAAGGAACAAATATGCTTCACTAAAGTAGGTGGCGGTAGATTTTCAATCAGCTCAACCACCTCACGGTCCACCTTAATTCCTATTTTAGATACTATATGGCCCAAAACTATCCCCTCTTGCACCATGAAGTGGCTCTTTTACCAACTTAAAATTAGATTTGTTTCTTTGCAATGTTGAAGCACAAGTGACAGATTGTGGAGACATATATCAAAAGAGGAACCAAAAATAGAGAAATCATCCATAAAGTATCTAAAGGGCATGCACCAAATGGTAGAAACATTTATGGAGTTATTTATAGATGATTTCTCTATTTTTGGTTCCTTCTTTGATACATGTCTCCACAATCTTTCATCCATAAAGTATCCATAACTACCTCCATAAATGACGTCTGAGAAGATCGACATCATACATCATTGAAAAGTGGCAAGTGCATTGCATAATCCAAAGGGCATGCGCTTGTAAGCGAAGGTGCCAAAAGGCTTGGTCTTGGGGATGAACCGCCACTTGATTATCCTTGCAATATCCATCTCAGAAACAGCAGTAGCTGCCCGCAAGATGCTCCAAGATCTGATCAATGAATGGGAGTAGGAAGTGATGAAAATGGTGAAATCTTGTTAATATATATATATATAAAGTGTTAGTATTTTAAATTGGCTACATTCTGGATAAGCAAAAACACTTTATGTAATGGTTGCATTTTTAACAGGATGATCGGTGTTTATTCAGAGTCTTCATGTCTTCAGACAATGTTCAAATCAAAGCTTGTGACTGATCAAAAGCTTCTAGAAGATGTCCATGAAGAGTCTTTGCAAATTCCAAAGCCAAATCAACCGGTTCCTATGCAACCGTCTGGACGAGCCTTTGAAGGTGTCCGGACGTCAGAGCAACACCGTCCGGACGCTAGGTCAATCATTGTTCAACATGAAGTTGGATTTCAGAAGTCGACACTGATTGGAAAGTCTCTTCAAGCCATTTGGACGCCATGGCAACACGTCCGGATGTTGTGCAGCATTTCAAAATATTACAGTGTTCCGTTCGAATGTAGAAAGGAGTTATAGAGAAGACCGTCCGGACGCTCGGTCAAGCCGTCCGGACGTGGACCTAATAAAGATAGAATTAGCGAAGACCGTCCAGACGCTCGGTCAAGCCGTCCGGACGTGGACCTGATAAATATAGAATTACGCTGTTTCTGAATGAATATCGCAGAAAACCGTTTGAACGTGGCTAACTTCCATCCAGACGCTCGACAGCCAGAGTCCGTTTTTCAACAGATTTAGGGTTTCTTTAAGCCTATAAATAGGGGGCTCTAGGCTTGTAAATTGTACAGAATTCGACAATAAATTTCATAGTGCTTTGAGAGGGTGTTTAGGGAAAATCGAAGATCCGCTAGCTCTCAAGCAGTTACCGGTGTGTGCTCAACTGTTCGTGTGAAGTCTATCTTAGGGGTCGGCCCTAAGGTAAAGGAATCCATTAAAAACCCCTTTAGGTGGAAGATCTGGTTGGGAAGCGTTCGCGATAGGCTTCGTGTCAGAGTTAAAGGTATGACTACTGCATAAGGGTATGTGAGTACGAGTGTCTTGTAACTAGCTTCGTTTTTGGATAGTGGAGTTCTTGGATTTGGCTGCCCTGGAGTGATTTTTCTCTTCACGGAGTTTCCACTTCGTAACAAATATCTTGTCTTATTTAAATTCTACATTTATGATATTTTGTTGCAAACAAACATACACACTTGGCAAATAACTCACGTGGCTAATGGCACATGGCGAACCGTTAGCCACATGGTTCACACTCATCCACGTCTCTAAATGTAGGTGGCCAAATGCCAACTTTTTTGTAGTGGATCTTCTGGGGTAGTGGAGGGTGACACGCCGCCACTCCCAGCCACCTCTTGGGGTGATTAGTAGGCCAACCCAGACCCTTTAAATTTTTTTTTCTCTTTTTTTTAATAAAAAAAATTAAATAAAATAATTCTTTAAGATTTTTCATTTCTGCAATTTTTTTAGTTTTATATATATATATATATATATATATATATATATATTAGGAGTGACACGTGTCGTCATTTTATTGTCGCTAAAGTGGCACACTGATGTAATCTGTTAAGTTTTTGGCGAAATTTGACTGCAATGAGTAATTTATTTTGTTGGCATACACCATAGGTCTCTGAGTTTATTTTAGTACCACAATGAGCTAATTATAAATCAAGTAAATTACAGGGACTGATTTTATATTTTTGCCTAATATATATTGACCATAGTTAGGTAATAAACAAAATACTATATAACATATTGTTATTAATATATATACATATAAATATATACGAGTTGAGCCCTAATAAGCGAGTTGATTCTTATATGAACGGGTTCATGAACATTAACCAAGTAAGCCGAGTTTATGCTAGTTTGAATTGTTCAATAATCGAACCTAGTTTTGTGTTCACGAACGGCCCATTTAATAATCGAGTCAAGCACGAGTCGAGTTTAATCGAGCTAATTCCGAGTAAATTCACAAATAGCTCAGCTCGTTTAGACCCCTAGATCCTATATATTGAGTTTGACTTGATTAAACTTCCACCGTGAAAGCTCTCCTAAATAAACCTTTGCATAATGGGGACTTAAGGTTGTGCCATGCAATGAGTTGCACCCAATAAAGACTTCATGGTGTTTATATATATAATACCATAGAATTATATATAGAAATGATTTGTACCTAGCTGGATACACGTACCTAGCTCGTACTCTACGAAAGTTTAGGAGATGAAATATAAAACATCTCTTATCTTTCTTTGAAACTACATTTTAAGACTCGTGAATCTGCCCAGATCTATAAAGATCGAATAAGGCTATATATAAAATACCATAGAAATGAGTTGGGCATGATTCACGAGTCGTAATATATAATATCACAGAAATGCAAGTAGACCAAATCTGTTTTGATCTCAGCATTCACACAACTCAATTAATGATTTGGGCATCTCGATGAGTTTTGTATAAAACTACGTCGGAATGATTTTGTTGGATTAGATCTGGAACAACCTGCGGCACCACTTGCTCCTTCATCTTTGTTCCATGATAATAATCGGGCGGTATACAAGCCGACGGCTGCACATGCCACATGGCCCTCTTTGCCACATTTTACATTATCCTGAATTCACATCCCACTTCAACTTTGAGACCTTGTGAGAATTGCATGCCTATAAATACCAGTGTGGGTTGCCCTCGTTCTTCATTGAAGATATGGATATAATCTCTTTCTCCCATACCAGGGTTGCCATGCTCCCCATTTTCATCCTTCTCTTCTGCATTCCTCCTCCTATGGCTCTTTCTTTAACTTTTAAGAAGCTTCCATTGCCAACAGGTGTCACGGGTCCTTCATCCTTTGCCTTTGACTCCTTAGGAAGAGGACCCTATGTGAGTGTCCAGGACGGTCGAATTCTCAAATATAAAACAGCCACTGCCGATTTCGAAGATTTTGCCTACGACGCACCAACTAGGTTGATTTGAAACATCTTCCATGTATACCTTCGGCTATTATATGAATATATGTTTAGTTGGTTATAAACATAGACACACAGATTTTCATAAAGCTAGGAACAGTATATGTGTATATGCTACAAGAAGTAAGACATATATATATATATACACGTGTCAGAATTTATTTTGTAAATGATAGGGTTAGATTTAAACCTCTAATTAATGTATATTTAATTGTTGGAAATGTTGTTCAGGTCAAGCGCAGAATGTGATGGCAAAACTAATTATGATGATTTGGGAGCCACCTGTGGGAGGCCATTAGGTTTGGATTTCGACCCTACAACGCAGGAGTTGTACGTAGCGGATGCATATGTTGGGCTCATGGTGGTGGGACCAGAAGGAGGGCTGGCAACCCCACTCGCCAACAGTGTAAATGGGGTGCCCTTCCGCTTCCTTTATGGTGTAGGCCTCGACCCGTTAACAAAAGATGTCTACTTCACAGAATTTAGTGCTGTTTACCAGCTAAGGTACTTGTAACGCTCAATGAATTGAAAAATGTTCCTCCGACCTACTACAAATTCTACTGCGCAACGTACACCATATATCCAGAATAACATATATATGACATGGTCACATGAACATAATTTTCTGTAATGAGATAAAACTATTTTCTAGTGTGCATGTGCACACAAACTTTTGTTCTTTCTCTCTCTACATATATAGCCTTATTTAATGTATACCATTACTCTAAACTCTAACTGGTACTTTCTCTCATGCGCGCAGAGATATCACTCAGGCAGTAGTTAGTGGCGATGCAACAGGAAGTTTATTAAAATACGATGCATTGACAAAGGAAGTTACTGTGTTGCTAAGTGGGCTTTCTGGAGCCTCCGGGGTTGCAGTTAGTGCTGATGGTGAATTTGTTCTCGTTGGAGAGCTGATAGGTAAGAGAATTCAGAAGTTTTGGATCAAAGGTCTTAAATCTAATACCGTCGAAACTTTCATAACCTTCGAAGGGAGAGTAAATAGAATCAGGAGAACCATATTTGGAGATTTTTGGGTGGCAGTCAATGAAATAATTATAATAAATCCGCCCACCGAAGTCACTCGACCCACCAGGATCAAGATTGATCCATTTGGCATTACTCTTTTGGAAACGGTGGCACTTGACAAGGAATATGGTAACACGAGAATCAGTGAAGTTCAAGAGCATCTTGGGGCATATTATATCGGGTCTCGAAATGTGACTGTGAATTTTGTTGGTGTCTACGACACCATCTAAAGAGTCTTGAAATATTGGCATGTGCTGCTGCTAAATATATCGTTTCCTTTAGTCTTATGCTATGCTTTAAAGTCTTTCGTAGTTATCAAATAAACAAGGAAGCGATTGAGTTCCCTTGAAGGTACAACGAGTCGTCTCTTGTAAGGAATAGTGCCCTAAGCTCTAATAAGTTTGAAAGACATTTTTATTTTAAATTGAATAAAATTATTTATTCACTGATTTATTTAATGAGCATGGGCACAAAATCTATTTACATGTATTTCTTTTGTGATTATTATTTGTCATGCACATGTAAATGTCCATAAATTGCATTGAATATATATATATATATATATATATATATATCAATTGAACCTTACGTTTCTTTATGGTATCTGTTGAGATTGGTGTCCAAAACTCTAATTGCATTAATAATGTTTTTCTACAATTATATAATATTGAATATTACATATACATTAACATAATTTCTTGTCCATATATGTTTGAATATTTTCATCTTATATACATGTTAAGATCCCTAAGTTATATTATATTTGATTATGGTATGAGTAATGAAATTATCATACAGAAGATCATAGTCATTCGTCTTTTTAACTTATAAAAGATTGTTTGTAGTCGTAAATGGGGCTGGAAAATTCATCTACAAAATAACATGTCAAGCTCAACAATCTGTCTTGATTAAGAGTAGCAAGTAGGGCTTCGAGTTGATATGTTAATGTAAGTACAAGGTAGTGCCATGTACCAAACGGATTACGTAAATCATCATACTTTCAACACTGTGATAAAGAATGATGTACGTGTACGACGACTTATAACAATTACGTACTCTAAATCCTGAAAAGATTGTTAACTCAGATGTAAAGCATATGTCTCTTTAATGTATAAATGAGTGAAATCAATTATGGTCAACATCTTCGTGCATTGAGTGATCGCATGTAACATTATGAGAACACCTATTTCAAGAAAGAATACAAATCCTTTGATAATAACAAAGTGATAAGGAATATTCTCGTTGATGTAGATTTAATGTGAATGATTATCCTAAAAACAAAGTGATAAGGAATATTCTCGTTGATGTAGATTTAATGTGAATGATTATCCTAAAGTTCGGGCCTGATTGTTATTTTCATTAATAAAAAATAAAAAATAGGTCTCAAACCCATTTTACGCAGGTCCAAAAGTGATACATGGTTGTCTTTTGTTTTTTTATTTCATGTCCAACAGATTGTGTCATAACAAATTATCTTTCCAATAGAACAATATGAAAGAAAATATTTTTCTTCTTTTATACCACTTCCTTATTTGCTCCCTAACTCTGTTGCATTTTTTTTTTTTTTTTTTTCGTCTTCATGAACACAAATAAGTCCATGTAATTGTCTTAGGATTTCATTGCTACCTAGCATAGCAGGCAAAAACATCCAACTCTTGTTTACTGTCAAAGGATCTTGCATTCAGTCGCCACCTATGATCCGGTGGCAAAACCATCACCTATGTTGGGACTTGTAGCATATTCTATATGGGCGATTAGGGTTAATTAAACTAGGGTTTTATTTTTTAAAATTTTCCTCTTAAAGAATGTAAATAAAAATTAGTGAAAATATTCTTATTGCTTTTATGGGGATTCGATCTTATGCCCTTCAACTATTAATGTTGCTAATTAATCCATTAAATCAATCAGGCTTTAAAATTAAATTATTTATTTTATAATTTAATGGTATTTAATGAATCATTTCTCCATTTGCAAGGACTTGTGTTGATTACTTGATTAGGATGGCCGGAAATTAAGCATGCTTACGGTGTGGTGCTCCATACGATGGAATCTCTCCAACTCAGAAATTTCTTGGTCAAGTTCATCTTTGCTAAATAAATGTTAGTGTTTGAAGGGTTAAACTCTAGCATTTTCCATTAGCGAATAAAAAATCCTGTTGATAGTGCTTTTGGTTTGTGGCTCACTTCTGTCATATGTGGGAGATTTGGTTTACCATTTCTTGGGTATTGTTGGATCAGTTCCCTAAATATTTAAGGAAAGAATAAAAAACAATATTTAAAATGAAGCTAGTATAGAATATTTGAAATTTTGAAATCCTCCTGTTGCAATTCCTAATCTTTATGCATGATTCAATTTGTACTTATTTTTTAAATTTACAATATTGTACTATATTATAAGTAAGGACCACCACATTTGACTTTCCAGATCAGATGCGTCGTAGAGAGGCCAACCTCTTCTCCAGATCCTCAACATCAGAAGATTGGGAACTGCATAAGAGGAAATAGATTGTTAGTCAAGATAGAGCTAGGCACCTGAAAGGAAGGGGTAGTTTAAATCAGGTATAATATTCTTCTATAGAAGAGGTTTCTGACAAAATCTGGCTCTAAATACTTCTTTAAGTAAATTCTCTCAATATAATTAATTAAGCGTAGTGTTATTTAGTAGACTCCTGTACAACTGCCATATAACTGAATGAGGTGACACTAAAAATTAATCATTGAATCAGCACTTGTTAAAAAAAAAAAAAAAGGTTATGATCTGAAGAAGGGTGACTTTTATTGTCACGTCATCCAGTTGTATGACAATTGTATAAGAATATGCTAAATAGAATTACTCATTAATTAATAGCAAACTTAGAAGGATAAACCAGTCTCACCATCTATGTTATGTAAAAACTTTGATTGTGGCCCTCATTCACATGCTTCAAGTGAAATCTTTCATTAATTAGTTAACAGTGAACTTGTTAAGTACAAACCAGTAATTTCCACCACCTATCGCCCCAAATTATTCCATGTTATTGGAAAAACTTAGCTTCATAGCCCTCGTTTGCAGGCTCTGTGAGCTAATCTATTTATCAGGAGATGCTAGATAACATACACCATGACTTCAGATATGCATAGAGAGTGTTTTTCACCAACTGAAATAACTGTTGTAGCGTCCTCACTAGCTGTTAAAAGCAACTAAAAAGGAGCGACAAGGTTTCGTTTAGGAGTTTCTCGTCTATACGGCACTGGGGTCGTCCCAGCATCCATCCAGTCTAATGTGGCGTGGCTAACAAGACCACACCACATCAAACCAAAAAAAAAAAAAGGAAAACGCATTTGATATATCTTGAAATCGATTTCCCCCCATTCAACCCCCCCCACCCCCCCAAACCAACCACCGACCACGAGCAGCAACGCCGACCCAACCACCAAGCACCGATGGCACACCAACCCCATCTCCGGCAACCACAAAAAATGCGTATAGCCTAGATTTCCCCCAAATTTCTAAATCCCCAAAATCCTTTCCTCCATTCTCCATCCCCTACAAAATCGCGTATTTTTATTATTATTATTATTATTATTTTTCTGTCTGGCGTGGCATCACCTTTCTCAGCCACAACACGTCAAACTGGGTGGACGTTTGGACGACCCCAGTCATCCGTATAAATCTAAAGGTGAACGGCTGCCTGCCTTCTCCAAGAAGTGGTGAGAGTAACTCATAAACAGAGTTGCAAGATTCAATCACGGCTACCACCACCAATGGAAGCTTTAGTCTGAGACTCTCACAGTTCTAAGATTCAATCACTGAAAGTTAATGAGACAAGTGATCACAGTAACATATTTGTGCCAGTACGTAAAAGCTCAAGTGTGGCTGGTAACACTCAAGTGCCATGGAGACTTTTATGCAGACGTTATTAATTTGGAAAAAAGAAGAAGTTAAAAGTACCCATACCTAGTAACAACATTTTGAGTGTTCCTTGATGCAATCCGGCCTTTGGGAGCTGAAGATAACTGTTAATACACAACAGAATAAAACAGTTGTTCAGTTTACATTATTCAGACGATAAAAAAGAAGACACAAGAAAAATTCAGGAAATACCAAAATATCTCAAAGAAACCAACCTGGGATGCAATATCGACACCAATCTCATCAAGCACCTAAAGATAAACTAGAAATTAGATATAGGGGGGAGGGAAATGCAATGGTCCCAATAAGGAAAAAAAAATTAAGAAACTAAACAATCAAGCAGTCAATATTCCACCTGGTTAGTGAGCTCCTCTGTTTCCTCTTCAGCCTCATCTTTGTCTAAAGTTTCATCAATAGACTCTGACATCATCTCTATCTGCAAAAAGGACAATAGAATATAAAACTTATATTACAAGGACATGCATTATAGAATAAAGCAGATACCAGGAGGGGAGTAAAATGCTGCAATAACACTCTCACAGCTCAATCCACTGACATACGCAAACATTTTTCTGTGCAGAACGAAGGTAGGAATCTCTTGCCACACATGAACTGTATTGTAATTCAACCAACCATACATTTACTTTTCATCTGTGGGACGTAATAATTTTCCTTTGAGCTTGGTTTATCTTAGGACACTTGTTTGATGGCTAGAAAAGAAATGTGGCTAGATATAGATAAGTAAATGGTGAAACAATAAAGAGTCTAGAGTAAATGTGGCAATCATTTTCCTTTTAGAGACTACAGTAAAAGGTGATAAAGCTATGAAGATAAAGGAATGTGGTTCCTGGTTGGGGTTTTATTCACAATTATGATCAGCACTTTCTTGGAAGAATCTGGATGTGTTGGAATCCTGAATTAGGTATATAAACTCCATCCAACAGCATGAACAAGCTGTTAGTTGTGAGGTTATTACTGATCAAGGGAATTTAAGATGGTTTCAGACTTTTGTTTATGGGGCCACAAAGGGATTGGAAAGGAAGAAATCGCTTTGACAGCATTTGATGTCTTTCAAAAGGTCGATTGGTCGGAATCCATGGATGGTGGCTGGTGATTTCAATGTAGTGAAGAGTATTCAGGAAAAATCAGGGAGTTGTAAACTAAATAGCTATGAAACAGATTTCTTAGACTGTGTAAATCAAAATTGTGCTTGTTGACTAGTCATTTAAAGAATAAGAGAGCTGGGGAGGAGTTTGTGGCTAGAAAATTGGATTGTGTCATGTCTAATGAAGTTTGGATGGAGAGATTTGGGCAGATTGCAGTGGAGTTTTCTGGAATGCGGTATGTCTGATCATTCTGCTGCTCATCTATCAGTTGGGAAAGTGCAGAGTTTTGGCCCGAAACCTTATAAGTTTTTTAATTTTTGGGCTGAACATGAAATGAAAGCTTTCTGTCATGGGTTGATAAAGGCTGGAAAATAAGAGTTCAAGGAGTTCCAATGTTTGTTCTGTATGACAAACTTAAATCAGTAAGGAGAGTGCTAAAAGGGTATTAATGCTGAGGTGATGGAGGTATTAATCAGAAGGTTATTCAAGCTAAAGCTCAGTTGGACCAAGTTCAAAAAGAATACATAAATTCTCACAGCAGTCCTGATTGGTTGCAGAAGCTTCTAGAAGGAGTGCATTCATGAGTCTATCCATAAGCAAAGTTGAGGAGAACTTTTTCAAGCGGAAATCACAAAATCAGTGGCTAAACTTAGTTGATCAGAATAATGCTTTATTTCATAAAATTGTTAAAGTGAGGAATTCTAAAAATCTTATGAAGCACTTGTGGGATAAGGAAGGAGGAAAAGTAGAAGAGAGAAGATTCAAGAGGTTGCAGAGAAGTTCTACAGAAAACTGCTAGGCACAACTAGCATTTAGTTTGATGAGCAGAAAGCATGTCATGTGGAGCAGCTTCTTAAGAAAAAATTTCTGCAGTTCATAGAGAAAGTATGGGGAAGGATGTTTCTGCTGAGGAGATAAAGAGTACTATTTTTTCTATGAAGAGCAATAAAGCTCCAAGGGGGTCTACAGCTGGGTTTTTTCAAAAATCTTGGCCAATCATTGGGATGGACTTGATTCAAGCAATACAATCCTTTTTGAAATCAGGGAAGTTGCTGAAAGAGGCAAATGCTACTACTATTTTTTTCTATGAAGAGCAATAAGCTCCAAGGCTGGATGGGTCTACAGCTGGGTCAATCATTGGGATGGACTTGATTCAAGCAATACAATCCTTTTTTAAATCAGGGAAGTTGCTGAAAGAGGCAAATGCCACTACAATTACTCTTGTTCCTAAAAAGTTTAATCCTTCTTCCATGTGAGAGTTTAGACCTATTTCTTGTTGTAACATAGGGTAAAAGTGTATCACCAAGATTCTGGCAAATAGGCTGCTGCCAGGATTGGATTTGATTGTGAGTCAAAGTCAAACAGCTTTCATTCCTAATAGGAGCATTTCAGAAAATGTATTACTTGCTCAAGAATTAGAGAAAGATTATCATAAAAATAAGGGGCAAGCAAAATGCACAATTAAAGTGGAATTGATGAAAGCTTATGATTCATTGGACCGGGAATTCATTTTGCATTGTTTAGCATGCTTTGGAGCTCCCTCAGTTATATCAAGTGGGTAAGAGGAGTAAATTACTTCTCCAAGACTTTCAGTAGCTATTAACAATACTTTTGTTGGATTTTTTGAAGGCAAAAGGGGTTTAAGGCAAGGGGATCCATTATCCCCTTACCTCTTTGTGATAGATATGAAATTTTTTTCAAAATTGATGGAGGAAGCTGCTATGGAAAACAAATCCTTCAATTTCCATCCTAAGGGTTCAAAGCTTCGACTTACACATCTTTGTTTTGCTGATGACTAGTTATTCTCAGCTGCCAACCTGAAATCTGTTCAGACTATCAAAGATATGCTACAAGAGTTTTCTGGTTTGTCGGGTTTGACAGCAAACCCAAGCAAAAGTTCACTTTATTGCACAGGGGTTTCTCAGTTGATAAAGGAGCAGCTGATGGATTGTTTGCAAATCAAAGAAAGGAAAGTTGCCAGTTGGATACTTGGGGGTTCCATTGATCTCAAAGAAATTGATAGAAGATTATTGTAATATGTTAATTGAGAAAGTTTCATTCTGTTCCGTCAGGGGCTCCCCAAACTCTTTCTATTGCGGGCTTGACCATCTACTTCTCTGTCCGTAATCACTGGCACGTTCTCTCTTAAGGATATCAGTGTCCTCCTTCCAAGCGTCAACTAGATCTCTAGACTGCATGGCAAATCCTGGCCGGATCATAGCCCATTGGCTGTCTAAGAAGCTGTTATTTGCTAGAAGACTTCTACTATTATCTTCTATGCTGTATAGTTTGCAGGTTTATTGGTCAAGTATGTTCATACTTCCTAAAAAGACCATAAGAACAATTGAGCAAAAGTTCAATAGGTTTCTTTGGTCTGGAAATGAGGTTTCAGCAGCTAGAGCTAAAGTGGCTTGGGAAGTCCTCTGTGTTCCTAAGAAAGAATGAGGTTTGGGGCTTAAAAGAATTGAAGAGTGGAAAAGACAGCTATTATGAGACATATATGGAATCTGTTTGCAAAAGTTGGGTCTTTATGGGTGGCTTGGATGAACTTGTTGAAAGGAAGGAAGCTTTTGGTGAATAAAAATTCCACAGAATGCTTCTTGGAGTTGTAGGAAAATCCAAGATCCGTGATACTGCTAGAGATTTTATCAAGTTCAAGGTAGGAGATAGAAATAATATTACATTTGTGGTTCGATTGGTGGCATCCATATGGTGTATTATATACAAGATACGGTTATAGGGCAGTGTATGATGTCTAGTGTGTTAAAGGAGAACGAATGGAGGTGGCTGCCAGGAAGGATTGAGGATCTTGCTAGCATTCAGAGTAAATTGCCTCTGCTGACAATACGGAGATGCTGATCAGCCTATGTGGATTATATCTAAAAGAGGAATTTACTCTAGTACTGAAACTTGGAATGCCATCATTTGATCTAAACTTCCATTAGTTAATTGGTGGAAGGTTAGTATGGTGTCCTATTGCTATTCCTAAACAAGCTTTTATTTTGTGGCTGGGTGTAAGGGTTAGTTTATCAACAGGTGAGAGAATGCTGAAACGGGGGATACAAGGGAGATGAGTTGTGTGTGTTCTGCAGAAGCAAAGTGAGAGAATGCTGAAATGGGGGATCCAAGGGAGATGTGTTGTGTGTGTTCTGCAGAAGCAAAGTGGAAGGTAGATATTATATTTTTTTCCAATGTGGCTTTAACAAGAGGATATTGGAGGGAAGTCTTGGGAAAATGCCTGGTAAAGGACCCTTATATTGATTGAGAGGAAATTATGAGTTGGGGCCTTACAGAATTGAAAGGCAGGAATATGAAAGCAACTCTGTGTAGGCTGAGTTGGAGTGCGGCAGCATATCATATATGGAGGCAGAGGAATGATACCAAACACTGCAATCCGATTAGATCAGATAAAAAAATTGTGCAGAGTTTTTCTATGGGAAGTCAGAGCTCGGGCTGTGGCAAGAGGAAGGTTTAAGAAGACTAAGGAAATCTGGAGTTGTGTTGCAGTTGGGGAATTTCAGATCAGATTCTTACAGAATAGGCAGAGTTGAGCTGGGAAGGTTTTTGCTTTTTGTAGTTGCTGTTTATTGTGTTCTTAGTTTGACGTGCAGTAGATTTGAATTTAGGGGATAAAAAGGGCAGTTTTGTTGTTTGTAGTTGTAATTTGTTGTATGCGTTCTTAGTAGGATGTGAAGTAGATAGTCTATAGGCGTTATAAGAAGAGGTGTTCCCATTGTATCGCCTCTGTTTTGCTGGTGTGGGGGTGTGGTGTTTAGTTAGCTGCTGTTAAGTAGCAAGTGGTCCAGTGGAAAACTAGAGAGTTTGTAAAGTGTTCCTTCTTTGTAAAACACCTATCTCATTTATTAAAAAAAAAAAAGCTATAAAGAGTCTTCTGAAGAAACTGTAGTCGTCCATTAAAAGAAAGGTGAGAGAGAGAGAAAGAGAGAGAGTATTACCGTCATATCCATTTGTGCTGACTGCTTCTGAAATTCTTTAATCACCTTAGCTTGTTTTGCTGGTGCCATTTGCTGAAAAAGAGAAGCAGACAGTGGTCATATCACTCCTAGAACTATAAACAACAGATAATTCAGGTTTAGTCTTTCAACATTGGCACTTGAAGATAAAACAAGCTTGTGTCAAACATATTAAGGTATTGAGAACTCATAACTCCATTACCATGAATTTCAGTTACCAATGCCTATGCCAAAGAAGTACAAATGAACAAATTATTCAGACTCATCCAGAAAATTTCTCTGGATGATTTCTCTCCCCCCTGTGGATCATTTCATATACTTCTTTATCCATCCTAGAAGGCTCACTGGACAGCTAGCCATGAGAATATCAATTTTGAATTACGGTATGTCTCCTAGGTAGGATTAGGGAATTCAATAATAATAAATGATGTTATCTTCCAGTACAACCCTCGAAATGCATACCTTGTTCATTGCGACCATTGCTTTAGTTGCACCCTTCATTCCAGTAGAAATTGAAGTGCTGGCATACAGTGCCTGCAGAAAAAGAGACACTGTTCAGCAAAATGAAGGAAAGGGCCCAAAAACTAGGATTTTCCAGTAAAAGCAGTAACCTGTGTATGAGTTGCTACACCTCTGACTTGGGCACGACTCCCTTGCAAATTAGTTATTTGTTGACGTAACCGGACAAGTTGACGAGCTAAGATCCTGGTCGCTGCCTGGATATTACAAACAGATAACTAATAATAACCTTGAAAGATGAAGAAACAATATTTATCATACGTCAATTGGGCTTATTTTAAGCTTGAAGTTCTGGCAAGACCAGCACATGGCTTGGTTTACTCATGAGTCTGCCAATTTGATTAATTTTGGTGTGTAAAGTACAAATCAAGCCATATGGGAAAGCTTCTGCATGAAACTGGTGAGACAAATAAATAACATAAATGAAGCGAATGGAGTTGACTCCAAAGGCACTCTAGTTTTTTTTTTTTTTTAACACCAATTGTTCGCAATTATTGTTCTATGGTCCTAAAATGCATCATGAGACAATATCATAGCAACGCAAGGTTAATTTCAAACATCAACTTACAGTCAGCTCACAGCTTATGTTCATAAGGTGTATGAAAATGTTGCTGTTGCAAATTATTTACACAGTAAAAGAAACTTGCCTCATTTCCAGTTTTAGCCGTTTTCTTAATCTCTGCCACCAATTTCTTCTCCTGCAATTGCTCGCCACAGAGTAAAAATTGAAGAAAGAAATATAACAGGAGATATTTAAAATGGAACCAAGCCGAACAATATTTTCATACCTCTAACTGAAGAGATGCAATCTCCCGTTCAATACCTACAGAAGAAAGGTGCAGCAGCAAGTAATATAGTTATAGTTCCAGTAAGATAGAAATTAAGCCTTGAACTTTGTCATTTTCAGTTTTACTTTACATATGGAACCTCTAGCATTTCAAGGACATCTGGAAGCTGTTTAGTCAACATTTAACTGTTTCTTCTAAAAAAGGAAAAAAGGGAGAATATGGTGGGGGGACATTTCTAGAAGGAAAAAAAGAAGAAGAAGAAGAAGAAGAAGAAGGGAAAATCAGAACTGTGAAAGAAAGATGTTTAGTTTCTCCAAATAAAGTAACTGCCCCAATTTTATAAAGGTTCATAAAAATTTGCTTGAAATGCATGTCAATTTCTAAGAATTTCAACGGCACTCGGTTGCCAAATTTATTAGCGATTATTCAAATTCAAGCTTCAATCTAACTGCCTAACTCTTAGCCAATGATTTTATTTTATTTTTTAATCGTGGCTGTTAAATTACCACTTATCTCAAAAGCTTAAATGGTGATTTAACATAGTATCAGTGCAAAGGTCCTGAGTTTGAACCCTGTCTCTTACATTTATCTTTCATTTCAATTAAATATTTCACGTGTTGGACATCACCTATTAAAAGAGAGTTTGAGAGTTTGAGCCGTTGATTAAATGATTAAATTCATCTCTTCCTATTAGCTCAAACTCTTGGGACAAGTAGTGATTTAACGGTAGCAAATATGATGCATCAAAGAAATCAAGAAATCTGCAGTAACTTAAAACGAATTTCATTTTTAGGGCAAGAAAAGCAAGCATACCTCTTGTGGCAACAGCCATTTCTCTCTTGCTCGCTCGCAGAGCATCTGCCAAAACAAACAGTCATTTTATGAAGCCATTCGCAATCAATTTTATTAAGTTGCAAATTATCAACGCAGAGGAATAGAAATACTTTGGGTCCTACAACATAAGATTCAATATTAAACTTTTTTCCTTTTCTTTCAATTTCTTAGGGTCAAAAAACACTAAAACTATATATATGTATATTTTTTTTAAAAAAAGAAAAAAGAAAAAGAAAAAGAAAAAACCCCATCAGTTCAAAAGGCCGCGGGGAGATTGCTGGTTAAAAACAGGCAAATGTGCGTTTGTTTACATGGAAAATCTAAGACGAGACTAAAACATAGAGATTCAGAAGCAATGCTGAAACTTCTGGGTCATGTAAAAGCAAAAGCTTTTCAACTTTAAGAAAAATACCCAAAACAATGCGATTTGGAGAAATTAAAGAAAAAGTGTGCACCTTTGGGTGAGGTTCTCTTCTTGAAGATGTTCATGGTTGCCCCAACTTTGTATATGAAAGTTGTGCGAAGAAGAAGTAGATTCTCCTCCCTCAGAGTCTTCCAGAGAAAAAGAGTGGATTTTTGCTCTCTGATTTTCTGACTTTACTCCCCACTGAAAAGACTTGATTGGGGACTCGGGAGTAGAGGCCTCGGGGAGCGTTCTGCTTTTCCACGTGTACCATCCAACGGTAATCAACAAGGTAGCCGTTACAAATACGCTTTTACTAAAGAGCCCCTTCTCTTTTTTAATTCACAATATCTTTTCGCCACGTTTGACCGTCCGTGATTCAAAAACTTTTATTTTTTTTTTTTTTTTTTTTTTTTTTTTTAAATCTAATCAATAATTAAAAAAAAAAAAAAAAAAAAAAAGTTCACTAACAAAATATGGAATATAAAATTATAGTAAAGAAAAACTTTCAAATCCAAAAATTCAATACTCTCACTCTCATACAAGGCAAATAAAAACTCTCAATCTCACTTAGGGGATTGAGTTTCCACGACTGAAATTATTCTTCAATGGAATTGACATACAACATCTACATCGTATTAATAGATGCCAAACAAGACCGATATAAAAACAAAATCGTAGGAAACATAACAACAATCAAGCAAAATCAAGATAAATCAGGATTAAAAAAAAAAAAAAAAAACAATTAATCAAGAAATTTCTGTCCATTTGATAATCCTATTATTTCTCCGCCCTTAAAAACAACTTGATTATTGATGAAATCTTCCTAGATAATTTAGCAATCTCCACTGCAGATTTTTCTACAATTAATGCGCTTCCCTTTGAGAGAGATTTGGATCTTCTCTAATTCATTTTTAGTGGAGAGGAGCATGTTCATAACTTGAATCTCTTTAAAAAAAATCAAAGCCAAAAAGGTGCAATGTCATCCGGGACTAAAAGCATATGAAAAAGTTGACACCGTTTCTTAACATTAACCCCCTCCTTCCCTCCCCTCTTCTTATTTTTACCTTTCCCAAAAATTATCAACTTCAAAACATTCTTAATTTTTTTTATTTTTTATATCACAGTAACAATTTTTTATTATTATTTAAATAAAAAAATTCACTACAATACAAAATTTTTTCATATAAATTCTTTATACTTTATATCACATCAATTACTTTTTACTTTCACTAAAAAAAAAAAAAAATTCTCCCCAGAGAAAAGGAGGAGGAGGTTTTTAAACAGGGAGTTTACATAGCTCAGAAATAAATAAATAAATCTCCTCCCCTCTTCCATCCCTATGTCAGTTGGAATACAAGCTAGACTCTGATCTGACTATGACGGTCAAGGTGATGGAAGTGAAAAAAGAGTTGCAGGGACTAGGGAGGGAGTTCTCCTCTTTTTATTTTGTAAGCCGACAAAAAAAAGTTACGGGTTCTTCATTCTTTTTTTACTTTCATAAATTTTGGATCGTTCTAATTTTCTTCATTTCGAAATCATTGTCTTGATTTTTTTTTTTTTTCTCCTCTATTTGGTGCAAGATTTTTCATCTTTTTTTTTAGGGATAATTGCACCGTTGGTCCCTGTGGTATGCCATAATTATTTTTCACTCCCTATGGTTTAAAAAGTGCATGAGAGGTCTTTGTGGTATGCAATAATTACAAATCGATCCCTGGCGTCAAATTCTGTTAAAATTTTTAACAGATTCCGTCAAATGCCACGTCAGCGACACGTGTCCATCTTAATAAAAAAATATAAATTTATTAAAAAATAAATAAAAATACTTATTTTTTTTTTTAAAAAAAAATAAAATTAAAAAAAAAAACAAAAAAAAAAAGCTGAAAGGGTGGCTGGGCCACCCCCAAAAAAAAATAAATATATTTATTTATTTTTTAATAAATTTATATTTTTTTATTAAGAAGGACACGTGTCGCCATCTTATTGGCAATTGTTGCTGACGTGACATTTGACGGAATCTGTTAAAAATTTTAACAGAATTTGACGCCAGGGATTGATTTGTAATTATTGCATACCACAAGGACCTCCCATGCATTTTTTAAACTATAGGGAGTGAAAAATAATTATGGCATACCACAAGGACCAACGATGCAATTATCCCTTTTTTTTAAGCCGACAATAAAAAAAATTTCTAGGTTTTTCATTTCTTTTTTTCACTTTCGTAGTTCATGGGTCGTTCTAATTTTCTTCATTTCAGAGTTTTCCTAAGCCATACTGTCTACAAGAGGAAACAACTAGAGGAACCGTTTTTTAGTATGGCCTTAGTAACCGTTTGTGGAAGGAAATTATGAAGTGGTGTTTACAGTTGCATACGGCTGAGTGGGATGCAATTGTGTGGATAGAGCTTTAAAGGATTGGAGAGGGAAATCTTTTCAAGCAATGATTTGCAAATTTGCTTGGGGGTATGTGATTTAAAATAGCTGAATGCTTAGGAATGACATTAAGCTTGGAAATTTTCTGCTCTGAGAGGAAAAACTTTGACATGAAGTTTGTTAGGAAGGTTAAGAACTGGATTGTGAATAAAGAGCAATTTAAAGTAAATAATAACAATATTGCTTTATGTTCTAATTGGGGTATCCCTCACAAAGTTATGTGTTCACTGTGTTTGTGAGCTCTGGGTCTATTGAGTTCCTGGTGCTATTCTAATGCTGATGCAGAGTTGTTTCTTTAGCTTTGGTTGGTTGGTTGGATGTAGTTTTCTGAGAAGGTTGGGGTTGGTTTTCTGTTGGTGTTTGGGTTGTCTTCGAGCCCAGTTTGCTGCTGGAATGTGGAGCTTTCTGGGGCTTGTTTGATTGCCCTTTTTTTTTTTTTTTTTTTTTTTTTTTTTTTTGGTGTTTTGGTAGTCCTCTGCTGCTACTTCTTTCTGGTTTGATGTAGTCCATTTTTTATACTTTTTTTTTTCTTTATTGATGTAGGTTAGATGTCTACTGTTATTGAGTTGCTTTGAGAATTGTGTAGTTGTTAGCAAGAGGTAGTTTTGTGACTTCTCTGTTGCCTTCTGAGAGAGCTGTTGTTTGGCTTTTACCATTTCTATCATGTTGGCTTTGTGTTTCCAGCTTTTAGCTGGAGGGCGGTGTAATTTTTTGGTTGGTTGTTATAAAAATTTGGAAAAATTATATTTAAACCTCCCAAAGTACCAACCGTCTTGAAAGTAGCTCCTCAAATTACCAACCCTTAGACTCTGGCCCAAACTACCAAAAACTGCCAAAAGGACCCCATTTGTCAAAATATTCCCATAATACCTTTACCATGTGTCATTTTTTCAATTAAAAAATAATAAATTTAAAACAATTTAAAAATCAAAGAAAAAAAAAATGGTAGTGGTCGACCACCCCTTTTATTTTTTTTATATATATTTTTTTTTTATTCTTTTCATATTTTAAATTTTTATCTGTTTTTTAAATTGCTTTAAATTTTATTATTTTTTAAATTGAAAAATGACACTTGGCAAGGGTATTATGAGAATATTTCAACAAAAAGGGTCTTTTTGTGGTTTTTGGTCGTTTGAAGGAGTTAGAATCCAAAGGTGGGTAGTTTGGGGAGTTTCAATGTAACTTTTCCACAAAATATATTACATTGCAAGACTCTATTTTCAATGTCGTAACGTCACGTGTGAAATTAGATATTTCAACTTTTGGCCTTGTTGTACAAAGTCAGGGCGTCGCACAGGCCCTTCACTACCCTCGACCATAGTGGAGATATGCCTAAAGAAAATTGTTGATGAACAGTAACCAATCATTTCCTCATAATCTCTTCGGCGAGGGAATAATCTCGGCCACATACTGTATGATCTGAGCTAATGAGTGTGCTGTTTCTAGAATACCTGGCGGAGATGGAGGTAGAGGTGGTGGTGGTGGTGTACCGTCATCCCCACTGCGTTGTGGACGTCATCTAGGTGGTTTAACACTGCATTGTTACATTGAAGCTGATCAATCAACATGAAAGTGAATATAATATCACATAAGCAAACGTCAATCATACAAAAGTGCATCACATGTCCTAAATATCCCATGAACATGCATGCACCCTTACTTAGTCCCAATTAAAGTCTTATTAGGGCCCCATGAATTGAATTTTCTTAAAGCTTTTAAGATCCCATAGCTCTGGTTTTATTCTTTAGACGTTAATTGGACAACCTAATCCTCACAATGTCTGGTATTGGATTTTGACTCAAAACTTGATATTAATCGCTCAATGGTCCTCAAAGCAAAACACTCTGATACCAAAAGCTGTGGTGACCCATACCTCATTACCGTAGTAACAGGAGCCAAGTCATCACAATAACTTGTATATACGTAATGACATCTCATAACATGAATGTAAATGTTATATCATATTAAAGGTCACTAACATGCTTTGGAAAGATCAAGACAATAAACTTTTTACATAACATGCAAATCTAACATCAACGTCTATGTATTTAAAGTTTTTACTTTGTATCATTTACATAACAAAATAATGATTATACAAAGTTTCACAGACGACACAATTCCATATATGCCATAAAGTATATAAACATAAAAAAAGATGTACAATCCAAAAAATGGACTAGCTATGAGTCCGACTCCAAAAGTATCTTGCATTTTATGGCCTTAGTCATAATAACTCAAGTACAATGCTACTGGATTTTCATCAATACCCTCAATACCTACATCAACAACATCATTTATGCGATTGAGGGGTCACCAAATTCGCACAGGTAGATACGTGAGTCCTTAGTCTCTGTAAGTATAGAAGTTACTAAGGGTCTGTTTGGGTTTGCGATTTCAAAAAGTGCGATTTTAAAATAACGATTTTAAAATGTACGATTTAAAAAAGTGATTTTTAAAACACAGTTAAGCGTTTGACAAAATCTCAGTTTGACCTTTAAAATCGCAGCTTAGCCTTTTAAAATACTGCGTTTTCAAAAAAGCATCTAATTACCTGCGATTTGAATAAGCACTTTTCTGCGTTTTCAAATCGCAATTTTTTAAAAACGCAGTTTCCAAACTGTTTATTTTCTGGGATTTGGTTTAAAATCGCACTTTTTCTATACGAAATCGCAATCCCAAACGCACCATAAGTTTTAGCATTGAGCCGACTTTTCATTTTCTACTATGAGTTTACAATAATAACTACCTTTGGGTTTTAAATTAATTTCTTTAAGAATATTTCTTACCTGGTTAGTAAACATTGTAGTTATGAAAACCCTTGAAACATACTATTTAGTTGTGAATATATGTGCACGATCCAATCTCCTGCTTGGAAACATACGTATATAAACCCATCTATGTCATACATACATATACATCATATAATTCAGCTACATACATATACATGCATCCCATTACCTTCGATGATCACAAGCATATTGTCATATCTAAGCACGAAACCAATAAAACATCATATGCAATCCAATTATAATGGTATACATCTTCTGTACTTAGAGAATGTGTTTAGGTAGACATTGTAAGATCTGCTAGCTCTCTAAGGGTTGCCGGTGTGCTGTTCTTTGTTCGTGGTTGAAGTCTATCTTAGGGAGGAGTCATAAGGTAAAGAAATCCATAGAAGACCTCTTCAAATAGGAAAAAAACAAAAAAACAAAAACAAAAAATCGGTATTTTTCTTGGATTTAAAAAAATCATATTAATTTATATTAAACGCAAAAATAAAATAAAAAAAAAATCCGTACTTTTCTTAGACTGAAAAAGCAAATTAATTTATATGAAACACAAAAATTAGAAAAAAAAAAAAATTTATCTTAGATTTAAAAAAGCAAATTAATTTTAATTAAACACAAAAAAAAAATTGTATTTATCTAAGATTTAAAAAAGCAAATTAATTAAGTATGAAATATTAATTTTAATAGTCATTTTTGAAATTATTAAATAATTATTATTTCAATTATTATTCCCCACTAATTTTCATAACGTCAATCATTATACACAACATTTCATATCTTAAATCATTTCCTATCATGGTTATCCGTGAAAAACAATCTCATACGACTCTTACCAAAACACAATTTCAAATAGAATATAAATTCTACTTATCATCCAAACACTTTTTATATGCCTAGAAATTTGCAAATCAAATAAGAATTCAATTTTGATTTCAAAAATTCAATACCCAAACGAACCATATATAACTTAATTGTTATATTTTCAACAGAAGATAAATTCAAGTCAACAACTTCCGATAGAGATAGAATTAGTTAAATCAAAGCATTATTTTAGATAAGTCTATTTTTGAATTTATATTTTGTAATCCGAAGTTATCTCATGAAACAACTTAGTTTAAAAATGCAAAGCTTTAACCATGATTATGGATAAGGTATTCCAATTCAGTTAGTGTTTTATTTAATCTTACAGGTTGTATTTTCAGTATAAATGAGAAAAAGCATGTAATTCCCCTCATTACACAAAATAGCAATGATGAGGGAGAGAGAGAGAGCAACATCTTATCCTTTTCAAAATCATAATCTACTTTTCTTCTTCTGTATCTTGCTTTGTCACTTGGCTCCGGTCAACGGAAAAGAAGAAAAAGAACTAGTTGGGCATGGTTACACGATTCGATCAGTGGCCGTTCATCCCTCCGGCAAGTCCTTGACCGCTCATCTTGGCCTCATCAAGGGCTCCTCCATTTTTGGGCCTGACATCAAGAATCTCAATTTCATCGCCAGGTAATCTCAACTTGATCGCCACGACACCACTCTCTACATTTCTTAAATATGCGAGATTCGTCTTCACGAATTTTGAGCCTCATCGGTTGATTTGGGGAACTCTTTTTTTTTTTAAAGGAAAGTGAAACTTTCATAGATAAAAACAACATTATAACAGCAATCACCATATAGGTGAAAATCAACCACCCTAAAAATGTACATCCAAACAAGTGTCTAAAAGACTAAATATAGACAGTTGCTACTAAAAAAATCTAGTTAACGGAATGGTGCCTCTGCGTTGATATAAACCTTTACTTGAACAATGAGTCGGTCACACATTTTGGACGAAAACCAATGACTAAATTAATACAAGCGCACAACAAACTGTCAGAAGAAACACAAATACAACACAACAGGAAAAAACTGAAAAACAGAAGCTGCCGTCCGAGAAAATCGCCATCAGAGGCGGCGCGTGTACTATACGCGCCATCACCAGAAGATGCCCTACAACACCCAATAACCATAAACCTCCGATCACCACCAGACATGGCAAAAAATCCAGTTCGTGGCCATCATGCGCAACCCAAAATAAAGAACCACCCAAGTCATGTGATGACCACAGAATGTCCGCACGGCCGTGAAAGGCAGTAGAAGCACTAGATACTGACGGTGAATCAAGGTTGAGGGTGTGTGCCCAGCAGAAAACGACGGAGAATCACAGATCTAGCCTCCAAAAATCTGTCAGTTGAAAAAAAAGGCCTAAATCTCCGCTATCTACACATCATTGGACAATCTCTCCCTTCCAGCACCAGTGAGTTCACTTGCCAAAACAACCTAAAAACAAGAAAAATACGACAACCACCACCAGATTTATATCGGAGGAATAAAACTCCATAACCCTAAAAGTTAGGAGACTCTAACCTTCATTGATAAGACCAAGAATGACCAAAAGCCACCTTAGCTCAAGAGGCTAAGGGGAACAACAGCAAACAACGCCCTGAGAAGAAGAAAACTAGAGGGATTTTAGAGAGAGCGAGAATTTTTTTTTTTGATGACTCGTGAATGGGGGTTGTTAGTCTAAAAGCTGGGAAACTCTTCTTGACCTTACAAAGAAATACTGGCACGTGTTAGTATACGAGTGGATATATATCACATTATCATTATCACACCAATCGCCTAAAAAAATTATTAAAGGCAAATGATTTAATCAAATTATTATAATTGAGTTTTAGATCCGTATAATTTTTGTTTATAATCAAATTTAAGAGGAAATGACAAATGCCTCTTTCATATTACCACGTAATTGATAATATTTTTAAACTTTCAGTTAGGAAAATATCTTGCTCAAATTATCAATATTTTCAATGATAAAAATACTCTTAACAATTTTTTTTTTTTTTTTAAAAAAAAAAAAAAAAAAAAACCAGAGTGGTCAAATTTAAAATTTTTAAAGAATTAATTTCTTTTACTTTTTATTTTCTAATTTATATGAGTATTTTTATTTTATTGAAACATTGTTAGGTTTATTTTTATTATTTTTACTGATCTTAAGACATTGGCAAATTTTGGATAATTTGAAAGAATATTGCTCCAATTAAAAATTTGGTAAGACATTGGTGGAGTGGGACACGTTGACTTTTTTCAACTAAAATTTATGTTCTGCCTGAATAATTTCAAATAATTCATTCTGTTCATTTATTTATACCTATGTTCAGAAAAAATGCAAAAGGAGCAAAAAAAAATAAATAAAAAAAGAAAAAATAAAAAAAGAAAAAAAAAGGAAAAGAAATAAATAAATATTTGACCATCGAGTTTGCTTTGCCCTATGCAGCTTTGAAACCAAAGACCGGCTGCGAATCCGAATAACAGACTCCGAGCGCCAACGATGGGAGATCCCACAGGCCATCATCCCCCGCCAAACCCACGAAGACCACCCTCATACGACGTCGTCTCGGCACCCCCAAACCCACTTCCTCCTCTCTCACCCGTCCTCCGACCTCATCCTCGCGCTCTCCAACACCACCCCATTCGGCTTCTCCGTGGTCCGCAAGTCCTCAAACGACGTCGTCTTCGACGCCTCCCCTGAGCCCAACGCCTTCCTCGTCTTCAAGGACCAGTACATCCAGCTCTCCTCCTCGCTCCCCAAGGCACGCTCCTCGCTCTACGGCCTGGGCGAGCACACCAAAAGCTCCTTCAAGCTCCAGCCAGGCAATGAGACGCAGACGCTCACTCTCTGGAGCGCTGACATTGCCAGCTTCAACCTCGACCTCAACCTCTACGGCTCCCACCCCTTCTACATGGACGTCCGATCACCGTCCCACGATGGGAGAGTGGCGGCAGGGACCACCCACGGAGTTCTGTTGCTCAACAGCAATGGCATGGATGTCATGTACAGCGGTGATAGGATAACGTACAAGGTGATTGGTGGGATTATTGACCTCTACATTTTTGCTGGGCCGTCGCCGGAGACGGTGATGGAGCAATACACGGAGCTCATTGGTAGGCCTGCACCCATGCCGTACTGGTCCTTTGGTAAGGTTTTTGTTTTTTGTTTGTTTTTTTCAGTTGCTGCTGTATAATAAATGTAGCTAGCTAGGATATAATGTTTAGAACCTCAAGTCGGTATGCGCATTTTGGGCATGTTACAATAGCCCAACAAACCAATTAGCAACCTCATTAGCAGCCCTTTGAGCTCTAGAAAAATAACACTTTTAGATTGTCCTGTGCAGCGGTGAGTTAAGACAACCAACAAATCTCACCGATTAATTTCCATTCTTTTCATAAATGTCACAATAAGGAATATTCTTGACAAGCCAAACCCATAGGGATCCAAATTATGGCTTTTGCTTCTTCTTGACAGAATAAAAGTAATTAAGAACCATCTCTCTGCAACCAAATCAACCGATGCTGCATGCAACAGGTTTGTGACATTGAATTAAGGATTTGCACAAATTATATCTCACCCCAATCTTTTGTTTTTGTTTTTGTTTTTGTTTTTTTTTTTATAAGTAAGAGAAATTTTATAAAAGATGAAAGTGCTCTTGAGGATACAGGGAGTACACAAAAGGACGCAAAAACAAAGAGAGCAAAAAAGACAAGAGAAACAAAAAAAAAAAAACACCCACAAAGACCCAACCACAGCAGAAAACCCAAAGCACCCCAACAAAAAACCAATATCCCTCTATAACATTACATCACAGCAACCCTCTTGCTTTTGCCCCGTGTAGAACCAAGACTCTTAGCATCATAATTAGTATCGCACTCACGGTTATGAAGTACTTCTTTATTCCCTTTAACCTTAGTAGTAGAGATTGGGACCTCGAGACGCTGCCCCTCAACCACTTGAGTCGTAACATCCAAAAAATCTTTTACGTTCCCCTTAAAGGAAATCCCCACAGTTTGAAGGTATAGCGCAACGTCGAACAGTGCCCCGAGAGAACTTACAACCTCTTCGGAAACACCATCCCTTGAAGATTCACCCACCTCAACCGGCGGGGAAGAATGGTTGTGCAGAAGAAGAGGCAAACATGTCGACAAAAGTTAACTGGATGCTCCCTAACTGCCACGGACTCCAAAGGTGGCGAAGGATGATGGCCCAATGGAGAAGGAGAGGCAATGATCGCCGCCAAAGACTCAGCTAACAAAAACTTGTTTAGCTGTGCATCCTTTTGTTTTCGAGAATACCTCATCACTGACTTAGACTCTGAAGGATAGATAGGCGTCCTAAACTCTGACATCACATGAAGCATGAGATGAAGCCGTTCACCCAACTCTTTTGCCCCTGAGGAGACACTAGGTAAAGCTGACCCACAGCCTGCTTTCCAAGCTTGGGGAGAAGCAGGAGAAACTTGCTGTGAAGAACACAAGACCCCTGAGAAGTCACAGACAGAAACTAGATATGGGGCAAGTAAACCTAGGGGTGTAAACCCGGAGCCGGTTCCAATAACCGGGAACCGGCTTTGGGGTCCCTGGTTATTGAAATTCAGTAATCGGCTCCGGAATCGGGTACCCCAGTTAACCGATGGTTACCCGGTTACCAAAACAACATAACATAAATAAAATAATAGGAAAAAAAAAACACTGCAAATCAACAGATCTACAAAAATCTAGCTATATATAGAACATATCTACCAAAAAACCCAACAAAAAGAACAGATCTACAAAAAAAAAAAAAAAACTAGCAAATAGAATAGATCTACAAAAAAAACCACCAAGATTACTCCAAAAATCGGTGAACGCATTGAATGGCGGGCTGATGGTGTTGACAACACGGTGGGCTGTAGATCTATCGGCTGAAGAAAAAGATCAAGAAGAAATGAAGAAGACCATCAAGAATAAATGAAGAAGATGAAGAAGAAATGAAGAAATAAACGCACTAAGCAAAGTGAGTGAAAAGTGAAAAGGAAGAATTAAGAATTCAAGAGAAGGTGCTTAAGTGAGTGAAAATTGAGTGAAAAGTGGATAGCAAGGTGGACAGCGAGGTGGTCCTAGCCCAAAGAAAAAGCACATGTACAATATATATATATACACCCGAAGTCGGTTACCCGGTTATAACCGAGTGTCTAGGAAATTAATAACCGGTTCCGGCTCCGGGTACCTAGTTATTTATAACCGGGTACCAAACCGGTTTCCCAGTTTCCGGTTACCCAGAGTCGGTTAGTGCCCGGAGCCGGTTATAACCGGTCTGGAATTGCACCCCTAAGTAAACCAAGGCCCTGGTCAACAACTCACCCGAAGAGAGGGGAGGGACCAGTGAAGAAGGTGCTAGAGCCAATCTCTAATATGCTTCTTCTCAGTCCCTTTCCTGGTTGAAATTTACATCTCATTCCTTGATTTATAGTGATGGAAGAAGTCACAGTAATCGTGCTCAACAGTATCAAATTATTAACAGAAGCACATTCCTTCTAGGACTCAGTCAAAAGCTATGCTCATATAATCATATCCAGCTTCAATGTTAAGGCATATGAGTTTCATCTCTTACACACTCTCAAAGCATGAAAGGGCTTATGTGCCACAATTATATTTTCTTCCATTTGCTTGTATGGAACAATTGTCGACCGAAGTGGATACATAATTGAACTTTAAAATTCTTTTCATTTTGATCGCCTTATAAGAGAAATAAACAAACTAATAGGGCCAACTTGAGAGATAGTCTAGGACCTTTTTACTTTAGGGATACGAGCAATCTTACTTTAGTTTAGCTCTATAAGGAGGTACAATTTTGGAAGAAGCCTTAGATTGGCTGCACCAAGTTATTCCCTATTGAAAATATAAACCAAACTCCAAACAGCACCTAGAAAGAGGGAGGGGGAGGGTGGGGGGGGGGGGGGGGTGAATAAGTTTATGCCAATAATATGTGGAACTTAAAAATTAACCATGATATAAACAATTACCAAATATTATGAAAGCAATAAATCAATCAACACAAGTAATTTGGTGATGAAATTGAAACTCTTTGAACTTCAAAGAGAAAAACCACTCTGGGGTAGCCAACCCAGAAATCAATCCACTATAAAAGAATAAAGGTTAAAAAAAGTTCACACTTACAAATCCTTTGAAGTTGATACTCTCTTGCATAAGACAAGTGACCCACTTGACTTCTACCGCAGTAGCCCACTAGAGCCTCTTGAAAATTATTCTACTTGATCTTCTTTACCGGCATTCTGATAGGCTTCAGTTGTTCTTGATGAATGGTTGTGGTTTACAATAAAGACTCTAAGAGAGGTGCACTTGAGAGCATAAAAACCTAAACTTTGTCTCTTTGAACATGAAGGAAAAGACACTTTTTTTTTTCTCTGGACATATTGCCTCCAATCATTACAAAATTTGTGCTTAGAAGTCTCCTTAAATAGACTTCAAGAGAACATAGTTCTAGTTGGAATAGGATTTCAGCAAGATTTCCCCAGATTTTCGGGCTTATATTTCTGGGAGATTTCGGCATATCAAACATTCGAATTAGGAAAAATCTTGTTCTAGAGAGATTTGTCACATTTTGAGTTAGCTTTCTAATGCCGCTGATCTCACCCCAATCCGATACTTGAGCCGAAAGTTATGGTCACAATACTAAGATGTGCGTAGAATGACTCTCAATTTGAAATTGAATAAAATCCGATTTTAACTCCAATTAATGAAATTTCGATTGGCTCATTTCATGTCTTCTAATTTGGGTTGGATTAGCCCACTTGAATTTGAGTCCATCATGATGTCTTGTATAAACGTTTTCACCGACGTAATGCATAGACTAAAACTTACAACTAAATATGTTTAGACATTGATTTTGCCAACACTAAAAACCTATCAAACTCCCCATTTGGCTATTTGGTAACAAAACCCAATTACAACAAAATGTTGATGTCAAAAACTCTAAACCCAAAACCCAACATAAACCTAGTAAAACACAAACTAGGCTTGTTGTATAGGATAGATGTTGGGGAAATGGGGTGATTCCTTTAGAGGATTGTTTGAAAGAATGATGTGGATTGTATAAGCAACTGGTTCCTCTACATTAAATGTAGAGCTAATACTAGAATTAGGTGGAACATCAATGACAAACACATTCAGTCTGGCCCATTGCAACATTTTGAAAGGCTCGACACTATGAGCTTGAAATTTTCAAATGGATCCAAGTAGAAACTATTCAAATCTAATATGGACCATGACTTAATTCCCTATGTTCAATTCATTGAAATGCTTACGTAAATCAACTTCAATTTTATATTGGCATGAGTTGGTTGAATTTGGTTTCTAGTCTCATTATGCAAATCATGACCATGTCGTGCAGATGCTTTGTCTGACTTAGAAATTTTAGCATGCTGGGACATCAAGAAAATGTCTAAAGGTCACCTAGGTTTATAACAATGCATAACTTCAAATGGATTCACGCCTATAGACCAACAAGATCATAAAGTAGGTTGGTAAGGTCAGAGAAATTGACAGCCTTAAGGGTGCTTGAGAGTCTGAAACTTTTCTCTTTTGGTGGCTCCTTTTGAAAGTTCATAGAAAACTCTTTAGGTTTTTTGGACGCACGCCTTACCATACCCACTCTAAGTATTTCAAATGTGACGTCCCACATTGCATGGGCATGGGAATGAGAATGTGCTTATATATATATTCACTCTTCTTAACACAATATATTTTAAAATCGTGATGACCATGAAGCTATTAGAACTCCGCAGTTAAGTGTGCTTATGCGAGAGTAGTACCAAGATGAGTGACCTCTTGAGAAGTCTAGCTCATGGGAGCCAAAAGCGGACATTATTGTATTGTTAGAGGTGTGTCGTTACAAATGGTATCAGAGCCATTGCCTAGCTTGAGATGGGAGGAGCGTGCACAAGCCCATAAGTATCGCCAACGGGTATTCGTTGGGACGTCATAAGGGTCGCCAGCGAGGATGCTGGGTCCCAAGAAGGGGTGATTGTGATGTTCCACATCGCTTGGGTATGGGAATGAGACTATGCTTATGTGTGTACTCGCACTGTTCTTGACACAATATATTTTAAAGCCGTGATGGCTATGAACCTATTCAAACTCTACAGTTGAGCGTGCGCATGCGAGAGTAGTACCAGGATGTGTGACATCTTGGGAAGTCTAGTTTGAGGGTGTCAAAAGCGGATAATATTGTGTTGTTAGGGGTGGGTCGTTGCATCAAGACTATTCTCTAGCTGACTTATTTGAAATGAGGTAGCTCGAATGCAACCTAGATGGTTAGGATTGTCTGAGCAATCATTTAAATCCTCGAACTCATTAGGGTTAGGCTTACAGATTTGTGTTTCAACGCCATTTTCTTCACTCACATACTCCTCCCCACCAATGACAAGGGTTTTGTTGGTATAGTTAAAGGCAACATGACCGAAACCTAGACATTTGAAGCACTAAACCCTGGAATGCATCTTGTGGGGTTCACTAGTTGCTCCCTTACCTTTTTCTTCCATAACAAGCGAAGCACCACTAGGATTGGGTTTCAAAGGTGGAGGTCCTAGCAAGGAATTACTATTCTTAGACTGAGACTTGGTGGTTGTGTCCCGAGTTTTAGTGTGCTTTGTGAATTCATTCAGTATTCTATTTGCATACTGATGTGGGTTGCATCCTACTTATGGTATATGTTGATGATATTGTAATTATAGGGAATGACTCAAGTGGTATTGCTAGATTGAAACAATTTTTGTACCATCAATTTCATACCAAAGACTTATGTAAACTTAGATACTTCCTTGTTATAGAGGTTGCTAGGTCTCGAGAAGGTATTAACCTCTCTCATCAGAAATATATGTTAATTATTTGTTAGATGAAACTAGAATGTTGGATGTACAACCTATTGATGTTCATATGGATCCAAATCATAAACTTTTAAAAGGCATGGGGGAGTAATTTGAAGATCCTAGTAGCTATCATCAATGCTGGAAAACTAAATTATCTGACAATTATTAGACTAGATATTTCGTATGCAGCCAGTATAGTAAGTCAATTCTTAGAGACCCCTAGAGTCAATTTTTAGACTCGTAAGTTCGTTATCAGATTCTGAGGTTTGGGTTGTGTTGTTGGGGGTGTCTTCTTGTAGTTTATGGTGGGTTTCAAGGGTGAGGGTGGGGTGTTTTTCTTTGGTGGTTGTTTTGGGCTTTTGTGGGTCTTTGTTTCATTTTTGTTATCTTTCTAGGTGTTCCTATTGTATACTTCCTGCGTACTTGGGGGGGCATTATGCTTTTAATAAAATTTGGCATTACTTATAAAAAAAAAAATTATGAAGTGGAGCAATCAACTTGTTGTTATGTTTACAAAGTCATTTGTTTGAAGCTGTGCTTATATATATATATATACAGTATGATGTATCAGAAAGGCAGAGCAATTTTTAAAGAGAAAATTTCCACCGAGAATACTCTAGCCTTGTATCCCTTCTTTTCATTCTAGAATTACAGTCTTTTTGTATCCGAATCATTCAAGCTATTGTAATCATTACTCTGTAAGTTTTTTAAGTTTTATAAAAATGTTTATCTGCTCATCTCGATTTCTATTATATGAATCTCCATTATTATATGTTGAATTTGAAGTATATATATATATATGAATTACCTGCAATGATTGTGACTCTCTTTTGTAATTTCCCATTTCATTTACATTCTATAACAAATTTTATTCTAGTGTATAAACTTGAGTCCAGATTAAGATTTGACCTACAATGTTTTTATTATGATAAAACTTTATAATAATGCTCACCCACTTGGTGATTGTTGTCTATATGTAAAGGATTTCATCAGTGTCGATATGGTTACAAAAACGTTTCTGATGTTGAAGATGTGGCTGCTGGCTATGCAAAAGCTGATATACCACTTGAAGTTATGTGGACAGATATTGATTACATGGATGGGTATAAGGATTTTACTCTAGATCCCATCAACTTTCCCTTGGACCAAATGAAAAAGTTTGTTGACAATCTTCACCAAAATGGCCAAAAATATGTGCTCATCTTGGATCCTGGTACATTGTACTAGACATGTAATTGTTTTCTTTAGCTGAAACCTCTCTCTCTCTCTCTCTCTCTCTCTCTCTCTCAATTGATGTAACAATGTATTAGTTTACAGGTATTAGTGTGAATAAGACATCTGGAACCTACATTAGAGGGATGCAAGCTGATGTCTTCATAAAACGTGATGGTGTCCCTTACCTTGGTGAAGTTTGGCCTGGCCCAGTCCACTTCCCTGACTTTTTGAATCCAGTCAGTGAAGCATTTTGGGGTGGTGAGATAGAAAGGTTTCGAGATATTCTTCCCCTTGATGGTCTTTGGCTCGACATGAATGAGATTTCCAACTTTATAACTTCTTCTTCTAGTCCAAATTCTTCTTTTGATGACCCTCCGTACAGAATTAATAATTCTGGAGTTTCGCGGCCCATTAATAATAAGACTGTCCCTGCAACATCCTTACACTTTGGTAACATTACAGAGTATAATGCCCATAACCTATATGGACTCCTAGAATCCAAAGCCACTAATGCAGCCTTAGTCAATGTGACTGGTAAAAGGCCATTTATACTTTCTAGGTCAACTTTTGTTAGTTCTGGCAAGTACACAGCGCACTGGACTGGAGACAACGCTGCCTCATGGAATGATTTGGCATACACAATTCCAGCAATTTTGAACTTTGGGCTCTTCGGAATTCCTATGGTTGGGGCAGATATCTGTGGTTTTTCTGGAAATACAACTGAAGAACTCTGCGGGCGTTGGATTCAGGTAAAAAAATGATCTTAATTCACAAAAACAAGTAGACATTGTATTATTATGTTTGGTTTATCTAGATTTTGATATGAGTATTTTACATTTTTGTAGTACTTGGAAGGAGCGTATGCCTTCTTAGTTTGTGAAACTTTTTTTTCCCCTCTATTATCTTTTGATATGAGTGTTTTAGATTTCTTAGTACATGGAAGGAAGACATGCCCTATGATTTTGTGAGACATTTTCCCCCCCAATTTTATACTTTATTTTGTGTTGCTTTGTTTTATTTATTTGTTGAAATGATACGAATGTTACACTTCCAACGTTTCAATTAATATTGGTGGTTAATTTATGTATGTGTATGTACACGCTCATGTTTGTTTGTCTTTCTGGTTTTTTATTTCATTTTGTTGAAACAAATGTCCAGTATCTTTACGAAGGCGCTGAGAAACAAAGTGATAATCCTTGAAGCCTGAGTGCCTTTATACGGAATTAAGGAAAAGTGGTGCTTATTATTTTATAAAACATCTAATATTAGTATTTGATCTGATTGTAGCTAGGGGCCTTTTATCCGTTTGCAAGAGATCACTCAGAGAAGAATAGTATTCGTCAAGAACTCTATCTATGGGATTCAGTTGCGGCAACAGCTAGGAGGGTGCTGGGGCTTCGCTACCAGCTTCTCCCCTACTTTTACACACTAATGTATGAAGCACACCAAAGAGGATCCCCCATTGCAAGGCCTCTTTTCTTCTCGTTCCCTCAAGATATCAACACTTATGAAATCAGTACACAATTTCTGATTGGTAAAGGCGTAATGGTCTCACCAGCATTAAAGTTAGGAGCACTTTCAGTTGATGCATACTTCCCCACAGGAAACTGGTTTGATCTCTTCAACCACTCAAATTCATTGAGGGTTAAATCAGGCAAATATATCAAGCTCAATGCACCACGTGATCATATAAACGTGCATGTTCGGGAAGGCAATATTCTGGCCATGCAAGGAGAGGCAATGACAACACAAGCAGCTCGGAAGACTACATTCAAACTCTTGGTGGTGGTGAGCAATAGTGGTAATAGCACCGGAGAAGTTTTCTTGGATGATGGAGAGGAAGTTGAGATGGGAGGAAAGGGAGGGAAGTGGAGCTTAGTGAAATTTTATGGTGGAAAACTAGGGAGTAATGTATCAGTTAGTTCAAAGGTTGTGAATCGAGAGTTTGCTTTGAGTCAAAAGTGGATCATAAATAAAGTCACTTTCGTAGGGTTGGAGAAGGCCAAGAGATTTAAGGAATATGAAGTAGAAACTAACTTGAAGGGAAAATCAATTATAAAGGTTAGCTTGGATAGCTCTGGGCAGTTTGTTATCATTGAGGTCTCAAAACTATCGCTACTTATCGGACATGAATTCAAGTTGGAGCTGAAGCTTCCAAGGTTTGTGAGTGAAGTCTAAAGAGAATAATTATAATTATGGGCATATTGTTATTGTTCGCCAGAAAGTGTTGTAGACAATAAATTGCTTCAAGCATATGAATGTTTTATTCCAATAAATAACTGTTTAACTTGAAAGTGTTGTAGACAATAAATTGCCTATTTCGTTAGCTTTTCTTACTTGTACTCCTGCCATACTCAATGAGTAATGCTAGAAGTCTCTCTTGTGTTTTTCAATAATGATGTGGTTTTTAAAATCATCAATGGGCATGTAATTGATCATTATTGAATTTTGATCAAATTGTGATTTTAAAAGTCATCTCATTATTTGAAGGACACAAAAATGATTTTTAGAATTTCTCATGCTCAATTGGTAACATTTATGTTTGTAATTGAGTACAAATATGAAGATCATGGAACATGTTCTTAAGCCCAAAAAGGAAAAAGAAAGAAAAAAAGAAGAAGGAAAGCTCAAATTAAGTCTTAAGTGTGAGGTGAACTTTGATCTCAGGTCTTCAATACGATACCTAGAGTGTATACCAGCTTAATTAGTATAATGTATCACCTTCACACCCCCCCCCCCCCCCCCAAAAAAAAAAAAAGAGAGAGATAAAAGTATCAGCTTCTTTAATTGAAAATTTGAAACCTTCCGGGCTTATTTGATAAATCTTTTTTAGGTGAATTTTTTTTTGAATAGTAATAAGAAGTTATTGATGTGATATAAAGTAAAAAGAAAAAGTGAAAAAGTTTTGTTTTGTAGTAGGTATTTTTATTTGACTAATAATAAAACGTGATTAATGTGATATAAAAAGTAAAAAAAAAAGTTAGAATGTTTTGAAGTTGATTTTTTTTAGGAAAAAGTGAGGGTGGAGGCAAAACTTTTGCCAAACAAGCTCAGACCATGTTTGTTAATAAAGTCAACAATGGATGAAGCAACATTTATTTTTGACAAAAATTTCTTATAAACTTGGTTATAAGAGTTTTTTTTACAAATCAGCCTTTATGTAACAAGTCTGTCACTTTTCCTGTATTTTTCTTATTGTAAACGCAAAAAAGGTTGAGTTTGTATTGATTGATGAAGTGAATTTATTGTAATATAGATGATAGAATGGAATAATACTGATAGACTGTATTGAATTCTTGAATGAAATGAATACAACAACTGAGCCAATTTGAGGTTAGCTAACCTCCTTCTACAAGATCTAAGAGCCTAAGCTATTTAAGACTAATGGACTAATCTATTTAACATCAAAGTTATGAATGAATGAAAATACAAAAGAGTGTGCCTTTTATTCTATAGCCCACTTGCATGATAGCTCAGCCCAATGCAGTTATAACTAATTCATAGCCCACTTGCCAAAAGCCCATGTGCTTAAAACCCATTTACACTAAGCCACTCAATACTTGTCTCGTAATCCATCTTACATGTAGACATGTGATAATACTCATTCCTTCAAAAGCACCTTGCCCACAACGTGCGCTTTAAAGAAAGAAAGCCCATTTGTGTATAACAAGAAAAATCCTCCATTTTGTAGCCTTTCCATTGCTTTGGATCCTCTCCACTTCATTTGGCCGGCAAGTTTAAGTAGAAGGGCAAAATTGTCTTTTTAAAAATTGTCCAAAATAATATAAAAAGACAATTTGGCCTTTATTTTAATACTAATTGGCTCCTCTCTGGCTCAAATGAATTGGAGAGGATCCTTGTCCCTTTTTACTCATACAATTCCTTTGACAATTCACTAACCAAGGCAAAGAAATTAGAGTCATAAATCTGTCTATTTGTTTAAGGCTCAATCAAAATATTAATTGCAATAAAGAATGGCTATACAAAAATAAGTGTCATATGCGACACAAGCCATATATAAAAGACTATGCAAAACTACGGACTATCGTTAAGCCTAACACATACAACCGTCGCAACAAGCTTCAATAGTAGTACCCTAAATAAAATGCCATTCGGTTATCATCAACATCAGCATTACCTGCAGCCAAAGCATCAACATCTACATATTCGTGGTGGTAGCCACATTCACATAGGTGAAAGTATGAGTTCACTAACTCAGTAGTATAAAACTCCCTGGGTTTTCATAATGAGCCAACTCCTTTATTTCTATCTTATGTTTACGGTAACGATTATTTTGTGGATTGATAGTTTTCATAAAAGGTTTCGTAGCCGATAACGTAAGCAATGGCATTTGGTTCATAAATCAATAATTTACAATATACACACCATTACATATATATCATGTCACTCAGATATATTCGTATACAAGCTCTCAAACCTTTGGAAAAATACATGCATACGGATATAGCTAAGGAAATAACTGACACTATGTCTCTGCTTTTTGCGCATACAAGTCATCCGGACCTTTTGTGGGGAATTCTAATATACGCATACTCCCAAACAGGACATTATAGGAAAACAATGGATAAAACATTACGGCATTACATGTATACAATTCTTTAGAACATTTGGGAAATACGAGTATTGATGTGCAAATTTTAATACTCGCAAGCGCACGAATCGTTTGCAATATAGTGTATGTGCAAGTGCGAGATCGTATCCACAGGGAATTGCGTTTCAAAAATTAATTTCTATTTAAACTAATTCTATTTTAACCTAGTTCCGAATTTGGTGAATGATAGAAAAATAAAATAAAATAAAGGGACAAGAAAAGAGAAATGTACTAAGGTTTTAGAATCCACACCCACCAAATCACAGCAACACATTCTCATGTTCGTTAATACACATCCGAAGTTCTCACCGTAAAAATCTTATGAATGTTCTACTATGCTTCAAAAATTAATTAAATCATTCAATGAATCCGTTCTTTTGCACAAATCACAAAAGATATCCGGTTTTTAACCAAATCATCAAATGTATCCGTAGAACGAAACACAATGAATATCCAATATTTTGATAAACGAAAAATCCAAGCAATCAATTAAATGAGACTATTCTCAAATCATCACTTGTATCCGGAAATCACAAGAGATACCCAAGTATTCATCTCAACAATTGAAAAGAAGTAGAATTTTGGAAATATTAAATCTAATTAAATCGGATGGTATACACTCACATAAAAATATAATTGCTCTTCAAAGGTGAGGTTTCATCCTCAACCTTAGTTGAAAATATTAGCTACTCATGGATAAAAATAACTACTACTTAAAACATTAAATTAAAAGTATAAAAATCAAAGAGTTACAAAAGGAAAGAAATAAGCTACAAGAAGGAAAGAAGCAAGAAGGAGAGAAGCAGAGAGGCTCACGCCTCTACTCCCCCACTCTCCCCCTCTTACAAGGGAAAAACATGATATTTATAAGTCCTAGGTCTGACTTGCTACGGAAAGAAATTGGTGTTGCCGAGCTTGGAAATTTACGCGTGAAATCGGTGCTCTCTTATCTTTACATTCCACGTGATTTGTGCTGAAATGTGCTCTCTTGTCTTCACGTGATTTGTGCTGAATCTTGTCTTGATTTGGTGCACATGTTTGGAAAGAGATTGCTGTCCAGCAGCTGGTCAAGGTGGACAGGTGCGGAGTGGTCTTGGAGAAGCTGTCCAAGTTGCAAGTGCTGTCCAGGTGTGATTCGAAGAGCTGCTGTCCAGCAGCTTTTGCTGCAGGTTTGGTGCCTCACGTGTTTGTGCTGCTGGAGCAGTTTTTGAGAGAATTTTCCAGCCCATGCTTAGGCCTTTATGCTTTATTACTTTTCTTTTTCTTCTCCTCTTTTCATTCACGGATTTGCCTTCTTTTCTTTCACAAAGTCCATGCTAGGTGTTGCAAAGTCTTGATGGTGGGGTCACATGTCTCTCTTTTGTCTTCACGTGATATAATCAGCCCTGTGCCTTTCGGTGCTGCAGGTTTTCCCCAAAGTCATACAAAATCCAATCAAAGCAGGAAAAGACAAACTCCAAATTTGCACAGATTTGCGCACTTTTATTGTGGGGCAATTTGGGCATAGTATAAGTCTGAAATAGAAAAAACCTATTTCAGACTTATTTGTTGAATTTTTCATGAGCTTTCCAACGCCACCAAAATCAACGCAATCCGATTTTCGAGTCGAAAGTTATGAAGAAAATGACATGCATGACTCAAGGATTTTTCCACTTTGTTTGAAATATTGGAATTTTGGACTTTTCCACTTTGTTGAAATATTGGAATTTTGGACGATTTTCTTCAATCTTTGTTGTCACTTGCTGCCCATTATGGAGACATGTGCTTGACTTGGTTCCCACAAATTGATTTGCACCTTCCTTGCATCTTCACGTCAAATCCACAAAAATAACAACATTATTTCTCAAAGACCTGCAAGACACTGAAATACCAAAACTAACAAAAAGTATTTAGAAAATAACAAAGCTAAAGGTTTAACTAATGTAAATTAAGGGGTCCAAATATACACTTTTTGGCACTCATCAAGTATACATTCACACCCAACATTAAATCACAAGGAAGCATTCAACATAACATTTCGGTTATATACGCATACAGTTCTTCTGAACCTTTGGGGAATACAAGTATACGTATACTCCCAAACATTACATCTCATTAAATCAATCAACATCATAACTCGGCCTCACACGCATATGTGTCATTCTGAACCTTTGGGGAATACAAGTATACGTGCACTCCAAATACATGACATCTCATAAAACACATATGCAATCTAGTTGATTATCACTATACAATCCCATTCAAACTCATATGCATACTAATATGTCTAGCATGAAATACTTTACTAAAACATGTCACACACCATCATGTTATACATGCCCTTGTTCTATTTCTTGGTTTCTAGTGCCTGCAAGACTTCAATCCCAGGACTTGTTTATGATGCCGTAGAACTGTATACCCATCGATTTTACACTTGCTTTGCCAAGATGTCTTTCAACCAGGGTCTTGCATTCAGTGTTCATGATTTCATACATGCTAGTGCTTCCACACCATCTATGCTATGGGTATATGCTTTCACACTTATGCAACTCATATCATCTCATGCTTTTCTTAATCTTTCTATCATAACATGCATTCTTAACTTCTCATAAAGCACATAAAATACAATTCAATCCATATATTCTCAAACACATTTTAAAACTCATAAACATCATCAAATCAACTTTTTAGCATAATTGAAGACATTGAAAGCAAATCACAAGCATGTATCATACTAAAATATCATTGGCTCGCATTTATAAAATCATAACATTTTCTCATCGTAAAACATAACATCTTTTCTCAGTGAGTAAAATACTCACTTTGGTTGCTTGACAATTTGGCTATGAAGGAATCCTCCATGTAATCCCCGCAATGTATTATTGTATAATACATTGCGATGACACATTAATACTAACACATAACATTTCTAATTCTAAATTCCCACTTAACTCTTAAATTGTTTGTTACTATTTTGGCCTCATTCTATGTTTTGGACAAAATCACTTGTATGTGAAAAGATGCTGTAAACAGTGATTTCCTATTCAGAGCACTCTCAGAAGACTTTGTACTGCGAAGATTTCGGTTCTCTGTCAGCTGTTCGGATGATCGAGCCATCCCGTCCGGACGGCCATCTGACCACTGTTCCATCCGTCCGGACGACATGCCATATCGTCCGAACGCCAGTCAGACCTAGCATCATCCGTCCAGATGACGTGCATTTCCGTCCAGACCCTCCACTGTGTCGAGAAGGTTCTATCCAGCTTGCATCCATTCAGACGTTTCAGCAGCACGTCCGGACGCCTCTTGGTACTTGACCAGTCTTAGATTCTTTCCAAGTTCCGATAAAGGAAAGATCGTTCAACCGTCTGGACAATGTGGTATCCCGTCCGGATGCGCGTCTCCGTAAGGCAAGAATCGCAATTCAAATATCACTGTTCGGATGTCTGTCAGTCTTGGTCCGGACGCGAGTGCAACTAATATGAAAATTGCCGATTCGACTTCAACCGTCCGGACGACTACCTCTCATGGTCCGGACGTGCGCATAGCAGATATGGAATTTGCGTGTTGAAGTTCAGCCGTCCGGACGCTTATCCTCCATGGTTTGGACGCGCGAAGCCTTATAAGGAAATTACTTGCAGCGGACATGCGACCGTCCGGACGATGTACCATTACGTCCGGACGCGGCTCTTAAATAGGAAAGATTTCTCAGCGAAATTTTTAGAAAATCCTGTCGCACAGTTGTCCGTTCGGACGGTCCATATCCACCGTCCGGACGGCACTCAGCTATATTTTGCCTGATGCTCATTTGAGCCCCCAGCCTATAAATAGAGGCCCCATGGCATTGAGAACTGCAAGAATTCGGTATTGAATTCCACAACTGCTCAGAGACGTGATATTTACTCTGAAGCCATTTCAAGTGTGCTGTTGCTATGCTACATCTGAAGTCTATCTTAGGGGTTAGCCCTAAGGTAAAGGATTCCATTGAAGACCCCTTCAGGTAGGAGACCTGGTTGGGAAGCGTTCGTGTTGGGTTATACATCAGAGAGCAAGGTACGACCACTGCATCGGGTATATCTGAGTGTTACTATCTTGTATCTAGCTTTGTCTTCTGAATAGTGGAATTCCTAGGTTTGGCTGCCCCGGAGTGGTTTTTCTCTTGGTTGAGTTTCCATTTCGTCAACAAAAATCTTTGTGTCTTTTACTTTCCGCTGTGTTTATTTTTGTTGACACTTTGCGCACACACTTGTCGTTTTATTTAGAAGTCAAATTTCAAATTTCAATTGGTATCAGAGCTTGGTACACTCTGTGTAGATTTAATTCTTGAGTGTTATTTCTTTTTGACTTCTATATTATGTCTCAAACTCTTAATTCTGTTCCTGCCTTTGATGGTACAAACTATGGCTATTGGAAGGCACGTATGCGTTTCTTTTTGAAATCTATTGACTGTTGGGGTATTGTTGAAACTGGTTGGACTAAACCAGAGGATGCAACACCTGAACTAGCCCCTTAAAAGAACGCACGCCTTTCCAATGATAAAGCCCTCCATGCTCTATGCCAAGCACTTTCACCATCTGAATTTGCAAAGATTTCAAACTGCGAATCAGCCAAAAAAGCATGGCAAATCTTGGAAACAACAATGAAGGCACAAAACTTGTTAAATCTGCCAAACTTCAAATGTTGATTTCGAGATTTGAAGAAATTAAGATGTTGGAAGAAGAGACTTTTGGAGAGTTTTACTCCAAGATGAGTGACCTGAGGAACTCCATGGTGAGTCTTGGGAAACCTATCTCGGATGTAAAACTCATCTGAAAAATTCTAAGATCTTTGCCTGAGCGTTTCAGGATCAAGGTGACTAGCATTGAGGAAAGCAAGGATCTTGAGGAAATGAAGATTGAAGAGCTGGTAGGATCTCTTCAAACATATGAGCTGTCTCTACCCCCAGTCAAAAAGTTGAAGACCATTGCCCTAAACGCTTCCAAGAAGAAGGTAGAAGCCCCATCTGAAGATGACTCTGAGGATGAAGAAAAAGCCGTGGCTATGTTAGCCAAGAATTTCAGAAGACTAATGAAAGATGATCGGTTTAAGAAGAAGTTTTCTGAAAGAGTAAAGAAACCTCCCAGAGAAGCTGAACCTGAGGAAGAAGAGAAGAAAGACCCCAGAGGACCCCGATGTTTTGAATGCTCAGGCTTTGGGCATATCCGGGCCGATTGTGGGAATCTTAAGAAGGGTAAAGGGAAAGCATACAACGTGACTCTCAGTGATGAGTCAGAAGAAGACGTTCCAGAGTCTGAAAAATTTCTGGCCTTTGTAGCCCCACATGTTGAAGAAGAAGACTCGTATTACTCGGAGCATAGTGATAATGAGGAAGAGCTCAAGGAAGCCTACAAGACACTCTACCTAGAGTATGAGAAGCTGAGGGAAGGCTGTAAATAGCACCTCTTTGATCTGAATAGCCTACAAACTGAAAAGAGTTCATTGCTGCTTAGAATACAAGAGCTTGAGGAAAAACTACTAGAGACACAGCTCCAGTTGGAGAGAGTCACTAATGAGAAGCTGACTCGTATACTGTCTATCCAGAAGAGCCCAACTGACAAGACTGGTCTCGGGTATTTAGCTTCCTCCTCTGATGCTCCTTCTTCCTCAAAGACTGTGTTTGTGAAGTCTACAGTCTTAGAGCCTCCTCCCACTGTTGAAGATAAAGGGAAGGACAAGGTCAACGATGATGTTCCAGGCACTCAGGAGCCTCATTCCATTAGAAGACCTCCTATATGCCACCACTGCGGTTTAAGTGGGCATGTTCGTCCTCAGTGCTCCCTCCTAAAAGAACAAAAGGCCAAAGCTAAGAAAGAAGTGCCCAGACAAGCTCATCATGGCACTAGACTTGAGGCCCAGCATCAGACTCCATGGCATCAGGCACCTTATCAAGCACCATGGAGACAAGCACCAAGGCATCAAGCTCGTCAATATCAAGCACCTAGGTCTCATGCGCCTTGGGTCTAGGCATCTCAACATCAGTGGCCTCAGCAACGATTTGCACCGGCCAACCACCTTAGAAGACCACAGAAGGTGGAAGCCGATCAACATCACAATGAGCCACCTATCTGGATGCAAAATATGATGGAGTGGATGATGACGTCTTACCAGCAACCACCCACAAGAAGGCAGGCTTGGATTAAGAAGGATCGTCACCCCATGAGGGGGAATAGACGCACCTAGCAGGTTTGGGTGTTCATGCCTAGGATTTGGTTCCTAATCCTATGGCATCAGGTTTGATTGCTTATTTTGCTGTTATATTTGCAATCTAGGAACCAGTGGTACTTTGCTTTTGCCCCCTATATTTTGTTTGGAGAGCTTTGCAGGTGTTTATTAGGGAAGACAGAAAAAGCAGGTCGAGCGACTGTTTTTCTGTACTGGCATCATCAAGTTTGATCTTGCCTTGCATATGATGTTTTTCCATATTGCATTTTTTTTTCTTTTATAATAATAATAAAAAAAAAATTTGGGGAGAATTTCCAGGATAATTTTTTCCTTGGCTTATCAGATAATTGCATGTATTTTCTCTTGATATCTCAATTCTTTGGGTACTAATTTACTTTGCTTAAATATAATTGAGAGTTTCTGACTATAATTTGTCTAGTGTTTTCCTGTTTATGCAAAAATTTGGATAGCTTCTTTTCTCATGCGATGAAAAATGTGCACTATCCACAACTTCCCTATAAGGTACATCTTTCCTTCTCTGACTTTTTGTTTCTAGAAATTCTGGATAAGAGAAGAAGTTTTTTTTAAGATGACCAAATTGACCATATGCTAGTTGAACCTAGCACCTATAAACTCTGGCATTCCCTTTAGTTTGCAGCACCGTAAGAAACAAGCTGTTAATCATGTGATTTCTGTGTTTTTGAGTATATATTCACTGCTTATGTGCTACATTTGCTGTATGCCTTGCCCTCTACGTGCAAGTAAAACATTTACATTGTCCTTCATGATACAAGTATATCATTTAGGTGCTGCATCTCAGGGGGAGTGTATCAGATGAGGGTGGCTAGGCCCTAGTAAGTTATAAGGTTTGACTTTTGGCTTATCTTCCATTTATTTTCTCTCTTGTCTAGAAAATCTGGTTACTCTCTGTCATGTCATCGAAAGTCTTACCTTGATGGTTTCTGTCTTCACACACACACGCATTGCATGAGTTGAGTTGGCTAGTTGAATTTTGCATATGTAGGAACTTATTTGTGCTGCTTAATTTCTCAACTCTCTCTTATATCTCTACTGAGTATTGAGATGCTCTCTGATTGTGTTATCAGTGGTTTATACATGCGTGTTTTGAAACTGACTTGGAAAAATTTGATTTCTGTGAATTTTCCTCAGTTTTCTGTTGTTTTAGTATGGAGCGTCCGGATGGTCTCTATTGGCGTCCGGACGGATAAGAGTCCGGACGGTACTCTCTTGGAGTCCGGATGGGAATGGAACCCAATCGTTCGGACGAGACTTGCTTGCGTCCAGACGCACGTGGCAACCACCGGGCAAATGGTTAGTAAAACCGTCCGGACGCGCGCGACCTGTCTGCTTGTTCCCAATGCAGCGCGCGTCCGGACGAAGTTATTGCACCATCTGGACGGAGACCCCACAGAGGCTATATATACCCCAGAATCGCCATTCTCTCCCATACCCCACATAATCTACTCTTTGGCATTTTGTGAGTGATTGTTTTTGGTGTTTTTGGAGTAATTTCTTCCCTACTTGTCTTTTGTGCATTCTCACTTCATTCCAGGTATTTTTCTAGTCTCTTTCTCCTTCAGTTTATTTATTTTAAACTGTTAGAGATTTAATTTTGGAATGAAGTTGAAATTTTGTGATGCATATCTACTATATTGGGATTATTTTTACTAATGTTTTTAGGACTTAAGTGTGATAAATTCTGTTTTTATTTTAGCAAAAGTCCTCTTCACTGCTGTTATTCTGCCCAATATTTTTCATTACCTAACAAGATTATCATTTTGGATTTTTGTTGCAAATCTTGTTGGTTTCTTGTGTAGAATCATGTCTGCAGGCAGTCCACCGCGCAGGGTCCGTCAGAGGACTGTGGAAGATAGGGCTGCAATCCAGGCCAAGACTATGGACCGCACTGTCATTGTCGAGCGGAACATCATCCAACCTGATATCATGGTGCCACCACTGGATAGCATTCATGCCATTATATAGACATACAATTAGGGATATCTCCATAGCTGTGTCTGTGTGGTGTACACCAGACTGGTCAAGCTCTTCTACGCCAACCTAGAAGTGGTGCAGAACGATGATCGTGGATTGGTGCTTCAGTCCACCGTTGCTGGCCATATCATCACTGTTGATCCTCAGGTCATCAGTCACATCATTCGAGTCCCAGTGCTCGAGATTTCTGCCAGCCCATACAATGAGGTGGTGCTTCCTCCTTCCCTGGATGATCTCAGGGAATTCTTTCATGCCATTCCCCAAGGCGAGGAGCACTCTACCTCCATTAGGATTGGTGCCCTGTCTCCCTCCTACCTCATGCTGGCCAAGATCATTTAGCAGAACATCTGGCCTGTTGCTCGGCGCAGTGATCTGATCCTGAAACGGGCCCAGTTTGTCTATGCTGTTCACCTTCGCTTGCCTTTCTGCCTGTACAAGCATATTCTGGGTGTTATGTTGGAGGCCCGTGATGAGGGAAATGTTGGCCTCCCGTTTGGCTGCCTACTCATTCAGATTATCCTTCAGTCGGGAGTCAATGTCACAGGAGAACTGAAGATGAAGATCCAGCAGCCTATTAGCAAGCAGACCCTGATGAAGTCCAATGTGCAGCTGCAGAGAGATGACTCCGATGATGAGGGGCCCATAGCTGCTACCATGCCATTGGTTTTTCGGAGATGGCTTCATCCTCCCAGACCGTCTTGTCCCCTGAGCCGGAGGTCAACTATTCCCAAATCATGGAGGTCATTGCTGCCATTCAAGGGGGGATGAGCAGTATGTAGGTGACTATGTCTTCCATGCAGCAGGAGATACACTCCATCAACCTGCATGTAGAGCAAAACCTGCTGGACCTTCAGGAGTGCCTGAAGTTTCATCATCCTAGCAGCAGTGATGATGAGGATGATGCAGATAGGACTATACCTCTACCTGAGGATGTTTGATTCCCTTTTGATTTGTTTTTGTTATCTTTTTGTTTAAAACTTTTGGCTTATGTAAAACTGTTTAACTTATATTACTCTGTTTCCTGGGTCCTTCTGAGACCGTTAGGGGGAGTAATTTTTATTATAGTTGGTTTTTATTACTCTGTTTTACCCTTGATCCCTTTGTGACAAAAATGGAGAGTTCTTGTTTGGACCAGGAATGTATTTCCAAACCGGTCAAGTGATTTTTTGTCCCAGAATGGCCAAAAGGGGAGTTTGTTAGTATTTTGGCCTCATTCTGTGTTTTGGACAAAATCACTTGTATGTGAAAAGAAGCAGTAAACAGGGATTTCTTATTCAGAGCACTCTCAGAAGACTTTGCACTGCGAAGATTTCGGTTCTCTGTCAGCTGTTCGGACGATCGAGCCATCCCGTCCGGACGCCCATTTGACCACTGTTCCATCCGTCCGGACGACGTGCCATATTGTCCGAACGCCAGTCAGACCTAGCATCATCCGTTCGGACGACGTACGTTTCCGTCCGGACCCTCCACTGTGTCGAGAAGGTTCTATCCAGCTTGCATCCGTCTGGACGTTTCAGCAGCACATCTGGACGCCTCTTGGTACTCGACCAGTCTCAGATTCTTTCCAAGTTTCGATAAAGGAAAGATTGTTCAACCGTCCGGATGATGTGGTATCCCGTTTGGACACGCGTCTCCCTAAGGCAAGAATCGCAATTCAAATATCACCGTCCAGACGTCTGTCAATCTTGGTACGAACGCGAGTGCAACTAATATGGAAATTGCTGATTCGTCTTCAACCGTCCGGACGACTACCTCTCATGGTCCGGACGCGCGCATAGCATATATGGAAATTGCGTGTTGAAGTTCAACCGTCTGGACACTCATCCCCCATGGTCCGGACGCGCGAAGCCTTATAAGGAAATTACTTGCAGCGGACGTGCGACCGTCTGGACGCGGCTCTTAAACGGGAAAGATTTCTCAGCAAAATTTTCAGAAAATCCTGTCGGACAGTTGTTCATCCGGACGGTCCATGTCCACCGTCCGAACGGCGCCCAGCTATATTTTGCCTGACGCTTATTTGAGCCCCCAGCCTATAAATAGAGGCCCCTGGGCATTGAGAACTGCAAGAATTCGGTATTGAATTCCACAACTGCTCAGAGACGTGATATTTCCTCTGAAGCCATTTCAAGTGTGCCGTTGTTTTGCTACATCTGAAGTCTATCTTGGGGGTTGGCCCTAAGGTAAAGGATTCCATTGAAGATCCCTTCAGGTAGGAGACCTGGTTGGGAAGTGTTCGTGTTGGGTTACACGTCAGAGAGCAAGGTACGACCACTGCATCGGGTATATATGAGTGTTACTATCTTGTATCTAGCTTTGTCTTCTGAATAGTGGAATTCCTGGGTTTGGCTGCCCCGGAGTGGTTTTTCTCTTGATTGAGTTTCCACTTCGTCAACAAAAATCTCTGTGTCTTTTACTTTCCACTGTGTTTATTTTTGTTGACACTTTGCGCACACACTTGTCGTTTTATTTAGAAGTCAAATTTCAATTTTCATTGTTCAAGGACTAAAACCTATGGAAAACCCATAAATTTCTAGGGCTCCATTTAACAACCAATAACTTATAACATTAACCCATAAGATTATCTTAGGGTTAGACACAAAATTTATCAATTTAAAACACTTAGATAAAACTAGGGTTTTGGATCTTACCTTGATTTTTCATTGAAAGTGAAACCCAACACTTAGAGATAGCTAGGAACACTTCAAAACACACAATACCAAGGGGAAATTGAGAGATCAAACTCAAACTCTCAAAAATCAACACAAAATCTAGAAGAACTAAGATTTTCGGATTCGCTTCAAAACGATCGGTGACAACGTAGATCTTGTAGCAAAGATCATGTTTCAGGTATCGGATTTGAGTTTGGAAGTTTCAATCTACCGAAATCTAGAGTTTATAATCAAACCCTATGAGAGAGAATGGAGGGAAATCGTTTAGGAGAGAGAGAGAAATGGGGTAAGTGAGCTGGAGATACTCGCTCCAGCAACTTCAATACAAGCTTGTTCGGATAGGCGTGTGTGTGGTGCCTTATCGAGTAAGGTTGTCTGGACGCATAAATTGTCCGTTCAGACACGCATAAAAACTGGGACTTATTGGAAGTCCCATCTGTAGGCCATTTGAATATGACAGCAGACAACAACTTCATGCTAAGGCCGTTTGGACACAACCCAGAAAATTAACTATAAACATTTTCTAAGTGTTTTTCTTGCATATTTTAACTAATTATTCATTTAATTAGTCTATATCATGTTTTTAGCACTTGTTAGTATTTTATGTTGGCAACATTCTGGTTGACAAAAACACTTTATGTAACGGTTGCATTTTAAACGGGTTTATCAGTTTTATTCAAAGTCTTCAAGTTATATGGACAATGTTCATTTCAAGCCTTGTGACTGGTCACAAGTTTCTAGAAGATGTCCATGAAGATTCCATGCTTTTTCCAAGTCAGATCAACCAGTTCCTGTGCAAACTCACCTAGTAGGTGAGGTCTCCCATGCCTAGGATTTTGGTTCCTAAATCCTAGTGCATGTCAGGTATGTTTGCATTGCATTGTTTATCTTGTCATATCGTACTCGTGCCTTGCATTCTGTTTGAGGAACCGTTTATTTTATCCCCATATTTTCTCTTGTTGTCTTGAGAAACATCTGCAGATATTTTCTTTTGGGGATGATAGTTGAAGCACGTCAGGCGGCTGCTTTTCTGTCATGGTATTTCTTAAACCTCTCTCCATGAGGACATGTTTGGTTTACCTTACATGCTGGGATTAGATGTCATTTCCTTTTCCCTAAGCATGTCTTTGTTGTTTTTCTGTTTATTGTTTTTCAACAAAAAAAAAAAAAAAAATTGGGGAGAAGATGCGGAACTTTTTCTTTCTTTTGATAGCTTTTCAGATTTTGCATGTGTTTTTGCCTGATATCTCAGTTCATTGTGCATTGATTAAATATGCTTATATATGATTGAGAGTTTATGCATGATATCTGCTAAGTTTTCCTGTTGCATCTAAATGATAGATAGTTACTTTCCTCATGCGATGAAAATGTGCACTATCTAAGACTCCCCTAAGGTACATCTTTTCCTTCTCTGACTTTTTGCTTCTAGAAATTCTAGATAAGAGAAGAAGTTTTTGATTAAGATGGTCAAATTGACCACATGCTAGTTGAACCTAGAGCCTAAAAATTCTGACACTCTCTAGGATTGCAGCACCATAAGAATCAAGCAGTAAATCATATGCATTATACGCTTTTAAATTGTATATTCACTGCTTATGTGCTGAGTTTGCTATATGCCTTGCCCTCTACGTGCAAGTAAAAAGTTTACTTTGTCCTTCATGGTACAAGTAAAACTATTAGGTGCTACATCTTAAGGAGAGTGTATCAGATGAGGGTGGCTAGGCCCTAGTAAGATAAGGTTTGACTTTTGGTTGATCTTTCATTGATTTTCTCTCTTGTTTGAAAATTTGGTTGCTTTTTGTCATATCAGTGAATTTCATACCTTATTGAGAAAATCTTCACACACACACGCATTGCATGAGTTGAGTAATCTATTTAAAATTTCTATCTGCAGGGAAATTTGTGCTTATTAAATACTTAACTCTCATTTATATCTTTCCATATTTTTGAAATGCTATTTGACTGTTTTATCAGTTGATTATACATGCGTGTTCTGAAGCTAACTTTAGGGAAAAAATATTTTCTGCAAATTTTCCTCAAGTTTCAGATTTTCAGTGTGAAGCGTCCGGACGGACCTAATCTTATGTCCGGACGAGCGCAGTCTTGCCTAGTAGTAGCCGTCCGAATGGTTAAGTGACACGTCCGGATGGGATCTCTACAGGTTTAAGACTTGCGTCTCTTTTTCTGCCATACACACATCTTTGCATTTTTATTGATTTATCATGGCATGTTGTGTGTTTTTCTCGTGGATTTCTCCCGAGATTTTGGCATTCTGTGCACATCTCTTCTCATCCCATGATCTTCATTGTGTCTTCCGTTATTCTTTTAAGTCTTTGTGCTTTTAGAATATTGGAATATTTGTTGGGATATTTTCTTGAGATATTGTGCATGAAAATCATTTTCTGTCTGTGTGCTGGGCTGATCTTTTATGCCTTATGAATAGCTGCATTGCTTATATTTCTCTTTGGCATTCATTTGACAGCCGTCTTAAATACTACATTATTTTTGGAACTAACAGGATCTAATGGTATTTTTGGAAGTATTTCTGGTTGGTTTTGATTCAGGAATATGACATCCAGCGGCACCCAGCACAATGTTTGATAGATGCATCCTTTGGAAAACTGACTATTGTTGAAGTCGGATGTTCAATTTCCAAAAGTCTTGGGATTTGATACTTGGGAGGATTTCCGTTCCTCTCTTTTGGGCCACTTGCAGACTTTTCTCTATTTTCCTATTGTTTTGGATTTTAGAAAGTTTTTGTCTGTGGATATTATTACTCTGTTTAACCTTGTACTTCTGAGACATTGAGGGGGAGTAATTTTTTATTTGGACCGGGATTGTATTTTTAACCGGTCAAGTGATTTTTGTCCCAGAATGGCCAAAAGGGGAGTTTGTTAGTTTTTGTGTTGGCTGCATTTTGTTGGACAAATCACTTCTATGTAATGTTGCTGCTTTCACAGGGATGCTGCTTTATCCAGAGTCTACTCTTCAGCTATGTTCTTTGAGAAGATTCTGTGAAGTTTTCAAGGATTTATTTCAGTTCCCTATCAGCCGTCCGGAAGACGTGGTATTCCGTTCGGACGCTCATCAGTCAGCAACATCCGTCCGGACCACGAGATCTTTCCGTCCGGACACCCATCAATGTCTAGAAGCTTCGAACAGTTCAAGGTTTCATCCATCCGGACGTAATGGCAAATCGTCCGGACGCTCTTCAGAGTTCGAGAAGATCCAGTGTTCCAGTGCATCCGTCCGGACAACGTGGCTATACCGTCCGGACGCCATTCAGTGTTTGACAAGCATTAGGGTTTCTGCCTCAAGAAACAGTTATGGGAAGACAGCTGCTACCGTCCGGACGGTGTGTGATCCCGTCCGGACGATGTCCTCTATAAGGTAAGAACGTGCATACCAAGTTCAACCGTCCAGACGTCAACCTTCATGGTCCTGACGATCAAGCTTCATATATGGAAATTGCGTGCACCAGTTCAACCGTTCGGACGTTAGCCTTCAAGGTCCGGATGCTCCAAAGCCTTATTATGGTAATTACGTGCCGTCGAAGTGCAACCATCCGGATGCTAGGGCAACACCGTCCAGACGTGGCCTTGTTATGGAAGCTTTCAGCGCTATCTTGGAGAGGCGGTTGAAATTGACCGTCCGGACGCTCGGTCAAGCTGTTCGGACACCTTCCGGTATTTTGGTCATAACTTTTTACTCAAATATCGGATTGGGACAAAATTGGCGTCGTTGGAAAGCTTAGAAAAAATGATGTAATTTGAGCATCTGGACAGCCTCCGTCCGGACGGAAATATTTTCCCGTCCGGACGGCCCTGCAGAAAATTCCAGAATTACTTTCCGGACAAGAAAAACTTGGCATGTCCGGACGGTCCTGGCTCCCTTTCCGGATGTGCGTGTCTCAAAATCCATTTTTGAGTCTATTTTGGGTTTCCTAAGCCTATAAATAAGAGGCTTAGGCATGCTTTTAACACAGAATTCGGTGGTGCATTCTCTACAGCTTAGAGACATAATATTTCCTCTAAAGCCTTGCCAAGTGTATGATTTGATCAGCTGTGAAATCTATCTTAGGGGTTGGCCCTAAGGTAAAGGATTCCACTGAAGACCCCTTCAGGTAGGAGACCTGGTTGGGAAGCGTTCGTGTTGGGTTACACGTTAGAGAGCAAGGTACAACCACTGCATCAGGGGTATGTGAGTGTTACTGCTTTGTATCTAGCTTTGTCTTCTGAATAGTGGATATCCTGGGTTTGGCTGTCCCGGAGTGGTTTTTCTCTTAATTGAGTTTCCACTTCGTCAACAAAATATTTGTCTCCTTTAAATTCTGCATTTAATATTTTGTTGCACACTGTTCACACACATTTGTTAAAATTAGAAGTCCATATTATTTTTTACAAGTGAGTCAACCATTTTCATACCTAAGTTACCATCAAATTAATTACAGTTCATAAAGAATGCAAATGCAAGGGTTGTATGAATATGCATCGTAGTAACCATTTAGTTTGGTATTTTATGATCATCTTTCTTCAGACCTCTCGTTCAAGGTTATCTGAATCCGTTCGTGTCCTTTGCCCCCCACTTAAAGTCTTACCTGTTTGTATTGGAATCCTACTGGTCCCAGCATTAGTTATATATTAGGACTTTGGACACATCTTGGGTCACTATGAACCCCCTGGGTCCATTGACTAGCCTTTCTTCCACTTGCTACTACATTAGCTTGTTGATGGCTATCTCATCAACCATTTTATTAATTGGACACAACATGCAATGCATGAACAACCACATGCAATGAACACATACCACACAGTCTTAATGAAACGTAGAATCAATCCTCAGTAAGTACATCCATACTTACACTCTTCTCTGTGTAGTTCCTTAGACTTCTTTTCTGCATATAAATACATCCACACAATAATATATATATATATATATATATATATATATATATATATATATATATATATATATATATATATATATATATCACTTATCTATCAAACAAATCATTGTTTATAGACCCTCATCTCTTTATATTTAGTATTATCCATCACTTCATTATGTTTGAGACGATCACTTCTAATAATCTTAAAAGCTGGGTTCATGATTTGATGACGAGGCTATATGACCAATACCACCAAATGTGAACTTGAAGGTTTTAAAATATCATGAGGACAATAAGAGTAAATACGATCAACTCATGAAAGTCATAAAGACAATGAAATGTAAAAGGAAATGTAAATACGATCAACTCATGAAGTCATGAGGACAATTAAATGTAAAAGGAAATGAAATACAATTAACTCATGAAGTCATGAGGACAATGAAATGTAAAAGCAGTTTATATAACTCTTTACTTTAATTCTTTTATCTTTTAAGATTATTGGGTCTTTAAACAACTCATAAAAACAAGAAATGAAATCAAATAGTAGGAAGGGGATGCTAAGTGGTTCACAAGATATTCCTTTGAAAGTTTTACGTTCAAACTATATCTTTTAAGTTTTTAGACTCGATATAGCGGAAGTGAATCAAACGCTTTCTTAGGAATATCCAAGAAGTCACTCCATGCATGAAGATCATTTACCAAGTTGATTTGGAGAGAAAAGCCTTCAAGAACACCAAAGTGGCCGTGTGGTAGAAGGAGAGAAAGAGGGAGAGAAAACCAAAGTACAAGCTTTCATGAAAGTTGTCTATGATTTTTGTGTGGAAAAACAAGGACCCTTGCATGCTTATTTATAGAAGGAAAGTAGGGGTATAAAGTGCAAAATGTAATAAAAGAATTAACATATTACATAATATCTTGCAAAGTAGTCCTTACTTTATTAACTATTTGAATTTAGGATTTTCGTCCAAATGGCGGGACGCTTACTCCGACCTACTTTTCGATGGTCAAACTGACTCCGATTGACATGAAATTTTGAGGGTAGATAGAGAACTTCAAGACAAACACTTTCTCTTTTTAATTTGATTCATTTTGAGTTCATTTCGACTTAGTTTTGGTCAAGTCAAAGTTTCTGTCTATTAAGCCAAAATATCTTTAAACTACTTTCTGCGTTCACACTTGTTTTATTGATTTTTCTTTATTTTCATGATTACTCTTGAGATATTTTTGAAATCTTTTATTCCTTCATCATTACTCTTGACTTCTACACAAAAATGTTTTAGAACCATGGTGATATTTTTCTCTGACAGTTTTTCGTTTAATTTTGATAGTAGGGTTATTTATGCTCAGGTCAAAAAGTCAACTAGTGAAATTTTTACTAACTTTTGCCATATGATAGATCTTTCTGTTGTGAGCACAACGGTATTTGAATCAACTACATCTGAGTCCATTTGACCTATTTTCGGTTCAATCATTGTTTAAAGCTTAAATGTTACTTTTAGGTTTTGATCTTTATGTTTTCAAAACAACTTTAGGTTTGCTTATAAAAACCTATGGACATTGTCTCCTCAACAATATCAATGATTTCTTAAGAGCTTGAAATTACTGGGCGTTACAAATTTTGATTTGTCTCCGTTGCTCAATATGGTTCCAGACTATTTAGGCACACCTACAGAGGATCCATATCAACACATTCGGGACTTCTTTGATCTTTGCAAAACTCAAAACGTCCATGGCTTAAATGCGGAAGGAACCAGGTTAATTCTCTTCCCTTTTTCTTGAAAGATAATGCTAAATTATGATTGAATTCTTTGGCTGCAAGGTCTATTCACAATTGGGAGGAGTTGACCACAAAGTTCATGAAAATGTTCTTTCCAGCCCAACGGACTATGCATTGAGGAGGGAGATTCAAACCTTCCAACAAAAAGATGGAGACCTATTCTTTGAGGTGTGGGAGGACTTCAAGGAGCTACTTCTAAAATGCCCGCATCGTAATCTATCTCAGGACGATCAGGTACAAGCTTTCTATGAAGGTTTAAATGATTCTAACAAAAGTCTTGTAGATTCAGCTTGTGGAGGTGTACTAATGGAAAAGAATAGCGAGGAGGCAAAAGAACTGTTTGAGACTTTAACCAAAAACTCCCAACAATTCTCATCCCGAGGGAGGCAAGGACTCAAAAGAAAAGGCGTCTATGAAGTGAATGGCATTAATGGAGTCCAAACTCAGATGGATACCTTGGAGAGGAAACTGGATATGCTAGTGAAAGTCATGACTACTCATAACATCTCTCCCATTCAACAAATTGCTCAAGTGGAGGTATGTGCCATATGTTCTCATTCTGACCACACCACTGAGACTTGCCCCATGTTTTCATTTACAGATCAAGAGCAAGCAAATTATGTGGGCCAGAATAATTACCCTCAAAAGAACAATCCATACTCCAACAACTACAATGCAGGGTGGCGAATCCACCCTAATTTTTCATGGAGTAACACTTAGCATGTGCAAAATCCCCAAGGGAAGCAAAGAAATGTCCAACAAGGAAATAACTATCAAGCTCCACCACAAGTGGTCCAACCAAATCTAGAGCCAAAGAAGAATGACCTTGAAGATGCTCTACTCGAATTTTTGACTGAGCAACAACAGACCATTGTTCAGACAAGTCAAGCTATTCAAAGATTGGAAACACAAGTGGGGCAGTTGGCCAAAAAGTTAAGTGAGAGAAAAAGGGGCGAATTCCCAATGGAAGCTCATTGTGAACAAATCATCAACCACATCAAAAGAGAAAGAGAGCTTCAAAGTCAGTTGGTAGCTAATCCTAATGGATATTATGTGGAGGATTGGAGTTCTTCCTATCATGAGCAAGCTATCACAACATTGAGGAGTGAAGAAGTGGTCGAAAATCATAAGGAAGAGGGCAAGAAGGAGAAAATTGAGGTCACACATGATCTACATTAGGAAAAAGGCAAGGAAGTGAGCACTGAGGCTTCTTCAGCATCAACTCCTATTCCCGAATTACCAAGAGGCCATGAGAATAGTCTGTTACTGCTATTAGACGAGCAAACTGTGGTCATCAAAGCAGAAAAACTCTCTAAGTATTCTCCTTATAGTATTCTAGTTCATGATTCCCTTCCGAATGAGAAGCTATTTGAGAATTCTCAAAGTAATTTACCCCAATCTGTGAACATTAGGAACTACCTTTCTGTAGGTAGAATCCATTCTCTATGGTCCAAGAGAAGAAAAGATTGGTGCTTCAAGTTTAAACTCAAGAGCAACTACTGACAGTGCTCGAGCAGTCTAGGAGCTCAAGCACATCTGCCCAGATTAATGGTACTGAGGCCACTGCATGCACTAAAAATCCATATCCTTTAAAGAATTCTGATTTTGTTTTAATTATAGTTCATTTTATTTTGGTTAATTTTAGTTTTATTGTGGTTAATTTTAGTTTCTATTCTTTTTTATTTTTTAGTTTTCCTTTCCTTGGTTTTGTTTTTCTAGTTTTGTTTTTCAGGGACAAGTGTTTTTGCATTCAAGTTTGGGGGTATGCTACGAGCCATACTTAGTCGAACCGGTTTTCTCATCTCCCTGATATGATCTTTCCATTCTATCTACACATTGAGGATAATGTGTAATTTAAGTTTGGGGGTATGGGACACACACACTTTTTGTTTTAAAAATAAAAAATAAAAATTGAAATTGCATGTTCATATTATTTTTAAGACTTTGGTTGATTTAAAAATTGTGATTTGAATTTCATTGGTGAGCTTAGAATGTTGAACATATGATCAATTAAAATTGATTCTAAAGTCCTACTATTTACTTTTGGCATCTAAGGATTCATTTGTTTCAATCTAAACTATCACAAACACATTAGCATATAATTTGTGAGGTATGATAAATGAACCTGATTGTGTATTTTTTCAATGTCATGGGTGAAATTGGGTGACTTGTTGGATGGATACCTTGGCATATATATAATAAAAAAAAAAGAAAAAGAAAAAGAAACCATTTTTGAAGCTTTCTCTAAGTAACTAGACTTCTTGCCTCATTAAGTATTGAATGTTCACGTCAAAAAGTGAGAAATTTGGATTGGTTAAAGTAATGACTAGTTTAGTTCTATAGCCCTTTTGACTCGAGTTAGTAAGCTCTTAGGGGTGTTTCCACACCTAGTGCCTTAAAGCCATCTGGTTTGGGAGCATTAGCCTAACACTCGTTACATGGGTCAATTAGAAAGCTTAAGAGAACTAAGCATTGCACAGTTTGAAAAAAAAAAAAAAAACAAATAATAATAAGAAAAAAAAAAGAGAATAAAGCTCTTGCTATTATGCCTTGGTTATTCAATTTGACGGGGACCCCAGTGAATTTTGAGATATTGAGTCATTGCACATTGGAATTAATTTGAAGCCTCATGATTATATGTTAGTTCACCTTACACTGAATTGAACTTGTGATGCCTCAGCTTGTCATTCGTAAGTGGTTAGACTTTGAAATTCTATTTTATATTGAAGATGGAGTTTATCTTTCTAATCTTGCTAATAAATGAGAATCATAATTTTGGTGACACTTAAATCTTTGAAATAAACATGAATTTTTGCATAATGTTTGTGGGTACCATTCTTGGCAAACCCTCACAAGAGTTCACTTGTCCACTAGGGAATCCTAGGGGTTTAAAAGGCTTATTACATAGGTTAAATGCAATCGTGTTTCCCGCGACAGAGGAGGTAGAGTAGTTATTGTTTTAGTTTTCATTTTTTTTCAATTTTGTATTGCTAAGGGACTAGCAATATGTAAGTTTAGGGGTGTGATAAGTGCTGAATGTTACACATTCGAGGCCCTCAATTTACATATGTTAAGCTCTTAGTTTTGTTATAGTTTGATGTTTTCTGTTGTTTTTGTGTTTTCTTATATTTTACAGGTTTTGGAAGAAAATTCATCAAATTCCAAGATTATAACAAAGCTGGCAAACTCACTTTTGGATAGATTCAACTCCAAATCAATTTTGAATTTAAGGAAAGAGAAGTCAGCAAAAATTCGTTATTTTTGGAAAGAATCCAGAATGAGCATGTATCAGTAATTTAATCATAACTTTTGGCTCAAGTATTGTATTGCAACAAAATTGGTGGCATTGGAAATATAATGAAAAATTCAATATATATGTTAGAAATACGTTTTTCCTAATTCGGATGTTTACAGTGCCAAATATAGCCCCGCAATAAAGAACCGCAAATCTGTACGAATCCTTTTCCTACTAGGATGGAAATTTCAAAAGAGGAAAAGACTTGTAATTATTCTATTTGGACTAGAAGACCTATTTATAATTGTTCTAGGATTTTTAGAGCTTCTAGAGCTTCTCTAATCCCTACAAATAGGCCTTTAACCTTTGAAGAAAAATACACACAAACCTTGAGGAAGAATCAAAGGCTACATCAAGAAGGAGGTTCTTTCTAGTTTTTATTTTATTTCTTCCTTTATTTATTTTTTATATGTATATAATTTTAGTTTATATAAGTTGTAACTAATACTTTAGTTAGGGCTCGATTGAAGCCCTAATCATGTCTCTTTAAGTTTTTCAATTTGCTTTGCTACAATTTATATATTGATGCTTAACTTGATTAATTCTAGTTTTTTGAATTCCTCGCATGTTTATGTTTGGCCATCATATGCATGTGGTATGGATTTGTTATTTATGTCAATTTGGATGACCGAGTCCTGGGCATAATAGAGTAACGAAAGAACCCTAACACAGGTTCTTGGATTAATCAATATAAAGACAACTGGAATAGATACCATATTCCAATCTGAGTGTGTTTACCGATTTCCATAGATTTATTTTTCCTTGAAGAACAACTTAGTAGATACCATGATAAATCCTTCAAGGAAAAAACGAGTTAGAGTAGATACCATACCTAACTCGTTACTCGGGGAAATCAATAGCTTTAGGAGAAGATACCATTCCCGTGTGGCTGGTAAGCATTAAGTATCAAGTTATGATGGTAGCATTGGCATTGTGAATCTTATTTGAGTATGACTAGCTGTGGATATTGAAGCCCTACCTTATCTCCTATTATATTTTTGCAATATTTTTGTCTCTTTTCTTTTATTAGATCTTATTAATATTTTTATTTATTTTCACTCATCATAATTATTTAGGAACTCTTTTTAAGCATAATTTACCGATCCTTGTGGGAATGATCTCATATTTGCCTACTATACAATCTTTCTGATCTTGTGCACTTGCAGGTAAAACGTACAAGTATTTGCCTATTTATTTAGGTAAATATGTCATCCAGCAGCTCCTAGCACAATATCTGACAGATGGATCCTTTGGAAAACTTACTGTTGTTGAAGTTGGATGTTCAAAGTCCAAAGGTCTCAGGATTAAGATGAGCTTTTTCCCCCCGCTCATACAGAGTCTTCCGTAGCATCTCCCTCTGATCTGCATCAGTTAGAGGGTCAGTAGTGAATCTCCTCATTTATCTTGCAGACTAGTTGCTTAGAGGATGTCAATATGCGGATAATCAGGTTCAAGCTTTGCAAAATCAAGTAATTGAAGGTTTTTTAGTCCATGGTTCCCAGCTTCCAGATCTAGAAGCCGAAGTATTACAAATCTAGCTTTTTTGTACGGCTTTCTCTCAGCTACTTGATTTCAGTGGATCAGCGGGATTCAGTACTAGGAGGATTTTTTTTTGTTCCTCTCTTTTGGGCCACTTGCCTGGATTATAGAACGTTTTTGTCTATGGATTTTGTATACTTTGTTTACCCTTGCCCTGTTGAGACATTAAGGGGGAGTATTTTATTACTGTGATCTTTCTATACTCTATTTACCCTTTGTCCCTTTGAGACAAAAATGGGGAGTATATGTTTGATTCTGGTCAAGTGATTTTTGTCCTAGAATGGCCAAAAGGGGAGTTTGTTAGTTTTTGTGTTGGCTGCATTCTATTGAACAAAATCACTATCATGTATTGTTGCTGATTTCACAGGGATGTCGTATCAGTTTAGAGTCTTCAAATATTCAGAGTTTATTTCTCTGATATGGAAATGGCATTATTATGACAAGATCAGTGTCACAAACGTCAAGAAGGAATTTTCGGACTCCAAGAAGACTCTGCAAAGTCTACAACTCAGCAAAAGTCGAATCCCGAGTTTATCGTCCGAACGGCTTAGTGAAATGCCTGGACACTCATCAGTTAGTAACATAAACAATGATGCATTTAAACAGGGATTTAGCTATTAAGAGTTCTTCTAGAAGATTCTGCACAATCTACAAGTCAGAGAAATCGGATCCCTTACAGCCATACAGACGACGTGATATACCGTCCGGACGCCCAATTGTCCAAAGCATCCTCCGTCCGAACGATGAGAACTTTCCATCTGGACCTTCCTCTATATCGAGAAGCTTCGAACTGTTCCAGCTTGTATTTATCCGGACGTTTCAACAACATGTACGGACGCCATTCAGTGTTCGATCAGCTATGAGATTTCTTTCCAAAACACAGATATAGGAAGACAGCTGCAACCGTCCGGACGATGTGGTTTCCTGTCTGGACGCGCTCATCCATAAGGCAAGTCGCTCATTCAAGATTCAGACGTTTGGACGATGGTATTCATGGTTCGAACGCACGAGCTTCATATATGGAAATTGCGTTCATCTGATTCACCGTCTGGACGACAAATGTCATGGTCCGGACTCGCCAAGCCTTGATATGGAAATTGAGTGCAGCTAAAGTATGATCGTCCGGATGGCAGGGAAACACCGTTTGGATACAGCTCAATTCAGGAAAGAATTTCTGCGAAATTTGGAAAGCCAATCGCACAGTGGTCCGTCCAGACGCCTTATGCCTACCGTGTGGACGGCGCCTAGGTATTTCAAGCCAGACGCTCATTTGAACCTGTAGCCTATAAATAGAGGTCCCTAGGCTTGAAAACTGTAATGTTAGTTTCTGTGTTGGCTACATTCTATTGGACAAAATCACTATCATGTACTGTTGCTGATTTCATAGGGATGCCGTATCAATTCAAAGTCTTCAAATATTCAGAGTTTATTTCTCTGATATGGAGATGGCCTTATTATGACAAGATCAGAGTCACAAGCGTCAAGAAGGAATTTTCAAACTCCAAGAAGACTCTGCAAAGTCTACAACTCAGCAAAAGTCGGATCCCGAGTTTATTGTCCGAATGGCCTAGTGAAACGCTTGGACACTCATCAATTAATAACATAAATAATGATGGTTTTAATCAAGGGTTCAGTTAGTTTTTAGAAGTCTTCTTCAGAGATATGTTTCTAGAAGATTCTGCACAGTCTACAAGTCAGTGAAATCGAATCCCTTGTAGCCGTCCGGACGACGAGAACTTTCCGTCCGAACCTTCTCCTGTGTCGAGAAGCTTTGAACTACAACAGCTTGCATCCGTCCGGACGTTTCAGCAGCACATCTGGACACCACTTAGTGTTCGATCAGCTGTGTGATTTCTTTCCAAAACACAGATATGGGAAGACAGTTGCAACTGTCAGAACGATGTGGATTCCCGTCCAAACGCGCTCATCCATAGGGCAAGTCGCACATTCAAAAATCAAGACATTTGGACACCATCTTCATGGTCCAGACACGCAAGCTACATATATGAAAATTACGTGCATCAGATCAACCGTCTCGACGACATGTCCTATGGTCCAGACGCGCGAAGCCTTGATATGGAAATTGTGTCCAACTAAGGTGCAACCGTCCGGATGACAGGGCAATACCGTTCGGACGAGGCACAATTCAGGAAAGAATTTCTGTAAAATTTTGGAAAGCCGATCGTACAGTTGTCCGTCCAGACGCCTTATGTCTACCATCCGGACAGCCCCTAGGTATTTCAAGCCAGATGCTTATTTGAACCTGCAACCTATAAATAGAGGTCCCTAGGCTTGAGAACTGCAAGAATTTCGGTGTGAATTCTCTAGTGCTTAGAGAGTTATATTTTAGAGTTACTGTACTGATCTGTTCACTCTCAAGCTATTGTCAAGTGCTGTTACTGTGCTGAAATTGAAGTTTATCTTAGGGGTTGGCCCTAAGGAAAAGGATTCTACTGAAGACCCCTTCAAGTAGGTGACTTGGTTGGGAGGCGTTCGTGTCGGGTTACACGTTAAAGTTCATGGTACGACCACTGTATAAGGGTATGTGAGTGCTACAGCTTTGTAACTAGCTTTATCTTCTGAATAGTGGATATCCTGGGTTTGGTTGCCCTGCAGTGGTTTTTTTCTTAATTGTGTTTCCACTTCGTCAACAAAATATCTGTCTTTTTATTTTCTGCATTGTGATATTTTGTTGCACACTATTGCACACACTTGATAAATTAGAAGTCCAATAATTTTCATTTGGTATCAGAGCGGGTACACTCCATTTAAAGGATTTAATTCCTGAGTGTGATCCTTATCTCTTTGTGACTTCTATTTTTTTATTACACCTTTTATCATGAATTTCTCTCAGTTATCTTAAGAAAATTATGATATTGAGCTCTTTAAAATTTTTGCAAAATTCGATAAAATTATTTCTCCAAAAGAGCTCAAAAATGTGAAGCTAGAAAAAGAGTCCTTGATTATACAATGGTCTGAATCACATGTGTTGATTGACTCTTTGAAATATGAAAATACCATGTTATTTGACATTATTGATACACTTGAGAATAAATTAAAGGAATCTGAAAATCTCTTGAAAAAATTCTCAAGTGATAATTTGAAAAGCATGATGTGTATTCATTTAGATATTTCTAACAAGCTTGGTTTAACTGTTGACTTAAATACTTCTACTTCACATGCTTCTGATTCTAAATTAGATTCTATTGATATTAATCCTGTGATAGTAGATGCAGCTTGTTCTGAAAATTCTTGCTTAAATAACTGCGTGAAGCCTAACTCCAAGGATTCGGGAACAAAAGGTAAGTTTGTTCCTATTTGTCATCATTGTGGGAAGGTTGGTCATATTAGACCAAAGTGTTATCTATTAAAATCCCACAGACCTTGGAAGAAGCATGAGGATTCTAGAAATGGCTTTATTAAGAAAACCTCTTCAGATAAATATGTTCCGCCCTATAGGAGGCATATATCTCAAAGAGGTAAGGACTTTGTTATTTGTGAAAATGCTAATCGTAAATTTGCAGAGCCCTTCAAGAAGCATTTCTACAAACGAAGTCAGCCTACCCACTATCATTGTGGTGTCTCTGGACACATCAGGCCACACTGTGGCATTATCCTCAAAGGGATTCTCCCTTATGCCATCACTGTGGTAAGTATGGCCACATCAAAGTCGGATGCTTTAAAGTGAAGCCCTCAGAGCTAAGATCATGGACCGACCTGTTATTGCTGAGAGGAATGTGATCTGTTCCGAGATCATGGTGGCTCCTCTGGATAGTATCCAGGACACTATCCAGACATATCGTTGGGGATATCTTCACAGCTGCGCCTGTGTTGTGTACACCAAGCTCGTGAGACTTTTCTATGCCAACCTAGAGGTGGTGCAAGACGATGATCGGGGATTGGTGCTTCAGTCCACTGTTGGCGGGCATCCTATCACTGTTGATCCCCAGATCATCAGTCAGTTCATTGAAGTGCCTGTTCTCCAGCTCCCTGGCAATCCATATAATGAGGTCGTCGTCCCTCCTTCTATGGAAGATCTCCGAGAGTTCTTCCACGCAGTTCCACAGGGAGAGGAGCGCGCTACCACCATCAGGATCGATGCCTTATCTGCCCCTCATCGTATGTTGGCCAAGATTGTTCAGCACAACCTATGGCCAGTTGTCAGGCGCAATGACCTGATTTTGAAGAGGGCTCAGTTCGTCTATGCCATTCATTTTCGCTTGCCTTTATACCTATGCAAGCATATTTTGGGCGTTATTCTGAAGGCTTGTATGAGAGCAATACCGGTCTTCCATTCGGCTGGCTGCTCACACAGATTATACTACAGTTAGGCATCAGTATTGCTGGCAAGCCAAAGATGAAGATCCAGGATCCACTTAGCAAGTAGACGCTGATGAAGTCAAATACTTAGCTGCGGAGAGATGATCCGGATGACAATGATGTGCCCCCGCCTCCTCCTATTCCTGTAGGCATACCGAGTGTGGCTTCCTCTTCCCAGACTGCATCGCCATCTCAGCTGGATGTCAGCTATTCTCAGATTATGAAGGCTTTGGCAGCTATCCAGGGGGGCATGAGTTCCATGCAGCTATCTATGTCATCCATGCAGTAGTCCATCTCTACCATGCAGTAGGAGGTTCACTCCATCAACCACCAAGTAGAGCAGAACCAGTTGGACCTCTGGGAGTGCCTCAAGTTCCACCATCCTCCCAGCTATGACGATGAGGATGATGCACTGATGGCCGAGGATGCTTGAGCTTTTTTTTTTTTTTTTGTCGTTGTCTTATCTGTTTTTTGAGACAGTTGTTTTATATTTTGCTACTATTGTTAAACTCCTAGATTATGTTACTCTTTTTACCCTGGTCCATCTGAGACCTTTAGGGGGAGTAATTTTTATTTTTGGACCGGAATTGTATTTCTAACCGGTCAAGTTATTTTTATCCCAGAATGGCTAAAGGGGGAGTTTGTTAGTTTGTAATTGGCCGGATTTTGTTGGAAAAAATCACTTCATTGTAATGATGCTTTTTAATAGGGATTCCGCTATTCAGAAGCATTTCTAGAAGATTCTGTACAGTTTGCAAGTTAGAAAATTCGGTTCCCTGCCAGCCGTCCAGACGTCGTGTCATACCATCCGGACGCACATCAGACTAAAGCATCACCCGTCTGGATGATGTGGATTCCCGTCCAGACCTCCCTCTGTGTCGAGAAGCTTCTAACTGCTCCAACTTGAATCCGTCCGAACGATTCAGCAGCCCATCCGGACGACCCTCAGTGTTCGACCAAAGCTTCAGGATTTCTTTCCAAAACACAGATATGGGAAGATCATTGCAACCATCTAGACGCGCTCATCCATAAGGCAAGTATCGCAATTCAAATCTAGATGTCCGGATGCCAGTCAGCATGGTCCAGACGCGCAAGCATCAGAAATAGAAATTGCGTGCATAAGATCAACCGTCCGGACGACCATCCTCTTGGTCCGGACCCGTGAAGCCTCTATATGGAAATTACTTGCATCGAACGTGCGGCTGTCCGGACTACAGGGTAACACCATCCGGACGCGGCTCTCAAATAGGAAAGATTTTCAGCGAAATTCTCAAAATTTTGGTCGTACAGTTGTCCATCCGGACGGCCTATGTCCACTGTCCGGACGGCACCCAGTTTTATCCAGCCAGACTCTCATTTGAACTGTCAGCCTATAAATAGAGACCTCTAAGCTTGAGAACAGCGAGAATTCGGTATTGAATTCCATTAGTGCTTAGAGAGCTATATAGTGAGGTTATTGAGCTGTGTTGATATCTCTGAAGCCATTGCTGTGTGTGCTGTTGCTACGCTTAAATTGAAGTCTATCTTAGGGGTTGGCCCTAAGGTAAAGGATTCCATTGAAGACCCCTTCAGGTAGGAGACCTGGTTGGGAGACGTTCGTGTTGGGTAACACGTTAGAGAGCAAGGTACGACCACTGCATTAGGGGTATGTGAGTGTTACTACTTTGTATCTAGTCTTGTATTCTGAATAGTGGATATCTTGGGTTTGGCTGCCCCAGAGTGGTTTTTCTCATCTTGAGTTTCCATTTCGTTAACAAAAATCTTGTGTTATTTTATTTCCGCATTATTTTGTTAACACATTGAGCACACACACACTTGCTTTATATTAGAAGTCAATTTTCAATTTTTCACTTTTTACCCCGCCAAATCTCATAGGGAGTCTTGTTTATTTCAGGCCTTAGGTAGACTCTGTTGATAATATGACATGCAACATTTACTGCTTCTCCCCAAAAGTGTTGAGCAAGATTCTTTTAGTGGATCATCACACGAGCCATCTTCTGAATTACCCTGTTCTTTCATTCTACAACTACATTCTGCTGAGGAGTGGTAGGAGAAGAAAATTCTTGTTTGATTCCATACGAAAGACATAATTCTTCAAACTTTGAATTTTCAAATTCCCTTCCATGATCACTGCGGATTCTCATAATTTGGTAATTTTGCTCAACCTGAATCTTCTTGAATAAATCTTGAGTTGTATCAAAAGCATTATATTTTTCCCGAAGAGGAATAGCCCATGTATATCGAGAGAAATCATCTTCAATTACCAGTATATATCATCTCCCACCTAGACTAGTAGTTCTAGTGGGACCTACGAGATCCATATGTAGTAATTCTAAATTTCTGGAAGTTTGAATACCTGAGGTCTTTTTATAAGCTGCTCGAGTCTGTTTCCCTTGTTGGCAAGAACCACAGATTCCTTTCCTAGTCTTCTCCATTTTGGGCAAATCTTTGACAATATCTTTGCCATCAATCTTCAACATATCTGTGAAATTTAGATGCCCCAACCTTTGATGCCATAGTTCACTGTCATCTATGGTTGCCTTATTGCAAAAAATTTGAGGGTCTGCAGTGTTACCAGGAAGACCATAGCAGCTGTCAGCAGTTCTTTCTCCCTCCATAAGCCACTTGCCACTGCTGTCAAATCTATTACATTCCTTTTTGGAGAATTGCGTCACCAAATCATTGTCACAAAATTGGCTGATGTTGAGGAGATTTGCTTTGAGCCCTTCCACATACAAAGCTTCCTGAGATGTTCCAAGACCTGGAATGTCAATGATTCCTTTTCCAATAACCTTGGATTGGCTCCCATCTCCATAGGTGATCCTTCCTCCTTTGCCCATCTGAACTTCTTTTAGTAGAGTCTTATCACCTGTCATGTGTTTAGAACAACCACTATCCAAATACCACAAGCAAGTATCAAGAATTTTCAGGGCAGTATGAGCAACTAAACACAGATTATCTTCCTTTTTAACCCAGACTTGTTTGGAAGCTTTACTTTTGTTATTTATCAAGACAGATCTTTGTTCATTAGGGGAGAGGTAAGCTAACTTCTCACTAATGAGCTTAACTTGATCACTTCACTTCTTAACTTGTTCTTCAAAACCTGATTCATTTTTTCTAGTAGCACAAGTTTATTCCTAGGTTTCTGAGAACGAATATGGAAACAATTGGGGCAAAAATGACCATTAACACCACAGTGGTGACATGTAGGTATAGAATGATTTACCCCTTTATCCTCACAAGTAAACTGAGTATGATTATGAGACATGCTAGGTTTAATGAACATAGTTCTATGCACAAACATAGCATGAGAAATAAAAGCTACTTTATCAATACTCAAATCAGTCATGGTAGAAGTCAAACAGAATATGTACGCCCCCAAACCGCTATGGGTTAGGTTCGTCACTTTTCTCTTTAAACTGCAAAGATTCGTAAGGTCTGCCAAATATCTTAACTAATATGCTGATTTAAATAAATAAAAATAATAATGGTTTCAAAATCTAAGAGTTTTTAATAAATGCGGAAACGGTCATTTAATTGTAAAAATACAATAACTGAAAATTTTGGGGTAATATAAATGAAATGTCCTAATGCATTCCTAGATCCCATCCCGGCCACCTACGTCTCTCTGTTCATAACCTGAAAACAAAAACAAAATAAGGGGTGAGCACAAAAACATGCTCAGTAAGGAATCCTCAACCATAAAACAGTTGAGTTAAATTCTTTTGAAAATCTTCAAACAATTGTCAAAAACTTCTTTTAAATATCTCCAAAACATTTGTCAAAAACTCCCTTTTATAAATCTCCAAACATTTGTCAAAAACTCCCTTTTTTATACACAAGATAATATATATATATATATATATTTGAAATAATCATTACTCATAGTATGCCCAATACACTATTACGCCCTGTGTACGTAGGGTTGCGCGGTCGTTGCTGTGACCTTGGGTGAGTAACGCGGTTTACCTGTGGCCACAGGCCCCACCCCCGTCAGCTAATTAATTGAAGTGCACTTAGACTGACATAGAGACAGATACCGCTGTCACTAAGCGAACCAGCGGGTGCGCTTCCATCTCGAGCTACGGTACCGAGCTAAATCTTGAAGGGTCTCGAATCTCTGCGGGTCTAGGGCCCAAATAATAGTCTCCTCCACACACGTGCCCTTTTCAAAAATATTTCTCCTTTATATATAACTCAAAGAGTTTTTCTCCCAAAACTTTCTCATTCTTTTCTTGTATAACTTCTCACAAAACTTTCTCATTCTTTACTAGTATATATAGGGCAATGTGTTGGAGGGTTTTTTTACTCAAAATCACGATTTCAAGAATATCATTTTTATACTCAAAACTTTCATATCAAAACCAACAAATCCTTTATATAAATAAAATAATTTGAAATACCGAATCAAAATAGTTAATCGAAATTTTGCAAATAAAGGAATAATTAAAATAATATAATAATTTGAGAAGGTGTAAAGGGTTCCCTTACTTGGATTTCCCTAATATCGGGATCGAGCTTAATCCTCTTTGTATATTTTCTTAGTATATCTCATTAAGAATTTTCACTAGAAAATCCAGTGAAAACGATGAGTTCGGTCTCGGAAATTCATCGGAAAAGTCACCGGAAAGTCGCCGGAAAAGTTACCGGAAAAGTCACCGGAGTGTCGCCGGAAAAGTCTGCCGGAGACGGGTCACCAGCGGGTCGGGTTTCCGGGTTCGGGTCACTGTTTGGACCGGGTCAGCTCATGGGTTATGGGCTCACTGAAATGGACCTGTCATGGCCCACTTGGATGCTACCATTGGATCTGGGTCCTATAGTCACAGTAAGGCCCGGATCCACTGCTTCTACTACTTGAAAGACTCTCGCAGCTTACTAAGACCAACATCACAGCAGATGTTCTCCAACACTAGTCCCAACTTCTTCATTATCGTCTTACAGAGCTATTAGTTAAGTACAGAGGGTGAATCGTTTGTAAGAGTTGCTCGGCGCTGCTCAGTAACGGAGTCACGGAGATCGCCGGGTTCCTGGATCAGGGTCACGGGTCTGCTGTTTTGGGAGAGAAAACAGGTACTTTATTTGCTGTTTATTGTACAGCAAAGGAGAAGAAATGCTGCTGGTTTTTAGGAGAGAAAACAGGTACTTAACTTGCTGTTTTTGTGCAGCAAAGGAGAAGAAATGCTGCTGGTTTTTAGGAGAGAAAACAGGTACTTAACTTGCTGTTTTTGTGCAGCAAAGGAGAAGAAATGCTGCTGGTTTTTAGGAGAGAAAACAGGTACTTAACTTGCTGTTTTTGTGCAGCAAAGGAGAACAAATGCTGCTGGTTCGTGCTACTGTAAATAAATAAAAAGGGAGAGCATTCCTGTGGTTTTGTCTTGCTGTCTTTTCTGCAAAAGAGGAAGAGATGGCTGTTTGCTGCAATGGACAAAACAGAAAAATAGAAGGAAAGAAAGTTGCAGAAAAATAACGCAGACCGGGAGAGTTTTGCAGAAAAATGGAGAAAGAATGAAGAAGGAAGTTGCTGTCCAGCTTTCTCCTTACTCAGTTTCTTCTCTCCATCTCACGGTCTCTCACTCTCTCGTTCAGTCTCCTTGTGTCTCTCTCGGTAAGAGAGAGTAAAGGGAAGGACGGAAGAGAAGGAGAACAGAGAAGAAAGAAGAAGGAAGGAGAGAGAGGTGCTGGTTTTCCTGCTGTAATCCGAATGGGGCTGCACCTCTTCTTATAGATGCATGGAACGGTGGAGATTGCTTGAAGCTGGAATGGATCTAATGGCTAGGAGTCATGCTAGGGCAGCAAGTGCTGTGGGTGGGAGAAGGTTCTAATGGAATACTCACCTACTCCATATTCGCAGCATAATTAGTCCATTAACCTTAGTTTAGTGTAAGTGCCATTTTAGTGGAATCTTAGCTATTGAGTGCCATCATTGATTCCCTTTCTAACTTGGGCAGTAACTGGGCAGTATTAATGTGTAAGGAGGCTGGGATGAGATGGCTGGCCTAACATGGGCTTGGCTGAGTTTTTATAGAAAAAGAAATGGGCCTACAAAATCTATATATCTGAATATTTCGTCCAATTCAGAGGTGTAATTTTTCACGGATGTTTTCGGGTATCAAATAGAGTCCAAAAATTATGAAATTTTGAGGGTAGCTAGAGGACTTCAAGATGAGCGTTCAGAATTTTGAATCGACCGAAACGGAGTTCGTTTGACCCTGTTTTCGTTATTCCAAAGTTTAAGGTCTGTTTTGAGTTTTTATCAAATGGTAACTATAAACGTTTCTACAAACAAAAATACACATTTATAAATAATCGTAGTTATTCTTTTTCCTTATTAAAAATGTTTTCAAATTAATTTAAACCATTATAATATATGTCTAAAAATCTGGGGCGTTACAGAATAACACTCAAGAATTTACTCTTCTCAGAGTGAACCAAGCTCTGATACCAATTGAAAAATTAAAATTGTCTTCTAATATAAACAAGTATGTGTGTGCACAAAGTGTTAACAAAAACAATATCAATGCGGAATTTAAAAACAACACAAGAATTTTGATTAAGAAGTGGAAATTCAATATGAGTAAAACAACTCCGAGGCAGCCAAACCCAGGATATCCACTATTTAGAAGACAAGACTAGTTACAAAGTAGTAGCACTCACATATCCCTGATGCAGTGGTCGTACCTTACACTCTAACGTGTAGCCTAACACGAATGCCTCCCAACCAAGTCTCCTACCTGAAGGGGTCTTCAATGGAATCCTTTACCTTATAGCCAACACCTAAGATAGACTTCAGATCAGCGCAGCAACAGTCTACACAACAATTGCTTCAGAGAGACTAACTCAGCACAATAATCTTACAATATAACTTTCTAAGCACTAAGGAATTCAATACTAAATTCTTGCAAGTCTCAAGCCTAGGGACCTCTATTTATAGGCTGCAAGTTCAAATGAGCGTCTGGCTTGATAAAACCTAGGCGTCATCCAGACGGTAGTCATAGGGCGTCCGGATGGACAACTGTACGATCGGCTTTCCAAAATTTCGCTGAAATTATTTCTTGATCTGAGTCGAGTTCGGACAATGGTGCCCTATCGTCCAAACGGTCGCACTTCCGTTGCACGCATTTGAACCAAAGGAATGGTCGTCCGGACGGTTGATCTGATGCACGCAATCTCCATATCTGATGCTCGCGCGTCCGGACCAGGAAGACTGGCGTCCGAAAATCTGGATTTTGAATGCGATACTTGCCTTATGAATGAGTGTGTCCGGACGGGAATCCACATCATCCGGACGATTGCAGCGATCTTTCCATATCTGTGTTTTGGAAGGAAATCCTGTAGCTGGTCGAAAATTGAGTGTCGTCTAGAAGTTTTGTAGAAACGTCCGGACGGATGCAAGATGGAGCAGTTAGAATCTTCTCGACACAGAGAAAGGTCCGGACTGAAAGTTCTCATCGTCTAGACGGATAATGCTTTGGACAATTGGGCATCCGGACGGTATATCACGTCGTCCGAACGGCTGCAGGGGATCCGATTTCTTTGACTTGTAGACTATGCAGAATCTTCTAGAAGCACTCTGAATAGCGGAATCCCTAGTTAAAAGCATCATTACAAAGAAGTGATTTTGTCCAACAGAATGTGGCGAATTACAAACTAACATACCATCCGTTCGCCGCCTAGGTAATTCAAGTCACACGTGAATTTGGAATCCTGTAGCCTATAAATAGAGGCCCCTAGGCATGTTGTTTGTAAGAATTTGGCAGTGAATTCCATAGTTCTTAGAGACTTTACTTTTAGAGTTATTGTACTAATACGCTTACTCTGAAGCCGTTGCCAAGTGCTGTTGCTGTGTTGAACTGAAGTCTATCTTAGGGGTTGACCCTAAGGTAAAGGATTCTATTGAGGACCCCATCAAGTAGGTGACTTGGTTGGGAGGCGTTCATGTTGGGTTACACGTCAGAGTGCTAGATACGATTGCTGCATCAGGTTTGTGAGTGTTACTGTCTATGTATTAGCTTTATCTTCTAAATAGTGGATATCCTGGGTTTGGCTGCCCCATAGTGGTTTTTCTCTTTTAATTGAGTTTTCACTTCGTCAACAAAATATCTGCCTATTTATTTTCCGCATTGTGATATTCTGTTGCAAACTATTGCACACACTTGTTAAATTAGAAGTCCTACATTTTTCACAAATCCTAGGCATGTGAATCCTCACTAACTAGGTGAGTCCATTCCTCCTCTGGGAGTGAATGTCTTCCTTCTTCCTGACCCATGCTTGCCTTCCTTTTGGTGGTTGTTGGCAGGACTTCATCTAATGATCCATCCACTGTCTCATGCTCTGCATCAAAATAGGCAGCTCCCTATAGAATTGATCATCCTCCACTTTCTGTGGCTTCTTCATGAAGTGCCTTGATTTGTTAGTGAAAAATTGAAATTGACTTCTCATAAAATATTTTTGTTAACGAAGTGGAAAACTCAATATGAGAATAACCACTCCGGGCAGCCAAACCCAGGATATCCACTATTTAGAAGACAAGACTAGATACAAAGTAGTAGCACTCACATACCCTTGATGCAGTGGTCGTACCTTGCTCTCTAACGTGTAACCCAACACGAACGTCTCCCAACCAGGTCTCCTACCTGAAGGGGTCTTCAATGGAATCCTTTACCTTAAGGCCAACCCCTAAGATAGACTTCAGATTAAGCGCAGCAACAGCACACACAGCAACGGCTTCAAAGAGATCAACTTAGCTCAATAATCTCACAATATAGCTCTCTGAGCACTGATGGAATTCAATACCGAATTCTTGTAGTTCTCAAGCCTAGGGGCATCTATTTATAGGCTGACAATTCAAATGAGTGTCTGACTTGATAAAACTGGTTGCCGTCCGGACGGTGGTCATAAGCTGTCAGGACGGACAACTGTGCGACCGAAATTCCAAAAATTTCGCTGAAAATCTTTCCTGTTTGAGAGCCGCGTCCGGACAATGTTGCCTTGTCATCCGGACGATCGAACGTTCGCTGCAAGTAATTTCCATACAGAGGCTTCGCGCGTCCATACCCGGAGGATGGTCGTCCAGACGGTTGATCTAATGCACGTAATTTCCATATTTGATGCACGCGCGTCCGGACCATGATGACTGTTGTCCGCGTTTGGATTTGAATTGCGATACTTGCCTTATGGATGAGCATGGAAATCCATGTCGTCTGGACGGTTGCAACAATCTTCCTATATCTGTGTTTTGGAAAGAAATCTTGAAGCTTTGGTCGAACACTGAGGGTCGTCCGGACGGGCTGCTGAATCGTACGGACGGGTTGCTGAATCGTCCGGACGAATGCAAGCTGGAGCAGTTCGAAGCTTCTCGACACAGAGGAAGGTCCGGACGCAAATCCACGTCATTTGGACGGATGATGCTTTAGTCTGATGTTCGTCAGGACGGTATGAAACATCGTCTGGACGACTGGTGCTTTGGACAGCTGGGAGTCCGGACGGTATGACACGTCGTCCGGACGGCTGGCAGGGATCCAAATTTTCTGACTTGCAAACTATGCAGAATCTTCTGGAAACACTTCTGAATAGCAGAATCCCTGTTAAAGAGCATTTTGACAAGGAAGTGATTTTGTCCAACAGAATGCGGCCAATTTCAAACTAACAAACTCCCCATTTGGCCATTTTGGGACAAAAATCACTTGACCGGTTGAAAATACAATCCCGGTCCAAAAATAAAAATTACTCCCCCTTTTTGTCACAAAAGGGACAAAGGGTAAAACAGAGTAATAAAAACCAAACACATAAAAATTACTCCCCCTATAGGTCTAAGAAGGACTAGGGTAAACAGAGTAATATAATCTAGGAGTTTAACAAGAGTAGTAAAATATAAAACAACTGTCTCAAAATCAAATAAGACAACTACAAAACACAAAAAAAACTCAAGCATCCTCGGCCATCTGCGCATCATCCTCATCGTCACTGTTTGGAGGATGATGGAACTTGAGGCACTCCAGGAGGTCCAATTGGTTCTGCTCTACCCAGATTTTAATGGAGTGAACCTCCTGCTGCATGGATGTCATCGAGAGCTGCATGGAGCTCATGCCCCCCTGAATAGCGGCCAATGCCTCCATAATTTGAGAATAGCTTACTTCCGGCTGGGATCGCAGGATAGTCTGAGAAAAGGAAGCCACACTCGGTATGCCTATAGGAATATGAGGAGGCAGGGGCACATCATCGTCATCCGGATCATCTCTCCGCAGCTGAGCATTTGACTTCATTAGTGTCTGCTTGCTGAGTGGATCCTGGATCTTCATCTTCGGCTTGCCAGCAATACTGATGCCTGACTGTAGTATAATCTGTGTGAGCAGGCAGCCGAATGGAAGACCGATATTGCTTTCATCACGGCCCTCTAGAATAACACCCAAAATATACTTCCACAGGCAGAAGGGCAAGTGAAGATGAATGGCATAGACAAACTGGGCCCTCTTCAAAATCAGGTCACTACGCCTGACAACTGGCCATAGGTTGTGCTGAACAATCTTGGCCAAAATGCAATGAGGGGTGGATAAGGCACTGATCTTGATGGTGGTGGCGCGCTCTTCTCCCTATGGAACTGCTTGGAAAAACTCTTGGAGATCTTCCATAGAAGGAGGAAGTACCACCTCATTGTAAGAGCTCACAGATATTTGGAGACCAGATTGATGATCTGGGGATCAACAGTGATAGTATTCCCTCCAACAGTGGACTGAAGCACCAACCCTTGATCATCATCCTGTACCACTTCAAGGTTAGCATAGAAGAGTCGGACCAGCCTGGTGTAAACAACACAAGCGCAGCTGTGAAGATATCCCCAATTATATGTCTGGATAGTGTCACGAATACTATCCAGAGGAGCCACCATAATGTCGGAACGGACCACATTCCTCTCAACAATAACAGGTTGGTCCATGATCTTAGCTCTGAGGGCTGCTCTATCTCCCTTTGTCCTTTGGTGAATTTTGTGCTGTGGACTGTTTGCAAACATGGTTCTGCAAAAGATACCAACAAGATTTGCCAAAAATAATCCAACAAAATTCTTGTTAGGTCAAAATTTTTTTTGGCATTATAACGGCAGTAAAAGGGACTTTTCCAAAAATAAAGATAGAAAATATCACAATGCAGTCCACAATAATACCAAACCAAATAATCCTAACACAGCAGATATAACAGATTGGCATTGGATAATCTTAACAACGTTCCTAAATTAATCAAGATCTAACAGTTTAAAAAAAAAAACTGAAAAGAAAAAAAAAGGCTAGAAAAATACCTGGAATGAGAGAGTAATGCACAAAAAGACAAGAAAGGACGAGACAATGCCAAAAACTCGCGAGAAATCACTCACTAAAAGCCAAAAGAGAGATTTTTTGGTGGGGTAGGGTGAAAATGCGGCGGCCAGGGGATTTATAGAGCCTCTGGGGTCCCCGTCCGGACTGCTCATTAACACCATCCGGACGTGCGCTGCCTCGGAAACATGCCGATAGGTCGAGCGCTTCCGGACGTCTAACCTTACTGTCCGGCTGTTTGAGCCACACGCATCCGGACGGATAGGAGTACCGTCCGGCCGTCTGATCTACACCCGTCCGGACGCAAAGAGAGGCCGTCCAGACGCTCCACACTGAAAATGCAGAAAATTGAGGAAAAATTTGCAGAAATTAATTTTCCTAGGGTTAGCTACAGAACACTCATTTATAATCAATTGATAACACAATCAAATAGCATCTCAAAACTAAGCAGAGATATAAGAGAGAGTTTAGATTTCAATTAGCACAAAGATTCTCCTGTAGATAGAAAATTTAAATAAACAACCCAACTCATGCAATGTGTGTGTCTGTGAAGACTTTTCCCACAAGGTATGACTTTCACTGAAATGACAAAATGCAACCAGATTTTCTAGACAAGAGAGAAAATCAGTGAAAGATTAGTCAAAAGTCAAACCTTATAACATACTACGACCTAGCCACCCTTGTCTGATACACTCCCTCTAAGATGCAGCATCCAATTGTTTGACTTGTACCATGAAAGACAAGGTAAATATTTTATTTGCACCATGAAGGACAAGGCAATTTAGCACATAAGCAGAAATATGCATATATAATACAAAATTCATGGTGGTAACTGCTTGATTCTTTTGATGCTGCAACCTAGAGAAAATGCCAGAATTTTTAGGTTCTAGGTTCAACTAGCATTTGGTCAATTTGGCCATCTTAGCAAAAACCTCTTCACTTATCTAGAATCTCTAGAAACAAAATGTCAGAGACGGAAAGATGTACCATTAGGGGAGTCTTGGATAGTGTACATTTTCATCGCATGAGAAAGGAAGCTATCCAACTTTTGCATGTACAAGAAAAATATTTGGTAGATATAGTCATAAACTCTCAATCATATCTAAGAAAAGTAGATTAATGCATAATAAATTGGGATATCAAGTGAAAACACATGCAATATCTGAAATGCCAAGGAAAAAATTTCCTGTAATTTCTCCCCATTTTTTTTTTTAAGAAAAAAAATGTAATATGGAAATAACATCATATGCAAGGCAAGATCAAACTTGTGAAAGCTCGATGATGCCAATACAGAAAAACAGTCGCTCGACCTGCTTTTTTTGTCTTCCCTAACAAGTACATGCAATGCTCTCTCAAGAGAAATAGGGGACAAAACAAAATTGGTTCCTAGATTGCATACCAAATATAACAAGTCAAAGTCAAGAAATCAAACCTATGCATTAGGATTAGGATCCAAATCCTAGGCATGAACACCTTCTCCTGCTAGGTGCGTCCATTCCCCCTCATGGGGTGAATGTTATTCTTCTGCTTTACCCAAGCCTACCTTCTAGTGTGAAAACTGAAATTGACTTCTAATATAAAGCAAGTGTGTGCACAAAGTGTTAACAAAATAACAATGCGGAAAATAAATGACACAAGAATTTTTGTTAAAGAAGTAGAAACTCAATTAAGAGAAAAACCACTTCAGGGCAGCCAAACCCAGGATATCCACTATTCAGAAGACAAGACGAGATACAAAGTAGTAACACTCACATACCCCTGATGCAGTGGTCGTACCTTGCTCTCTAACGTGTAACCCAACACGAACGCCTCCCAAACAGGTCTCCAACCTGAAGGGGTCTTCAATGGAATCCTTTACCTTAGGCCCAACCCCTAAGATAGATTTCAAGTTAAGCGCAGCAACAGCACACACAACAATAGCTTCAGAGAGATCAACTTAGCTCAATAACCTCACAAGATAACTCTCTAAGCACTAGTGGAATTCAATACCAAATTCTTGCTGTTCTCAAGCCTAGGGGCCTCTATTTATAGGCTAACAGTTCAAATGAGCGTCTGGCTTGATAAAACTGGGCGTCGTCTGGACAGTGGTCATAGGCCGTCCGGAAGGACAACTGTGCAACCGAAATTTCAAAAATTTCGCTAAAAATCTTTCCTATTTGAGAGTCGCATTCGGACGGTGAGGCATTGTCATCCGGACGGTCGCACGTCCGCTACAAGTAATTTCCATATAGAGGCTTCGTGCGTCCGGACCAGGAGGATGGGCGTCCGGACGGTCAATCTGATGCACGCAATTTCCATATCTGATGCATGCGCGTTTGGACCATGCTGACTGTCGTCCGGACGCCTGGATTTGAATTGCGATACTTGCCTTATGGATGAGCGTGTCCGGACAGGAATACACATCGCCCGGACAGTTGCAGCAATCTTCCCATATTTGTGTTTGGAAAGAAATCCTGAAGCTTGATTGAACACTGAGAGTCATTCGGACGGGCTGCTGAATCGTCCGGATGTATGCAAGCTGGAGCAGTTCGAAGCTTCTCGACACAAAAGAAGGTACGGACGGGAATCCACGTCGTCCGGATGGATGATGCTTTAGTCTGATGTGCGATCGGACGGTTTGACACGTCGTCCGGACAATTGATGCATTGGACAGCTGGGAGTCCAGACGGTATGACACGTCGTCCGGACGGCTGGCAGGGAACTGAATTTTCTGACTTGCAAACTGTACAGAATCTTCTAGAAACACTTTTGAATAGCGGAATCCTTGTTAAAAAAACTTCTTTACAATGAAGTGATTTTGTCCAACAGAATGCGGCCAATTACAAACCAACAAACTCCCCCTTTGGCCATTCTGGGACAAAAATCACTTGACCGGTTAAAAATACAATGTTGGTCCAAATCAAAAATTACTCCCCATTTTTGTCACAAAGGGACAAAGGGTAAAACAGAGTAATGAGAAAAATCACACAACAACTACTCCCCTTCAATGTCTTTGAAGTACAAGGGTAAACAGAGTAATAATATCCACAGACAAAAAAAAACATTCTAAAATCCTAATCAATAGGAAACTTGAGAAGAGTATGTAAGTGGCCCAAAAGAGAGGAACAAAAAATCCTCCAAGTACCAAATCCTGTTGATCCACTGAAATCAAGTAACGAAGAGAAATCTGTATAAAAGCTGGATTTGTACTACTTCGGGTTCTAGCTCAGGAACCCAGGAACCATGGACTGAAAAACTTTCAGTCGCTTGATTTTGCAAGGCCTGAACCTGGTTATCCATAGATTGACATCCTCTAATGAGGAGATTCACCACTGAGCCTATGCAGATCTGAGGGAATGCTATGGAAGGTTTTGCATGAGCTGGGGAAAAAGCTCATCTTAATCCTGAGACCTTTGGAATTTGAACAACCGACTTCAACGACGGTCAGTTTTCCAAAGGATCCTTCTGTCAGATATTGTGCTGGGAGCTGTTGGACGACATATTCCTGAAAAGATTTAAACAGAAATATTTCCAAAAATAACACCACAAATAAATATTAGATCCTGTTAGTCCCAAAAAGAAAGCGATATTATGACAGCCGTCAATTGGATGCCCAAGTAGTACAAAAACAAAGATAGCAATCCAAATGACCCAGATATATCAATATCAACCCAACACACAGACAAAATATGATTTTCATGCACACTATCTCAAGAAATTATCCCAACAAATATTCCAATATTCTAAAAGCACAAAAACTTAAAAGAATAATAGAAGACACAATGAAGATCATGGGAAGAGATGTGCAAAGAATGCCAAAATCTTGAGAGAAATCCACGAGAAAAACACACAACATGCCATGATAAATCAATAAAAATGCAAATATGTGTGTGTGGTAGAGAAAGAGACGCATGTCTTAAACCTGTAGAGATCCCATCCGAACATGTCACTTAACCATCAAAATGGCTTCCGCTAGGACAGCTTACAACAAGACTGCGCTCGTCCGGACGTACGAGTAGGTTCATCTGGATACTTCACACTGAAAATATGAAACTGGAGAAAAATTTGCAGAAATTTTTTTTCTCCCTAAAGTTAGCTTCAGAACACGCATGTATAATCAACTGATAAAACAGTCAAATAGCATTGCAAAAATATGCAAAGATATAAATGAGAGTTAAGTATTCAATAACCACAAATTTCCTTGCAGATAGAAATGTTAAATAGATTACTCAACTCATGCAATGCGTGTGTGTGTGTGAAGACTTTTCCAAAAGGTATGAATTTAACTGATATGACAAAAAGCAACCAAATTTTCCAAACAAGAGAGAAAATCAATGAAAGATCAGCCAAAAGTCAAACCTTACCTTACTAGGGCCTAGTCACCCTCATCTGATACACTCCCCCTAAGATGCAGCACCTAATTGTTTTACTTGTACCATGAAGGACAAGGTAAAATTTTACTTGCACCATGAAGGACAAGGCTTATTTTAGTACAGAAGTAGTGAATGTAAGCATATAGCACAAAAAAAAAAAAAGTTGAAGAGTTACTGCTTGATTCTAGTGATGCTGCAACCTAGAGAGTGCCAGAATTTTTAGGCTCTAGGTTCAACTAGCATGTTGTCAATTTGACCATCTTAATCAAAAACATCTCTCTCATTAGAATTTCTAGAAGCAAGAAGTCAGAGAGGAAAAGATGTACCTTAGGGGAGTCTTAAATGCCACAGGAAAACTTAGCAGGTATCATGCATAAACTCTTAATCATATATAAGCATATTTAATCTATGCACAACGAATTGAGATATCAGGCAAAACACATGCAATATCTGAAAAGCTATCAAAAGAAAAAAATAAAGTTCCGCATCTTCTCGCCCAATTTTTTTTTTGTTGAAAATCAATAAACACAAAAACAACAAAGACATGCTTATGGAAAAGGAAATGACATCTAGTCCCAGCATGTAAGGTAAAACCAAACCTGTTTGGATGAGGAAGAATCTTCAACTTTACCTTTTCTCAGAGCATCCTGCTTAATCCAAGGCTTGTGGGATTTCAACAAATAACAATTTGGCCTAATATGACCAAGTTTCCCACAATTATGACAAGTAGGAACAAACTTACCTTTTGCTCCTGATTCCTTGGATTTTGGCATCACATGATTATTTGAGCAAGAATTTTCTAAACAAGCTGTATCTACTATCACAGGCATAATATTTTATTCAGAATCAGAAGCATGTGAAGTAGAAGTATTCATATCATCAACAATTAAAGTAGGCTTGTTAGAAATATCTGAATGAATACAAAGCATGCTTTTCAAGTTATCACTTGATAATTTTTTCAAGAGATCTTCAAATTCTTTTAATTTATTCTCAAGTGTATCAATGTTGTCATATAGCATGGTATTCTCAGGTCTCAAAGAGTCAATCAAAACATGTGATTTAGATAACTGAACAATCAAAGACTCTTTTTCTTGCTTTACCTTTTTGAGCACTTTTGGAGAAACAATTTTATCCAACTTAGCAAAAACTTTAGAGAGCTCAATATCACAATTTTCTTCAGATAACTGAGAGAAATCCATGATAAAAGATGTAATAAAAAAATAGAAGTCACAAGAAGATAAGGATCACACTCAGGAAATAAATCATAACAAAGCGTACCACGCTCTGATACCAATTGAAAACTGAAATTGACTTCTAATATAAAGCAAGTGTGTGCACAAAGTGTTAACAAAATAACAATGCGGAAAATAAATGACACAAGAATTTTTGTTAACGAAGTGGAAACTCAATTAAGAGAAAAACCACTCTGGGGCAGCCAAACCCAAGATATCCATTATTCAGAAGACAAGACTAGATACAAAGTAGTAACACTCACATACCCCTGATGCAGTGGTCGTACCTTGCTCTCTAACGTGTAACCCAACACGAACGCCTCCCAACCAGGTCTCTTACCTAAAGGGGTCTTCAATGGAATCCTTTACCTTAGGGCCAACCCCGAAGATAGACTTCTAGTTAAGCGCAGCAACAGCACACACAGTAACAGCTTTAGAGAGATCAACTCAGCTCAATAACCTTACAAGATAACTCTCTACTGTGCGACCGAAATTCGAAAAATTTCGGTGAAAATCTTTCCTGTTTGAGAGTCGCGTTCGTACGGTGAGGTACTGTCATTCGGACGGTCGCACGTCCGCTGCAAGTAATTTCCATATACAGGCTTCGCGCGTCCGGACCAGGAGGATGGGCGTCCAAATTGTCAATCTGATGCATGCGTGTCCGGACCATGCTGACTGTCGTCTGGATGTTTGGATTTGAATTGCGATACTTGCCTTATGGATGAGCGCGTTCGGATAGGAATCCACGTCGTCCGGATGGTTGCAGCAATCTTCCCATATCTGTGTTTTGGAAAGAAATCCTGAAGCTTGATCGAACACTGAGGGTCGTACAAACGGGCTGCTAAATCGTCCGGACATATGCAAGCTGGAGCAGTTCGAAGCTTCTCGACACAGAGGAAGGTCCGGACGGGAATCCACGTTGTCCGGACGGATGATACTTTAGTCTGATGTGCGTCCGGACGGTTTGACACGTCGTCCGGACGGCTGGTACTTTGGACAGCTGGGCGTCCGGATGGCTGGCAGGGAACCGAATTTTCTGACTTACAAACTATGCAGAATCTTCTGGAAACACTTCTGAATAGCGGAATCCCTGTTAAAGAATGTCATTACAATGAAGTGATTTTGTCCAACAGAATGTGGCCAATTTCAAACTAACAAACTCCCCCTTTGGCCATTCTGGGACAAAAATCACTTGACTGGTTGAAAATACAATCCTGGTTCAAAAATAAAAATTACTCCCCTTTTTGTCACAAAGGGACAAAGGGTAAAACGGAGTAATAAAAACCAAACAAATAAAAATTACTCCCCCTATAGGTCTCAGAACGACCAGGTAAATAGAGTAATAATATCCACAGACTAAAACGTTCTAAAATCTAAAACAATAGGATAATAGAAAAGAATCTGCAAGTGGCCTAAAAGAGAGGAACAAAAATCCTCCAAGTACTAAATCCTGCTGATCCACTGAAATCAAGTAACAGAGAGAAATCCGTATAAAGAGCTAGATTTGTACTACTTTGGCTTCTAGCTCAGGAAGCCGGGAACCATAGACTGAAAAACCTTCAATCTCTTGATTTTACAAAGCCTGAAACTAGTTATCCACAGATTGACATCCTCTAAGCAACTGGTTTGCAAGATAAATGAGGAGATTCACCACTGAACCTCTAACTGATAAAGATCCGAGGGAATGCTACGAAAGGCTCTGCATGAGCTAGGGGAAAAAGCTCATCTTAATCCTGAGAACTTTGGAATTTGAACATCCAACTTCAACAACGGTTAGTTTTCCAAAGGATCCATCTGTCAGATATTGTGCTGGGAGCTGCTGGATGACATATTCCTGAAAAGATTTAAACAGAAATATTTCCAAAAATAACACCACAAAGAAATATTAGATCCTGTTAGTCCCAAAAAGAAAGTGGTATTATGACAACCGTCAATTGGATGCCCAAGTATTACAAAAGCAAAGATCGAAATCCAAATGACCTAGATATATTAATATCAACCCAACACAAAGACATAATAGGATTTTCATGCACACTATCTCAAGAAAATATCCCAACAAATATTCCAATATTCTAAAAGTCCAAAAACTTAAAAGAATAACGGAAGACACAATGAAGATCATGGGATGAGAAGAGATGTGCAAAGAACACTGAAAAATAGAAATTGACTTCTTAAAATAAAGCAAGTGTATGCACAAAGTGTTAACAAAATAATAATGCAGAAAATAAATAACACAAGAATTTTTGTTAACGAAGTGGAAAACTCAATATGAGAAAAACCACTCCGGGGCAGCCAAACCCAGGATATCCATTATTCAGAAGACAAGACTAAATACAAAGTAGTAACACTCACATACCCCTGATGCAATGGTCGTACCTTGCTCTCTAATGTGTAACCCAACACGAACACCTCCCAACCAGGTCTCCTACCTGAAGGGGTCTTCAATGGAATCCTTTATCTTAGGGCCAACCCCTAAGATAGACTTCAGTTTAAGCGCAGCAACAGCGCACACAGCAACGGCTTCTGAGAGATCAACTTAGCTCAATAACCTCACAATATAGCTCTTTAAGCACTAATGGAATTCAATACCGAATTCTTGCTGTTCTCAAGCCTAGGGACCTCTATTTATAGGCTAACAATTCAAATGAGCGTCTGGCTTGATAAAACTGGGTGCCGTCCGAACGGTGGTCATAGGCCGTCTGGACAGACAACTGTAAGACCAAAATTCTGAAAATTTCCCTGAAGATCTTTCTTGTTTGAGAGCGGCGTCCGGACGGTGTTGAACTGTCGTCCAGACGGTCGCACGTCCGCTGCAAGTAATTTCCATATAAAGGCTTCGCTCGTTCAGATCGGGGGAACGATCGTCCGGACGGCTGATCTGATGCACGCAATTTCCATATCTGATGCACGCGCGTCTGGACCATGATGACAAGTGTCCGGACGTCTGGATTTGAATTGCGATATTTGCCTTATGGATGAGCGCGTCCAGACAGGAATCCACATCGTCCAGACGGTTGCAGCAATCTTCCCATATCTGTGTTTGGAAATAAATCCTAAAGCTTGATCGAACACTGAGAGTAATCCGGACGTGCTGCTGAATCGTCCGAACGAATGCAAGCTAGAGCAGTTCGAAGCTTCTCGACATAGAGGAAGGTCCGGACGGGAATCCACGTCGTTCGGACGGATGATGCTTTAGTCTGATGTGCGTCTGGATGGTTTGACACGTCGTCCAGACGGCTGGTAGGGAACCTAATTTTCTGACTTGCAAACTGTGTAGAATCTTCTAGAAATACTTCTAAATAGCCGAATCCCTGTTAAAAAGCATCATTACAATGAAGTGATTTTGTCCAACAAAATGCAGCCAATTACAAACCAACAAACTCACCCTTTGGCCATTCTGGGACAAAAATCACTTGACCGATTAAAAAAACAATTCCGGTCTAAAAATAAAAATAACTCCCCCTTTTTGTCACAAAAGGACAAAGGTTAAAACAGAGTAATAAAAATCAAACACAAAAATTACTCCCTCTAAAGGTCTCAGAAGGACGAGGGTAAATATAGTAATAAAGTCCAGGAGTTTAACAAAAGTAACAAAATATAAAACAAATGTCTCAAAAACAGATAAGACAACTACAAAACAAAAGAAGCTCAATTATCCTCGGCCATCGGCGCATCGTCCTCGTCATCACTGCTGGACGGATGGTGGAGATGGACTGCTCTATGGATGACATAGACAGCTGCATGGAACTCATGCCCCTCTAGATAGCTGCCAGAGCCTCCATAATCTGAGAATAGCTGAAATTCGGTTTAGGTGGTGGTGCAGTCTGGGAAGAAGAAGCCACACTCGGTATGCCGACAAGAATAGGAAGAGGCGGGGGCACATCATCGTCATCTGGATCATCTTTCCACAGCTGAGCATTTGACTTCATCAGTGTCTACTTGCAGAGTGGATCCTGGATCTTCATTTTGGGCTCGCCAGCAATACTGATGCCTGACTGCAGTATGATCTGTGTGAGCAGGCAGCCGAATGGAAGACCGGTATTGCTCTCATCACGGGCCTCCAAAATAATGCCCAAAATATGCTTGCACAAGCAAAAAGGCAAGCGAAGATGAATGGCATAGACGAACTGAGCCCTCTTTAAAATCAGGCCACTGCACCTGACAACTAGCCATAGGTTGTGCTAAACAATCTTGGCCAACATGCGATGAGGGGCGGATAAGGCACCGATCCTGATGGTGGTGGCGCGCTCCTCTCCCTATGGAACTGCGTAGTAGAACTCTCGGAGATCTTTCATAGATGGAGGCAGTACCACCTCATTGTAAGGGTTCGCAGACAATTGGAGAACAGGAACTCCAATGAACTGACTGATGATCTGGGGATCAACAGTGATAGTATGCCCAAGAACAGTGGACTATAGCACCAACCCGCGGTCATTGTCCTGCACCACCTCTAGGTTGGCATAGAAAAGTCTAACCATCCTGGTGTACACCACACAGGCGCAGCTGTGAAGATACCCCCAATGATAGGTTTGGATAGTGTCATGGATACTATCCAGAGGAGCCACCATGATGTCGGAACGGATCACATTCCTCTCAGCAATAACAGGTCGGTCCATGATCTTGGCTCTGAGAGCTGCCCTATCTCCCTCTGTCCTCTGGCGAACTCTGCGCTATGGACTGCCTGCTGACATGGTTCTGCAAAAGAAACAAACAAGATTTGCCAAAAATAATAATCCAAAAGAAATAATCTTGTTAGTGCTCATAGAAAATTCGGCATTATGACAACAGTAAAAGAGATTTTTCCAAAAATAACAGTCCATAATAATAGTAGATATGACAAATATGCATTGGAAAAACTCAACAACATTCCCTAATTAATCTAATAGTTTTAAAATAAACTGAAGAGAAAAAAAAAAGAGGCTAGCCAAATACCTGGAATGAGGGAGTAATGCACAAAAAGACAAGAAAGGGCGAGATAATGCCAAAAGCTCGCGAGAAATCACTCCCTAGAAGCCAAAAGAGAGATTTTTAGTGGGGTAGGGTGAAAATGCGGCGGCCAGGGCCTTTTTATAGGGCTTGTTGGGTCCCCGTCCGGACTACTCATTAACACCGTCTGGACTTGTGCTGCCTCTGAAATATGCGGACAGGTCGCATGCGTCCAGACGTTTAACCTTACCGTCCGACCGTCTGAGCCGCGTGCGTCCGGACATACAAGAGTAACGTTCGGCCGTTTGATCTACACCTGTCCGAACGCTCCACACTGAAAATGAAGAAAACTGAGGAAAATTTGCAGAAATTAATTCTCCTAAGGTCAGCTGCAGAACACACATGTATAATCAATTGATAACACAATCAAATAGTATCTCAAAACGAAGCAGAGATATAAGAGAGAGTTTAGATTTCAATCAGCACAAAGATTTTCCCATAGACAGAAAATTTAAATAGGCGACTCAACTCCTGCAATGTGTGTGTGAAGACTTTTCCCACAAGGTATGACTTTCATTGAAATGACAAAATGCAACCAGATTTTCTAGACAAGAGAGAAAATCAATGAAAGATTAGTCAAAGACTAGCCACCCTCATCTGATACACTCCCCCTGAGATGCAGCATCCAATTGTTTTTCTTGTACCATGAAGGACAAGGTAAATATTTTACTTGCACCATGAAGGGCAAGGCAATTTAGCACATAAGCAGAAAATATACATAAATAATACAGAATTCATGATGGTAACTGCTTGATTCTTTTGATGCTGCAACCTAGAAAGAATGCCAGAATTTTTAGGTTTTAGGTTCAACTAGCATTTGGTCAATTTGACCATCTTATCAACAACCTCTTCTCTTATCCAAAATCTCTAAAACAAAAAGTCAGGGAAGGAGTGATGTACCTTTAGAGGAGTCTTGGATATTGTACATTTTCATCGCATGAGGAAAGAAGCTATCTAACTTTTGCATATACAGGAAAATCACTTGGCAGATATAGTCATAAACTCTCAATCATATCTAAGCAAAGTAGATTAATGCACAATGAATTGAGATATCAGGTGAAAACACATGCAATATCTGATATGCCAAGAAAAGGAAAAGTTTCCTTAAATTTCTCCCCATTTTTTTTTATATAATTATTAAAAGTATATGGAAATAACATCATATGCAAGGCAAGATCAAACCTGTGAAAGCTCGATGATGCCAATACAGAAAAATAGTCGCTCGACCTGCTTTTTCTGTCTTCCCCAACAAGTACCTGCAATGCTCTCTCAAGAGAAATAGGGGGCAGAACAAAACTGGTTCCTAGATTGCATAGAATATAACAAATAAAAATCAAGCAATCAAACCTGATGCCTTAGTATTAGGAACCAAATCCTAGGCACGAACACCTTCTCCTGCTAGGTGTGTCCATTCCCCCTCATGGGGTTATTCTTCTTCTTGACCCAAGCCTGCCTTCCAGTGGGTGGTTGCTGGCAGGACTTCATCTGCTGACCCATCCACTCCATCATCCTCTACATCCAAGTAGGTGGCTCACTGTAGTATTAATCCTCTTCCACCTTCTGCGACCTTTTAGAGTGCTTGGATTTGATCTTGGATTTGCCACTGTGATTGGCAGGTACAAATTGCTGCTGAGGTCGCTGATGTTGAGATGCCTGGTGCCAAGGTGCATGAGACCAAGGGGCTTGATATTGAGGAACTTAATGCCTTGGTGCTTGCCTCCAGGGAGCTTGGTAAGGTGCCTAATACCATCGAGTCTGATGTTGGGTCAGAGGTCTTGTGCCATGATTAGCTTGTCTGGGCACTTCTTTCTTGGCCTTCGCCTTTTGTGGTTTAAGGAGGGAGCACTGGGGTCAGACATGCCCACTCAGACCGCAGTGGTGGCATATAGGAGAATTTTTTATGGAATGAGGCTTCTGAGTGCCTGGAACATCATCATTAATCTTGTCCTTCCCTTTATCTTTAATAATGGGGGGAGGCTCTGGGACTGCAGGTTTGACAAATACAGTCTTGGAAGTAGAAGGAGTGTCAGTGGGAGGAGCTACATACCCGAGACCAGTCTTGTAGGTTGGGCTCTTTTGAATGGACAGCATGCGAGTCAACTTTTCATCAGTGACTCTTTCTAATTGGAGCTGCGTCTCTAGTAGCTTTTCCTCGAGCTCTTGAATTCTGGGCAGCAATGAACTCTTCTCAGTTTGTAAACTGTTTAGATCAGAAGGTGCTACTTACATCCTTCCCTCAGCTTTTCATACTCTACATAGAGAGTTTTGTATGCCTCCTTAAGTTCTTCCCCATTATCACTATGCTCCAAGTAATAAGAGTCCTCTTCTTCAACAAGTGGAGCCACAAAGGCTAGAAATTTTTCAGACTTAGGAGCTTCTTCTTCTGACTCATCACTGAGAGTCACATTGTAAGCCTTCCCCTTGCTCTTCTTGAGGTTCCCACAATCAGCCCGTATATGCCCAAATCCTAAGCATTCAAAACATCTTGGACCTTTGGGATCTTTCTTTTCTTCTTCCTCAGGTTCAGCTTCTCTGGGAGCTTTCTTCATCTTTTCAGAAAACTTCTTCTTGAATTGTTCATCTCTCATTAGTCTTCTGAAATTTTTGGCTAACATAGCCACAACTTTCTCTTCCTCCTCAGAGTCATCTCCAGATGAGGCTTCTACCTTTTTCTTGGAAGCCTTCAGGGCAATCGTCTTCAGCTTTTTGACCGGGGGCAGGGACAGCTCATAAGTTTGAAGAGATCCCACCAACTCTTCAATCTTCAAGATCTTTACTCTCTTCAATAGTAGTTACCTTGATCCTGAAACGCTCAGGCAAAGATCTTAGAATCTTTTGAATGAGTTTTACATCTGAGACAGGCTTCCCGAGACTCACCATGGAGTTTCTCAGGTCACTCATCTTGGAGTAAAACTCTCCAAATGTCTCTTCTACCAACATCTTAATTTCTTCAAATTTGGAAATCAACATTTGAATTTTGGCAGATTTTACAAGCTTAGTGCCTTCATATGTTGTTTCCAAGATTTGACACGCTTCTTAAGCAGATTCACAGTTTGAAATTTTTGCAAATTCAGACGGTAAAAGTGCTTGACATAGAGCATGGAGGGCTTTGTCATTAGAAAGTCGTGAGTTTTTTTGAGGGACTAGTTCAAGCGTTGTATCCTCTGGTTTAGTCCAACCAGTTTCAACAATACTTCAACAGTCAATAGATTTTAAAAAGAACCGCATGCGAGCTTTCCAATAGCCATAGTTCATGCCATCGAAGGCAGGAACAGTATTAAGAGTTTGAGACATATTAATAAAAGAAGTCAAAAATAACACTCAAGAAATTAATCTTCTCAGAGTGTACCAGGCTCTGATACCAATTGAAAAATAGAAATTGACTTTTTAAAATAAAGCAAGTGTGTGCACAAAGTGTTAACAAAATAATAATGCGGAAAATAAATAACATAAGAATTTTTGTTAACGAAGTGGAAAACTCAATATGAGAAAAACCACTCCGAGGCAGCTAAACACATGATATCCACTATTCAGAAGACAAGGCTAGATACAAAGTAGAAACCCTCACATACCCCTGATGCAGTGGTCGTACCTTGCTCTCTAACGTGTAACCCAACACGAATGCCTCCCAACCAGGTCTCCTACCTGAAGAGGTCTTCAATGGAATCCTTTATCTTAGGGCCAACCCCTAAGATAGACTTTAGTTTAAGCGCAGCAACAGCACACACAACAACAGCTTCTAAGAGATACTCAGCTCAATAACCTCACAATATAGTTCTCTAAGCACTAATGAAATTCAATACCGAATTCTTGCAGTTCTCAAGCCTAGGGACCTCTATTTATAGGCTAACAATTCAAATGAGCATCTGGCTTGATAAAACTGGGCGTCGTCCAGACGGTGGTCATAGGCCGTCCGGACGAACAACTGTGCGACCGAAATTCTAAAAATTTCGCTGAAGATCTTTCCTGTTTGAGAGCCACGTCTGGACGGTGGTGCACTATCGTCAGAACGGTCGCACGTCCTCTACAAGTAATTTCCATATAAAGGCTTCGCGCATCCTGACTGGGGGAACGATCGTCCGGACGGCTGATCTGATGCACTCAATTTCCATATCTGATGCATGCACGTCCGGACCATGATGATTGGTGTCCAAACGTCTGGATTTGAATTACGATACTTGCCTTATGGATGAAGGTGTCCGGATGGGAATCCACGTCGTCCGGATGGTTGCAGCAATCTTCCCATATCTGTGTTTGGAAAGAAATCCTAAAGCTTGATCGAACAATGAGAGTTGTCCAAACGAGTTGCTGAATCGTCCAAACGGATGCAAGCTGGAGCAGTTCGAAGCTTTTTGACACAGAGGAAGGCCCGAACGGGAATCCACGTCGTCCGGACGGATGATGCTTTAGACTGATGTGCGTCCGGACGGTTTGACACGTCGTCCGGATGGCTGATGCAATGGACAGCTGGGCGTCTGGACGGTATGACATGTCGTCCGGACGGCTAGTAGGGAACTGAATTTTTTGACTTGCAAACTGTGTAGAATCTTTTGGAAACACTTCTGAATAGCGGAATCCTTGTTAAAAAGCATAATTACAATGAAGTGATTTTATCCAATAGAATGCAGCCAATTACAAACCAACAAATGCCAAAATCTCGGGAGAAATCCACAAGAAAAACACACAACATGCCATGATAAATCAATAAAAATGCAAAGATGTGTGTATGGCAGAGAAAGAGACGCAAGTCTTAAACCTGTATAGATCCCGTCCGGATGTGTCACTTAACCGTCCGGATGGTAACTGCTAGGTCAGCATATGGCAAGACTGCGCTCGTCCGGACGTAAGAATAGGTCTGTCCGGATGCTTTACACTAAAAATTTGAAATTGGAGAAAATTTTGCAGAAAAATATTTTTCTCTAAGTTAGTTTCAGAACACACATGTATAATCAACAGATAAAACATTCAAATAGCATTGTAAAAATATGCAAAGATATAAATGAGAGTAAAGTATTCAATAAGCACAAATTTCCCTGCAGATAAAAATTTTAAATAGATTACTCAACTCATGCAATGCGTGTGTGTGTGAAGACTTTTCCCACAAGGTATGAATTTAACTGATATGACAAAAAGAAACTAGATTTTCTAGACAAGAGAGAAAATCAATGAAAGATCAGTCAAAAGTCAAACCTTATTAATTACTAGGGCCTAGCCACCCTCATCTAATACACTCCCCCTAAGATGCAACACCTAATTGTTTTACTTGTACCATGAAAGACAATGTAAAATTTTACTTGCGCCATGAAGGACAAGGCTTATTTCAGCTTAGAAGCAGTGAATTTAAGCATATAGCACAGAAAACTGAAAAGTTATTGCTTGATTCTAGTTGGTGCTGCAACCTAGAGAGAATGCTAGAATTTTTAGGCTTTAGGTTCAACTAGCATGTGGTCAATTTGACCATCTTATCAAAAACATCTCTCTCATTAGAATTTCTAGAAGCAAGAAGTCAAAGAGGAAAATGATGTACCTTAAGGGAGCCTTGGATAGTGCATGAGGAAAGTAACTATCTATCATTAAGATGCAACAGGAAAACTTTGCAGATGTCATGCATGAACTCTCAATCATATATAAGCATATTTAATCAATGCACAATGAACTGAGATATCAGGCAAAAACACATGCAATATCTGAAAAGCTATCAAAAAAAAATAAAAATTCCGCATCTTCTTCCCTAAATTTTATTTTATTTTTTGTTGAAAAATGAGACAGAAAAACAACAAAGACATGCTTATGGAAGAGGAAATGACATCTATTCCCAGAATATAAGGTAAAGCCAAACCTGTCCTCATGGAGAGAGGTTTAGAAATACCAAGACAGAAAGGCAACCGCCCGATGTGCTTTTAACTGTCATCCCCAAAAAAATATCTGCAGAAATTTCTCATGACAACAATAGAAAATATGGGGAATAAAATAAATGGTTCCTCAAACAAAATGCAAGGCATGAATAAGATATGGCATAATCAACTATGCAATGCAAACATACCTGACATGCACTAGGATTTAGGAACCAAAATCCTAGGCATAGGAGACTTCACCTTTACTAGGTAAGTCCACTCCCCTTCATGGGCTGAATGGTCCCATCCTTCCTTACCCATACCTTCTCTTCTTGTGAGGCAGGGGTGTGAGCCATGTCCCAATGATCAGTCTAACTAGGACATTCTTCATCATGTTGACAAGCCCTTCATTGGCCTGATTCTTCTTGGGCTTGTGAGGCTTCACTTTGAAGCATTCGGCTTTGATGTGGCCATACTTACCACAGTGATGGCATGAGGGAGAATCCCTTTGATGATAATGTTGTTGTTGCCAAAAAGCATGATGAGACATGGAAGGTTTAGAGCTAGACTTACCTGTCTTTTGCTCTGTTTTCTTGATCTGAGGCTGCTGATGTCGGATCTGAGGACAATGTAGCCTGATGTGTCTAGAGACACCACAATGATAGCAGGTAGGCTAACTTCATTTGCTGAAATGCTTCTTGAATGGCTCTGCAAATTTAAGATTAGCATATTCACAAATAACCAATTCCTTACCTCTTTGAGATATATGCCTCCTATGGGGTAGAACATATTTATCTGAATAGGTTTTCTCAATAAAGCCCTTTCTGGAATCCTTCTACTTCTTCCAAAGTCTGTAAGATTTTAACAGATAACACTTTGGTCTAACATGACCAACCTTCCCACAATGATGACAAATAGGAACAAACTTACCTTGTGTTCCCGAATCCTTGGAGTTAGGCTTCACACAGTTATTTAAGCAAGAATTTTCAAAACAAGCTGCTTCTACTATCACAGGCTTAATATCAACAGAATCTAATTCAGAATCAGAAGCATGTGAAGTAGAAGTACTTCAATAAGCAGTCAAACCAGGCTTATTTGAAATATCTGAATGAATACACAACATGCTTTTCAAATTATCACTTGAGTATTTTTCCAATTTAATCTCAAGTTCATTAATAGTATTCAGCAACATGGTATTCTCAGATTTCAAGGAGTCAGTCAACACATGTGATTCAGACAATTGTATAATCAATGACTCTTTTTCTTGCTTCACCTTTTTGAGCTCTTTTGGACAAATAATTTTATCGAATTTCACAAAAACTTTAGAGAGCTCAATATCATAATTTTCTTCAGATAACTGAGAGAAATCCATGACAAAAGGTGAAATCAACAATAGAAGTCACAAGAGATGAGAATCACACTCAGGAAATAAATCCTAAACAAAGTGTACCTGCTCTGATACCAATTGAAAAATTGAAATTGACTTCTAATATAAAGCAGGTGTGTGTGTGCACAATGTGTTAACAAAATAATACAGAAATTAAATAATACAAGATTTTTGTTAATGAAGTGGAAAACTCAATATGAGAAAAACCACTCCTGGGTAGCCAAACCCAGGATATCCACTATTCAGAAGACAAGACTAGATACAAAGTAGTAACACTCACATACCCCTGATGCAGTGGTCGTACCTTGCTCTCTAACGTGTAACCCAACACGAACACCTCCCAACCAGGTCTCCTACCTGAAGCGGTCTTCAATAGTATCCTTTACCTTAGGGCAAACTCCTAAGATAGACTTCAGATTAAGCGCAGCAACAGCACACACAACAACGGCTTGAGAGTGAGTGGATCAACACAATAACTCCTAAAATATTCTCTCTAAGCACTACGGAATTTAGTTTCAAACTCTTGCAAATTGCATGCCTAGGGGCCTCTATTTATAGGCTACAGAAACCTAAATCACGTCTGATGCGATTTTCCTAAGCGGCATCCAGACGGTAGCTGAGGACGTCTGGATGGACAATTGTGCAATCAGCTTTCCAAATTCTCTTGAAATTCTTTCCTGAATAGGGTTGCGTCCGGACGGTGTTGCCCTAGCGTCCGAACGGTTGCACTTCAGCTGCATACAATTTCCATATTAAGGCCTAAGCGTCCGAACCATGGAGTCTAACGTTCAGACGGTTGAACATCTTCTGCATGACTTGCCTTATCAAGGATAGCGTCCGGATGGAATGGGGGCCTTCTTCAATCTTTTCAAAAATTTCTTCTTGAATCGATCATTCCTCATCAGTCTTCTAAAATTCTCGGCCAGCATTGCCACTACTTCTTCATTCTCAGATTTGTCTTCAGATGAGACTTTGACTTTCTTCTTGGAAGCTTTGAGGGCAATGGTCTTCACCTTTTTGACTGGGGGCAGGGACAACTCATAGGTTTGAAGAGATTCCATCGACTCTTCAATCTTCATCTCTTCCAAGTCTTTGCTTTCTTCAACGGTAGTCACCTTGATTCTGATACGCTTAGGCAAAGATCTTAGAAATTTATGGATGAGTTTTACATTTGAGACGGTTTTCGCAAGACTCACTATTGAGTTTCTTAGGTCACTCATTTTGGTGTAAAACTTTCTGAATGTCCCATCTTCCATCATCTTAATCTCTTCAAATCTAGAAATCAACATTTGAAGTTTGGCTGATTTAACAAGTTTTGTGCCTTCATATGTTGTTTCTAAGATTTGCCATGCTTATTGAGCGGATTCACAGTTTGAGATTCTTGCAAATTCAGATGGTGAAAACGCTTGACAAAGAGCATGGAGGGCTTTATCGTTGGAAAGTCATGCATTTTTCTCAGGGACTAGTTCGGGAGTTGCATCCGTTGGCTTAGTCCAACCAGTTTCAACAATTTTCCAACATCAATGGATTTTAAGAAGAACCGCATACGAGCTTTCCAATAGCCATAGTACGCACCATCAAAGGCAGGAACAGTATTAATGTTTTGAGACATAGCAAAAAATAGAAGCCAAAAGGATAACACTCAAGAAATAAATCTAAACAAAGTGGACCAAGCTCTGATACCAATTGAAAAATAAAGATGACTTCTATTTTACCAAGTGTGTGATAGTGTTCAACAAAATATTTAAATTGCAGAATTTAAATGACACAAATATTTTGTTGACGAAGTGAAAACTCAATTAAGAGAAAAACCACTTAGGGGAAGCTAAACCTAGGATATCCACTATTCAGAAGACAAAGCTAGTTACAAAGTAGTAGCACTCACATACCTGTATGTAATGGTCGTACCTTGAACTATGACGTGTAACCCAACATGAACGCTTCCCAACCAAGTCACCTACTTGAATGGGTCTTCAATGGAATCCTTTACCTTAAGGCCAACCCCTAAGATAGGCTTCAGTTTCAGCACAGCAACAACACTTGGCAACAGCTTGAGAGTGAGTGGATCAGCACAATAACTCCTGAAATATTCTCTTTAAGCACTACGGAATTTAGTTTCAAACTCTTGCAAATTGCATGCCTAGGGGCCTCTATTTATAGGCTACAGAAACCTAAATCACGTCTGATGCGATTTTCCTAAGCGGCATCCGAACGGTAGCTGAGGGCATCCAGACGGACAACTGTGCAATTAGCTTTCCGAATTCGCTTGAAATTCTTTCCTGAATAGGGCCGCGTCCGAACGGTTGCACTTCAGTTGCATGCAATTTCCATATTAAGGCCTAAGCGTTCGGACCATGGAGTCTAACGTTCAGACGGTTGAACATCTTCTGCACGACTTGCCTTATCAAGGATAGCGTCCGGAAGGAATGGCCACGTTGTTTGGACGGTTGCAGCTGTCTTCTCATATCTGTGTTTTGGAAAGAAATATTCTAACGTATCGAATATTGAAGGGCGTCCGGATGTGTTGCTGAGACATCTGGACGGATGCAACCGAGAGCAGTTTGAAGCTTCTGGACACAGAGGGACGTCCGGACAGAAGGTTCTCATCGTCTGGACGGATGATGCTTAACAGATGAGCGTTGGACGGAATTCCACGTCGTCTGAATGGATGTACGAGAACTGAACTAAAGTGTAGACTCTGAATAAAACAACATCCCTGTATAATAAGCATCATTACATAGAAGTGATTTTGTCCAACAGAATGCAGCCAATCACAAACTAACAAAGAGGATGATGAGGATCTTGAAACCCTTTTGGTTGTTCTACATACACCTCTTCCTGAAGTATGCCATTCAAAAAGGCACTTTTAACATCCATCTAATACAGCTTGAATCCATGATGACAAGTAATGGAACGTAGAATTCTGATGGACTCTAAACGAGCAACTGGAGCAAAGGTTTCATCAAAATCAACGCCTTCAATCTGAGTGTACCCTTGAGTAATGAGGCAAGCCTTGTTTCTGATCTCTGTACCATGCTCATCTGATTTATTCTTGAAGATCCACTTAGTGCCAATGACATTGTGATCAGCAGGTCTGGGAACAAGAGTCCTTACATCGTTTCTAGTAAACTGATGTATTTTTTCATGCATGGCAGCAATCCAGCTTCATCAACCTTCTTCGGCTCAGTCTGTGCAAGATAGCAGTTGTATGATACTTGATTGGCTACTTCATTTAGTGGCTGGATCACTCTATTTCTCAACCGACGCCTTTCTTCAAGATTCCCATTGAGCTGCTGGGAGGGATGATTAAGCTTGACCCATGACCTTTTAGGAAGATTTGTGGATTCATCCTCATCTTCAGATGCATTAGCAGTAGTTCCAGATGTCTCCATTACTGGAGGATCTGGAAGAGAATCAGCTGCTGAGGGAATGACATGTGTTTCTTGAGTTGAGGAAGATGGCTTGACCATGTCGGCTGAAGGAATAGGCAGCTCTTCAGGAATGGGCTGAATTTCCTCCCCCTTACTAGATGTCCGAAATTCTTCATCATCAATTACCACATTTGATTGACTCCATCACAGTTTTTGTTCTTTTGTTAAACACCCTGTAAGCACGACTATTGGTGGAGTACCCCAAGAATATCCCTTCTTGTGACGACCCCTTTTTTTTTTTAAAAAAAAACATACAAACGGATCTTCACAATGGCACGACTACTTGTCGCTCAGCCAACATACGGTACACTTCCCATAACATGTACCTGATTTTCAGAGTTACATTTATGCAGCGGAATAATAATAATCCATGTGCAGCGGAACACATATCATAAGTGGAAAAACATCTAATACATAACAGTTAATTACAACAAGAGCCATTTACATATCTAACTGATTAAAGCTTATAAAACATATTACTACAATTACATACCAAAATATAGGCTCAACAAATACATGTGCCATGTAGGACACGAGTCATAAATAAAATACCCAAAATGTGGACTACCTATGAGTCTGTGACTTATGACTGTCACGATGTGCTCCAATCATAGCATCCCATACGCTAGATGGATGAGTCAGTATCTATATCCGCAAAACCTGCAACCAATCCATCAATATCTACACAGTTGTGGGGGTTGCTACATCCACACAGGTGAAAGAATGAGTTCACCGTCTCAATACATAATACTGAGACCTTAGTGATATTAAACTGACTGAGTTTTCGCAAAGAACCAACTTTTCTTTCTAGTCTTGTGTACACTATAACAGCTACCAATTTTATAAGCTTTTGTTTGAAAAACCCCCATAGCTGATGTAGCAAACACCTACTAATAGAAAACATTTAAAGCATACTAGGTAGCTGTGAATATATATAGAAGTTCTAGTCATCCTACCTTGGAAGGTAGGATGACTAGAACTTCTACAATATATATAGAAGTTTCGTCTACAATATATTACTTTTGTTCGGCAGTTCAGACATATGTACACACGATCACTCCATTACAGAATTCATGCCTACACATACGTCTTAAGCAATAAAACATTGCATCTAGTTTAGCTGTACTAAGACATCCTCATTTCCTGAACTAGGCAACACTGAGCCTACACCATCAAGCTTATTGCCTTTGAACGTTAGTGTGATCATGCGTGTACTAAAGTGAGACTCTATTGTACAAGCACATCTTAGTTAAAGAACAACGACAACTCGCGTGGCATTACGTAGACGTTAGCATCCCATAACACTATGCCTACTTCCAACAACATATTGCGTTTAAGCGGCAACCCGTGTGGTATTACATAGACAATGGCATCTCTAATTCTAGGCAATCCAATCATCTACGCACACTCAAACTCAATGGATTTAAATCATGCAACTAATATGTCTAGCATAAAAACATGCAACCAGGCAATAGAATTATGCATATGTTCTTGTCCATTGAGACTCATATACATACTAATATGTCTAGAGTAAAACTACTATATATAAGACATACAACACATTCTATCACATCACAATATAGGTATGCATATGCCAGTCCCCTGGGTCTTGGACCCAAGAGTAGAGTCCCGGACTCAAGAGAAAAGCCCCAGGCTCGAGTTTAGAGTCCCTGACTCAAGTTACCGAAGAGCCCCGAGCTCAAGTTGTAGAGTCCTTAACTCAAATATCCGTGTCCCTGACTCAAGTATCCAAGTCACAGACTCAAGTTGTAGAGCCCCTGGCTCGAGTATTCCCCAAGATTGTGTAACTAAGTTGTGCCGTTAAGCACACAATGCATCATGTTCCCAATTTTATACTCACTCTAAAATCACAATCACGTTCCACTAAAATCACAGTTTACAAAATTCCCAACCATATCATACAGTCACTCCATTCATCCAAAACAGATATATTCAACATACACTTGGTTCGAATTTATAAAACAACATATTTATTTGCAATTCTACATTATATAAAAATAGTAGTTTCTCAATGAGTAGAATACTCACCTTGGCTACGCAGATTTAAGCACTAGATCTCCTAGACACCTCCTTGCAATGTATCACTGTGGAATAACACATTACACTATTTAGCACTTTAAATAATTAACACTCTGATTAGCACTTGAATCGCTCAAAGTTAAACCGTTGGAAAACCCATAATATTTTTAAGGGTTCCAAACGTCTACCCATAAATCCTAGAAACTAACTAAAACTCAAACAATACTAACTCAAAGTATTTACTAAGGATTAGATATTAAAATCAATATTTAACTATTTACTCATAATATTAATTACTAATCGCAATTAATTTTACTAACCCATAAATTATTTACACTAACACTTTTATAATAATATTAGCCCAAAAATTATATTTACTAATCTCTTTTTACAAAACCTATAGCTAATTTGAGATTAGTCATCGCAATAACCACAATTAATCAACAAATTAACAATCTAGGTTTTAAACACTTAACAACCCTCAAATTAATTTAACCCATCAAATCAGGGTTTCCAAACTTAAACCCATAATTACAAAACATTACCCCGATCCCAATATTATTAACCCAATAGCATCAATTAAACGTTATTCACATAAAAATACAACTAAAATTAAATACCCAAAAGTTAGGGTTTGAGGAAAACTTACCAAAATTTCACCAAACCAAAACCCAAGGTTTGGGTAGCTTGAGTAAGTTCCAAGTAACCCAATACCTAAAGTGTTAGTATTTTGGCCTCATTCTAGACAAAATCACTTGTGTGTGTAAAGATGATGTAAACAGGGATTCCACTTTTCAGAGCACTCTTAAAAGACTTTGCACTGCGTAAAAGATCGAAGATTTCGGTTCCTTGTCAGCCATCCGGACGATCGAGACATCCCGTCCGGACGCCCATCTGACCACTGTTCCATCCGTCCAGACGATATGCCATTCCGTTCGAATGCCAGTCAGACCAAGCATTATCCGTCCGAACGACGTTCATTTCCGTCCGGACCCTCCACTGTGTCAAGAAGTTTCTATCTAGCTTGCATCCGTCCGGACAACTCAGCAGCACGTCCGAACGCCTCTCGGTACTCGACTTGTCTCAAATTCTTTCCAAGTTCCGATAAAAGAAAGATTGATCAACCGTCCGGACAATGTAGTATCCCGTCCGAACGCGCGTCTCCTTAAGGCAAGAATCGCAATTCAAATATCACCGTCCGGATGTCAGTCAGCCTTGGTCCGGACGCGCGTGCAACTAATATAGAAATTACCGATTCGACTTCAACCGTCCGGACGACTGCTCTCATGGTCCAGACGCGCACATAGCAGATATTGAAATTGCATGTTGAAGTTCAGCCGTCCGGATGCTCACCCCCATGGTCCGAACGCGCGAAGCCTTATAAGGAAATTACTTGCAGCGAACGTGCGACCGTCCAGACGATGTGTCATCCCGTCCCGTCTCGGCTCTTAAACAGGAAAGATTTCTCAGCAAAATTTTTAGAAAATCCTGTCGCACAATTGTCCGTCCGAACGGCCATGACACCGTCTGAACGGCGCCCAACTATATTTTGCCTGACGCTCATTTGAGCCCCCAGCCTATATATAGAGGCCCCTGGGCATTGAGAACTGCAAGAATTCGGTATTGAATTCCACAACTGCTTAGAGACGTGATTTTTCCTCTGAATCTATTGCAAGTGTGCTGTTGCTGCGCTACATCTAAATTCTATCTTAGGGGTTAGCCCTAAGGTAAAGGATTCCATTGAAGACCCCTTCAGGTAGGAGACTTGGTTGGGAAGCGTTCGTGTTGGGTTACACATTAGAGAGCAAGGTACGACCACTGCATCGGGTATATGTGAGTGTTACAATCTTGTATCTAGCTTTGTCTTCTGAATAGTGGAATTCCTGGGTTTGGTTGCCCCAGAGTGGTTTTTCTCTTGATTGAGTTTCCACTTCGTCAACAAAAATCTCTGTGTCATTTACTTTCCGTGTGCTTATTTTTGTTGACACTTTGTGCACACATTTGTTATTTATTTAAGAAGTCAATTTCAATTTTCAATTGGTATCAGAGCTTGGTACACTCTGTGTAGATTTAATTCTTGAGTGTTATTTTTGTTGACTTCTATATTATGTCTCAAACTCTTAATTATGTTCCTGCCTTTGATGGTACGAACTATGGCTATTGGAAGGCACGTATGCGTTTCTTTTTGAAATCTATTGACTGTTGGGTATTGTTGAAACTGGTTGGACTAAACCAAAGGATGAATCACTTGAACTAGTCCCTCAAAAGAACGCACGCCTTTCAAATGATAAAGCCCTCCATGATCTATGCCAGGCACTTTCTCCATCTGAATTCGCAAAAATTTCAAATTGTGAATCAACCCAAGAAGCATGGCAAATCTTGGAAACAACATATGAAGGCACGAAACTTGTTAAATCTGCCAAACTTCAAATGTTGATTTCGAGATTTGAAGAAATTAAGATGTTGGAAGAAGAGACTTTTGGAGAGTTTTAGTCCAAGATGAGTGACCTGAGGAACTCCATGGTGAGTCTTGGGAAACCTATCTCGGATGTAAAACTCATCCGAAAGATTCTAAGATCTTTGCCTGAGCGTTTCAGGATCAAGGTGACCACCATTGAGGAAAGTAATGATCTTGAGGAAATGAAGATTGAAAAGCTGGTAGGATCTCTTCAAACATATGAGCTGCCTCTACCCCCGGTCAAGAAGTTGAAGACCATTGCCCTAAAGGCTTCCAAGAAAAAGTTGTGGCTATGCTAGCCAAGAATTTCAGAAGACTAATGAAAGAAGATCGGTTCAAGAAGAAGTTTTCCGAAAGAGTAAAGAAACCTCCCAGAGAAACTGAACCTGAGGAAGAAGAGAAGAAAGACCCCAGAGGACCCCCAATGTTTTGAATGCTCATGCTTTGCAAATATCCGGGCTGATTGTGGGAACCTTAAGAAGGGCAAGGGGAAGGCATACAACGTGACTCTCAGTGATTAGTCAAAAGAAGATGCTCCAGAGTCTGAAAAATTTCTGGCCTTTGTAGCCCCACATGTTGAAGAAGAAGACTCGTATTACTCTGAGCATAGTGATAATGAGGAAGAGCTCAAGGAAGCCTACAAGACACTCTATTTAGAGTATGAGAAGATGAGGGTAGGTCGTAAGCAGCACCTCTATGATCTGAACACCCGCAAACTGAAAAGAGTTCATTGTTGCTTAGAATACAAGAGCTCGAGGAAAAGCTACTAGAGACACAGCTCCAACTAGAGAGAGTCACTGATGAAAAGCTGACTCGTATGCTTTCTATCCAAAATAGCCCAACTGACAAGACTGGTCTCGGGTATGTAGCTTCATCTTCTGATGCTCCCTCTTCCTCAAAGACTGTGTTTGTGAAGCCTACAGTCTCAGAGCCTCCTCCCACTATTGAAGATAAAGGGAAGGACAAGGTCAACGATGATGTTCCAGGCACTCAGGAGCCTCATTCCATCAGAAGATCTCCTATATGCCATCACTGCGGTCTAAGTGGGCATGTTCGTCCTCAGTGCTCCCTTCTGAAAGCACAAAAGGCCAAAGCCAAGAAAGAAGTGCCCAGACAAGCCCATCATGGCACTAGACCTGCACCATGGCATCAGGCACCTTATCAAGCACCATGGAGACAAGCACCAAGGCATCAAGCTCATCAAGCACCTTGGTCTCATGCTCCTTGGGTTTAGGCATCTCAGCATCAGTGGCCTCAGCAACGGTTTGCACTGGCCAAGCACCTTAGAAGGCCACAGAAGGTGGACACAGATCAACACCACAATGAGCCACCTATCTGGATGCAGAATATGATGGAGTGGATGATGGCATCATACCAGTAAACACCCACAGGAAGGCAGGCTTGGATCAAGAAGGACTGTCACCCTATGAGGGGAACAGACGAACCTAGCAGGTTCGGGTGTTCATGCCTAGGATTTGGTTCCTAATCCTATGGCATCATGTGTTATTGGGGAAGACAGAAAAAGCAGGTCGAGCGACTGTTTTTCTGTATTCGCATCATCATGTTTGATCTTGCCTTGCATATGATGTTTTTTCCATATTGCATTTTTTGTTTAATTAAAAAAAAAAAATTGGGGAGAATTTGCAGGATATTTTTTTCTCTTGGCTTATCAGATAATTGCATGTATTTTATCCTAATATCTCAATTCTTTGGGTATTAATTTACTTTGTTTAGATATAATTGAGAGTTTCTGACTATAATTTGCCAAGCGTTTTCCTGTATATGCAAAAATTTGGATAGCTTCTTTTCTCATGCGATGAAAAATGTGCACTATCCACGGCTCCCCTATAAGGTACATCTTTCCTTCTCTGACTTTTTGTTTCTAGAAATTCTGGATAAGAGAAGAAGTGTTTGATAAGATGACCAAATTGACCACATGCTAGTTGAACCTAGCACCTATAAACTCTAGCATTCCCTTTAGTTTGCAGCACCATAAGAAACAAGCAGTTAATCATATAAATTTTGTGCTTTAAAGTATATATTCACTGCTTATGTGCTACATTTGCTTTATGCCTTGCCCTCTACATGCAAGTAAAACATTTACGTTGTCCTTCATGGAACAAGTAAATCACTTAGGTGCTGCATCTCAAGGGGAGTGTATCAGATGAGGGTGGCTAGGCCCTAGTAAGGTTTGACTTTTGGCTTATCTTCCATTTATTTTCTCTCCTGTCTAGGAAAATCTGGTTGCTATTGGTCAAAATATTGAAAGTAATACCTTATGGGAAAAGGTCTTCACACACACACGCATTGAATGAGTTGAGTTGGCTGGTTGAATTTTGCATGTTTAGGAGCTTATTTGTGCTAATTGATTTCTCAACTCTCTTTTATATCTCTGTTTAGTCTTGAGATGCTCTCTGATTGTGTTATTAGTGGTTTATACATGCGTGTTTTGAAACTGACTTGGGAAAAATTTGATTTCTGTGAATTTTCCTCAGTTTTCTGATGTTTCAGTGTGGAGCGTCCGGACGGTCTCTCTTGGCGTCCGGACGGATCAGTAGTCTGGGCGGTACTCTCTTGGAGTCCGGACGGGAATGGAGCCCAATCGTCCCGACGGGACTTGCTTGCGTCCGGACTCGCGCCGCAACCTTCGGCCGGACGGTGATGTTACCCGTCCGGACGCGCGCGACCTGTCCGCATGTTCCCAATGCAGCGCGCATCCGGACGACGTTATTACACTGTACGGACGGGGACCCCACAGAGGCTATATATGCCCCAGAGTGCCGCATTCTTTCCCATACCCCACACAATCTCCTTTTTGGCACTTTGTGAGTAATTTCTTGAGTCTTTGGAGTTACCTCTGCTTGTCTTTTTGTGCATTCTCATTCTCATTCTCATACCAGGTGTTTCTCTATTCCTTTTCTCTTCAGTTTATGTAAACTGTTAGAAATTTAAGTTGTCTTTAGGAACGTTGTTGAAATTATGAGATGCATATATGTGCCATATTGGGGTTATCTATGATTATATTTTAAGGAATAAATTGTGATAATTTTTACTGCTGTTATTCTGCCAATTTTTTTTACCTAACAAGAATTTTTTGGATTCTATTTGGCAAAATCTTGTTGGTTTTCTGTGCAGAATCATGTCTGCAGGCAGTCCACCATACAGGGTTCGTCAGAGGACTGTGGAAGATAGGGATGCAATCCAGGCCAAGACTATGGACCGCACAGTCATTGCTGAGCGGAACGTCATCCGGTCTGATATCATGGTGCCACCGCTGGACAGCATTCATGCCATTATCCAGACGTACAATTGGGGATATCTACATAGCTGTGCCTGTGTGGTGTACACCAAACTGGTAAAACTCTTCTACGCCAACCTGGAAGTGGTGCAGAACGATGATCACGGATTGGTGCTTCAGTCCACCGTTGCAGGCCATATCATCACAGTTGATCCTCAGGTCATTAGTCACATCATCCAAGTCCCAGTGCTCGAGATTTCTGCCAACCCATACAATGAGGTGGTGCTTCCTCCTTCCCTGGATGATCTCAAGGAATTCTTCCATGCTATTCCCCAAGGCGAGGAGCGTTCTACCTCCATCAGGATTGGTGCCTTATCCCCCTCCCACCGCATGATGGCCAAGATCATTCAGCAGAACATCTAACCTGTTGCTCGGCGCAGTGATCTAATCCTGAAACGGGCCCAGTTTGTCTATGCAGTTCACCTTCGCTTGCCTTTTCTGCCTGTGCAAGCATATTCTGGGTGTTATGTTGGAGGCCCGTGATGAGGGAAATGCCGGTCTCCTGTTTGGCTGCCTGCTCACTCAGATTATTCTTCAGTCGGGAGTCAATGTCACTGGCGAACCGAAGATGAAGATCCAGCAGCCCATCAGCAAGCAGACATTGATGAAGTCCAATGTGCAGCTACGGAGGGATGACTCCGATGATGAGGTACCCATAGCTGCTACCATGCCTGTTGGTTTTCCAGATATGGCTTCATCCTCCCAGACTGTCCCGCCATCTGAGCCGGAGGTCAACTATTCATAGATCATGGAGGCCCTTGCTGCCATTTAGGGGGGATGAACGTTATGCAGGTGACTATGTCCTCCATGCCACAGGAGATACACTCCATCAACCTGCGTGTAAAGCAAAACCAGTTGGACCTTTAGGAATGCCTGAAGTTTCATCATCCTAGCAGCAGTGATGATGAGGATGATGCAGATAGGACTGTACCTCTGCCTGAGGATGTTTGATTTTGATTCCCTCTTGTTTTGTTTTGTTGTCTTTTTGTTTAAGACTTTTGACTTATGTTAAACTTTTTGACTTATATTACTTTGTTTCCTAGGTCCTTTTGAGACTGTTATAGGGAGTAATTTTTATTACAGTTGGTTTTTATTACTTTGTTTTACCATTTGTCCCTTTTGTGACAAAAATGGGGAGTAATTTTTGTGTTTGGACTGGGAATGTATTTTCAAACCGATCAAGTGATTTTTGTCCCAGAATGGCCAAAGGGGGAGTTTGTTAGTATTTTGGTCTCATTCTGGACAAAATCACTCGTGTGTGTAAAGATGATGTAAACAGGGATTCCACTTTTCAGAGCACTCTTAGAAGACTTTGCACTACGTGAAAGATCGAAGATTTCGGTTCCCTGTCAGCCGTCCGGACGATCGAGACATCCCGTCTGGACGCCCATCTAACCACTGTTCCATCCGTCCGGACGACGTGCCATACCGTCCGAACGCCAGTCAGACCAAGCATCATCCGTCCGGACGACATGCAATTCCGTTCGGACCCTCCACTGTGTCGAGAAGTTTCTATCTAGCTTGCATCCATCCGGACAACTCAGCAGCACGTCCAGACGCCTCTCGATACTCGACCAGTCTCAGATTCTTTCCAAGTTCCGATAAAGGAAAGATCGATCAACCGTCCGGACGATGTAGTATCCCATTCGGACTCGCGTCTCCTTAAGGCAAGAATCGCAATTCAAATATCACCGTCCAGACGTCAGTCAGCCTTGGTCCGGACGCAACTAATATGAAAATTGCCGATTCGACTTCAACCATCTGGACGACTGCTCTCATGGTCCGGACGCGCGCATAGCAGATATGAAAATTGTGTGTTGAAGTTCAGCCGTCCGGACACTCATCCCCCATGGTCCAGACGCGCGAAGCCTTATAAGGAAATTACTTGCAGCGGATGTGCGACCGTCCGGACGATGTGCTATCTTGTCCGGACGCGGCTCTTAAACAAGAAAGATTTCTCAGCGAAATTTTTGAAAAATTCTGTCGCACAGTTGTCCGTCCGGACGGCCATGACCACCGTCTGGATGGCGCCCAACTATATTTTGCCTGACGCTCATTTAAGCCCCCAGCCTATAAATAGAGGCCCCTGGCCATTGAGAACTGCAAGAATTCGGTATTGAATTCCACAACTGCTCAGAGACGTGATTTTTCCTCTGAAACCATTGCAAGTGTGCTGTTGCTGCGCTACATCTGAAGTCTATCTTAGGGGTTGGCCCTAAGATAAAGGATTCCATTGAAGACCCCTTCAGGTAGGAAACCTGGTTGGGAAGCGTTCGTGTTGGGTTACACGTCAGAGAGCAATGTACGACCACTGCATCGGGTATATGTGAGTGTTACTATCTTGTATCTAGCTTTGTCTTCTGAATAGTGGAATTCCTGGGTTTGGCTGCCCCAGAGTGGTTTTTCTCTTGATTGAGTTTCCACTTCGTCAACAAAAATCTCTGTGTCATTTACTTTCCGCTGTGCTTATTTTTGTTGACACTTTATGCACACACTTGTTATTTATTTAAGAAGTCAATTTCAATTTTCATAAATAAAACATTAGATTAAACTCATATTTTAAGATTTTAACCCAAAATCACAAAATCGTGAATTTAGTGTTTTACCATAAACGATCGGTAAAAATATAGATTCTTCCGCGTAGATCACGTTTCTGAAGTCGAATTTGAGTTTTGACGGTTAGATCTTCGTAAATCATGGTTTTTCTATTAAAAACCCTTAAGAGAAAAATGGGAACAAAAGGCAGTAGCCTCTTCAGGAGAAAAAGAAAGAAAAGGCCATTCGGCCCTTTTTTTTTTCAACAAGGCGCACCGCACCTTGTTTTAGTGAAGGGCCACTTGGCCCTTTGCTTCTTTTAAGTGTTGCGCCCCATTTTGGGTGCAGCAGCATATATATATATATATGTATTATTTCTTTTATTATTTTTGTTTTCTATTTCTTTTATTATTTTTTTTTTTCTATTTTCTATTTTTTTCTGCTCTTTTCTTTGGACTTTAAAAATATTCTCTTGCATTTTCTTTTCTTGTCTACCATTTACAAGTCCATTGGATAAAAATAAAACAAAGTATTACACTAAATAGACTTATTTTTATTTAATCCTAATAAACCCATTAAATATTTTCTTGGACATTACACTTCATCACTTTTGTGATCAAATTTTCCCAGATTCTCCCTGTCTCGAAGAATATAACATTTACTTTCAGAGATCCGGAAGTACTTGACTGTGGGCTTCTTTCCTCACCAAATTTTATAAGGAGTCTTGTTGGTCTCTGGTCTCAGGTAGACTCTATTGATGATGTGGCAAAAAGTGTTGACAGCTTCTCCCCAAAAGTGTTGAGCTAGATTCTTTGAGTGGATCATAACTCGAGCCACCTCTTGAATAACCCTGTTCTTCCGCTCTACAACCCCATTCTGTTGAGGAGTAATGGGGGACGAAAACTCTCACAGAATGCCATGTGAGTGGCAGGATTCTTCAAACCTAGCATTCTTAAATTCTCTTCCATGATCATTGTGGATTCTCATTATAGGGCAGTTTTGCTCAATCTGAATTTTCTTGAATAATTGTTGAGCTGCATCAAAAGCATCAGATTTTTCTCGGAGAAGAAGAGCCCATGTGAACCGGGAATAGTCATCCACAATCACCAATATGTACTTTCTTCTACCTAGACTAGCAGTTCTAGTGGGACCCATGAGATCCATATGCAGTAATTCTAAGTTTCTGGAATTGAGAATACCTGAGGTTTTCTTGTGAGCTGCTCGAGTTTGCTTTCCCAGCTGGCATGGACCACACACTCCTTTCCCAGTTTTCTCCATCTTGGGTAGATCTTTGACTATCTCTTTGCTGTCAATTTTGAGCATATCTTTAAAGTTTAAGTGTCCCAGCCTTTGATGCCATAACTCACTGTCATCAATGGTTGCCTTGTTATAGATTATCTGAGCCTCTGAAGTGAGGCTTGGGAGGCCATAGCAGTTGTCAACAGTCCTTTCTCCTCCCACCATCCACTTCCCACTGCTATCAAAGATATTAAATTCCTTCTTGGAACAACTAAGTCGTTGTCACAAAATTGACGATGCTGAGGAGGTTTGCCTTGAGTCCTTCCACATATAAGGCTTCTTGAGATGCTCCTAGTCCTAGAATATCGATAAGCCATTTTCCAATGACCTTGGACTAACTTCCATCCCCATAGGTGATTGTTCCTCCCTGCCCAAGAACTTCGGGAGAATGATAAATTCAAGAAGTAGTTCATCGAAAGACTAAAGAAGGCCCCTAGAGAATCTGAGCTAGAAGAAGCTGAGAAGAAGGATCCAAAAGGTCCCAGATGTTTTGAATGCTCATGCTTTGGGCATATTCGTGCTGACTGTGGGAATCTCAAGCAAGCTAAAAGGAAGGCCAACAATGTGACTCCCAAGGATGAGTCAGAAGAAAATGAAGAAACTTCTGCTCAAGATCGGAAATTTCTAGCCTTTAAGGCTCCACATGAAGACCAGGACGATTCTCAATCCTACTACTTTGAGCGCAGTGATGAAGACGGGGAAGAACTCAAAGAGGCCTATAAAGTTCTCTATATAGAGTTCTTGAAGTTAAGGGAGACAAGCCAACAACACGTGCAAGAGCTGAACAATTTGCAAATTGAGAAGAGTTCCTTACTGCTCAAGATTGAGGATCTAGAGGAGAAGTTGTTGGAGACACAGCTATAGTTGGAGAGGATCACTGATGAGAAGCTTACTCAAATGATATCAATCCAGAAGAGACCAACAAACAAGACAGGACTCAAGTATGTAGCCTCCACTTCTGATATCCCCTCTACTTCCAAACTGTGTTTGTCAAGCCCATTGTCCCTGAGCCTCCAACCACCTACTTGGATAAAGGAAAGGAAGTCATTGGTAGAGATGTTCCAACTGTTGCAGAGGCCACTCAAAAGCCTCCTACCCATTAGAGATGTTCTCGTGTTGTCTTGAGAAACTTTTGCAAGTACTATTTGGGGATGACAGGAAAAGCACGTCGGAAATTCTGAACCTCTCACCTTAAGGACAGGTTTGATCTTGCCACACATGCTAGGTTTAGTGTAACACCTTGTATTTTAAGATATTAAATAAAATATCTTGAAATATGATTTAAAACTTAATAATAAGGCAAAAGAATAAATATGAATATTTATGAAAATAAATATTCATATTTATTAAGAAGCATTTATAGTTTTAGTTTAATAAAAGTTCATACGGACCTTAAAATTTGGAATAACGAAAATACGGTCAAACGAACTCCGTTTTTGTCAATTCAAAAGCCAGAACACTTGTCTCAAAGTCCTTTAACTACACTCCGAATTTTATAATTTTTGGACTTTATTAAGATTCGAAAATACCAGTGAAATATACTGTCCTTAAATAGAACGAAAATTTGTGGGCCCATTTTCTTCCTACATGAAATCAGCCCATGAACCAAATCCAGACCACCTGAAGCTCTCACATGTAGCCCTGCCCATATTTTTTTTTTTGAAAAAAAAAAACAAACTTAGTTCATTTAGTTAGAAAACAAAGTTAAGAACCCAACGATATTGTTCCTTGGAGATAAGAGATATTTCTTGAGAACCCCTCCTAAAGAATTAACGCTCCACTCACCATACACGTATAGGATTCTCGGCCATGGATCAAAACTTGCTGCCCACGCTGATCCTGTCCCAGCCCTTGATCAATTCTAACTCAAATAAATCTTGGCCGTCCAATTCAGTATAAAGAAGACCCACCCCCTCATGTTCAAGCGCACAAACTCTTCGCTTTCTCTCCCACTCTCTGCAACTTCTCTCCCTCTCCCAGTTTGGTCCAGCAGCAAACAGAAAAAGAAGATAAGAAAACCATAAATATTCCTTGCTCCCTCTTTGAATCACTCGGCCGGTTGATGCTAGAAGGAAACCAAAATCCTTTTTGGTAAGCCATATCCCTCTCAACTCTCTGAATCTTTCGGTCCCCTGTAAAAGAAGGAGAAACTCTTCATCTTACATAAATAACTTTCTAACTCTCTCTCGTCTCTGTTATGTATGAGCAAAGACAAAATAAAAGAGGAAAAGATAAGGACAAGGAGGAACTCTCTGGAAGGTATGAGATCTCTCCCTTAGATATCAAATTGAACCCTCTTTTTGTCTTTTATGCTCTTCAAAATCATCAAAAGGAAAAGACTAAAAGAACCAGTTTGTGTGGTGTACGTTCAGCTAGTGGAAAAAAAAAAGGTGATAGAAAGAAAAGGAACAAAAGGTAAAAAAAGAAGGACAAGAGTAATAAATAAAAGAAAATAAATCTTTTAATATTTTAAATATCTCAAAATGTTTTCAATCAATTAAAGCTTTGATTTATTATTTTATGTAATTTATAGAGCCTTGATGTTTTTAAAATTATTAGATTAAAGTTATCTAACGTTTTAAGTTATGTTTTAACAGGGTATTTCAAATGGCGTATTTAGATAATAAATTACGCTGTTGTGGCACCCGAGTAAAAAGTAAATATTTTATAAAGCGTCGTTACGCTGCTCAAATATTTTAAAGTATTTTTAGGCATTATTAATACTAATTCCGTTATTCTGTCCCAGATTTTATAAGAATAAAATAAGGTTATTCTTCTATTAACTTATTTTTGAAACATAAAGCTCATTATTTATATTTGGTAAGCTATTATGTTTATATGATCTAAAAATAAATATATATATATATATATATATATATATATATATATATATATATATTTTAATGTTAAAGCTTTTATAATGTCATTTTAACTAAAATTGATTTGTTTGGGGTATGGAGTGTTGGATTAATGATTAGGTGATTCAAGGGAGTTACTGTTTTTTTTTTTTTGGGGGGGAGGGGGGGGGATTTTATGTGGTTTAGGCCGAATGAGTACTTATTGAAATTCCTAGAATGTTGACGATTTAGTCTACTAAGTAGTAATGTTGATAGGTATTATAATATGGAGATCTATGGTTACATGTTATAGGATACCTTAGTTTAAGTTTTAGGCTTCAAATCTCAGAATACTTCTCTAAACTTCTTCTAACAATTTATTTAGGTAGAAGGTCAACCCTGAAGCTAATGACAAGTCCAGGTAAGGGGATACAACACCAAAAAACCCCAACAAAATTTTACTACAAATCTTTTTGAAAAAGTGTTGGAGAATTTTACAAAGCATTCACGTACGTGATTTTTAATTATTTCAATGCCAAGCTTTTATTACTTATGTGTTATTATTCAAGAATTTTGTGGATAAACTATAGTTATGATTAAGAGCATTTTAAAGTATTGGTTTATGCATAATTACAGTTGTAAATAAGAGCATTTCAAAGTTATTATAGTTATGATTAAGAGCATTTTTAAAGTTATGATTATGAATAAAGCATTCTATAGCTTATGATTTATACATGAATACAGTTTTGAATGAAAAGATGATCTAAGGTTTAAAATCTGCACATGACTATAGTTATGAAAATGGCTCTTACAATTTTAAAGTAAAGTGTATAGTTATAGCAGAGCTTACAGAAATACAGAAAACGTTTATGTGTAGTAATTGTTTAACCCTGAGGCATTATTACAGTTATGATCGGTACCATATAGGGCAGCATGGCAAGCATACCAAAAGACGATGTGTGCTACCGGCCGGGGTTGGCCTTCACCTAGGGAAGTTCCCCAACCCGGCGACTCTCCCCTGTGATAGCAGGCTGAGTCTATAGGTTCTTGCGACAAAAGCCAACTTGCTCTGCTCACGGGTAATAGCGGTGTGGAGTCTATAAAGGGGAAAACTACAGTTTTAAGAGAAAATAAATGAAAAGAATTTACTTGATCATTTATAAATTTCTTATGCTATTATTCATGTTCCTTGTTCATTTATTTTTAATTTCTGTTTTAATTGTTAATTACATTATAGCTTGTTTTATTTCCCTGGTGTTGTAATTTCCTTAATGAGTTGTTGACTTCACCCATTTTCCTGTGTTTTTTCCTGATATCTCAGTTCATTGTGCATTGATTGCCTATGCTTATATATGATTCAGAGTTTATGTCTGATATCTGTTAAGTTTTCCTGTGCATCTTAATGCTAGATAGTTACCTTTCTCATGCGATGATTTTTGTGCACTATCCAAAGCTCCCCTAAGGTACATTTTTTTTTTCTCTCTAACTTTATGCTTTTGAAGATTCTTATGAGAGATATATATTTTTATTTTTTTGATAAGATGATTAAATTAACCAACTCACTAGTTGAACCTAGAACCTATAAATTCTGGCATTCTTTATAGGTTGCAGCACCAAGTGATAAAAAGCATTCAAAAATCAATAAATATGGATAAATAAAAAGATCCACTGCTTATTGTGCTATAAATCTGTTATTAAACTTGTCCCTAAAGAAACAGTCAATGACCAAATCATTGCGGAAAGAGACGATCATTAAAGGACTAAGTAAAAGAAAAGTGCTGCAGCTTAGAAAGAGTGTATCAAATGAGGGTGGCTAGGCCTTAGTAAAATAAGGTTTGACTTTTGACTAATCTATCATTGATTTTCTCTCTTGTTTAGAAAATTCAGTTGCTTTAAGTCATATCAGTGAACTTCATACCTTATTCAAAAAGCTTTCACACACACGCATTGCATGAGTTGAGTAATTTATCTAAAATTTCTATCTGCAAGGAACTTTGTGCTTAACTCTCTGTTAGTTTGTAATTGGCTTCATTCTGTTGGACAAAATCACTTCTTTGTAATGATGCTTTTAAACAGGGATTCCGCTATTCAGAGTACATCGAGAAGATTCTGCATAGTCTACAAGTAAGAAAAATCGGATCCCTTGCAGCCGTCTGGACAACGTGATATACCGTACGGACGCCCAACTGTCCAAAGCATCATCCATCTGGACGACGAGAACTTTTCATCTGGACCTTCCTCAGTGTCGAGAATCTTCGAACTGCTCCAGCTTGCATCTGTCCGGATGTTTTAGCAGCACGTCCGAACGACACTCAGTGTTCGACAAGCTATGAGATTTCTTTCCAAAAACACATATATGGGAAGATCGCTGCAACCATCCGGACGCACTCATCCATAAGGCAAGTATCACATTCAAAATCCGGACGTTCGGACGCCAGTCTTCATGGTCCAGACGGGTAGGCTATTTATATGGAAATTGTGTGCATCAAATCAACCGTCCAGACGACCATTCCCTTGGTCCAGATGCGCGAAGCCTTAATATGGAAATTGCATGCAGCTGAAGTGCGACCGTCCGGACAACAGGGCAACACCGTCCGGACGCGGCTCAAATCAGGAAAGAATTTTAGCGAAATTTTGGAAAGCCGATTGCACAAATGTCCATCTGGACACCCTTTCTCTACCGTCCGAACGACGCCTAGGTTTTATCAAGCCAGACGCTCAATTGAACCTACAGCCTATAAATAGAGGTCCCTAGACTTGAGAACTGCAAGAATTCGGTATTGAATTCCTTAGTGCTTAGAGAGTTATATTATAAGGTTATTGTGCTGAGTAAGTCTCTCTAAAGCCATTACTGTGTGTGCTATTGCTGCGCTGATCTGATCTGAAGTCTATCTTAGGGGTTGGCCCTAAGGTAAAGGATTCCATTGAAGACCCCTTCAGGTAGGAGACCTGGTTGGGAGGCGTTCGTGTTAGGTTATACGTTAGAGTGCAAGGTACGACCACTGCATCAGGGGTATGTGAGTGCTACTACTTTGTAACTAGTCTTGCCTTCTGAATAGTGGATATCCTGGGTTTGGCTGCCCGGGAGTGGTTTTTCTCATATTGAGTTTTTCACTTCGTTAACAAAATCCTTGTGTCTTTTAAATTCCGCATTGATATTATTTTGTTAACACTTTGTGCACACATACACTTGCTTTATATTAGAAGTCATTTTAATTTTTCACTCTCAATTTTATCTTTGCATATTTTTGAAATGCTATTTGACTGCGTTATCGGTTAATGAGACATGCGTTTTCTAAAGCTATTTTTGTGAAATATATTTTTCTACAAATTTTACGCCAATTTTAGATTTTCTGTGTGAAGTGTCTGGACGGTCCTCCTCTTGGGTTCGGAGGTGTGCGGCTTAGTCATCCGAATAGTTAAGTGACTCGTCCGGACGCACGCGATTCTGCCGAGTGCTGATCTGGCTGTAGCCGTCCTGACGAATAAGTTGCGTGTCTGGACGGGTAACCTACAGGTTTTAAAACCGCATCTCTTTCTCTTTAGCCGCCGCACAACCTTTATTCTCTCTTTTTCTCTTTTGATTTTTTGCAGTTTAGTGTGTTTTTCTTGTGTCTTCTCACGAGTTTTCATCCTCTTTTGTCCTTTTTTGCATATTATCTCCATTCTAGATATTTTGCTATGCCCTTTATTGTCTTTTTAGCTCTTTTAACTGTAATATTTTTAAAATATATTTTGGGATGTTGTTATGATAGAAATTGCATGAGGATGATTGTTGTCTGTTGCTGAGATTCGACTCTATATTCTGTACTTTTTTGAGATATTAATTGCTTTTCATGTGATCTTGGTAAGTCCATTTTATTGCCGTCATAATGCCGAAATTTTCTGTGGGACTAATGAAAGTTCATTGGTATTATTGTTTTCTTCATCTCTGTGGATATTTGTTTTGCAGAACCATGTCTGCAGGCAATTCTCAGCATAGGGTCCGACAGAGGACAGAAGAAACTCGAGCTACCTCCTTAGTTAAAATGGAGAACAGACAGGCTATGCCAGAGAGGAATGTACTTAGAGCAGATGTTATGGTAGCTTCCCTAGATTACATTGCTGAGATCATCTGAGACAATCATTGGGGATATCTTTACAACTGTGCATGTACAGTATATTCCAGGTTGGTGTGAGAGTTTTATGGGTACCTGGAGGTGATTCAGGATGAGGACCATGGGATCATACTTCAGACTTCAATTCAGGGGCACGTCATTCAGATTGATCCTCATGTCATCAGTGCCATCATTGATGTCCAGTTCTACCTATTTTTGCCAGTCCCTTCAACGAGTTAGTAGAGCCTCTTCCATTGGATCAGCTGAGGAATTTCTTTCATGCTCATCCAATGGGCCATGATCGAGCTTATGCTCTTATTAAGATAGGTGCTTTCTCTCCCCCACACCGGCTACTTGCAAAAATTGTTTTACATAATCTCTGGCCCACAACTCGTAGAAGTGAGCTTGTGTTGAAAAGGGCTCAGTTTTTGTATGCTCTATGTATGAGGATACCTTTTTGCTTATGTAAGCACATTCTCAACCTTATGCTAGAGATGAGAGATGACAGGGCTTCCTTTTACGTGCTTGATCACGAATCTCATTGTTCAATCTCAGATAGATAGCTCTGCAGAGCCCTTGATAAGAGTGTAGGATCCTCTCGGTAGTCAGACTCTCATGAAGTCTAATGCTCAGTTGCGGTTCGAAGGTCAAGGCGAAGCTCATCAACATCCTCCAGCTCAGGATGATCAGCATACAACAGCTTCCTCTTCTGAGATTGTTCCTCCGCTTCCACTTCAAGATGCAGGATTTGCTCAAATTATGGCTACATTGAGCTTTATTCAGGGGGATGTCAGCTCTATTCAACGGGAGGTCTGCTCTATCAGTACTAGAGTTGAGCAGTGCCAGCTTGACATCCAAGAGTGTCTCCAGCACCATCATCCTTATGATGAGGATTGATTTTTTTTTTTGTGTTTTATTTATTTTGAGACAATTTTTTTTGTTATTCCTATTTTACATATTTGTATAACTTTATAACTTTGGGTTTTATTTACTCTGTTTACCCTTGTCCTACTGAGACATTAAGGGTTCATTTGGGATTACGATTTCAATTAGTGTGATTTTAAAAAATTGCGATTTCAAAATGAAGTTTATAAAAAAAGCAATTTTTAAAATTGCACTTAGCGTTTGGTAATATTGATTAAAAAGTGTTTTTTTTTTTTTGTCATTTGAGTGTTTGGTTAACATTAATATAAAAATGCGATTTCATAAGCAAATTACCAATAAGGAAATTTATTTATAACAGTAAAATAACTAACATTGTTTAAGCCTCCATTTCAAAGCATCTTGCAAACCAAAGTATAATTTATTAATTATACAAACTATCACAAAATATCATTTTACAATATATATAACAAGAAAATGCATAGAAATATGTTGCAAAATATATTCAGGAGATCCTTTCACCAATCTAAACGAAAAATGAATATATATATATATATATATATTTTCTTGACATAAAGATTCCAAATATACATAAAATAGAAAATAGAATAACGAACCATCAAATTAAACAAATAATGTCTAACAAAATTAACTTTTACATAATTCACCAATAATTTAAACTAGTAGTTGATAAGAACAAGAAAAACTTAAAGTACATTAAAAATTAACCTAAAACATAAATAATAAAGTATTGTTTACAGCCCACAAATAGACCAAGCTATGTTGTCACGAACCACTTTCATCTCCTCATCATGTATATTCCCAATGTTTTCCTGACTGGTACTCCCTGTTTCATCATCATTGCTCTCTAGGTCATTGGAGATACTTTTATCCCACTTAAATCCCTTATCCTTCCTATCATGTGTTCTAATAAAATTATGAAGTACTGCGGAGGCAACTACAATGAGCATTTGGTCTTTAATATCATAAGATGGCATTTGCCTTAAAATTCCCCACCTATTCTTCCATACACCAAAAGTTCGCTTGATCGCACTTCTAAGTGATGAGTGAACATAGTTAAACCTCTCTTCTATCCCATTTCCTCGTCCAGCTCGTCGAAAATCCGGAAGGTGATATTTCTCTCCCTTGTAAGGTGTCAAGTATCCTTTCATTAAGGGGTATCCAGCATCAACCAAATAATATTTTCCTACACATGATAATAATAATAATCATCTATAAGATATGCATTCATAATAAATAAGAAAAGAAAAATAATATACCTGGTGGTGGTTTCGGAAAGTTGGCAGATGGACCACGAATAGCATCTAAAAAAATACGTGTATCATGTGCTGCACCTTCCCATCCTGCCATAATAAATGTGAAAAGTAAATCAAAATCGCATGCCGCCATAACATTTTGAGTTACTGTTCCCTTTCTTCCAATGTATGGAATTTTCTTATCCTCTCTGACAACAGCTGGGACAAGTGTTCCATCAATGGCACCAATGCAATCCTAAAATACAAATTTCGTTAAATTGATGTACTTACTAAATTACTTTAATAAAGGGTAAGCATAAATTGAGTAATACTAATGAACAAATAAAATAAGTACCTTAAAATGTGGCCAATACAATTGAGGATGCCGTATTTTTTTTGGAACTTCACTGAATGTAGGGTCAAAAGGTTTGATGAGATCCATTGCCATTAGGTTAAGTGCTTTTATAACTTTATGCAAATGTCTGTGTATAGTCTCACCAGAATGTTGAAATCTTTCTTGAACCAATCTATTACACAATCCTTGTGCAAGTGTCATCAAACATATACCTACTGACTCTTCTAGTCTAATTTGCCTCGTGTGCTGAAGTCCATATGTATGTTGTATAACATTACATAATTGAAAGAAAACACGTGATTTCATTCTAAACATATCATGACATTTTGTCTCGTTACCAGTTAATGTATATATTAACCACTTATACCCAGTTTCTTTAGAGTCTTTACAAGGTTGTTTAGCAAAGTGTTTAATGGCATACGTCACTACTGCACTACATCCAGCAGAAATAAGATGATAAAATTCATCATCATGACCATCAGCATTCTCATCATTATCATGGCAATGATCATCATTACCATAATCCATATAGTCATCACAGTCCATGTATATGAAACCTAAAAAACAATAACAATTAATAAGATAGAACATTACAAACTAAATGTTTTGGTGAAATTGTTCAACAATCACAACCTAGAAAATCACATTGTTCAAATATAAAATATCATAAGCTGCAGCAAGTGGAGAAAATAAAATCACATAGTCCAATTTTTTTTTAAGCATAAAAAAGCACATAGTTTATCCCACTTGCTAATCAAATAGAGAAGTGGCGTCCCCCCAACAATTCTGCTTCATCTTTTAGAAACATAAGCTGCAAATGTGGTTTTTCCATCACAACAAACATATCTCTCTTCTCTCTATTCTGGAAAATACGAGCTGCAATACGATAGAGATCTGAACCCTCCTCAACACCTTCCAAGGTGCACACACGCTCCCTGACATCATGAATACTGCTACCTAAATTCCCCGAACTAGGTTGCCTCCTTAGCTCTACAGCATCACTGATACGACTGAGCTCGTGTATTAGCTTTGACACTGTTCCTACTTTCTTCCCTTTACTTTACATGAAGGTAGCTACTCACTTCTTTCTCTTTTCTTGGTGTGGCTGTGTAGGATTAGGCAGCTGTGTAGAATTAGGTGGTTGTGTAGGACTAAGTATCTCAATATCATCATGATCATTTTGAGGATTCAGCTCACCAGATGAGTAACATGACACATCCACGAGAGTCTCAAAATTAGGAGGAAAAACACCCGAAGAAGGGGTCCATGAATTTTCTCCAGTAGCCGCAGTATCTTTGAACATAATGTCTAATAAATGAAGATTCTTTAAACCTTTTTCCCAAAATTTTGAAGCATCGGGAACCTCCTACATAATTAAAATGGCTATATTAATAGCTAAAAATATGTTATATTCCCTTTAAAAAAAATATAAATTGGTTATGAAAAACACACCTTTAACTTCCTATCCCACCACTCATTTGTTGTAACTATTGTTCCTTTGGCTGTGTCCCATTCCAATCCAGTTTCACTTCCATTCAATTTATTCCAAAGAATCCAATCTTTCTTCAATGTATCCCACTTATTCTTGAACTTACGATATTCCCATGACTTACCGGTCTTATTTTTAAATGCCGCTTCAATGTTCTTCCATCCTATTTTTGTAAAGTGGGTATTTGGTCCATTACCCTTAAACACCCCATCCACAGAGACTTCACAAAAGATTGTAGTAAATTGGACTGTCCAAAGAGCTCAAGCATCTAAATTACTTTGTTTTGATTCAGAGTTGGAATTGGAGTTCATATTTTTATTATCCATCTACAAAATTATAATTTTAATGTCAGATCAGAACACTAATCTTCTAAAAAATAATAATCTTGATCGATGAAAACAAAATTTAATCCGTGTTCATTGTTTAGAAAAAAATTAATACATGATGGATTAAATCAAAAATTAAACTGTGTTCACCGAACAGTATTCTATCTTAATAAAATCAACAAGTAACCATTAAAAAATCAACATTGACTAATCACTGTAATCTGTCAACATAGGACAATTTAATCAACAACAATTCATGTTCACTAAACAGTTCACGCAATCAAAATCAACATTGAATAGTATTCTATCTATAAAACAACAATCAGTAATCCATTAAAAAAAATTAAACAAGTGATTAATCACTGTTCAAAAAAAACAAACTGATATTAAATAATAAAAAATATAAACGTAATTGGCATGTTGAACGCTGCGCAGAGTGAACAGTGATTTGTGATATGCGCAGAAAACCATCAATAACAAAAAAAAAAAAAAAAAAAAGTGCCTATTATTGTTTAGTGAACAGTGATTTATTAAAAAAATTAAAACCTGTACAGTAATCACAATGAATTGTTAAAAATATGTTATTATAAAATTTATATTTCGAATATATATATATATATTAAAAAAAAAAGTGATCATTCACTGTCCTACGCAGAGTGAACAGTGTTCACTTTGCGCAGGAAGCCATTAGTCGGGAAAAGTACTGTATCAATCACTGTCCAATGAACAGTGACCGTGTGAACTGTTCACTGAACAATGATTTAATAAACAAATTAACCGGAATCATAATAAAAAAATCTGCGCCACTTACTGTTCAGTGAACAGTAACCTATCACTGTTCACTGAACAATATTTTAAAAAATGTTATTATAAAATTTATTTTTCGAATATTTATATATATATATATAAAAAAAAAAAAAAAAAAAAAAGTGACCATTCACTGTCCTGCGCAGAGTGAACAGTGATAAATCACTGTTCACTATGCACAGGAAGCCATCAGTCAGGAAAAGTACTGTATCAATCACTGTTTAGTGAACAATAACTGTGTAAACTGTTCACTGAAAAGTGATTTAATAAAAAATTTAATCGGAATCATAATAAAAAAAACTGTGCCAGAACAGTAACCTATCACTGTTTACTAAACAGTAATTTATTGAACAAACAAATTTAATCAATTACACCTGTTTCTGCAGCGCTCGATTAAACAAAAGAAAAAAAGAAAAAAAAAATCAAACATTCGGAAACCACTATCTTCAAGTCTAGACTTTTCCAGCATATTTAACAAAACATACATGTATTCTGGCCTTTCATCTTTCAGCCCTTTCATCTTTCTTCTTAACATATCTGCAGATGCGGCATATCAAAGCACAAACTACCTATCTACCCTTCTTTCTCAACAGAAATCTCTCAAAGTTTATCAAAGCCTTTTCATTTATTTAAACAAAACCACACAAACACGCAAGATTATACAAAACTTTGCAAAAAGTATCACCAATTATAAGGTAAAATGCTTACCTGAGGTTTGGAGACAAGATGCAGCGGAGAAAGGCAGTCTCGAGCCGGCCAATGCCTGTGAGAAAGAGAAGAGAGCTAGAGAAGAACAAGAAAGAGAAGAAAAAACAAGGGTTTTAACATATTTTAGGTGGGTATTTTTGGAATTTTTTTCTTCCCGCTCAAAGATTTCCGCCAAATATTTGCTATGCAAAATCGCAATTTTGGTTTAAATTCGCACTTTTTCAGTTAAGCACCTCCATAGCTGCTGCCAGAAATCGTGGTTTTTTCCGTGATTTTAGAAAATGCGATTTTAAATCGCAATCTCCAAACACCCCACGATTTGAGATTTCCTTTAAAATCTCAGATTATTTTGGCAAATAAGCAACCCCAAACGGGCACTAAGGGAGAGTAATTTTTTGGCAGGCTTTTCTATACTCTTTTTTACCCTTTGTCCTTTTGAGACAAAAAGGGGGAGTATTATTGTTTTTGGACCGGGAATGTAGTTTTAAACCAGTCAAGAGATTTTAATCCCAGAATGGCCAAATGAGGAGTTTGATAGTTTGTGATTGGTTGCATTCTATTTGACAAAATCACGTTTATGTAATGTTTCCATTTTATCGGGGATGCCGTTTATTTCAGAGTCTTTATTTTAGAAAAGTGTTCCAAGATGCTCAAAAACGATTCTGTGCAGATTCCAACTCAGAGAAGTCAGATCCCAAGCTTCCGTCCGGACGGCCCAGTCATGCTTCCGGATGCCCATCAATGTCCAGAAGATTCTAACAGTTCAAGGTTGCATCAGTCCGGACTTTGAGGCAACGCGTCCGAATGCTCATCAAAGTTCGACCAGAAATCGAATTTCCTTCTCAAACACAAATATGGGAAGACAGTTGCATCCGTCCAGACGACAAGGCAACACTGTCCAAATGCTATCCTTGATAAGGCAAGATGTGGAGAAGAATTGCAACCGTCTGGTCGTTAGGGCAACACCATCTAGACGCGATCCTTATTATGGTATTTACGTGTAGCAGAAGTGCAATCGTCCTGAAGCTAGGGCAACACCGTACGGATGCGGCCTTGATATGGTATTGCGTGAAGTGCATTATGGAAAGCCAATTCCACAGTTGTTCGTCTGGAGGGCCTCATCTTGCGTCCGCACACCGCCTAGAGAAAACCGAATCAGTGTCGATTCTAGTCTTCTATAGCCTATAAATACAAGCCTCTAGGCATGTACAATTTACATAATTCGGTATTTAATTTTTCATAGCTTAGAGAGTATATTTTAGGGAGAAATTGTGAAGATCCGCTAGCTCTCAAGCCGTTTCCGTTGTGTGCTATTGCTGAGCTCATTATTGAAGTCTATCTTAGGGAGAAACCCTAAGGTAAAGGAATTCATAGAAGACCCCTACAAGTAGGAGACTTGGTTGGGAGGCGTTCACGTTGGGTTACATGTCAGAGTGCTAGATACGAGCACTGCATAGGGTATGTGAGTGTTACTGTCTATATACTAACTTTGTCTTCTAATAGTGGATTTCCTGGGTTTGGCTGCCTAGGAGTGGTTTTTCTCTTAATTGAGTTTCCACTTCGTTAATAAAATATTTGTATTATTTAAATTCCGCATTTACAATATTTTGTTACACATTGTGCACACATACATGGTTAAATTAGAAGTCATCTATTTTTCAATTGGTATCAGACTTGATACACTCTATTTAGATTAATTTCTTTAGTGTGATCTTTTTGACTTCTTTAATATGTCTCAAACTCTTAATTATGTTCCTGCCTTTGATGGCTCGAATTATGGCTACTGGAAATCTCGCATGTGTTTCTTTTTAAAATCCAATGATGTTTGGCAGATTGTAGAATCTGGTTGGACTAAGCTAAAGGCTACAACTGTCGAGTCAATTCCTCATAAAAACACACGACTTGCCAATGACTCCATGCTCTATATCAAGCGTTTATACCGTCTGAATTCACAATAATTTCAAACTGTGAATCCACTCAAGCAGCATGGCAAATCTTAGAAACAACATATGAGGGCACAAAACTTGTTAAATCGGCGAAGCTCCAAATGTTGATTTCTAGATTTGAAGAGATTAAGATACTTGAACATGAGACATTCGGAGAGTTTTACACTAAGATGAGTGATCTGAGAAACTCGATGGTGAGTCTCAGGAAGACCGTCTCGGATGTAAAGCTCATCCGAAAAATTATAAGATCTTTGCCTAAGCGTTTCATAATTAAGGTGACTACTGTTGAAGAAAGCAAGGATCTAGAAGAGATGAAGATTGAAGAGTTGGTGGGATCTCCTTAAACTTATGAGCTTTCCCTGCCTCCAGTCAAGAAGGTAAAGACTATTGCCCTCCAAGCATCCAAAAAAAAGGCTAGAGTCTCATCTGAAGAAGACTCTGATAATGAAGAAGATGTTGTGGCAAGGTTGGCCAAATTTTCTGGAGATTAATAAGGAATGATAAATTCAAGAAGACACTACAAAAACCTGGCAATTAGCCATTTGCCCTTCACCACGTGTTGGAGGGTAGTCCACATCGCTAACGGTTCCCGACGTGGCGTTAGCGACGTGGACCACGCGTCGTGAATCAAGTGGTCGCGAAGTCGACCATCTGCGAAGTGGCAGTAGGGCCACGTGGGCACTACTGCCACGTTGCTAACGTTTCGAAACGTGTCACTTACAACGATCTGCATGTGGCGACGTGGCCGCTAAAGACATGTCGCCGCATGGCCACGTGTCCAAATGTCAACGATGTGGCCACGTTACATGTGGTGATGTGGTTTTAGGCCACGTTGCCACATGCATCTGGTGATGTGGCAATTCTGCCACGTGGCGAAAATGGCCATAATTTTTTAAAACTTAAAAAAAAAAAAAAAAAAAAAAAAAAAAAAAAAAAACCTAAACCCTAAACCGTGCCCTAAACCCTAAACCGTAACCGTAAAACCCTAAACCCCAAACCGTAAAACCCTAAATCCCTAAACCCTAAAACACTAAACCCTAAAACCCTATACCCTAAGCCGTAAACCGTAAAACCTTAAACCCTAAAACCCTAAACCCTAAAAGCCTAAAAGCCTAAACCGTAAACTGTAAACCCTAAAACCCAAAACCCTAAAACCGTAAACCCTAAAACCTAAACCCCAAAAATTAATCCATCAACAATTACAACAATTTATATTTCCATAAAATATAAACAATATAATTACAACAATTCAAAATCAAAACAGCAATTTCAACAAATTTACATGAAATAAACATCATAGTTATTAAAAAACAGAATTAGAAAACATCTACGTAAAACATTAACAAAAAACATGGCATACTTCTTCAATTTGCTGTATGAGGCGACTGCTGCACAACGAGTGAGTGCGATAGCTGCTCAAGGGGCGACGGCTACCCAGCGGACGTCGCATTACCTACAAATAAAAAGCACATTAATAAAATAAGCTACATGCATATCAAGTCCAAAGCATTGACCAAAGAAAGAGTTTACACAAACGTAATCATACCTATAGAACCACTAGACGAAGGCATCCCCAAAAGCGGTGTCTCTAGACACATCAACCTATAGAACCACTAGACGAAGTCCCGTCTGGCACTGGGGACTACGGAGTAACTTGGGTCGCGGGACGTACTTCTAAGGCAATCATCGACTCAATCTTGCTCAACCGTAACTCCAAGGCTCAATTTGATGCTTTTTGAACCATAACTCGATCTCCATCAATGCCATCCTTTCTTCCTGTGCGGAGGAACTTTGCCTTTGCCTGGACGATCGGGGTCTAAGAAGGGGTGTAGTATGAATGTGCCATCCCCGGTACAGGCAAAACATTCGACCGAACTTACCAAACCCTCTCCTGCCAATAACCTGTTCATACGCATCATTTGGTGCCCATCGCACCGTGCCCTCAGTCACGCTATGTGTATCTACAGGGTCGTTTGGAATAAGCTGTGTCATTCTCTCTTGTATGTTTTAGTAAATGCTAGTGCACCTAATAGATGTTTGTAGTAAATTTATAATTTACCACACACATAACTTATAAATATTAAACAAGGTGATCAGTAACATACACATAGCTCCCTCGTACACTCGGTTGGGTAACTCCCGTCCCTCCTTGTATGCGTCTTGACAAATTGTTCTGTTCAAGTCGGAACATGGCCAGACATGCTTGCCTGTCGACATCCAAAAAAAACATAAACATTAACACTTGTTTTAAAGTAAATTTAGATACAAAAATTATATATATATATATATATATATATATATATAGAGAGAGAGAGAGAGAGAGAGAGAGAGAGAGAGAGAGAGAGAGAGAGAGCAAGTTGGTGCACATATATATATATACCTCATCGTGTGTGAACCTGGCATAGCTTTTTGATCCTAAGCACTGGGGAGTGTCATTCAGCTCTTGCATTCGCTTCATCCGTTCAGCATTCTCCTACACAATGAACATTTTGAGATATTTAATCATTGACACAATTATATTAAATATTAATTAATTAAACAATAAATGAAAATACACATAATAATTAAGCATCTGTGCATCCACTCTTACACGGATGCTTGATGGCGTATCGCCCGGTTGAATATCAAGCGCGACTTTTAATTTATGCTTCCACTGCCTATGCTTACGTCCCATATCCTAGAACGTTTCATGCTGTGCCTTTTCCAGATCTACATTTTTTGGGAGATAGAACTCCACTTGCACAATTTAACAATTAAGTTGATAAATTGACCAAAAACATAATTCAAAAAAAAAAAAAAAATTAAATCGACACGGACGTGAATTTAAATAAACATCTATTTTAAACATACCATCAAAGCCGCCCACATGTCCAGCTTTATCTGTTTATCTACCTTTCGCCATTCGTCATGCATATGTACATAGTTCCTACTCCTTACTATCTTGGCTATATGCCGCCTAAATCGGTTTGCACTACATCCTACTGGTTGTGTCGTAACATTGTACTCTAGTACAATCTTTTTTCCCACCGGGAGCACCCAATTCTTTCTCAGGTCTGAAATCACCTGGAAATACATGCTCCCATCCGGATTATAACCTAACCAAAGAAAATGAAATACTTAACTCATTAAAAAAATAACAATGAAAAATGTATATTATTATTTTATTAACTACAAAGTATATATATGTGTATGTGTGTGTGTCTATATATATATTTGTAAAAATATGTACTTACCAATCAACCGCATTTGGTCCGTCTGCAAGGGCTAGGTCACAGGGTCATCGGCTGCTGCATTGTGGACCCCATCCTCCGGATGTGCATGCTGGCTCCTATCCGGAGGTGGCATCTGGCTATCATCCAGGGGTGGCCTTTGGCTGTCGTCTGGATGCAGCATCTGGCTGTTGTCTGGATGTGGCATGTGGGTGTCGTCCGGAGAAGACATCTGGGTGTCGTCTGCTGTAGGCATCTGGCTCCCTCCTGGAGGTGACAGCTGGACCCCTGCAGGGTCCTGTGTCTCACATGGTGCAGGACAGGACCAGGGGTACGGTCTGTATGGAATGGTTCCAAAATATGGGTATGAAACAGGTCCGGTATAGTGAACCTAAGAATTAAACCCCAGTTGGGATGGCATAGAAGCTGGATACAAGCTGGCATAGTGGACAACCAAGAATAATCAAGGAGGCCGCCTTGCCCTTGCTCTACCTGGTACCCCGCCACACCTGTGGTCTATAATCACTAGTTGGGCCTGTAACGACCCGTTTTTTACAAAAAAAAACGTAAGTGAAAATTTCGATTTTACACGTAACGTTACGACTTCATCAAAATTATAAAATAGCAGCAGAATATAATTTTTACATAAAAACTTGGCAATTATAACACAATACATTGAGCTGACTGAAATTCCTCTAGACATTTATTAAAAGTCCTTTAATGTCCTTTACACTAATTACAAAGAAACATGTGTCACATATGACACGAAAGCATACATGGAAACTTGCTAAATAAAAGTAAATTCCTAAACATGTTACATACAAAATAGTACAAACATTTATAAGTACAAAGCACTAAAACCTAACGACTTTAGGTTTAGAACTCTTAAGCTAGCAGTTAATCCAATCCATAATCTTCAGAACCTGCGTAAACATCTATGAGACGGTGGTTATTACCACAACCCCATAGTTCCATAAGTGAGCTAATTGTCATTCAAGAACATCATGATCTATGCGTTATTTAAAGAATAGAGATAACATAATGATAAGATGACAGTTTTCTATGCAAAGTGTTAAACAGTTCAATATAGTCATTGTACTCCACTCGTTTAGAGCCGTCACTCGATTAGCGTCTATCTCAGGGCCATCCCCCCTACATTACATTTTATTAGCTTATTTTCGCACTAGTAGAGTACGTTCCATGTCACTTTCCTAGCACTTTGAGAGACGTTCCAATCAATATGAATTATTAGGGTTTTTGGTTCAGGCACTATTCCCATCCTGAACCTTTGTGTTAGTATTTTACTTGACTGCATTCTATTGACAAAAATCACTATTATGTAATGTTACTGCTTTCACAGGGATGCCGTTTAGTTCAGAGTCTTCAAGATATTTAGAGTTTGTTATCTGATATGGAAAGAGCCTCATCATGACAACATCAGTGTCACAAGCATCAAGAAGGAATTTCCAGACTCCAAGAAGACTCCGCAACGTCTATAACTCAGCAAAAGTCGGATCCCAAGTTTATCGTTCGAACGGCCTAGTGAAATGGCTGGACACTCATCAAGTCAGTAACATAAATAAAGATCCTTTTCAACAGGGATTCCACTATTCAAAAATGTTCAGTGATTCTGCACTGTTTTTCAAGACAAAAGTTTTCGGTTCCCTTCCAGCCGTCCGGACGCCCATGAACATTGTTCCATCCATCTGGATGACATGCCATACTGTCCGGACGCCAATCAGACCAAGCATCATCCGTCCGAACGACGTGCATTTTCCATCCGGACCTCTACTGTATCGATAAGCTACTGTTCTAGCCTGTATCCGTCCGGACGTCTCAGCAGCCCATTCAGACACCTTTCAGTGATCGAGCAGCTTCAGATTCTTTCCAAGTTCATAATAAGGGAAGATTGATATACCCGTCCGGACGATGTGGTTTCCCGTCCGGACGCGCTCATATATAAGGCAAGAATCGCAATTCAAATATCACCGTTCGGACGTCAGTCAGACTTGGTCCGGACGCGCGTGCAACTAATATGGAAATTACCGATTCAACTTCAACCGTCTGGACACCTGCCCCTCATGGTCCGGACGCGTGCATAGCAGATATAGAAATTGCGTGTTGAAGTTCAGTTGTCCGGACGCTCATCCCCCATGGTCCGGACGTGCAAAACCTTATAAGGAAATTACTTGCAGCGGACGTGCGACCGTTCGGACGACAGTGTCTCACCATCCGAACGCGGCTCTTAAACAAGAAAGATTTTCAACGAAATTCTTAGAAAATCCTGTCGCACTGGTGTCCGTCCTGATGGCCCAGGTTCACCGTCTGGACGGCGTCCGTACATATTACAGTAGTCGCCCATTTTGCACCTCAGCCCATAAATAGAGGCCCCTGGGCATTGAGAACTGCAAGAATTCGGTATTGAATTCCATAAGTGCTCAGAGAAGTTATTTTGAAGATTGTTGAGCTGATCTAGTTTCCTCTGAAGCTATTACAAGTGTGTTGTTGCTGCGCTACAGCTGAAGTCTATCTTAGGGGTTGGCCCTAAGGTAAAGGATTCCATTGAGGACCCCTTCAAGTAGGAGACCTGGTTGGGAAGCGTTCGTGTTGGGTTACACGTTAGAGAGCAAGGTACGACCACTGCATCGGGTATATGTGAGTGTTACTATCTTGTATCTAGCTTTGTCTTCTGAATAGTGGATATCCTGGGTTTGGCTGCCCCGGAGTGGTTTTTCTCTTAACTGAATTTCCACTTCGTCAACAAAATATCTGTCTCATTTAAATTCCGCATTGTGATATTTTGTTGCACACTATTGCACACACTTGCCTATTTATTTTAGAAGTCAAATTTCATTTTTCAATTGGTATCAGAGCTTGTTACACTCTGAGAAGATTAATTTCTTGAGTGTTATTTATTTTGACTTCTATTTTTTATTACACCTTTTTATCATGAATTCTTCTCAGTTATCTATTGAGGATTCTGATATTAAGCTTTTTAAAGTTTTTAATAAATTGAAGAATGCTCCACATTCTAAAATTTCTTATAAAAAGCTTAAAAATGTGAAGCAAGAAAAAGAGTCTTTAATTGTTCAGTTATCTGAATCACATGCATTGATTGACTCTTTAAAATCTGAGAATACCATGCTGTTTAATATGATTGATGCACTTGAGAATAAATTGGAAAAATTCTCTAGTAATAATTTGAAGAGCATGCTTTGTATTCACTCAGATGTTTCTAACAAGCCTGATTTAACTGTTGATAATTTAAGTACTTCTACTTCACATGCTTCTGATTCTGAATTAGATTCTATTGATATTAAGCCTCTGATAGTAGATGAAGCTTGTTCCATAAATTCATGCTTAAATAACTGTGTGAAGCCTAACTCTAAGGATTCAGGAACACAAGGTAAGTTTGTTCCTATTTGTCATCATTGTGGGAAGATTGGTCATGTTAGACCAAAGTGCTATCTGTTAAAATCCCACAGACCTTGGAAGAAGCAGGAGGATTCCAAAAAGGGCGTTGTTGAGAAAACCTCTTCAGACAAATATGTCCTACCCCATAGGAGGCATATATCTAAAAGAGGTAAGGACTTTGTTGTTTGTGAAAATGCTAATCTTAAAATTGCAAAGCCTTTCAAGAAGCATTTCAGCAAATGAAGTCAGCCTACCTACTATCATTGTGGTGTCTCTAGACACATCAAGCCACACTGCCCTCAGATCCGACATCAGCAGCCTCGGATCAAGAAATCAGAGCAAAAGACAGGTAAGTCTAGCTCCAAACCTTCCAAGCCTCATCATGCTTTTCAGCAACAACGGCATTATCCTCAAAGGGTCTCCTTGATGCCATCACTATGGTAAGTATGGCCACGTCAAAGCCGAATGCGTCAAAGTGAAGACTCACAAGTCCAAGAAGAATCAGACCAATGAAGGGCTTGTCAACATGATGAAGCATGTCCTACTCAAACTAATCAATTGGGACATGGCTCACACCCCTGCCTCACAGGAAAAGAAGGTATGGGTAAGAAAGGATGGGACCATTCACTCCTTGAGAGGGAGTGGACTCACCTAGTAAAGGTGAAGTCTCCCATGCCTAGGATTTTGGTTCCTAAATCCTAGTGCATGTCAGGTATGTTTGCATTGCATTGCATTGTCTACCTTGTCATATCTTATTCATGCCTTGCATTCTATTTGAGGAACTGTTTATTTTGTCCCCTATATTTTCTCTTGTTGTCTTGAGAAACATCTGCAGATATTTTTGGGGATGACAGTTAAAGCACGTCGGGCGGCTGCTTCTCTGTCTTGGTATTTCTAAACCTCTCTCCATGAGGACAAGTTTGGTTTTACCTTACATGCTGGGATTAGATGTCATTTCCTTTTCCATAAGCATGTCTTTGTTGTTTTTCTATATATTGGTTTTCAACAAAATAAAAAAAAAAAATAAAAAAGGGGGGGGGGGGGGGGGGAGAAGATGCGGAATTTTATTTTTTTCTTTTGATAGCTTTTCAGATATTGCATGTGTTTTTGCTTGATATCTCAGTTCATTGTGCATTGATTAAATATGCTTATATATGATTGAGAGTTTATGCATGATATCTGCTAAGTTTTCATGTTGCATCTTAATGATAGATAGTTACTTTCCTCATGCGATGAAAATGTGCACTATCTAAGACTCCCCTAAGGTACATCTTTTCCTTCTCTGACTTTTTGCTTCTAGAAATTCTAGATAAGAGAAGAGGTTTTTGATTAAAAATTCTAGCATTCTCTCTTGGTTGCAGCACCTTAAGACTCAAGCAGTAAAACACATGAATTATGTGCTTTAAAATTGTATATTCACTGCTTATGTACTGAATTGTGCAATATGCCTTGCCCTTTATGTGCAAGTAAAATTTACCTTGTCCTTCATGGTACAAGTAAAACAATTATGTGATGCATCTTAGGGGGAGTGTATCAGATGAGGGTGGTTAGGCCCTAGCAAGTTATAAGATTTGACTTTTGACTGATCTTTCATTGATTTTCTCTCTTATCTAGAAAATCTAGTTGCTTTTTGTCATATCAGTTAAATTCATACCTTTTGGGAAAAGTCTTCACACACACACACACGCATTGCATGAGTTGAGTAATCTATTTAAAATTTCTATCTGCAGAGAAATTTAAGCTTATTGAATACTTAACTCTCATTTATATCGTTGCATATTTTTGCAATGCTATTTGACTGTTTTATCAGTTTATTATACATGCGTGTTCTGAAGCTAACTTTATGGAAAAATACTTTTCTGCATATTTTTCTCCAGTTTCAGATGTTCAGTGTGAAGCGTCCGGACGGACCTATTCTTATGTTCGAACGAGCGTAGTCTTGCCATACGCTGTTCTAGCAGTAGCCGTCCGGATGGTTAAGTGACATGTCCAGACAGGATCTTTACAGGTTTAAGACTTGCGTTCTTTTCTCTGCCATACACACATCTTTACATTTTTTTTATTAATTTATCATGGCATGTTGTGTGTTTTTCTCGTGGATTTCTCCCGAGATTTTGGCATTCTTTACACATCTCTTCTCATTCCATGATCTTCATTGTATCTTCCATTATTCTTTTAATTTTTATGCTTTTAGAATATTGGAATGTTTGTTGGGATATTTTCTTGAGATAGTGTGCATGAAAATCCTATTCTGTCTATGTGTTGGGTTGATATTGATATATCTGGATCATTTGGATTGCGATCTTTATTTTTGCAATTCTTTGGCATCTATTTGTTAGCCGTCCTAAATACCACATTATTTTTGGAACTAAGATGATCTAATAATGTTTTTGGAGATATTTCTGATTGGTTTTGGTTCAGGAATACAATATCCAGCGGCTCCCAGCATAGTGTTTGACAGATGCACCCTTCGGAAAATTAATTTTGTTTGAGGTCATGTGTTCAAAATTTCCAAGGGTCTCAAGATTTAAGATGAGTTTTTTCCCCAGCTCATGCATAGCCTTCCGTAGCATCTCCCTCAGATCTGCATCAGTTAGAGATTTAGTGATGAATCTCCTCATTTATCTTGCAGACCAGTTGCTTAGAGGATGTCAATCTGCAGATAACCAGTTTTAGGCTTTGCAAAGTCAAGAGATTGAAGGTTTTCAGCCCATGGTTCCCGACTTCCTGAGTTAGAAGCCGAAGGAGTACAAATCCAACTCTTACGGATTCCTCTCCATTGCTTGTTTTCAGTGGATCAGCAGGATTTGGTACTTGGAGGATTTATGTTCCTCTCTTTTGGGCCATTAGCAGACTCTTCTCTATTTTCCTATTGTTTTGGATTTTAGAACGTGTTTTTTTCTGTGAATATTATTACTCTGTTTACCCTTGTCCTGTTGAGACATCAAGGGGGAGTATTTTATTACTGTGGTCCTTGTCATACTCTGATTTACCCTCTGGGACCAAAAGGGGGAGAATATGTTAGTTTTGGACCGGGAATGTATTTTTAACCGGTCTAGTGATTTTTGTCCTAGAATGGCCAAAGGGGGAGTTTGTTAGTATTTTGATTGGCTGCATTCTGTTGACAAAAATCACTATTATGTAATGTTACTGCTTTCATAGGGATGCCGTTTAGTTCAAAGTCTTCAAGATATTCAGAGTTTGTTATCTGATATGGAAAGAGCCCCATCATGAAAAGATCAGTGTCACAAGCATCAAGAAGGAATTTCAGAACTCCAAGAAGACTTTGCAACGTCTACAGCTCAGCAAAAGTCGGATACCGAGTTTATAGTTCGAACAGCCTAGTGAAACGCCTGGACATTCATCAAGTCAGTAACATAAATAAAGATGCTTTTCAATAGGGATTCCACTATTCAGAAGTGTTCAGTGATTCTGCACTGTTTTTCAAGACAGAAGTTTTTGGTTCCCTGCCAGCCGTCCGAACCATCGTGCCATCCCGTCCGGATGCCCATCTGACCACTGTTCCATCCGTCCGGATGACGTACCATACCTTCCGGACACCAGTCAGAACAAGCATCATCCGTCCGGACGACGTGTATTTTCCATCCAGACCTCTACTATATCGAGAAGCTACTGTTCCAGCCTGTATCCATCCGGACGTCTCAACAGCCCGTTCAGACACCTCTCAGTGATCATTCAGCTTCAGATTCTTTCCAAGTTCAGAATAAGGGAAGATTGATATACCCGTCCGGACAATGTGGTTTCCCATCCAGACGCGCTCATATATAAGGCAAGAATCGCAATTCAAATATCACCGTCTGGATGTCAGTCAGCCTTGGTCCGGACGCCCGTGCAACTAATATGGAAATTGCCGATTCGAATTCAACCGTCTGGATGCCTGCCCCTCATGGTCCGGACGCGCGCATAGCAGATATAGAAATTGCGTGTTGAAGTTCAGCTGTCCGGAAACTCATCCCCCATGGTCCGGACGTGCGAAACCTTATAAGGAAATTACTTGCAGCGGACGTGCGACCGTCCGGAGGACAGTGTCTCACCATCCAGACGCGGCTCTTAAACAAGAAAGATTTTCAGCAAAATTCTTAGAAAATCCTGTCGCACTAGTGTCCATCCGGACGGCACAGGTTCACCGTCTGGACGGCGTCCGTACATATTACAGCAGTCGCCCATTCTGCACCTCAGCCTATAAATAGAGGCCCATGGGCATTGAGAACTGCAAGAATTCAGTATTGAATTCCACAAGTGCTCAGGGAAGTAGATTGTTGAGCTGATCTAGTTTCCTCTGAAGCCATTACAAGTGTGTTGTTGCTGCGCTACAACTGAAGTCTATCTTAGGGGTTGGCCCTAAGGTGAAGGATTCCATTGAAGACCCCTTCAGGTAGGAGACATTGTTGGGAAGCGTTCGTATTGGGTTACACGTTAAAGAGCAAGGAACGACCACTGCATCGGGTATATGTGAGTGTTACTATCTTGTATCTAGCTTTGTCTTCTGAATATTGGATATCCTGGGTTTGGCTGCCCCAGAGTGGTTTTTCTCTTAACTGAGTTTCCACTTCGTCAACAAAATATCTGTCTCATTTAAATTCCGCATTGTGATATTTTGTTGCACACTATTGCACACACTTGCCTATTTATTTTAGAAGTCAAATTTCGTTTTTCACTTTGGGAAACGTGGCTCCCAATATTAATAGGTTGATTATTCACAGTATGCAATAATCATTCACACACATCCAATTAAAATAAAATATAAACACAGCAGTATTGAAATCCAGTACTACCCTCAGTAAGTAATTTATACTTACAGCCCTTTTGTGCAATCGCAGTTCATCATCTGCATCAAATACATATATATATGCATAGAAGGTTAATATCATTACTTTTAGAAACTTATGCCTAAACGTGAGCCCTAATCATTCATATATGCATACATAGAAGCAATTATGTTTGGAGCATCATCTACATTAATTATTACTTAACATAACATGGCTAAGTCTCAATATTATTTTTCAATAATAATACCTAAACCTATTTTCTGCAAAAACACTAAAACTCATCCGACAATACTCCATACATAAAATCACTTTAAAAATGCGAAGCAACCATTAAACTTTTCATTCTATGCCAATTTCATTACAATTAACATTTAATTAATTAAAACCTAATTCAACTAATACCAACGCAGTCAGCAATAACTTCTATAATTTTGAACATAATGAAAACATCACAACCATTCCAAAATCAGCAACTCATCCAGTTTAAAACATCAAACTTTAACAATTATTTCAACCGACATAACATTAAAGAAATCACAGCGAAACAGCGTACCTAATTTCAGAACATAAACCAATCACTCCCAGCCCACATACACATAACCAGAACAGGAAACACGGCTAAAAAGAAAATCCAGCTTTAACACAAAACCATAAAATCTACCCCAACCCTTTTGGCCATTCCCTATAGACCACAATATATATATACCTAAATCTACCACATATATTTTCATCCAACCAAAATACAAAGGACACGGTTAAAAGTGCATTTACACATTTACACTCAATCTGAAAACATAACCAAAATGCGCAATATCATAGTAATCGAAACACATCAAACCCACTAGTTTATTATACCTAAATTCACAAAAATTACATACCTATAAATCCATAATCAAACAACACAAAAATACTAAAGAAATTACTTTTTGAAAGTTCTTGAGAAATCTACCAAAAAATTTCTCTTGATTTCACCGAAAATCAGCTCCAAGTCGCTGGAGATCGTGTCTCCAGAGCTCACCAGTCCTCCATGGTTCATTCAGGTTTCTGGATTTCACGATCGGGGCTCTTCTCGGGTTGATGGGTTTCAACGCACATGTTCGCCGGAAATGCCCTGGGTTTCGTTGGAATTCGCGCCACTGTTGGTCTCCGTTCGTCAGCTATGTGCATTGTTCGCCTGGTCCGCTGGGATCAGGTTCTCAGGTCTCTCTCTGGGTCTGGCAGGTTGCTCGGGTCATCAGGTTACTGGTTCGCCTGAAATCGCGTCGTCGGCGTCAACCCATGGAAGATCGAGTCCGATCTTTCCGATTTCTCTCCCTCTCCGCTCTCTCAGTCTCTCTCTCTAATCCCTCTCTCTCTCTCTCTCTCTCTCTCTCCCGATTTCTCACTCAATCAGTCTCTCTCCCTCTGCTCTCAACTCTCTCTCTGTCTCGTGCAAACCGAAAGAAGAAACGAAGAATAGAAAGAAGAAGAAAGAAGAAATAAGAAAGAAGAAGAAAAGAAAAGATACGGAAGAATGAAGAGGGGTGTACGGTTTTTATAAAAGAAAGAGATAAGATATTTCACATGAAACTTAGTAATTAAGTTTAGTAAAGTATCACTAGATATTTTTGCAACCCACAGTTAGTTTTTATCTCAGTTAGATTAATCTGAGTTAATTTGTAGATATTTATTCAAAAGTTACTATTTACATTTTTACCATAGATATTTTCATATCGGATCTTTACCATTTTAATCTAATTTATTAAGATTATAATCTAAGTCCGTTTTGAGTCTAGTTCATTTCATTGTTAATATTATTCCATTTATAATATTACTGTACTAATAATATTATAATACCATAAATATATACCATATATATATATATATATATATATATATATATATATATATATATTTTACACAATAATATTAAACATAGTAAATATGTCACAATAATATTATTCATCAATATTATTATATTAATTAGTCTACTGAATAATTCAGTCTATCCGCTTAATAATCTTGTAATATTATTAGAGTTTAATAATATTATTCTTTATTTATAAAATTACGGTTTATAAATAATAAGACCAATGAATTTTTATTTTCATAAATATTCATGTATTCCTTATTATTTATTGGGGATTAAAATATCGTGTTTAAAGCCACGTATTTTATTAACAGCTGGATATGAATACTGTTTCCTACAATATTAAGTCGTTTGAATCTTGTGGATCGAACGTCAATTCTAAACTTGTCTATTTTATTCAGTCTTAAATTCTAATTTAAGACATTTTATTTAATGACTTAAAATCTGGGGCGCTACAGGGCCTGATTGAATGCTAAACTGTGACCCCTACGACATAGACAACAAGGGCATGCGTGGGCCCCGATTCGCACAATGTTTAGACCTCTAAGTCATTGAAACCTGCAAAATACATTTAGACACCCAAATATTTTAATTAGTACGTATAATTGCCCAAATAAATATATTCATAACAAACATGCAAATTTGACAAAGAGATTTATACCATTTGATCAATGCACTTATTAATTACTATAATTTACAAATGATATAATAGAATTTATGTGAATTGTACCAGCAAATAAGATTTATTCATTCACAGACGCTTCTAGCGGAGCTAAATCGAGCCTGTCATGGTCAAACTCATCCTGCAAATCGATTGACCTACCATTGGTTGACACGAGCAGCTAGCACTCATGATAGGTTGCACTTGCATCATTAGGCCCTTGACCCTGACCTACGTCGTACATGTTCCTCGGTTTAGTTCTTACAGCACAAGCCCAATCTGGATTCCTTTCATCTTCAACGTAAAAGAATTGGTCAACTTGAGAAGTTAGCACATAAGGCTCATTAGTAATCAGCTCTCCCCTGTGGATAAGGTGATTGAAGTTGACAAGCACTAGGCCATAGTTGTCTATTTTGTACCCCCTATCCCTCGTGGTGTTTGCCCAATCACACTTGAATAGGACGTACTTAGTCTTGTCATAGTACTTGACTTCAATTATATCTGTTAACTTCTCGTAGTACGTTTCGCCATCAACGGTCGGTACACATACACTGCTATTCTGAGTCCTCCTTCCTACATCTTGTGCAAGAGTGCGAAATAGTTTGCCATTGACCACATACCTGTTATACTTGGCAGCTATCTCCTTCAGCCCTCTACAACGCATAACCAATTTTTGTCCCATTTCTTGCCTACTTTGATTGTCCAATCAATTGACCTATGTGTGTATTACAATTAATGGAAAATGCAAAGTTACTTAATTTGGTTAGTTGCCATAAATATATATATATATATATATATATATATATATATATATATCAATATATACTTATATATCTAAACACTACATTAATTATTCTTACATATGCATGGTACTATTCGCAGAATTGCTCATGATGCTGAGCTTCCAAACAATCGTCCGTAATACGGCCCCATTGCATGCTCGCCTAAGCGTATCCATGTGCATCCTACATCTCAAAAGCTATTTTAATTATTTATTATTCAGCAACTTAATTGAACACGAAGTAGCTATAAACACAACTTACATCCACAATTGAAGGGACTCGTTAGAGTTGAACATAATATAACGGTGAATCTGTATCAATGTCAAACGGTTCAGGGTGACCCGTGTATTCGCCCCCTTTGAACCATCAGGATTCCTTTGGGGTCTATTGTGGAAGGTTGGTGTGTTATCTATATACCTCGAACAGAATGTTACCAACTCGGTCGCTATGTACCCTTCTGCAATGCACCCCTCAGGAGCCACTTTATTGCGCACATTAGACTTGAACCCTCCAAGGCTCCTACAGTGTACACACATGCAATCAACATCAAGGGCTTCTAGATATTGTCATTAAATTTCAAAATAATTAATAAATTGGCATTATTATTATTATTATTATTATTATTATTATTATTATTATTATTATTATTATTATTATTATTATTATATATTCACATTCTAACTCTTTGCTGGGTACATCCACCTATATTGTACGGGTCCACTAAGTCTACCTTCACGCACAAGATGCACGACCAAGTGGACCATGCTGGAGGAAAAGACGAGGGGGAATACCTTTTCCAACTTGCACAAAGTGACACAGACGTCACCCTCCAATCGGTCCATATCATCTTGTGTTAAATTGGTTGAGCATATGCCTCTGAAAAAGGCAAACATCTCAACAAGAGGTCTAACCACTTTATCTGGCCGTGACTTGCGCAATGCAATAGGGAGAAGCTACTGCATCAGTACGTGATTGTCATGGCTTTTCAACCCCGATATCGTACGTTCTTTTAGTCATACATTGTGACGACCCTTTTTTTTTTTCTTTTTTCTTTTTTAAAACATACAAACGGATCTTCATAGTGGCACGACTACATGTTGCTCAGCCAACATATGGCGCATGCCCCATAACATGCACCTGATAATCAGAGTTACATCTAACAGCAGAATATAATACTCAATGTGCAACGGAACACATATCATAAGCAGAAATACATCTAATACATAACATTTAATTACAACATGAGTCATTTACAAGTCTATCTATTTAAGGTTTATAAAATACATTACATTAACTACATACTAAAATACAGGCTCAACAAATACATATGTCATATAGGACATGAGCCATAAATAAAATACCCAAATGTGGACTACCCATGAGTCTGTGACTTATGACTGTCGTGATGTGCTCCAATCATAGCATCCCATACACTAGGTGGACGAGTCAATATCTATATTGCAGAACTTGCAACCAAAGCATCAATGTATGAACAGTTGCAGGGGTTGCCGCATCCGCATAGGTGGAATTATGAGCCCATCGTCTTAGCATAAATAAATACACTAAGACTTCAGAGATATACTATTCACTGAGTTTTCGCAAAGAACCGACTTTTCTTTGGTCTTACGTTTACAATAACAGCTACTTATTTTTATAAATTATTTTCTTGAAATCTTGTAGCTGATGAAGTAAATATCAACTATTCAAAAAAACATTTAAGGTATACTATGTAGCTGAGAACATATATAGAAGTTCCAGCCATCTCACCTTGAAAGCTTCTACATATAGACTCATCTACAATATATTAGTCATACATGGGTACGTGAACATCCTTGTACTTCCAAGTTCAATGCTTTTTAACAAATGCAACCAAACGATAGAAATATACATAAGCTATTTTCCATTAAAACTCTTATGCATACCAATACGTCAAGCAAAACTACACATAACATAAAAACATCACTCATAAAAAAAATGCTTTACATGCTCATGTAAGTTTCTATTTGTATTCCTATGGGGCTTAGGTCCCCTAATACTAGTTTTGTTTGCATGCCAGGCTTAGGTCCCCGATTTTGGGCTTAGGTCTCCAGTGTTTTGTTTGTTTGTCGGGCTTAGGTCCCTGATGTTTTGTTTGCGTGCCAGGCTTAGGTCCCCGGTTTTCATATGCATGCTTATGCTTCATACTTAAAACAATATACATTTCATTTCATGAATCATGCATTTAACACAAGCTTTCTTTATAAAACATAAACAGTTCAACATGTCATTTCTTAAACAATTTGCATAACTTAAATCTCCAACCGCAGTAGGCATTAAATACATACATTTAATTCTCAATCACAGTAGGCATTCAAACTTCTAAAACATAATTCAAATCATACTTCACACACATTTGAATTTGCTATAACATCATTGGCATAATTTCAACATATTCAAAACTACTTAAATCATCCAAAATATATATTTTAACATATCGTCGGTTCAGTAAGAAAATAATATATTATTTACATTTCTATAAAATACATAAAAAGTATCTTTTTTCAGTGAGTAGAATACTCACCTTGGTTGCACGGATATTAAGCATTAGGTCTCCTAGACACCACCTTGCAATATATCACTATGGAATAACATATTGCACTATTTAGCACTTTAAATAATTAACATCCTAATTAGCACTTGAATCGCTCAAGGCTAAACCGTTGGAAAACCCATAATATTTTAAAGGTCCCAATTATACTCTCATAAATCTAGACACTAACTAAACTCAATTAACACTAATCCAAAGTATTTACTTGGGGTTAGACATTAAAATCACCCTCTTAAATAATTACCTATAACATTAAATATTAGCCCCAAATTATATTCACTAATCTATAGATTATTTCTAACTAACATTTTATCAATAATATTAACCCTCAAATTTTTATATTCATTGACCTTTTACATAAAACACTACCGTATTTAAAATAACATTAACCCATAAGAAAATTTTAAGGTTAACTTCACAAATACTATTTTAACTAAATACCCATAATTATTTATTTGGAAAAATTACAGTTTAGCCCCTCAAATTACCACCCGTTTTGCGTTTAGCCCCACAAACTGCCAACACTCCGATTCCGGCCCCCTAAACTACCAACGACTCTGAAAATGGCCACTTCGTTACCTCTTCCCGTCAAAATGGATGGAAAAACCATCACGCGTTGTGCATGTGACATTTTAGGACACCAACTACCAAAAATGCCCATGTCTTCTTGAAATTACGAAATTGCCTTTTAAACAAAACAAGCGTACTGAGTCGTATATCCCTCAACCGCCTCTGATCATCGTCCTAACGAAGATGTCAGCAAAGTTGTCGGCGTCTAGAGTTCCGGTGTCTCCGAAAAGGGAGCGTCTGGGCGAGGTATCCTCCACTGAACAAGGGAGAGTCTGGACGATTCCAACATCGCAGGTTGAGAAGATGAGGAAGGAACTCTTGGAACTCATCGAGAAATCCAAGATCAACTCGTCCATTGCATTCCACGTCATCGTCTTTTTCGTTAGGCTGCTGTGTTGTCTCCAACAGCTACTAGCTTGTTTATCTCTTCTGTTTCACGTCCTTATATGCAGGAATGCTATGTTTTTACGCTAGGCTAATGATGAAACACACAATAGTGGTGGACTGCTATGAGAAGAATTATGGGCAACGGGAAACAGAGAATCGGGTTGCTTCGCAACAGCAGAAAATTACAGCATTGCGGCAAAAGTTTTGTTAGGAAATCCTTATGGCTCTATTCACCTCTGTTTTAGAACATGAAAACAGAGGTGAACAGAGGAGCTTGTCCCAATGAAAAAAAAGAGCAAAAAAAACTTCTGTTCTCTTTTATTTATAATAGTTTACGCTCTGTATTTTTGGTGCAGAGGATTCATTAGTTTACATTCTGTATATTCTCTTCCGAAACAAATGGCTCCAGAGAACCTTTTAGCCACCTTTGCAAAGTTATGTGCATAGATTCTTGCTGCGGCATCTAATGGTATGCTCAATATAGAAGATATTAGTGGACAATCTATTCTGCAGGTACTAATATAACATGTATTTAATAATTCTGCTGTGGGTGAGCTCATACATTCTTATCATGGAATACGGAGAGAATTATCAAGGTGATCACAAGTGTTAGTGTAAAATCTGCATTTTAATTGAGGGAGCAGGATGCTTTCCAAATTCTTGCCTACAAAGAGATCCGAATCGCGTCCAATCGTGGATCATCATCTAACTCAGCAGATATTGATGGAGAAGGCGGAGATAGTGGAGCATCAGCAGCTGCTGCAAGAGGAAGGGCTGCAACTCAAGCAGTTAGAAAAGGGCCTTATGCAGCGGCTACAGCCAAAGCCCGTTCTGTGAATTTGGGACCGACAAGGCATATTCCGATGCGTGGCAGAGTATCTAGAGATGAGCGAGGACCATGCTGTCGGAAACTTAGTAGGAAGAACTGAAGCCTACGTGAACGAGGTGTTGAGAATGGGAGGCAAATCCATTTACGACTTTGCTCTACAAAATACTAGTCGTGGTCTCTGTTTTTTATGAGTGCTTGCTTGTGGATTTTTTTTTTTTGTTTCGTTGAATTTCTTTCACTTACGTGCATGGAATTTTTAGAGGCAAAAGCTTGGGTTAGTCGGTTGGTGAGAACCAACTCGAACTCCTCCCATCATAATTTAGAAATAACAGAACCCAAACCACACTCTCTCACCACCCAAAAAAGTGAGACACACATACACACACAACAAACAAAACTGACCCACCCATCGGACTAACAATGGCTAGCATTTTCAAAGACAGAATATTGGGATCCTCCAAGAGACACTTACTTGGCGGCTCCAAAAGACACAACGAGTTGTAGAAATCCGTGCAGCACTGGCACCAGCAACAACACCTACCAACCTCGTTGGCGACCTAGATTCGAACTTCTCGGACTCGGAGCTTCGAGAGACGGCCTAGGAGATCCTCGTCTCAGTGTGCCGGAGCACCAATGAGTTCTATTGGGACACGCCACGAGAGCGTCCATAGTCATAGTAGTATAGGCGACGGTAGCCATGGCAGCGTGGCTGTACAGGTGGCGACCTTTACAGGCACTCTTGGTGGATCTAAGTCATGCATAGCTAGCTGGCTGTTCTCCCACGTCAGCTCAGACAGGGGCATTTTTTGTAGTTTGTGTCATAAAATGTTACATGCACAGCAGGTGATGGGTTTTCCATCCATTTTGACGGAAAGAGGTAACAGAGTGGCCATTTTCGGAGTCGTTGGTAGTTTAGGGGGCCGGAATCGGAGTGTTGGCAGTTTGTGGGGCTAAACGCAAAACGGGTGGTAATTTGAGAGGCTAAACTGTAATTTTCCCTATTTATTTTTACTAACATTATAACCTAACCCTATTTATTTTTTCAAAACACATAGCTAATTTGGGATTAATCATCATTACAACCACAATTAATCCACAAATTAATAATCTAGATTTTAAGCACTTTAAAACCCCAAATTAATTTAACCCATCAAATTAGGGTTTCTAATCTTAAACCCAAATCACCAAAACACTACTCCAATCATAATATTATTAACCCAATAGCATTTACTAAGGGTAAATCACGTGAAAACACTACTAAAAATAAATACCCAAAAGTTAGGGTTTGAGGAAAACTTACCAAAATTTCACCAGACCAAAACTCATGGTTTGGGGAGCTTCAAGCAAGTTCCAAGCAACCCAAGATTAAACTCACATTTCAAGAGTTTAACCCAAAAATCTCAAGAACACGAGTTCAGTGTTTTACCTCAAAACGATCAATGAAAACGTAGATCGGGCTTCATAGATCATGTTATTGAAGACGGATTTGAGTTTGAACGGTTAGATCTCCGTAGATCATGGTTTTTGTATGAAAAACCAAAGAGGACAAGAGAGATAGGCATTCTGCCTCTCTTTTTCTCTCTTTCATGAGATAAGGCGCAGGGCACCTTATCATCACTTCATATTTTGTTTTTCTTTTTTTCTTTTTCTTCCACAGGCGCCTTGGGCGCCACTTTGCATTGAAGGACCATTCGGCCCTTCATGGTTTTAGTGATCCACCCCGTTTTGCACCTTACTTTTTCTTTTTCTTTTTAATTTCTTTCTTTCTTTGACTTTTCTTTTCATTTTTTTTTCTATTTCTTTTCTATTTTAAATTCTTTAATTCTTTTCTTTTCTTTATTTTATTTTATTCATTAATTTCTTTTGTTTTATATTTCTTTTCCTTTCAATCTTTTCTTTTACTCAGTTTCTCTTTTTCATTTATCTCCTTTCCCCCCCCCCCCTTTCTATTATTTCTATTTCTTTTCTAGCTTCTTTGGACTTTTAAAAATATTCACTTGCATTTTTAATGACACTCAATTAATTTTAATTAATTATTTACCCAAATTTTATACTTTAATTATTAAATAATGTCTCGGACATTACATACACAATGCGAAACGTTCAATGCATATCCGTCTGGCACCCTCACATTTCAAAGAACCTTCAAAAAGTGTGTTTTATCGTCTCTAGACATCGTATGGCAAGCTGTAGGCAGATATGTTTTACCATCAACGGCCGTGAACGGATGCAGTTTATGTCTCAAACCCATGTCTTTCAAGTCTTGCCGGACAGTGAGGTTGTTTTCCCTTTGATATCCATAATTTTGTCAAGTATGTTGTCCATGACATTTTTCTCTACATGCATGACATCAAGATTGTGCCGCAATAAATTGTCCTTCCACTACGGCAACCTGAAGAAAATACTTTTCTTCTTCCATACTACATTATCATCAGTAGCTACTTCGCCTTTCTTTCGCTTCTTCTTTCTTTTCTTACCTGCGCTCTCATCCCCAAATGACATTCTGTTCAACTGTATCAGGATTTCATCTCCACATGGCACAATGGGAGCACATTCTACTTCTTTAGTCCCGTCAAATGTCCTTTTGTTCAGCCCCCATAGATGTTCCATGGGCAAGTATCTCTTGTGCCCCATATAGCAATATTTCTTGCCCTGTTTCAACCATTTGGATCTCGTCGACTGCATACAACAAGAACATGCATTCGCATCCCTGTTAGGCCACCCGAACAAATATGCGTATGCCGGGAAGTCATTTATTATCCACATCAACTAAGCTCGCATAACAAAATTATTCTTCTTCGAAGCATCAAATGTGCGTATACCTACATTACACAGTTCTTGTAACTCATCAATCAATGGCTGAAGGTAGACATCTAAATCCATACTTGGTGAACTCGGGCTCAGGATAACCAAGGATAGTAGGAATGACGTCTGTTTCATGCACATCCAAGGAGGCAAGTGGTAGCCAAGTGTTGTGGGAAGTGCTCATGTTCCCAAAAGGATTAAATCCATCCAAAGTTAGACCAAGCCGCACGTTTCTGCTATCGGCCGAAAAACCACCATGTAAGAGGTCAAATGACTACCATGCTTCACCATTGGCTCGATGCCTCAATACATCGTCCTTAATACGACCTTCTGTATGCCACCTCAGATAGGGCACAGTATGCTTCGACATGAATAATCTCTGTAGTCGTGGGATGAGTGGAAAATGACGCAACACCTTCACTGGACGTTTCTTGCTCAATGATATGGGTTCACCATCCTCATCTAAATGAATTTCATCATTCCACTTAGATTCTCCACAGATGGTACATGAATCTAACTCCTTATATATATATATATATACACACAAATACATCTAGCATGCAATATATCATAAAACATAATATATAACATCCTCATAAATCTATGCCATGCATGCTTTCATGTTTCCTTTACATTCCCATTTCCATTCATTTTTCATGTCATTACGTAACTTGTGCTGTGGGACTTTAACCCTCAATCTCTGTTTCTATAACCTTTCATTATCTTCTTTACACTTTTCGTTTGTAGATCTCATGAGGGATTGGTCTTGCCCGTCGTGAGAGTACGATCAATCATAGACTAGGATACCGTCGATCGTGCCATAACGTCATTCGTCTATTATTCTTGTTTCATTTTTCATGTACATGTTCATGACACATGCTAATACCATCAGTTTGCTTGACTTCCATGTCCATGCACATTTAACAATGTTTCATCAACACAATTCATAAAGTATATCTTAGCACAACTGAAATCACCAAAGGTTATCATCAAACATCTATGATTATAAATTATTCGACTTTATTTAAACATCCATATCATGCTTTTAAATTGTCTCTTATTTGGAGTGATAACCGATAAGTCCTTTCAAAAAAATGTTTGAAATCTCCTGAGACTAACATTAAATCTTTAAAGTACAAAGTTTTCGATTTATTTAGTTGGAAATTCAAACGGGTGGTATTTTTTGTTTGATTTTACTTTATAGCATATTGTACGTGTTGGCTTAGAGCATCCACATTGGATCTTTTAAATAACATTTTTCTTCAAATTATGAAGAACTATCTTTAAAATAATCTTACATTCAATTTTTGCTCATCCTTTATATTAAAGAAAATGATACATTGATCCTTCAAATAGATTTTTTATCATTTGCTTTATTAATTTCTCACTACAAACTATACTTTTCTCCTTAATTATTCTTTCTATAAGCTAAAAGGGAGAATATAAAAAAGAATAAAAAAAGAGTCATTCTCTAAAATAAAATAATGAGATCTAGATTATTTTCTAAAAGTGTTCTTTCAAAATAGAAAAAATGGAATTATTCTTTAACATTTTTTATAAGAATTAAAGAATACCATGGCAATGATCTTAGAAGCCGTATTGGTACCGACTCAAAGTAGGGGTAACAATCTGTGTTTATATGTCTTTTAGTCGTGACAATTTGTGATTATGTGTCGGATTCAACTTGTATCGATGCATGAATATATGACTATATAAGTCAATTATAACCTGATCCATTTAATTAAATGGGTCAAATTTTTCAACACTAAACCATTAATTTTGTGTGAATTTGTATTTAATTTACAAGTCGTAAAAAAATTTCAGCTTTAACTAAAAGCCACTTACCATGATAAGAAAAGGAAAAAAATACAAAATAAATAAAGGACCAACAAGAATTGCAATGTGCACATGTGACGGCACTTTATGGTCTTTGGTTGTATTTTCAGTATATATAAATGAGAAAAAGCATGTAATTCCCTCACTACACAAAACAGCAATGATGAGGGAGAGAGAGAGAGCAGTATCTTATCCTCTTCAAAATCGTAATCTACTTTTTTTCTTCTGTATCTTGCTTTGTCACTTGGCTCCGATCAACGGAAAAGAAGAAAAAGAATCAGTTGGGCATGGTTACACGATTCGATCAGTGGCCGTTCATCCCTCCGGCAAGTCCTTGACCGCTCATCTTGGCCTCATCAAGGGCTCCTCCATTTTTGGGCCTGACATCAAGAATCTCACCTTCATCGCCAGGTAATCTCAATTTGATCGCCACGACACCACTCTCTACATTTCTTAAATATGTGAGATTCGTCTCCACGGATTTTGAGCTTTATCGGTTGATTTGGGAAACTCTTCTACGAAACAAGGAAATTCTTGAAAGTAGTTTGATGAATTTTGAGCTTTATCGGTTGATTTGGGAAACTTTAGTTGACTTTTCAAAGAAATACTGGCACGTGTTAGTATACAATATATCACGTTATCATTATTACCAGTGACCACGTAATTGATAATATTTTTAAACTTTCAGTTAGGAAAATATCTTGCTCAAATTATCAATATTTCCAATGATAAAAATACTCTTAACAAAATAAAAGTAAAAAATTAAAAAAAACCGGAGTGGTTTAAATTTAAAATTTTTAAAGAATTAATTTCTTTTACTTTTTATTTTCTAATTTATATGAGTCTTTTTATTTTATTGAAACATTGTTAGGTTCAATTTTATTATTTTTACTGATCTTATTACTTTGGCAAATTTTTGATAATTTGAAAGAATATTGCTCTAATTAAAAATTTAGTAAGACATTGGTGGAGTGGGACACGTTGACTGTTTTCAACTAAAATTTATGTGTTCTGCCTGAATAATTTCAAATAATTCATTCTGTTCATTTATTTATACCTGTGTTCAGAACAAATGCAAACGGAGCAAAAAAAAAAAAAAAAAAAAAGGAAAAGAAATAAATAAATATTTGACAATCGAGTTTGCTCTGCCCTATGCAGCTTTGAAACCAAAGACCGGCTGCGAATCCGAATAACAGACTCCGAGCGCCAACGATGGGAGATCCCACAGGCCATCATACCCCGCCATAACCACGAAGACCACCCTCATACAAAGTCGTCTCGGCACCCCCAAACCCACTTCCTCCTCTCCCACCCGTCCTCCGACCTCATCCTCGCGCTCTCCAACACCACCCCATTCGGCTTCTCCGTGGTCCGCAAGTCCTCAAGCGACGTCGTCTTCGACGCCTCCCCTGAGCCCAACGCCTTCCTCGTCTTCAAGGACCAGTACATCCAGCTCTCCTCCTCGCTCCCCAGGGCACGCTCCTCGCTCTACGGCCTGGGCGAGCACACCAAGAGCTCCTTCAAGCTCCAGCCAGGCAATGAGACGCAGACGCTTACTCTCTGGAACGCTGACATTGCCAGCGCCAACCTCGACCTCAACCTCTACGGCTCCCACCCCTTCTACATGGACGTCCGATCACCGTCCCACAATGGGAGAGTGGCGGCGGGGACCACCCACGGAGTTCTGCTGCTCAACAGTAATGGCATGGATGTCATGTACAGCGGTGATAGGATAACGTACAAGGTGATTGGTGGGATTATTGACCTCTACATTTTTGCTGGGCCGTCGCCGGAGACGGTGATGGAGCAATACACGGAGCTCATTGGTAGGCCTGCGCCCATGCCGTACTGGTCCTTTGGTAAGGTTTTTGTTTTTTGTTTGTTTTTTTCAGTTGCTGCTGTATAATAAATGTAGCTAGCTAGGATATAATGTTTAGAACCTCAAGTCGGTATGCGCATTTTGGGCATGTTACAATAGCCCAACAAACCAATTAGCAACCTCATTAGCAGCCCTTTGAGCTCTAGAAAAATAACACTTTTAGATTGTCCTGTGCAGCCGGTGAGTTAAGACAACCAACAAATCTCACCGATTAATTTCCATTCTTTTCATAAATGTCACAATAAGGAATATTCTTGACAAGCCAAACCCATAGGGATCCAAATTATGGCTTTTGCTTCTTCTTGACAGAATAAAAGTAATTAAGAACCATCTCTCTGCAACCAAATCAACCGATGCTGCATGCAACAGGTTTGTGACATTGAATTAAGGATTTGCACAAATTATATCTCAACCCAATCTTTGTTTTTTTTTTTTTTTTTTTTGATATGTAAGAGAAATTTTATGAAAGAAGAAAGCGCTCCTGAGGATACATGGAGTACACAAAAGGACGCAAAAACAAAGAGAGTAAAAAAGACAAGAGAAACAAGAAAAAAAAGCACCCGCAAAGACCCAACCACAGCAGAAAACCCAAAGCACCCCAACAAAAAACCAATATCCCTCTATAACATTACATCACAGCAACCCTCTTGCTTTTGCCCTGTGTAGAACCAAGACTCTTAGCATCATAATTAGTATTGCACTCACGGTTATGAAGTTCTCTATTCCCTTTAACCTTAGTAGTGGAGACTGGGACCTCAAGACGCTACCCCTCAACCACTTGAGTCATGACATCCAAAAAATCTTTTACGTTCCCCTTAAACGAAATCCCCACAGTTTGAAGGTACAACACAACGTCGAACAGTGCCCGAGAGAACCTACAACCTCTTCGGAAAGACCATCCCTTGAAGATTCACCCACCTCAACCGGTGGGGAAGAATGATTGCCTGGAAGAAGAGGAAAACACATTGACAAAAGTTGACCGGATGCTCCCTAATTGCCACGGACTCCAAAGGTGGAGAAGGAGAGGCAGTGATCGCCGCCAAAGACTCAGCTAACAAAAATTTGTTTAGCTGCGCATCCTTTCGTTTTCGAGAATACCTCATCACTGACTTAGACTTCGAAGGATAGATAGACGCCCCAGACTCTGGCATCATGTGAAGCATGAGACGAAGCCGTTCACCCAACTCTTCTGCCCCTAAGGAGACACTAGGAAAAGCTGACCCACAGCCTGCTTTCCAAGCTTGGGGAGAAGCAGGAGAAGCTTGCTGCGAAGAACACGTACAAGACCCCTGAGAAGTCACAGACAGAAACTAGATATGGGGCAAGTAAACCAAGGCCCTAGTCAACAACTCACCCAAAGAGACGGGAGGAACCAGTGAAGAAGGTGTTAGACCCAATCTCTAATATGCTTCTTCTCAATCCCCTCTGGTTTAAATTTACATCTCATTCCTTGATTTGTAGTGATGGAAGAAGTCACAATAACCATGCTTTGCATTATCAAATTATTAGCAGAAGCACATTCGTTCTAGGACTCAGTCAAAAGCTGTGTTCATATAATCAAATCCAGCTTCAATGCTAAGGCATATGAGTTTCATCTCTTCCACACTCTTAGAGCATGAAAGGGCTTATGTGCCACAATTATATTTTCTTCCATTTGCTTGTATGGAATAGTTGTCGACTGAAGTGGATACATACTTGAACTTCAAAATTCTTTTCATTCTGATCACCTTATAAGAGAAATAAACAGATTGATAGGGCCAACTTGAGAGATAGTCTAGGACCTTTTTACTTTAGGGATATGAGCAATATTACTTTAGTTTAGCTCTATAAGGAGGTACAATTCTGGAAGAAGCCTTAGACTGGCCGCACCAAATCATTCCCTATTGAAAATATAAACCAGACTCCAAACAACACCTAGAAAGAGGGAGGGGGAGGGGGAGTAGGGGGTGAATAGTTTTATGCATAATATGCGGAACTTAAAAATTAACCATCATATAAACAATCACCAAATATTATGAAAGCAATAAATCAATCAACACAAGTAATTTGGTGACAAAATGGAAACTCTTTGAACTTCAAAGAGAAAAACCAGTCTAGGGTAGCCAACCCAGAAATCAATTCATTATAAAAGAATAAAGGTTACAAAAAGTTCACACTTACAAAGCCTTTGAAGTTGATACTCTTGCATAAGACAAGTGACCCACTTGACTTCTACAGCAGTAGCCCACTAGAACCTCTTGAAAATTATTCTACTCGATCTCCTTTACCGACATTCTGATAGGCTTCAGTTGTTCTTGATGAACGGTTGTGGTTTACAACAAAGACTCTAAGAGAGGTGCACTTGAGAGCATAAAAACCTAAAACTTTGTCTCGTTGAACATGAAGGAAAAGACTATTTTTTCTCTGGACATATTGCCTCCAATCGTTACAAAATTTTTGCTTAGAAGTCTCCTGAAGTAGACTTCAAGAGAACATAGTTCTAGTTGGAATAGGATTTCAGCAAGATTTACCTAGATTTTCAGGCTTATATTTCTGAAAGATTTTGGCATAGTAAATGTCCGAATTAAGAAAAATCTTATTTCAGAGAGATTTGTCACATTTTGAGTTAGCTTTCTAATGCCATTAGTTTCACCCCAATTCGATACTTGAGCCAAAAGTTATGGTCACAACACTAAGATGTGTGCATAATGACTCTAAATTTGGAATTGAATAAAATCCGATTTTATCTCCAATTAATGAAATTTCGGTTGTCTCATTTCGTTGATTGACTTAAACAGATCATATAGGTCTTCTAATTTGGGTTGGATTCAGCCCACTTAAATTTGAGTCCATCATGATGCCTTGGATAAACTTTTTCACCAACTTAATGCATAGACTAAAACTTACAACTAAATATGTTTTGATATTAAATTTGCCAACACTAAAAACCTATCAAACTCCCCATTTGGCTGTTTGGTAACAAAACCCAAATTAAAACAAAATGTTGAAGTCAAAAACTAAAAACCAAAAACCCAACATAAACCTAGTAAACCACAAACTAGGCTTGATGTATAGGATAGATGTTGGGGAAATGGGGAGGTTCCTTTAAAGGATCGTTTGGAAGAATGATGTGGATTGGATAAGCAACTAGTTCCTCTACATTAAATGTGGAGCTAATACTAGAATCAGGTGGACCATTAATGGCAAACACATTTGGTATGGCCCGCTGCAACACTTTGAAAGGCTCAACAATATGAGCTTGAAATTTTCAAATGGATCCAATTAGAAATTGTTCAAATCTAATCTAGACCATGACTTAATTCCCTTTGTTGAACTCATTGAAATGCTTAGGTAAATCAACTTCAATTTTATATTGGCATGAGTTGCTTGAATTTGTTTTCTAGTCTCATTATGCAAATCATGACTATGTCGTGCAAATGCTTTGGTTGACATAGAAATTTTAGCATGCAAGGACATCAAGAAAATGTCTAAAGGTCACCTAGGTTTATAACAATGCATAACTTCAAATGGATTCACGCCTATAGACCAACAAGATCATAAAGTAGGTTGGTAAGGTCAGAGAAATTGACAACCTTAAGGGCACCTGAGAGTTTGAAACTTTTCTCTTTTGGTGGCTCCTCTTGAAAGTTCATAGAAAACTCTTTAGGTTTTTTGGACACCCGCCTTACCATACCCACTCTGGGTATTTCAAATGTGATGTCCCTCATTGCATGGGACTGGAAATGAGAATGTGCTTTTATATATTCACACTTTTCTTAACACAACGCGTTTTAAAGTTGTGATGGCCATGAACTTATTAGAACTCCGCAGTTAAGTGTGCTTATGTGATAATAGTACCAAGATGAGTGATCTCTTGAGAAATTTGGCTCGGGGGAGCCAAAAGCAGACAATATTGTGTTGTTGGAGGTGTGTCGTTACAAATGGTATCAGAACCATTGCCCAACTTGAGATGGAGGAGCGTGCACAAGCCCATAAGGATTGCCAACGGTTATTCATCTCAACGTTATAAGGGTCGCCAGCGGGGACACTGAGTCCCAATAAGGGGTGATTGTGACGTTCCACATCGCCTGGGTATGGGAATGAGGATGTGCTTATATGTTTATTCGCATTATTCTTGACACAATACGTTTTAAAACCATGATAGTCAGAACCTATCCGAACTCCGCAATTAAGCCTACGTATGCGAGAGTAGTACCAAGATGTGTGACATCTTGGAAAGTCTGATTCGAGGGAGCCAAAAGCAGATAATATTGTGTTGTTGGAAGTAGGTCATTACATCAAGACCATTCTCTAGCTAACTTATTTGAAATGAGGTAGCTTGAATGCAACCTAAATGGTTAGGATTGTCTGATCAATCATCTAAATCCTCAAACTCATTAGGATTAGGCTTACAGATTTGTGTTTCAACGCATTTTCTTCACTCACATACTCCTTCGCACCAATGACAAGAGTTTTGTTGGTACAGTTAAAGGCAACATGACCGAAACCTAGACATTTGAAGCACTAAACTCTAGAATGCTTCTTGTGGGTTTCACTAGCTACTCCCTTACCTTTTTCTTCCCTAACAAGTGAAGCACCACTAGGATTGGGTTTCAAAGGTGGAGGTCCTAGCAAGGAAATACTATTCTAAGACTGAGACTTGGTGGTTGTCCCGAGTTTTAGTGTGCCTTGTGAATTCATTCAATATTCTATTTGCATACTGATGCGGGTCACATCCTACTTGTGGTATATGTTGATGATATTGTGATTATAGGGAATGACTCTGGTGGTATTGCTAGATTGAAATAGTTTTTGTACCGTCAATTTCATACCAAAGACTTATGTAAACTTAGATACTTCCTTGGTATAGAGGTTGTTAGGTCTCGAGCAGGTATTAACCTCTTTCATCAGAAATATATGTTAATTATTTGTTAGATGAAACTAGAATGTTGGACGTACAACCTATTGATGTTCCTATGGATCCAAATCATAAACTTTTGAAAGGCAAGGGGGAGTAATTTGAAGATCCGAGTAGCTATCATCAATGTTGGAAAACTAAATTATCTAACAATTATTGGACTAGATATTTCGTATGCAGCCAGTATAGTACGTCAATTCTTAGAGACTCCTAGAGTCAATTCTTAGAGACTCCTAGAGTCAATTTTTAGACTCGTATAGTTTGTTATTAGTATTCTGAGGTTTAGGTTGTGTTGTTGAGGGTGTCTTCTTGTAGTTTATGGTGGGTTTCAAGGATGAGGGTGGGGGGGTTTTCTTTGGTGGTTGTTTTGGGCTTTTGTGGATCTTTGTTTCCTTCTTGTTATCTTTCTAGGTGTTCCTATTGTATACTTCCTATGTACTTAGGGGGGCATCATGCTTTTAATAAAATTTAACATTATTTATTAAAATAAATAAATCATGAAGTGAAGCAATCAACTTGATGTTATGTTTACAAAGTCATTTGCTCTTAGCTATGCTTATATAAGATATACGCTCTAGCTTGATGAGGAGTGCTAGAAAGAAAGGAACAAATGTCTCTATTCTAGAAGGAGATGAGGTGTCCCTATGAGTGAGTGTTCCCATGGTAAGGTGTCCATATGAGATGTTCCTATTAATTGTCTTTTGGTGAGGTGTCCATATACATATATACATATATATACATACATAATATGTGTGTGTGTGTGTGCGCGCGCCTATTAATTGTCTTTTGGTGAGGTGTCCATATACATATATACATAACATTTTTATCTTTCTTTTAAAGAGAAAATTATGACAATATGGAGAAAGTGGAGAATTATGGAAGATAGCACCATCAGTTAGAATGAATTATGCATTAGTTGGAATGATTCATGCACTATATATATAAGTGAAGAATTATGGAAGATAGCACCATCAGTTGAAATGAATTAGGCATGAATCATTCCAACTAATACATAATTCATTCCAACTGATGGTGTTGTCTTCCATAATTCTCCACTTTCTCCATTTTGTCATTATAGTGCTTCTTCATCATTCACCATGATATATATATATATATTCCAATTGATGCATAATTCATTCCAACTAATGGTGCTATCTTCCATAATTCTCCACTTATATATATATAGTGCATGAATCATTCCAATTGATGGTGTTGTCTTCCATAATTCTCCATTTTCTCCATATTGTCATCATAGTGCTTCTTCATCATGCTCTTTCATCATTCACCATAATGCATGCTTTACACTTCTATGTATGCATAGGGATCTTGAGAAAATCCTGGTAGCACTGATTCGTCTTCTTCTTCACCATCTGATAATTGAGATATACTCTAAGTTCTAGATAATCAGTCCGAACTGCTAGCGTTGGTCAGCATGAGTCCGTTGGTCAGCCCATTGTTGCCAAGAAAGCGTGTTAGGGTGGTCTCGACAGTGGTCCTGATAGAGTTTGAACTTGACTATTGAAAACTTAGAGTCTTAAAACAAACAATGAGTTCAATCTTTAGGAGCTCTTTGTCTAGATCTCATATGCATTCTTCTTTTGATAATAGTGACAATGTCATAAATAATGAAGAAATTAATATCATGAATCAAGAACGAAATCTCCAAGACTAAAAGAGGATAAAAATTCTTGATGAAGAAGCATTATTGATGACAATATGGAGAAAGTGGAGAATTATGGAAGATAACACCATCAACTAGAATGAATTATGCATCAGTTGGAATGATTAATGCACTATATATATATATATTACCTGCAATGATTGTGACTCTCTTTTGTAATTTCCTATTTCATTTACATTCTATAACAAATTTTATTCTAGTGTATAAACTTGAGTCCATATTAAGAGTTGACCTATAATGTTTTTATCATGATAAAACTTTATAATAATGCTCACCCACTTGGCGATTGTTGTCTATATGTGAAGGATTTCATCAGTGTCGATATGGTTATAAAAGCGTTTCCGATGTTGAAGATGTGGTTGCTGGCTATGCAAAAGCTGGTATACCTCTTGAAGTTATGTGGACAGATATTGATTACATGGATGGGTATAAGGATTTTACTCTAGATCCCATCAACTTTCCATTGGACCAAATGAAAAAGTTTGTTGACAATCTTCACCAAAATGGTCAGAAATATGTGCTCATCTTGGATCCTGGTACGTTGTACTAGACATGTAATTGTTTTCTTGAGTTGAAACCTCTCTCTTTCTCTCTCAATTGATGTAACAATGTATTAGTTTACAGGTATCAGTGTGAATAAGACATATGGAACCTACATTAGAGGGATGCAAGCTGATGTCTTCATCAAACGTGATGGTGTCCCTTACCTGGGTAAAGTTTGGCCTGGCCCAGTCCACTTCCCTGACTTTTTGAATCCAGTCAGTGAAGCATTTTGGGGTGGTGAGATAGAAAGGTTTCGAGATATTCTTCCCCTTGATGGTCTTTGGCTCGACATGAATGAGATTTCCAACTTTATAACTTCTTCTTCTAGTCCAAATTCTTCTTTTGATGACCCTCCGTATAGAATTAATAATGCTGGAGTTTGGCGGCCCATTAATAATAATACTGTCCCTGCAACATCCTTACACTTTGGTAACATTACAGAGTATAATGCCCATAACCTATATGGACTCCTAGAATCCAAAGTCACTAATGCAGCCTTAGTCAATGTGACTGGTAAAAGGCCGTTTATACTTTCTAGGTCAACTTTTGTTAGTTCTGGCAAATACACAGCGCACTGGACTGGAGACAACACTGCCTCATGGAATGATTTGGCATACACAATTCCAGGAATTTTGAACTTTGGGCTTTTTGGAATTCCAATGGTTGGGGCAGATATATGTGGTTTTTCTGGAAATACAACTGAAGAACTCTGCGGGCGCTGGATTCAGGTAAAAAATGATCTTAATTCACAAAAACAAATAGACATTGTATTATTATGTTTGGTTTATCTAGATTTTGATATGAGTATTTTACATTTCTATAGTACTTGGAAGGAGCGTATGTCTTCTTACTTTGTGAAATATTTTTTCCTCCTATTATCTTTTGATATGAGTATTTTAGATTTCTTAGTACATTAAAGGAAAACATGCCTTCTGATTTTATGAGACCTTTTTTGCCCCCAATTTTATTCTTTATTTTGTGTTGCTTTGTTTTATTTATTTGTTGATATGATACGAACGTTACACTTCCAACGTTTCAATTAATATTGGTGGTTAATTTCTGTCTGTGTATGTACATGCACATGTTTGTTTGCCTTTTTGGTTTTTTATTTCATTTTGTTGAAAAAAAATGTCCACTATCTTTACGAAGGCGCTGAGAAACAAAGTGATAATGCATGAGGCCTGAGTGCCTTTATACAGAATTAAGAAAAAGTGGTGCTTATTGTTTTATAAAACATCTAATTTTATAAAACATCTAATTTCAGTATTTGATCTAATTGTAGCTAGGGGCCTTTTATCCGTTTGCAAGAGATCACTCGGATAAGTATACTATTCGTCAAGAACTCTATCTTTGGGATACAGTTGCGGCAACAGCTAGGAGGGTGTTGGGGCTTCGCTACCAGCTTCTCCCCTACTTTTACACACTAATGTTTGAAGCACACCAAAGAGGAACCCCCATTGCAAGGCCTCTTTTCTTCTCATTCCCTCAAGATATCAACACTTATGAAATCAGTACACAATTTTTGATTGGTAAAGGCGTAATGGTCTCACCAGCATTAAAGTCAGGAGCACTTTCAGTTGATGCATACTTCCCTGCGGGAAACTGGTTTGACCTCTTCAACTACTCGAATTCATTGAGTGTTAAATCAGGCAAGTATATCAGGCTCGCTGCACCACGTGACCATATAAACGTGCATGTTCGGGAAGGCAATATTCTGGCCATGCAAGGAGAGGCAATGACAACACAAGCAGCTCGGAAGACTGCATTCAAACTCCTGGTGGTGGTGAGCAATAGTGATAATAGCACCGGAGAAGTTTTCTTGGATGATGGAGAGGAAGTTGAGATGGGAGGGGAGGGAGGGAAGTGGAGCTTAGTGAGATTTTATGGTGGAAAACTAGGGAGTAATGTATCAGTTAGTTCAAAGGTTGTGAATGGAGAGTTTGCTTTGAGTCAAAAGTGGATCATAAATAAAGTAACTTTCATAGGGTTGGAGAAGGCTAAGAGATTTAAGGAATATGAAGTAGAAACAAACTTGAAGAGAAACTCAGTTATAAAGGTTAGCTTGGACAACTCTAGGCAGTTTGTTATCGTTGAGGTCTCAAAACTATCGCTACTTATTGGACAGGAATTCAAGTTGGAGCTGAAGCTTCCAAGGATTGTGAGTGACGTATAAAGAGAATAATTATAATTATGGGCATATTGTTATTGTTCGCCAGAAAGTGTTGTCGACAATAACTTGCCTAAGCATATGAATATTTTATTCCAATAAAAAACTACTTGACTTGAAAGTGTTGTAGACAATAAATTGCCTATTTCATTAGCTTTTCTTACTTCTACTCCTGCCATACTCAACGAATAATGATAGAAGTTTCTCTTATGTCTTTCCAATAATGATGTGATCTTTAAAATTATCATTGGGCACGTGATTAATCACTATTAAATTTTTTATCAAATTATAATTTTAAAAGCCATCTTATTATTTGAACGACACAAAAACGATTTTTAGAATTACTCATGCTCTTGGCAACATTTATGTAATTGAGTATAAATGTGAAGATCATGGAACATGTTATTAAGCCCAAAAAACAAAAAGAAAGAAAAAAGGAAAGCTCAGGTGAACTTTGATCTCAGGTCTTCAATACGATACCCAGAGTGTATAAACAGCTTAATTAGCATAATTTGTATCAGCTTCACACCAAAAAAAAAAAAAAGATTGAAGTATCAGCTTCTTTAATTGAAAATTTGAAACCTTTTTGAGTTAAATTTTATTTTTGAATAGTAATAAGAAGTGATTGATATGATATAAAGTAAAAAGGCAAAATAGGAAAAACTTTTGTTTTATAGTAGGTATTTTTATGTGAATAATAATAAAAAGTGACTAATGTGATATAAAAAGTAAAAAAAAAAAAAAAAATTAGAATGTTTTGAAGTTAATTTTTTTAGGAAAAAGTGAGGGTGGAGGCAAACCTTTTGCCAAGTAAGCTCGGACCATGTTTGTTCATAAAGTCAACAATGGATAAAGCAACATTTATTTTTGACAAAAATTTCTTATCCATTGGGTTATAAGAGTTTTTTACAAATCAGCATTTATGTAACAAGTCTGTTACTTTTCTGTATTTTTCTTATTGGAAAAGTACACATATCCCCCTCAAACTACCACTCAATTGTTAATTTACCTCATAAACTACCAATTGTATCAATATCCCCTCTCAAACTACCAGAAAATGTTAATGTCCCCCCTACGAGTTAAGACTAACAAAAAAACAAAAATGACCCTAAATTTTTTTGAATAAGACAAAAATGTCCTTATAAATTCAAGAAAAAACTAAAACTAATTTTTTTAAAAAAAAAAAATTAAAAACTAAAAAAATTAAAAAATCAAATAAAAAACTAAAAAAAAATTAAAAAACTAAAATAGAACGATTTTTTTTTTAAAAAAAAAAAAAAAAAATCAAACGAAAAAATAACTAAAAATGATAAAAACATTTTTTTTTTCAAACAAAAAACAAAACAAACAAAGAAGAAAAAAGAAAAACTAGGTTTTTATTAAATTAAAAAAAAATGAAAATGAACGATTTCTTTTTTTTTTTTTTTAAAGAAAAGCAAATGAAAAAGTAGCTGAAAAATATATTTTTTTGAAAAAAAAAAAAACAAGCGAAAAAAAGAAGAGGAAAACCAGTTTTTATTTTTATTTTTTTTGTATAAATTTTGGTTATTTTATATATTTTTAATAATTTTTTTAGTTTTTATTTTTTTTAATAATTTTATGGAGGGTATTTTTGTCATTAGGGGGACATTGACATTTTTTGACAATTTAGGGAGGCATATGGACACAATTGGTAGTTTTTGGAGTACATTGATAACGAGGTAGTAGTTTGAGGGGGTTACGTGAATTGATTATAATATGGATGATAGAATGGAATGATACTAATAAACTATTAAATTCTTGAATGAAATGAATACAACAATAGAGCCAATTCGAGGTTAGCTAACCTCCTTCTACAAGATCTAAGAGCCTAAGCTATTTAAATGCTTCGTTTGTTTCGGCGTAAAATATTTTCTGAAAAATGATTTTGACATTTTCCGGTGATTGGTGGAAGTGAAAATAATGGTCAAAGGAAATCATTTTCAATTTGACCATAAAAGCTTGTATAATTTTTGGAAAACGATTTTCAAAGCCGTAAATCGTTTTCCGAATTTCAAATCTTCATTCTTGCACGTATGTTTGTGGGAATCTGCCACCGCCGACATTCGAGTTTGTTGGTAATTCAAATCTACAGCCGAAGATCCCGAATTTTGGTATTCGATTGCCGGAATCTGGCCAAACTGGTCAATGTCCAGCTAGATCTGGCCAAATTCCGGCCGAATCTGACCGGATTCCGACGGAATCTAGCCAAACAGACTGGATTCCATCCGAATCTGGCCAAACCGGCCAGATTCCAGCAGTAAAGCCGGAGTCTAGCCGGATCTGGCCGGATGCCGGCTAGAGTCCGGCCAAATCTGGCCAAATGTTGGCCAGTACAGCTGGACTCCGGCCGTATTAGGCCTGATTCCAACCGGTTCTGGCCGGAATTGGCCAAACTAGCCGGATTTCGGCCATTACAGTTGGAATATGGCTTATCGGAATCTGGTGACGACGATCAAAAGTTGCTAGATTCCGGCTGCTGTCGCCAAATTCCATTTTTCATGGTTGGAATTTTTTCGTACGCGCCAACTGCCGAATAATATTTTCGGGAAAATTATTTTTCTGAAAAAAAGATTTCGTCGAAAATATTCTTCGATGAAAATCATTTTACATCGAAACAAATAGAGCATAAGACTAATGGACTGATCAATTTAACATCAAAGTTATGAATGAATAAAAATACCAAAGAGTGTGCCTTTTATTCTGTGGCTTGTTTGCATGACAGCTCAACCCAATGATGTTATAACCAATTCATAGCCCACTTGCCAAAAGCTCATGTGCTTAAAACCCATTTATACTAAGCCATTCAATACTTATCACGTAATCCATCTTATATGTAGACATGTGACAATACTCACTTCTTCAAAAGCACCTTGCCCACAAGGTGTGCTTTAAAGAAAGGAAGCCCATTTGTACATAATAGGAAAAATCCTTCATTTTGTAGCCTTGTCACTCATACAATTCCTTTGACAATTCACTAACCAAGCCAAAGAAACGTTAGATTTCAATCTTCTTCAACAAAAAATTTGATTTTTCCAAGCCTAGGACAATTAATGCAACTATGAATTTAACTCTCCTTTTCCATTCCCAATACAAGGAGCCCTTCATACCCAATGCAAGGATCCCCTAATGTAATGCTTAGGCGCACACTGCCCCACGCTAAGATCATACCCTGAGTCATGTACCAAACCAGTAAACTAGTGTTAGGGATCATGCACTATACAGAATATGTGCAGCGGAATACTGATTTGAAGAAAATTTTTACTTCAAGATAAACAATGGTAGATAAAATAAATAAACATATTTAGTGTACTTATAATCGAATTCGGCCTCTTTTAGGCATTTAGGGCTATTTGATTTGGGTTGAGTTGCTCCTTGCATGTTGAATGATCAAGATTACATTCTTGATATTCTTCGAGTTCTTGATTAAATCTCCAGATATTCTCTCTGATAACTGAATATGATCGTGAGTGTGAACTCACAAACTTTGATACAATTGATGAGCATTGAATATTGCATATTCAAGCCCAATGTAATTATAACTAATTCATAGCCCACTTGCCAAAAGCCCATGTGCTTAAAACCCATTTATACTAAGCCACTCAGCACTTGCCACGTAATCAATCTTACATGTAGACATATGACAATACTCACTCCTTCAAAAGTACCTTGCCCACAAGATGCGCTTTAAAGAAAGAAAGCTCATTTGTGCATAACAGGAAAAATCCTCCATTTTGTAGCATTTTCATTGCTTTGGATCCTCTCCAATTCATTTGACCTGGAGAGGAGCCTGTTAGTTTAAGTAGAAGGGCAAAATTGTCCAAAAAAATATAAAAAGACAATTTTACCTTTATTTTTACACTAACTAGCTCATGTACAGTCCTCTCTAGTTCAAATGAACTGGAAAAGATCCTTGTCCCTTTTCACTCATACAATTCCTTTGACAATTCACTAACGAAGGCAAAGAAATTAGAGTCCTACATCTGTCTAGCTGTTTAAGGCTTAATCAAAATATTAATGACATCAAAGAATGGCTATACAAAAATAAGTTTCACATGCGACAGGAGCCATACATAAAAGACTATACAAAAATACGGACTATCCTCAAGTCCAACACATACAACCATGGCAACAAGCTTAAGTTGTAGTACCCTAAATAAAACGCCACTCGTTCATCGTCGACGCCAGCGGTACCTGTAACGACCCACCCCAAACAACACAATATTGTCCGCTCTTGGCTCCCCAAAACCAGACTTTCCAGGAGATCACCCAACTCGGTACTACTCTAGCAGAAGCATGCTTAATTGCGAAGTTCTGATAGGTTCATGACTTTCACGGCTTTAAAACGGTCAAGAAGGGTGCATTTATACATATAAGCACATCCACATTCCCAGGCGATATGGGACGTCACAATCACCCCCTCTTGGGACCCAGCGTCCCCGCTGGCGACCCTCATGGGATCCCCCCCATTCTTGGCATCCCAGCGAGTGCCCACTGGTGATCCTCAAGGCTTGTGTATGCTCCCCCCATCTCAGGTGGGGCAATGTCTCTAATATCATTTGTAACGACCCATCCCAAACGATACAATATTGTTCGCTTTTGACTCCCCCTAACCAGACTTCCCAGGAGGTCACCCATCCTAGTACTACTCTCGAAGAAGCACACTTAATTGTGGAGTTCTGATAGGTTCATAACAATCACAACTTTAAAACTCGTGACAAGAAGGGTGCGTTTATACATATAAGCACATCCCTATTCCCAGGCGATGTGGGACATCACAATACCTACAGCCAAAGCATCAACATCTATACGTTCGTGGTGGTAGCCACGTTCACATAGGTGAAAGTATGAGTTCACTAATTCAGTAGTATAAAACTCCCTGGGTTTTCATAATGAGCCAACTCCTTTATTTCTATCTTATGTTTACGATAACGAGTATTTTGTGGACTGATAGTTTTCATAAAAGGTTTCGTAACCAATAACGTAAGCAATGGCATTTGGTTCATAAATCAATAATCTACAATATAAACACCATTACATATATATCATGTGACTCAGATACATTCGTATACAAGCGCTCAAACCTTTGGAAAAATACATGCATACGGATATAGCTAAGGAAATAACTAGCACTATGTCTCGGCTTTATGCGCATACAAGTCATCCGAACCTTTGGGGAATTCTAATAACGCATACTTCCAAACGTGACATTATAAGAAAACGATGGATATAACATTACAACATTACACGCATATAATTCTTCAGAACATTTGGGAAATACGAGTATACATTCACACCCAACATTAAATCAGAGAAAAACATTCAACATAACATTTCGGTTATATACACATACAGTTCTTCTAAACCTTTGGGGAATACAAGTATATGTATACTCCTAAACATTACATCTCATTAAATCAACATCAACATCATCACTCGGTCTCACACGCATATATGTCATTCCGAACCTTCTAGGAATACAGGTATACGTGCATTCCAAATACATGACATCTCATAAAACATATATGCAATCTAGCTTTTTAATATTTTATATTGGCAACATTCTGGATAACCAAAAACACTTTATGTAATGGTTGCGAATTAACAGGATGGTCAGTTTTCAATTCAGAATCTTTGTGTATTTAGACAGTGTTCAAATCAAAGCATGTGACTGATCACAAGCTTCTAGAAGATGTCCACGAAGAGTCCTTGCAAATTCCAAGCCAAATCAACTGGTTCCTGTGCAACCATCTGAATGAGCCTTTGAAGGAGTCCGGACGCCCTGCAGTGTCTAGCAGATTATGCTGAAGAAGTCCGGACGACAAAGCAACACCGTTCAGACGATAGGTCAATCAATATTCAACACGGAGTTTGGATTTCAGAAATTGACATTGTTAGGGAGTCTCTGCAAGCCGTCCGGACGCTGTCCAGCATTTTAGACTATTCCAGTGTTCTGTTCGAACGCAGAAAGGAGTTTTAGCGAAGACCGTCCAGACGCTCGGCCAAGCCTTCTGGACGTAGACCTGATAAGGAAAGAATTGCGCTGTTTCTGAAAGGATATCGCAGAAGACCGTCCGAATGTGGCTAACTTCCGTCCAGGCGCTTGACAACCAGAGCCTGAATCTCAGCATTTTTAGGTTTCCTGTAAGCCTATAAATAGAGGGCCATAGGCTTGTAAATTGTACAAAATTCGGTGTTGAATTCTCTTAGCTTTGAGAGAGTGTTTAGGGAGAATCGAAGATCCGCTAACTCTCTAGCCGTTGCCAGTGTGTGCTCAACAGTTCGTGTGAAGTCAATCTTAGGGGTTGGCCCGAAGGTAAAGGAATCCATCAAAAATCCCTTCAGGTAGAATATCTGGTTGGGAAGCGTTCACGATAGGCTTCGTGTCAGAGTTAAAGGTATGACTAATGCATAAAAGGTATGTGAGTATGAGTGTCTTGTAACTAGCTTTGTTTTTGGATAGTGGAGTTCCTGGGTTTGGTTGCCCCGGAGTGGTTTTTCTCTTCACAAAGTTTCCACTTCGTAACAAATATCTTGTCCTATTTAAATTTCGCATTTTAGATATTTTGTTTCACACAAACACATACATTTGGTTAAATTAGAAGTCAATATTTATTTTCATAGTTGATTATCAATATACATATGTTTTGTCCCATTCAAACTCATATGCATACTAATACGTTTAGCATAAAATACTTTACTAAAACATGTCACACACCATCATGTTATGCATGCACTTGTTCTATTTCTTGGTTTCTAGTGCCTACAAGACTTCAATCCCAGGACTTGTTTCTGATGCCGTGAAACTGTATACCTATCGGTCTTACACTTGCTCTACCAAGATGTCTTTCAACTAAGGTCTTACCTTCAGCGTTCATGATTTTCGTACATGTTAGTGCTTCCACACCATCTATGCTCTGTGTTAGTTTGTGATTGGCTGCATTCTATTGGACAAAATCACTTCTATGTAATGTTGCTTTTTAATCAAAGATCATGTTTATATTCAAAATCTACATTTCAGTTATGTGTGTCCAGAATATTCTATGCGGATTTCAAGACAGAGAAGTTGAATCCCTTGCATTCGTCCGGACGTCTTTGCTAGCCGTTCGGACGCTCATCAGTCAAGCAACATCCGTCTGGACGACGTGGTTTTTCGTTTGAACTCCCATCAATGTCCAGAAGCTTCGAACTGTTCAAGGTTGCATCCGTTCGGACATCTCAACAACACATCCGGACACCATTCAGTGTTCGACAAGTAAAATGATTTCCTTCACAGACACAGATATGGAAAGACAGCTGCAACCGTCTAGACGACAGGTCTAAACCATCCAAACGCTATCCTTGATAAGGCAAGACGTGAAGCAGATTTGCAATCTTCTGGAAGTCAGGTCTACACCGTCCGGACAGCAATCCTTATTATGAAAATTGGGTACAACCGTCCGAATGCTAGGGTAACACCGTCTAGACGTGGCTCTATTCAGGAAAGAATATCAACGATTTTGGAAAGCTGGTTGCACAGTTGGTTGTCTGGACGCTCTCAGCTACCGTCCAGACGCCGCCTAGAGAAATCTGTTTCAGACTTGTTTAAGGTCTTCTTGATCCTATAAATAGAGGTCTCTAGACATGTAATTTACAGAATTCGGTATTGAATTCTCTATAGCTTAGAGAGGGTGTTTATGGAGATTTAAAGATATGCTAGCTCTCTAGCTGTTGCCAGTGAGTGATTTGATCAGCTATGAAGTCTATCTTAGGGAGGAGCCCTAAGGTAAAGGATTCCATTGAAGACCCCTTCAGGTAGGAAGCCTGGTTGGGAGGCGTTCGTGTATAGGTACACGTCTGAGTTCAAGGAACGACCACGAATTAAGGGTATGTGAGTGCTATTGCTTTGTAACTAGCTTTGTCTTATGAATAATGGAAATCCTAGATTTGGCTGCCCCAGAGTAATTTTTCTCTTAATTGAGTTTCCATTTTGTCAACAAAATATTTGTCTCCTTTAAATTCTGCATTTAATATTTTGTTGCACATTGTTCACACACACACACACACACACAGTTAATTAGAAGTTATATTTTATTTTCATTGGGTATCAGAGCAGGTACACTCCATTTAAAGGATTTAATTCCTAAGTGTGATCCTTATCTTTTGTGACTTCCATTTTTTTATTACACCTTTTATCATGAATTCTTCTTAGTTATCTAAATAGAATTCTGATATTAAGCTCTTTAAAGTTTTTGATAAATTGAAGAATGCTAAAAATCTAAAGTTTTTCATAAAGAGCTTAAAAATGTGAAGCAAGAAAAATAATCTTTGATTGTTCAATTATTTGAATCACATATTTTGATTGACTCTTTGAGATCTGAGAATACCATGTTGCTTAATACGATTAATGAACCTGGGAATAAATTGGAAACATTCTCTAGTGATAATTTGAAAAGCATGCTTCGTATTCATACAGATAATTATAACAAGCCTGATTTAATTATTGATGATTTGAGTGATTCTACTTCACATGCTTTTGATTCTAAATTAGATTCTATTGTTATTAAGCCTGTGATGGTAGATACAGCTTGTTTAGAAAATTCTTGCTTAAATAATCATGTGATGCCAAAGTCCAAGGAATCAAGAACACAAGGTAAGTTTGTTCCTACTTGTTATAATTGTAAGAAGATTGGTCATGTTATACCAAATTATTATTTGTTGAAATTCCACAGGCCTTGAATTATGGAGGATGCTCTGAGGAAAGGTAAAGTAGAAAATTCTTCCTTATCTAAATATGTCCCTCCGCATAAGAGACATATAAAAGATAAGGGCAAAATTATTTGTGAGAATGCTAACCTTAATCTGCAGAGACTGTCAAAAGGCATTCCAACAAAAGAAGCCTGTCCACCTGTCATCGCTGTGGCATCACCAGTTACATCCGAACCAAGTGTCCATAGCTCCAAGCTCACAAGACGAAGGTTCAGAGGAAGCTATCAACAAAAGCTACATCAGGCACTCTACCTTCGACGGCACATCATGCTCCACAGCATCAGCAGAAGTTTGCTCCTGCAAATCAGAGTGGCAAACCAAATAAAAACAAATTAAGGCGCTACAAGAGAAAGCCACAGAAGCCCAACAGCAACCATAGCTATGAGGAGTTGTTGAGCCTGATGCAAGGTATGCTAATGAGAATGGCCAACATGGACAAGACCTACAAACCACCTCCACGGGTCAGGCTGGTATGGGTCAAGAATGATGAGACTATTCACCCTTTGAGGGGGAGTGGACTCATCTAGTAAAGATGAAGTTTCACTATGCCTCGGATTTTGGTTCCTAAATCCTAGTGCATGTCAAGTATGTTTGCATTGCATTGTTTATCATGTCACATCTTATTCATGCCTTGCATTTTGTTTGAGGAACCATTTATTTTATCCCCCATATTTTTTCTTGTTGTCTTGAGAATTTTTCGCAGGTGCAATTTGGGGATGACAAAAAAAGCACATCAGGCTGCTGTTTTTTTGTCTTGGTAAATTCTAAACTTTTCATGTGAATAAGTTTGATTTTATCACACATGCTAGGAAGTGTTTGTGCATTTATTTTCATCTGGCATGTTTTTTGTTGTTTTTCTGTAATATTTTTCAACATTAAAAAAAAAAAAAAAAAAAAAAAAAAAAAAAAAAATTGGGGGAGAAGATGCAGAAATTTTATATTTTCTTTTGATAGCTTTTCAGATATTGCATGTCTTTTTTCCTAATATCTCAGTTCATTGTGCATTGATTGAATATGCGTATATATGATTAAAAATTTATGATTGATATCTGTTAAGTTTTCCTGTGTATCTTAATGCTAGATAGTTGTTTTTTTCATGCGATGAAAAATTGTGCACTATCCAAAGCTCCCCTAAAGTACATTTTTTTCTCTTTGATTTTTGGCTTTTGAAAATTCTGATAAGAGAGATTTTTTGTACTAAGATGATCAAATTGACCAACTCACTAGTTGAACTTAGAACCTAAAAATTTTGGCATTCTTTCTAGGTTGCAGCACCAAGTGATAAAAAGCATTTAAAATTCAGAAACAATGGATAAATAAAAAGATTCGTTGTTTTTGTGCTATAAATGTGTTCTTAAACTTGCCACTATAGAAACAGTCAGTGACCAAATCATTGCGGAAATAGACGGTCACTAAAAGACTAAGTAAAAGAAAAGGTGCTACAACTTAAAGGGAGTGTATCAGATAAGGGTGGCTAGGCCCTAGTAAAATAAGGTTTGACTTTTGACTAATTCAACATTGAATTTCTCTCTTGTTTAGAAAATTTAGTTGCTTGAAATCATATCAGCGAACATCATACCTTATTGAGAAAGCTTTCACACAAGCACACGCATTGCATGAGTTAAGTAATCTATTTAAATTTTCTATCTGCAGGAAAATTTGTGCTTATTGAATACTTAACTCTCAGTTATATCGTTGCATATTTTTGATGTGCTATTTGACTGTCTTATCAGTTATTTATACATGCGTGTTCTGAAGCTAACTTTAGGGAAAATTATTTTTCTACAAATTTTTCTCTGTTTTCAGCTTTCTAGTGTGAAGCGTCCAGACGCATGCGGTCCTATCAATTGCTAGTTTGGCAAGTGGACCATCCGGACGCATTGATAACACATCCGGATGTGATCCTTACAAGTTCTTATCTGTCTCTTTGCTTTCTCTGCCATCCGCACACAACTACATTTTTATTGATTTATCATGACATGTAGTGTGTTTGTCTCGCGGATTTCTCCTGAAATTTTTTGGCATTCTCTGCACATCTCTTCTCATTCCATGGTCTTCTCTGTGTCTTCCTTTGTTCTTTTAAGTTTTTTTTTTTTTTGCTTTTTAGAATATTGGAGTATTTGTTGTTTGGGATATTTTCTTGAGATATTATGCATGAAAATCATTTTCTGTCTGTGTCCAGGGTTGATCTTGATATATTTATGTCTTATGAATCACTGCATTGCTTATATTTTTTTGGCATGTGACAAGTGGTGAATGTTGCACATTCAAGCCCATTTAACTTGCATATGTTAATTCCTTAGCATTATTATTTGTTTGATTTTGTGTTGTTTTATTATTTTCAAGTTTTAAATTAAGATGCAATTAATTCCATTGATTTTGGGCTTTAAACACACTTTGAGAAGACCTAGAAGATATTGGGCTTTTAGGTCTCTCCTAATCTCTATAAATAGGCCTCTAAACATTGAAGAAAGGCACACTGCTACTTAGAGCAAATTCAGAGAAAAACTTCTTGAAGGCTTGAAAAGTTGAAGAGAAGTAATCACGGTAAGAGGCCATTGCAGCAGCGTCATGAGTAGCTAAAAACCTTTGTAGGGTATTGATGTAGCCCTATCCAAGCACAATGGTTTGATTGTATTTTAATTTAGAGAATTTTAGTTTATGCATATCGGTTGTATAATTATGAGAATTGCTATAATTTGATATTGTTCTTCATCTTTTATTGCAATTGTTCTTCAATTCATAATCAATATTGGTAGAATTTTTCTCTTGTCTTAGAAAGCTTTTTACCTTTATTGAACTCAAATCAGTCTTATTTTCTGTGATTATGAGAATGATGGTTATACAACGGGTTTGATTGACATATGATCAAGAAGATTAGATAGGCCATGCCTAGGGAAGACGAATCGTACTACACCCTAGTTTAGTGTAATTTAGGTAGACGATTCGTACCAACCGAAGATGGGTTATACTATTCCATTGATTGTATATATCCTATTAAAAACATAACTAATCCATACCTAAGAAAGACGGGTCGTACCGCATCTTAGTGGTTAGGTGAACGATTCGTGCCAACCGAAGATGGATCATACTTATGCTTTAATAAGGTAATTTCTTGTTTATTTATAACATGCATATGATGAATTTCTCTAATTAAATATGATTAACCATTGATATGCGGATAGCGGTGAAGTCAATACTTTACTCGTTCTCTCTCTTATATTTCAATTCTCTTTTACCTTTAAACACTTTAGTTAATCACAAATTCAATAATATTTTCTTTAGTTACTTTTAATTTTCACAAACTTGATAACAATATCCCTACAGTCCTTGAGGTTCGACACTCTCTTTATAGCCTTATTTTATAAGGATTCGTCCTATTGCGAGTGGTTATTTATTATTGATATATTTTGGTAAACAAAAGACCACATCAATTTTTGGCGCCGTTGCCGGGGATTGCAAACGGTTATGTTATTAAGTTTTAAAGATTGAATTTAACTTAATTCTTTTCTGTTTTTATTTTATTTTATTTTTTGGTTTCTTTAATTTTTTTTTTTTTCAATTTTTGTTTTAATTTTCCTTTATGTTATTTTATTTTTGTTAATTTAGTTCATGTGGGGAGGTATTCCAACACCCCATGAACCATTTTCATATTGCTATAGTCCTTATCACCATGTTAAAGATTGTCCTACTGCAGGACAATTTTCTAACTATTCTTATGAGCATATGAACACACAGTTCTCTAGACCGAGAAATAAACCTTACTGTGATTCCTATAACCCGGGATGGAGCGACCAGTCTAATATCTCGTGGCAAGCTCAAGCTCCTGAAAATTATGCTCCACAATTTCATGAACTATACCATCAGGCATATCCATAGTTCAATGATCAAGCGGTCTATCCACCATCTAACTTCCATCGTCCCCACCAACAATGGCAATCATCTCTATATTGTGTTGACTTTGAGGATAATTGGCAGCCTTCTTCTCAGGCTACTCCATCTCCTCATTCAGATTCTGACGTTCAAGCTTAGATATTGAAACTTATGGGTGAGATCAATCAGAAACTCACTCAGACAGTGACCTCTCTCAGTCAGACATTGAACTCTTACTCTGAATCCATTGCCAAGATAGAAGCTCACGAAGAGGAGAGATCTCCCATCTACTGGCCTCCACAACAACAGTCTCAATAGGAACAATATACCCCTCAATTCTTCGCTGAGATGGAAGCCAGGATGGATGCTCACTTTGAACAAATCATGAACCACCTTCATAGAGAAGAAAAAGAGCTTTAAAGACAATTGGTGGCCAATCTTGATGGACACTACATGGTAAATGAGAGTACTTCTTATCATGAGCAAGCCATCACCACAATGAAGAATGAAGAAGTGGTCGAAAGTCACGTGGAAGAGATGAAGGAGCAGCAAATTAAGGCCCCACAAGCTCTACATCAGGCAAAAGACGAGGAAGTGAGCACTGAGGCTCCTTCATCATCCACTCGTATTCTCGAGATGTCATATGAACCCCGAGCCTCTATTGCTTATGACTTACCAAAAGGTCAGGAGAGTAGTTTCTTAGGGCTGTTAGAAGAGCAAAAAGAGGCCATCAAGATAGAAAACTTTCATTCTGTATTCTCCTCATTTTATTCTAGTTCATGATTCCTTTTCAGACGAGAAACTGTTTGAGAATACTCAGAAGAATCTACCTCAGCATGCGGCCATTCGGAATTACCTTTCTGTAGGTAAAATTATTCTCTTTGGTCCAAGAGAAGAAAAGATTGGTGCTTCAAATTTAAATTTAAGGGTCAGAGAGCATTGAGCGCATCAAGGATGTAGATTCCGTCGGCTTGGCGGATCCCACATATCTTGACTGAATGAGTCAGCTTCGTTGGTTCAAGCACAGGCCTTGTACGCTTGAGTCCTCTATCAGACCAGGGTACATGATCTCCTTCCAGGTTTATCTTCTCCATTGTTGCTTCATTCTTAGTTTATATTTTTACAACAATGTGTTGCACTTGACATGTATTTGGTTGGAGTATCACTCTCTCTTTCAGGACATGCGCTTTTACAATCATGTTTGGGGGTATGATATGCCTCGCATCTGCTCATTCAGGTATTCCTATCCTCTTATTGTTATGTTTAGTTCTATACACACATTGGGGACAATGTGTGATTCAAGTTTAGGGGTATAGAAGAACGAAACACTGTCCAATATTTTGCTATGTTATTCTTGAGCATGCTATTGATTTTGAATTCTGATTCGTATTTCATTGGTGAGCTTAACATGATGAACACATGATCATTTGACTTAAGGAATTAAGAAGTTTTTTTTATTTTCTTTGGCAACATGAGATTTTACTTGTTTCAATTTGATTCTCACAAAGCACACTAGCACGTAGTCTGTGGGGTATGAAATTTGAAATCAGTTATGTCTGTTATCAATATCTTGGATGCAACTGGGTAACTGATTAGAGGAATAACATTGGCATAAAGAAAAAAAATGAAAAAAAAGAAGAAAAAAAGAAAGAAAGAAAGAAAATGAGAATAATATTGATCACTTTGACCTTTTCATTGAGTAACCGGATCTCTTGCCTCATTAAGCATTGAGTGTTCGCGTCAAAAAGTAGAAGTTTGCTTTGATTGATAAAATGGCTAAGTTTAACTTCGTAGCCTTTTTTACTCGAGTTAGTAAGTCTTTAGGGTGTTTTACACCTAGTGCCCTAAAATCATCTGGTTTGGGAGTCATTCACCTAACACTTGTTACATGGGTCAATTAGAAAGCTTAAGGGAGCTAAGCATTGCACATCCTGCATGTATACATTAACAAAAAAAAAAAATAATGACATGGTTGTTTTATCTAATGAGGAGTCCAACGAATTTTGAGTATTGAACCATTCATAATTGAGATTAGTTTTTGAAACCTCATGACTATGTGTTAAGTTCACTTTACACTAATTGAATTTTGTGATATCTCATAATGCCATGTTAGTAGCTTAATTCTTAATTCCCTGAAATTGTGAAGATGGAGTTTATTTTGATGTGATTAACTAAAGTGCATAAACGTAAAAGAGAACTGAAATATAAGAGAGAGAAAGAGTAGAGTATTGACTTCACCGCTATCCGCACATCAATGGTTAATCATATTTAATTAGAGAAATTCGTTCTATGCATGTTATAAATAAACAAGAAATTACCTTATTAAAGCATAAGTATAATCCATCTTCGATTGGTACGAATCGTCCACCTAACCACTAAGATGCGGTACGACTCGTCTTCCTTAGGTATGAATTAGCTACGTCTTTAATAGGATACATACAATCAATGGAATAGTATAACCCATCTTCGGTTGGTACGAATCGTCTACCTAAATTACACTAAACTAGGATATAATACGATTTGTCTTCCCTAGGCATGGCCTATCTAATCCTTTTGATCATATGTCAATTAAACCTGTTGTATAATCATCATTCTCATAATCACAGAAAATAAGAATGATTTGAGTTCAATAAAGGTAAAAAGCTTTCTAAGACAAGAGAAGAATTCTACCAATATTGATTATGAATTGAAGAACAATTACATTAAAAGATGAAGAACAATATCAAATTGTAGCAATTCTCATAATTATACAACCAACATGCATAAACTAAAATTTTCTAAATTAAAATACAATCAAACCATTGTGCTTGGATAGGGCTACATAAATACCCTACAAAGGTTTTTAGCCACTCATGACGCTGCTGAAATGGCCTCCTGCCATGATTACTTCTCTTCAATTCTTCAATCCTTTCAGAAGTTTTTCTCTGAATTTGCTCTAGGTAGCAGTGTGTCTTTCTTCAATGTTTAGAGGCCTATTTATAGAGATTAGGAGAAACCTAAAAACCCAATATTTTCTAGGTCTTCTCAAAGTGTGTTTTAAGTTCAAAATCAATGGAATTAATTGCATCTTTATTTAAAACCTGAAAACAATAAAACAACACAAAATCAAACAAATAATAATGTTAAGGAATTAACATATGCAAGTTAAAGGGGCTTGAATGTGCAACATCCACCACTTATCAGCATGCAATTGACAACCATTATAAATATCACATTATTTTTGGAACTAACAGGATCTGATTTTTCTTAGTAATGGTATTTTTGGAGATATTTCTGTATAATTTTGTTTTAGAAATGCTCCTAGCACAGTGTCCAACAGATGGACCCTTTGGAAAATTAATTTTGTTTGAGGTCATATGTTCAAAATTTCAAAAGGTCTCAGGATTTAAGATGAGCTTTTTCCCCCAGCTCATGAATAGCCTTCCTCAAATCTGTATCAGTTAGAGGTTCAGTGGTGAATCTTCTCATTTATCTTGCAGACCAGTTGCTTAAAGGATGTCAATATGTGGATAACTAGTTTTAAGCTTTGCAAAATCAAGCGATTAAAAGTTTTTCAGTCTATGGTTCCCGGCTTCTGGAGCTAGAAGCCGAAGTAGCACAAATCCAGCTTTTTGTACAGATTTCTATCCATCACTTGCTTTCAGTGAATCAGCAAGATTTGGTACTTGGAGGATTTTTGTTCCTTTCTTTTGGGCCACTTGCAGACTCTTCTCTATTATTCCTTTTTGTTTTGGATTTTAGAACCTTTTTGTCTGTGGATTTTATATATACTTTGTTTACCCTTGTCCTGTTGAAACATCAAGGGAGAGTATTTTGATACTGTGGTCTTTCTATACTCTGTTTACTTTTTGTCCTTTTGTGATAAAAAGTGGGAGTATGTTAGTTTTGGATCAGGAATGTATTTTTCAAAACCGGTCAAGTGATTATTGTCCCAGAATGGCTAAAGGGGAAGTTTGTTAGTTTGTGATTGGCTGCATTCTATTGAACAAAATTACTTCCATGTAATGTTACTTTTTAATCAGGGATGCTGTTTATATTCAGAATCTACATTTCAGTTGTGTTTCAAGATGATTCTGTGCGGATTTCAAGACAGAGAAGTTGAATCCCTTGCATTCATCTGGACGTCCCTGTCAACCGTTCGGACACTCATTAGTCAAGCAACATCCTTCTAGACGACATGGTTTTCTGTCCGAACTCCAATCAGTGTCCAGAAGCTTCGAACTGTTCAAGGTTGCATCCGTTCGGATGTCTCAGCAACACATCCGGACACCATTCAGTGTTTAACAAGTAAAATGATTTCCTTCACAGACATAGATATGGGAAGACAGCTGCAACCGTCCGGACGACAGGTCTAAACCGTCCGAACACTATCCTTGATAAGGCAAGACATGAAGCAAATTTGCAACCGTCCGGATGTCAGGTCTACACCGTCCAAACGCCAGTCCTTATTATGGAAATTGGGTGCAGCAGAAGTGCAACCGTCTGAACACTAGGGCAACACCGTCCGGATGCGGCTCTATTCAGAAAAGAATATCAGTGATTTTGGAAAGACGGTTGCACAGTTGGCCGTCCAGACACTCTCAGCTACCGTCTAGACGCCGCCTAGAGAAATCCGTTTCAGACTTGTTTAAGATCTTCTTGATCTTATAAATAGAGGTCTCTAGGCATGTAATTTATGAAATTCAGTATTGAATTCTCTATAGCTTAGAGAGGGTGTTTAGGAAGATTTAAAGATCTACTAGCTCTCTAGCTGTTGCCAGTGTGTGATTTGATCAGCTGTGAAATCTATCTTAGGGAGGAGCCCTAAGGTAAAGAATTCCATTGAAGACTCCTTCAAGTAGGAGACCTGGTTGGGAGGCGTTCGTGTGTACACGTCAGAGTTCAAGGTACAACTACTGCATCAGGGGTATATGCTTTGTAACTAGCTTTGTCTTATGAAAAGTGAAAATCCTGAGTTTGGCTGCCCCGGAGTGGTTTTTCTCTTAATTGAGTTTCCACTTCGTCAACAAAATATTTGTCTCCTTTAAATTCCGCATTTAATATTTTGTTGCACACTGTTCACACACACAATTAATTAGAAGTCATATTTTATTTTCACTCTGTGTATATGCTTTCACAGTTATGCAACTCATATCATCTCATGCTTTTCTTAATCTTTCTATCATAACATGCATTCTTAACTTTTCATAAAGCACATAAAACACAATTCAATCCACCTATTCTCAAACACATCTTAAAACTCATAAGCATCATCAAATTAACTCTTTGACATAATTGAAGGCATTGAAAGTAAATCACAGGCATGTATTATACTAAAATATCCTTGGCTCGTATTTATAAAATCATAACATTTTCTCATCGTAAAACATAACATTTTTTCTTAGTGAGTAAAATACTCACTTTGGTTGCTTGACAATTCAGCTATGAAGGAATCCTCATTGTAATCCCTGCAATATATCACTATACAATACATTGTGATAACACATTAATACTAACACATAACATTTCTAACTCTAAATTCCCACTTAACTCTTGAATTGTTCAAGGACTAAAACCCATGAAAAACCCATAAATTTCTAGTGCTCAATTTAACAACCCAATAAATTAAAACATTAACCCATAATATTATCTTAGGGTTAGACACAAAATTCATCCATTTAAAACACTTAGGCAAAAACTAGGGTTTTGGATCTTGCCTTGATTTCTCACCAAAAGCGAAACCTAACGCGTAGAGACAACTAAGAACACTTCAAAACACACAATACCTATGGGAAATTGAGAGATCAAATTCAAACTCTCAAAAATCAACACAAAATCTAGAAGAACTAAGATTTTCGGATTTATCTCAAAACGATCGGTGAAAACGTATATCTTTTAGCAAATATCACATTTTAAGTGTCGGATTTGAGTTTGGAAACTTCAATCTATGGAAATCTAGGGTTTATAATCAAACCCTATGAGAGAGAATAGAGAGAAATCATTTTGGTGAGAGAGAGAGAGAGAGAGAGAGAGAAATGGGGTAAGTGAGTTGGAGAAACTCACTCCAGCAAATTCAATACAAGCCTGTCCGGATAAGCAAGTGGGCAGTCTGGACACGCGTGTGCGGGGTGCCACAATCGGGTAAGGCTGTCTGGATGCATAAATTGTCCGTTCAGACACGCATAAAAGCTGGGACTTATTGGAAGTCCCGTCTGCAGGCCATTTGAACACGGCAGTGGATACCAACTTCATGCCAAGGCCGTCTGGGCACACACAACTTAGAAAATCAACTCTAAACGTTTTCTAAGTGTTTTTCTTGCATATTGTACCTAATTATTCACTTAATTAGTCTAATTCATTTTTTTAATACTTAAATTAATATCTTAGACGTTACAACTACATTTGTGATTGTGATTGTTTTAGGGTTGGGACTCGGTCCTTAGTTCATTACATATTGTATACTCACCAACACTTCCAACCTGAAGTCACCACTTCACCTGATCAAATTAAATTATCATGAATGCCCAATTCCATTACTAATTGTGAACATTAATTTATAGATTGCAAGATTTATGGTTAATCTTCAATGTGATGATTTCATTAGTCTTACCATAAACCATATTCAATGCAATTCATGGACCATTCACATGTATATGATAAATAATAATTAATAAAGATAATCATGTAAACAAGTTATATGCTTTATGCCCATTTAAATAAATTACTGAATAACAACTTTTTTCTATATAAACTAAATGTCTTACAAAAACATTATAATTTAGGGCACTAACTCTAATATAAAGGACATCCGAAAAAAATAGTATCAAAGCAATTTAATAACACAAGGTGGTGTTGAGCACTACATAACATGAGCCTTACGAGGACATCAAGGGTTTGAACGGGAGAAATTATGACACCCTAAAAAGTCTTTTTCACATTGGTGAGTGAATTGCCAACTTTAAGACTTCGTTTGTTTCGGCGAAAATGTTTTCCGCTGAATTATTTATTTGTTTAATTTTAAACTATTTGGCATGTACGGAAAATCACACATTTTTTATATTTTCATTCAATCATATGAACCTATAAAAATCATTTTTTTTTTCCGCAACACAAAATATTAATAGAAAATAGTTAAAAGAAAATATACCTAATAATTTGAGTTCTGACAGTGGCAGAAGCCCGTTAGTGGTCTAATGATGGTCCGGCAGTGGCTCGGTGGTGGTTTGCCAGTGACTCGACGATGGTCCACGGGTAGCTCAGCGGTGGTTCGGGAGTGGTTCGAAGTGGCTCAATGCTGGTTTGAGGATAGCTCGGTGGTGATCTAGGGATGGCTCAATGGGGGTCCAGAGATGGCTCGAGAGTGGTACGAGGTGGCCTGAGGGGGTCTAGCAATAGTCTAGGGGTGGCCTTTGGGTGGCTCGGTGGTGATCCGAAGTGACTTGGTAATGGTCCGATGGTGGCTCAAGGGTTGTCCAAGGGTGATTCAATTGTGGTCCAGGAGTGGTTCGGTGGTAGTCTTAATAGTGGCTCAGTGGTGGTTCGATGGTAGCTCGAGGGCGGTGCAAAGGGCTTAATGGTAGTCTAATGGTGGCATGGAGTTGGCTTGGCAATTGCTTGTCGACAGTTTGGCAATATCTCGGTAGTGATTCAAGGCGGCTCTATGGTTGTCTAGTAGTGGCCTAGTGATGGGTTGATTGTAGTCCAGCGACGATTCAACAGTGTGAGAAAAAGAAGTTCAAACTCGAAAAATGATTTACAGAATTTTAAAATGAAAAATAATTTTCTGAAACTAAAGATGTTTTAGTTAAAACAAAATATTTTCGATTTGACTATTATTTTCAGTAAGAGCAAACATCGTAAACACTTTCCAAAAAAAATTTTACTCAGAAACAAACGAAGCCTAGATAAATTATAGATATACTCATATTTCAAGTCTGATTCTTTACTAGGTACTAAACTTTAAAACTAACTTAGAAAAACTCCAAGTATAATTTTTTCTTTTCAAAAAAAGAAAAGAACTCCAATTATAATTTGATTTTTTATTTGATTTTATTTTTTATTAATAATTCAAATATAGCTAACAGTTTCAATTGATCATTACAATAAAAATATCGTGCAAACACCTTTTACGGTTTTTCAATTAGATGGGATCTACGTTTCAATTGCCAAGCCAATAATTTGCAACCGAGTTTAGCCAAATAAATTTTAGATTTAGACTTTAAATTCCAAAACTGAAGTTTAGGTTTGTTTCTTGTTCCACTAATTCAAAAAGTCTCAGTTTTATTCTAAAAAGCTTAAAAGGTAACAAAACAATACTATCTTTTCATACATCAACGTCATATTAAATTTTCAAGTAATTGAAAATTTCTGGAATTTGAGGAATGAAAATGGAGACCTAACTTTTAGGACTAAAATTGTATTTCAGATAAAACTTTATTACATAATTTCCCAAAAAAAAAAAAGAAAAAAGAAAGAAAAAAAGAGATCAGAGCACAATTATCTAGCGCGAGCAGAACTGAACCGACAGGAAATTCCCCAAAATCAATAACGAAATCCCTCACTACGTTGTCTCCACCATGTACCATGTACCATTTAACGTAGAATAAAAAAAAAAAAAAAAAAAAAAAAAAAATTCTAATCAATGATTTAAGAAAGCATTTATAAGCTATGCAGATAAACTTACAAAGATATAACTCAGCCCCTGGAACAACACTAATTGATTGTTCACTAAATCAACAAATCAATATATTCAATATAAACCGAAAACTACAATCAAGGGAACATATTCTCCATCAACATTACAAACTGCATATCAAGTGTGACCCGTACAAAACTTCCCTTCTTGCCGCAACATGTGAATGTATACAGTAATTTATACATCTACCTTAAATCAACTGAAACCTGAAAAAAAAAAAAAAAAAAATTAAAAATTCCAATCACTAATCAACTTCTATATGAACAATAAGTGGGTTATACGTTATAGCGTGAGCGTAGCAAAAATAACACAAACAAAACTGAAAGTAGTAGAAAAGGACACAATACCCATGTTCGGCGATGAAGTAAATTTAAAGAACTAAACTACTTTTTGTTTCCCTATTCAAATAAACTCTACAAAAGCTTCCCTTATTCTTTTCCAATACCATTTAAATAATTTTTTAAATATTCTTTCAAATAAATGTTAGGAAAAAGAGGGGAAAGAGAAGAAAAAGCCATTTAAATATTCTTTCAAATAAGGAGAAAGAGAAAGGAAAGAGAAAGCCTTTTTTAAAATAATAATAATAATAATAATAAAATTTAAAATAAAATAATGGTAAGGGAAGCAAAAGTGCTATCCTAGCTTTTGGTTTCCTTGAGTTTCCCTTGGTTTAGAGAATACCAAGGGAGTCTAGTGCAGGGGACTTTTTGGGAGTTTTTCCTACATTTAGAAAAAAAGAATGAGATTTAAGGAGACTGTTGCTAGTGCTCTAATACTGTATATGACCCCAAAAAGCAATAAGAAAACCTTTAGAACTAAGAGCAATAAACCAAAGTGCTCGGAAATACTCAAATGCATGGCTATTCCTTCCTCTCCATAGCCAATCATCAAGCACAAGTATCCCAGTGAACTCCATTTCAAGCTTCTCAAGACACTACACCCAAACAATCTCCATCACTATTCTTGAGATTACCCAAGCAACACCAACCCAAAGATAACTGGAGACCAAAACTCCCTAACTACCACTCAGCAGAGCAGAAGATGATCTAAGGGTCTCTCCATCACTTCTGATACAAAAACAAATAGTACATGGCTAAATCATTTGTTATTCGAGAAAAGTATTTCGATTATTTAGTATTTGCTTTAAATGGCATGTCCCATCTTTATACAACAATTGTGTTCATAAAAAAAGTAGACCATGGAGATTGCTTGGAAAAATTGATCCTTAAAGCTAAGCTAACCCAATACTGTCACTGATGACTAGGCCAAACCCCAAGTGGTATAGTCGTATTGTTAAAGTATAAATATAATAATTAAATTTACCATTTTCTATCAGCTTAGACTTTTGGAAAAAGTGATGATTTAACATGGTATTAGAGTAAATGTCCTCAATTCAAACCATGACTCCATAGTTTACCCCTCATTTCGTGTTTAAATATTCTACGTGTTAGCCTTGTTGAGGGGGAGTTTGAGTTCATACGTGAAGAAAAATGTTATTAAAGTATTAATTAAATAATTAGATTCATTATTTCCTATCAGCTTAAACTTTTGAAATAAATGGTAAACACTTCTGGCATCTCTACAAGGAAAAAAGGTTTCGCATAACGTGTGAAAAACGTTCTTTTAGGGCTAGTACCCCCTGAAGTGCAAGGTTGAGATGGGGAGTAGGACATGGGAGAAGCCAAATTAATAGTTGGCATAGCACTCATAAGAAATGAAAGAGAAAAACATCATGACTATCTAAATACATAGACAAAAACTTTTGCCCAACAATAGTTTATTCTAGATCTAGCACTGAAGAGCAATTTCAGAGGAGAAAAATCTAATAGTATGAAGGAAGATATATGCAATGAAAATGGAGCACTTGTGTTAGCTGAAGAAGTGCCAAGGGCCATGGATTGCTACGCAGGCAACGCCTGAGTTGAGGTTATATCAAAAAGAAAAGAACAAGCATTGTCAGTATGATCCAAAGAAAGAAGCGAGAGGGCAAAGACCAAAGAACAAGCAAAGGAATTCAGACTCACCTAGGGAATATATGAAGTTCGTGTCCAAGTATCCGATAACTCTCAAGGAGTTTATGCCACCCAGTTACAGGACATCCCAGACAGTGAAAGTCTGTCATGTAAGTTAATTCAAGTGCTTGATGACTAAGCATATACATCGACATAGCACCTATTTGCCCTATAGCCGAGTAATAGGAAGTTCTCAAGATAAAAATGAGTGTCTATATATGAAGCATCATTAAGGGCATAGAAGGAAGTGGACACTAGAGGGAGAGAGAGATAGACCAAAAGGAGGACAATCTCTAAAGAAAGAAAATACAAGCACAGCCAAGTAGTCTTTAGTGCCTGTATCAATCTTATCATACAAAGTTAGAGACAAGAACAATGTGTTGTGTGGAAGATTTTATCTTTTTTGATAAATAATGTCATATCATTAAAAAGCGCATAGGGGCGCAACCCCAGTACACAGGAAGTATACAAAAGTGCCCATAACAAGAGAAAACAAAGAAGTAGGAAATTAAAAACTCTACAAACGTAACACGACTCGGGGTAGGAGCCGAGACCCATACAAATAACATATTAAGCACATTTCGACACAACTCCAACACCGGCATTTCTACATCTTCAAAATGCTGTGCATTCCTCTCGCGCCAAATACCCCACATAACACACAAATGAACTTGCTTCCAAATTTCATGAACTTGACCACGACCAAGCGAAATGCGTCAACTATTCAACAAATCCAACACCCGTCGCAACATGACCCACTCCACACCAAACAACCTATAAAAAAAACTCCAGGTATCCCGTGCAATATCACAGTGAAGTAAGAGGTGTTCAATGGAATCTCCACTCTTCTTTGTCCACACAAAAAACGACACCAGCAACGGGGCCTAACACGCCAAACTCTTCCAAGAAAAAGAGACAACCTCTTGACTAGCTAAGGCTTTATAGAAAGACTGCACTTCAAAATGGCCCCTTTTAGAGAGACTCCACACCAACTTGTCAACTGCTCCATGCCGAATCCGAAGAGAATACAAACGCTCATATAATGAAAGGACCATCTCCGCCTCCCGATCTTGTGCAAGTCGCGTAAAGACAACATTTCAATGTGCAACTCCATCTATCAAAGAAAAATTATCTACCACCCAAGCGTCTTGAAAACGAGCAATACTGAACGAAACTGGATAACAAAGCTTTAAAGGCCTATCTTCACTCCACAAATCATGCCAAAATCGTACATTATACCCATCTCCCACCTCCAAACACACAAGCTTATAAAAAATATCCCACCCCTTTCGAATATACTTGTAGACAGTCACACCATAAGACCCCTCAGCCGCTAATGAACACCAGCCACCCCTCAAACTCCCATACTTAACTTCAATCACAGATCGCCATAAAGCCTCCCGCTCCTGAACAAATCTCCACATCCACTTCCCCAATAAAGCTCGATTAAATAGAATCAAATTTCGAACTCCCAAACCACCTTCCTTAATTGGAGTACAAATTTTATGCCAGTTTACTAAATGAAATCTTACCTCATCCCCAATGCCACTCTATAAAAAAATCCCGTTGTAGTCTCTCAAGTCTCTTAGCCACACTCACAAGAATGGAGAACAACGATAAGTAATACATAGGAATGCTAGATACAGTACTTTTGATCAGAGTCAACCGACCACCCTAAGACAAATATAATTTCTTCCAACTAGCTAACCGCGTTCCACTTTCTCAATTACTCCATTCCAAATAGAAGTAGATTTAAAAATGTTGTGTGGAAGATAGTGCCCTTGTATCTATTATGGTGTCTATTGAGGAGAAGGAATAACAGAAGTTTTGAGGACTATGAGACGACTTTGGAGGAGATTAAGGCTTTATTTTTCTATACTTTGTATCTTTGGACAGATGCTTTTGTTTCTCCATTGGTGATTAGTTATTATGATTTACTTGTTCTTTTTTCTCCTTCAAACTAGGAGTTTTCTCTTATATACTTCTTGAGGACATAGGGGCACCTTACGCTTTTAAAGCTATCTCGATTACTTACTAAAAAAAAAAAAAAAAAAAAAAAAAAACCTATGAAGAAAACAACTAGAATATGTTTACTTATAGATGAGCCACGCATCAAGATCATCTCAGTTAAGTTAAAATATATAACTTTTTTATTGGTAAGTTACAAATGCACATGGTGGGTCACAAACCCAAGGTTTACCCTCTACCATGTTCTCAATGTTGGTAGTGGATGCACTTACTATGCCATTGGAACAAAGAATGTTGATTTACTATGCATTTCAAGAATGGAAGAGTAGACAATATGAAAAGTTCCAAACAAGGTGGAATAATGAGTATCAAAGTATGCAAAATTCGTAACAGATGGAATTAGATATTGTTAACAAAATCTATTATTCAAATAACTCTTATTCCACCAAGAGTACCATTGACAATAATGGAAATGTTTTCAAAATGCAATGTACAAGAGCAAAGAATCTTATAGACAGTCCAATATATGAAAACATTCAAAAACCTAAAAATAAAGTGATGTGAAATCTAAATTATGGATGAGGCTAAATATGAAAAACTTAGAAGTCACATAACCCAGACCCCTCAATATTGAAACAGAAACAAAGTGAGGGTTGCTTAAAAAAAAGGGAAAAAAGAAAAAGAAAAAAAGATTTAATAATAAGGTGTGAATGTGACATTCAAATGCAAATATAACTATACTAACCCACATAACATATTTTGAAGCCACATAATTCTACCTACAGATATTACTTTGAAACAACTATAAATAATGATTACAACTAAACAAATTACACAGAACTATAGATTAACCACAACATAAACATGACTTCTGATCAAAATAAACTGCAATTTGAAGCAAAGATTACAATCCAACTTACCACATTCACAATTTAATAGCATCATTCTTGATGGAGCAATATTTTTATAGAAAAATCAACTAACAAAGCTATTAGTTATCAATTTTTTAAGCAAAAAGCCACCGTATTTCACACCACTTTAGTTATGATTTTTTTTTTTTCCCTGTGAAGTGTTATTTACTTTCATTTATCAGTTTATAAAATCGATAGAATAAATGCATGCAACAGATATATTGTTTGACAATTTAAAAGGTGTAAATGAGTCCCTGACCTTATTATCTCACAATGTAATTGTACAAGGCAAACACGTAGTCTGAAAATTGGTTCTGACAACCGCAAAAGCTCCATTGAAATCTGGTAGACTTCACTAGAGAAGCAACCAATTTGCTCCTTTAAAAGAACCTCTATTAACCAGCTTCAGGCCCAAATCTTTGCACCAAGAATTCGTCAAGTTGCCCCCAGTTTGGAATACCAGATTTACTCAAATTATCAAAAGGCAATGATCGAATACAACCAAGAATGTGTTTAACATCCCGATACAGTCTGCTAAGATAGGAAAAGCTATTTTATTACGGAGTTCAAAAAACCAATTTCAGTTCAGCGATTAAAAAAAATTACATTCCATAGACACCTAAACAGAATAGCAATTGATGCTCAGGTAAAAACTAAATGCAGTACCTATCCTTTGCTTGCGGAGTGCTGATCTCTAAGCATGAAAATGCTTCAGAAATTTGTGAATGAAAGATAATAACCACTTGCCTGAAAATAGCACACAAAACAAGCAGATAAGTAGCAGGAATCATTTTTGAATTTGATCAAAGTAATGGTTATCTCCTTATTAGTGTCTCGAAAGGACAAAAAATCAGATATCTTTCTTTAAAAGACTAGGGAGAAAGAAAAAAAATAAGAGAAGAGGTTCTCTCACATAGCAGAGTTTATGATAGATTATGTGCATCATAAGAAGTACATAGTAAACTCTTACTGAGCGTGCAAAAGTCAGTAGACTCATTAAATTAGGGGCTAGAAGGGACGGACTACCTAGCAGCCTATGTATTTATGGAAAGGGAAAAGTTAGATGCGACTAAAAATTGCAAGATTTGCAGCACACCAGTGAGGTTATACTGATTAAGGAAAAATTAATTCCTTTAATTCCATGTTCTTGTTTATCTCTTCAAGATAAATATTGGACACACACACACACACACATATAATTTTAAGTTTCAATTCTTAAGTATAAGGATTATTGAGAGGGCAGAAATTTCTTCTATTAGCTATACGTGGGTAGATATCCAAATTTCAGAGCCAAATAAAAGTCTAACAGCAGGTTCTGTCAAAAGCATGCCATACCTCCATCAGTGAATAATCTTGGAGTATGACACAGGAAAAACATCTTATTCCATCCTAAACATAGCAAAATGATTTCAAACATATAATTTAAACCTAAGAGAAATTTGACAAGCTACCTAACATTCCATTGAACAGCAAGCAATGTCCTTTTTAATAGTATTTTAGTAAAGAAAGCACTAAAAAGAATACTGAGCAACCATATATAACAGCTAAAAGACCAGGACAGATATCCCAACTTCGTTATTAATTTTCATTGGTTAGTTATAAATTCATACCCTCAGTTCTATATAATAAAAAGCATTTCCATGGAAATCACTAAGCCAATGATAACTATTCTACTTATATTACAAGTTCAAATAAGATATACTGACAAAACTAATCATTTTACTGAAGCTTTCAGAAATTGAATACATGATATAGATGAACCTAACCTGAAAATTGCTTGAACATCTACCTCATGTAAAGTCCGAGATAAAACACGTTGAAGGAATCCAACTTCCTGGGAATGAATAGAAGAACTAATCAGGTCCAGTCAGTTCACAAAAATTAGAGCTAAATATAGAGAAGAAACTATCACTTCATGAAAATTAAAAAAGAAAAAAGAATAGCACTAGAATGAATATTGAAACTAACCCACTTAAGTCAAACTCAGATATTTGGTACATTGTTTCATAGAGACAAAATCCTCTCAAGTAGAAATCTAGACAGGCATGCAAACGCAACTCAGCAGAAGTTCTCCAAATAAACATTTTGTTTTCATCAAGACTTCCCGATCCAGCAATTCAGTTTTTGCCCAGTTCCACAACTGGGAATGAAAAACAGCAGCCATTTGGGGACAAAATGATTAAAACTGGCGCCCAAATTTCAATTCATGTCCTTGAGGGCCTACAAATTGTAGAAGCAAAAAACTGAGGGGAATGACTATCAACAGACCAGCACCTATTCTCTTCGATGGATAGGCGTTAGGATGGTTGACTCCACCTGAATTCAACAGTGATCTAAATGGTGAAGTGTTTATTGATTGGTTGTCCATTGATGAGAGAGTGTTTGATCTGAAAGATGTACCAGAAAATAAGAAAGTGAAGCTGGTTGCAGTTAAGCTACGAGAGAGAGCCTCGGCTTGGTGGGATCAGCTTATTATGACGCGTCCAAAGACAAGGCGAACATAAGAAATCTAATTTTGAGAAGATGTGTAAGCTTAGGGAGACATTTCTGCCATAAAATTACACAATTAATTTTATTTTATTTTATTTTTTTTGTGACAAGTAATACAATCTCATTAGAAAAGCGCAGAAGGACGCAAGCCTAGTACACAAGAAGTATACGAGAGAAACCCCCATAAAGGAGAAAAGAACCAAAATCCAAAAAATTAAAAAACTAGAAAAGGGCAGACTAATATGCGCCGCTATCCATGTGTATAGAGATTTGAACATAATATTTTCAGCTCTACCAACGAAGTCTCTCGGTCTTCAAAGCCTTTTGCATTCCGCTCTCTCCAAATACACCACATTAAACATAAAGGAGCCAACCTCCAAAATTCCACAACGTTAAGGCTTAGCACCTAACTGCTCCAACTCATCAACAACTCTCTCACCATTCTAGGCAATTACATGCAGTTAAAATGTATCAAAGATTGCAAAATTGTCAACAAAGGGGCAGATTAGTTGATGATTACAATGAAGAATTTTATGAGTTTCTTCTTAGAAGTGAGGAGCAAAAAGCACACTATATTGGTGGATTGAGGACTAGCTTGCAAGTCGAGTTTGACCAGCAACATATTTGTAATATTTCACAAGCATACCAGCATGCTAAGGCTGCTAAAATTCAGCAAGGAAGAAGCCCCAACAGGGCAGCCTACAACCAGTTAAGTTCGGGTCGTATGGTGGCTTCCAGAGGGCAATCATAGGGATCTAATGCAGTCAGTTGTTACAGAACAATTGGATGTCACAAGGACAGCACCAATACTCCTCAACCACGACAGTATTAGGGCACCTGATTCTAAACCGCAACCCATAGGTGCAGCCATTAAGTGTAACTAGTGTGGAGAAATAGGACACAAGTCTTCTAATTGTTGAAAAGCACATAGTTGTGAAGGAAAGCAATTGCTTATAGACAATTGTCAAAAGGAAGAAGAGCCACAAGAAGATGAGCCTTATTATGATGAGGAAAATGAAGAGGCAGTGGTCAAAGGCGATGATTGTCTGTGTCTTGTCATGCGAAAGGTTCTTATAAACTGTGATACAAGGATGATAATGATTTGCTCCGACACAATGTGTTCCAGACCACTTGCATTATTTCTGGGCATGTTTGCAAGTTAATCATTGAGACGCATCTTCAGTCCTACAAACTTGGTTTAAGAAAGGCAGCAAGATAAATGTTACTAAACAATGCTTAGGCCGACTTATTTATTGGAAGTTGATACTTTGATAAGGTGTTGTATGATGTAGCATCTATGGATGCACGTCATATCCTATTTTCATAATAATGTAATTCATGATGGCTGGAAAAACACACAGAAAAGAAGAATCTATTTATTTCTTTTTTATTTTTATTTTTTGATGAATAGAAAGATAAGAAGAAAATAATTTTGGTCCCATCGAAAGAGGAAGTTACACCTTAACCAAAGCAAGGGAGGGTGCTAATTTGCTTTCAATTGCCAAATTTGAGGAGTTGGAAGAAAGAAGGGAAGCCTGTGGCATTCTTTAATGAGAAGCCAAGTGGTTCAAGGCTGCGATTTTCAACTTATGACGTGGAGCTCTATGCAGTTGTGTGTGCTATCTACAATTGAAGAGAGTATTTATATCAGCAAGACTTCATTTTATATTCAAAAAATTGAGGCCTTAAAGTATTTCAATGGGCAACAACATTTGAATCGTAGGCATGGGAAATGGGCAGCTTATTTGCAAAAGTTCTCTTTTACATTAAAGAATAAATTAGGTGCACAAAACAAGGTGGCTAACGTAGAAAGTCTCTTTATCAACCATGCAGGTTCAGGTGGTTGTGTTGGATAGCTTCAAAGATCTATATTCAACTGATATCCATACTTAAGACAGATTTACGAGGAGGTTTCCAATGGCAAAAGTAGGCTTCAAGATTTCAGTTTGCACTCTGGTTTTGTAATACTTTGGTTCCACATTGAAAAGATAAGTAGCTCACATAAAGTGTGATTTATAAAGACACCTATGGGTGTTAAGGCTCGCATTGCTTACTTACTAAGTGAAACTAAGCTTTATAAATAATTCTAAAGAAGCTTTAAATTGACTAGTCTTTTTAGGGTGATAGCGCAGATGTGACTAGTGCTTTCCATGGGTTTTACAAGTGGTATTAAACCCACCTAATAACGTCATGTGGCACTAGAGCATTGCATGATGTGGCCTTCAGTTTTAGGAGGGGGGGAGGGGTTGTAACACTTTGGTCCCATATTGGAAGATGAGTAGCCCACATAGAGTATAGTTTATAAAGACATTCATGGGTGTTAAGTCACACATTGTTTACTAGGTGAAACTGAGCTTTATAATGATTCTAGAGAAGCTCCAAATTAACTAGTCATTTTGGCAAATAAACTATGTCGAACGACTATGGGTGCTTTTCACATTGCCAAATTATACTTCAAAGAGATTGTTTGTTTGCATAGTGTACCGAAATCAATTACTTATAATTGGGGCAGAAAGCTTATAAGCCATTTTTGGAGGACTTTATGGAAGTTATTGTAATCTAAATTAAACTTTAGTACTGCCTACCATCCGCAGTCTGATGGGCAGACTGAAGCTACCAATAGAAGCCTTGGAAATCTGATTCAGAGTTCTGTAGGCAGTAATCCTAAGCAATGGGATCAAGTTCTGTCTCACACAGAAATTGCTTATAACCGTCTGAAAACATATAGAAGACAGCAACCAGAAGTACAAGGAACGAGTGGACAAAGACCGAAGACATGTTGTTTCTAAAGCTGGTGACTATCTGTGGGCTGTTTTAACTCAAGACAAGTTGAAGCTTCCTAGTCATTAAAACCTCAGACATTTTCAATGTACACCACTTGGTTCCATACCATGGAGATTCTACAAGTGAGGATGATGCTAACTCAAGGGCGAGTTCCCCCTCACCTGGCATAACTAATGCAAAACATATGGAATAGGACTTTTTCCAAACACTTGATCATCCAAAGGCGAACACTAAAAGGAAGCCTAACAACCACAGGTTTGATTATGTAATCAATCTTGCTTGATTTTAGTTAGCTTTTTCCAGAGAATTGAATGAACGTTAAGCCAAGGTTTGTGGCTTTTCTCTCCCTTCCGCTTATGGATTGAGTTTGGCTGTTCTTGCTAATTTGATGGCTTGAACAAGCTCTCTAATTTTCCTTCTTAAAATCTCTTCCTCACATTCATATTCGGAATTGCATCAGCTAATTTTTTTTTTTAATTAGATTTTTATAGTCAAATACAAGCATGAAATAACAGGATTTTGGGTTTTTTTTTTTTTTTTTTTTTTTTTTTTTTGGGGGGGGGGGGGTTAGTCTTTTAAAGTGATTTGTTGCTGTCAAATGCAAAATCACTTTTTCCACAATACATTAAATTTTCATCGAATGCTTTCCCATCAGAAATTAATATAGTAAAAATAGGTAAGAAGTCTTCTAGGATTCTATTTGGATTAGTTTAGTTTTGGAATTAGGGCTTTACACAGAAACGCACATAAAGACCATGAAAAAAAAGAAAAAAAAAAAGAGAGAGTTAAATGCATAATCATTATTATTTCACATTAGAAATTATAGTAGTAAAAATAGATAACGATTTTTTTATTTTTTTTTATATATATATAAAGTGGGCCCCAATGAACATGTATTACCAAAAAAGAACATGGGCATATTGCAAAAGATTTTCGTTTTCTTTAAAACTTCATACACATTCGGTCACACTTTCTCCTTGGTAATACAAATTGGGCAAGCAGTTCTTTTTAATTGTACATAATGGAGTTAAATCAAGGTGCTCTTCAAGGTCAAGCAATAAATAACAAAACCCCAGCAGAGAAAGTTACCTTAGTCAGGGACCGAGCAAACTGACTGGGAAGTGGGTCAGCATCTTCAGGTCTATTCCAGCTCTCAACAATTTGAGGCAAGCCACGCAGATGAACCAATAACCTTTCTCTCATTATCTGAATGAGCTTTGTATGTATTTCATCTCGGTGAACCTTAAAATCCTGAGCTACTCGGTCATTCTCTAATAGCAATAATGCTTTCCGTGTCTCGGGTACTTTCAGAAAAAGAATTCTCCTGATATCTTAGTCCAGACAAAGAAGAAAGTCATAACTTACCCAAGAACGTTTTTTCTGTCAAACACAATTTGTGCAGATAGACTATGAAATTTTCACTGACCAAATGTCTCTCGATTTACAGAACATGAAGAAAGAAAGCTCGAAAGAACAAAAATAGTCAAGTCAATGAAAAATAATTAAATTATATATTTATATAAGTACATAAAAACATCATAGTGAAAGATAGCATGCTAAATTATGGTCCCATTATTGAAAAAAAAAAAAAAAACCTCACAAACACTACAGAACTAATCCAATTGTTCCAATTACAAAATGTCAAACTTTATCTATTCACTTAACATAAAGGTCAGAGTTCATTTTGGAAAAAATAATTTCTTACGTAAACCTTCTTATAGTCTATGAAGAAAGGTTTATGACATCAACAAGACCAGTAGGATAAGTCTATCACACTCATAATCTCCTTGCCCATTAATTTAACCTAAGGGTTCATCAGATGTCTACAAATATGAGTGAACCTTTTTATGCATCTCATTATTAGTGGTTTTCTTCATCTACATTTAAGGCACCTGCAACATATGGCAAGAAAACAAGCCACACATGATATATATATGTGTGTGTGTGTGTGTGTCTGCGCGCGCTCATCTAAGGTTGTTTAAGGCATGATCCAATATATATGACATGTTTCATTCTTTTTGAATCTGTATGCCTGGCTGTTTCATCACAATTATGCAGATACACCATATATCACCTCCGCCCCCCCGGGGCTCCCCTCTCCCACAACAAAAAAAAAAAACTCCCACCTTGAAGCTAGTTATATTTGATCGTTAACAATTATCACATGAACAGTTGTATGTGAAGTTAAACTTACGTCTGTCGGCTTTTAGAACATGAAATAATTATTTTGAAGTTTAACTGAATTACATAGTTTCTAGTCGACTAGTAAGATTTAGTTTAAGCAAAGAATATATGAACACTGTATATCCCCAATGTTTCCATGTCATGTTTTATTTGTTTGGATGAGCTAAAATACATTTTAGCTATTCGAACTCTTACTTCTCTGTCAGTTTGGTCCCGCAAGTTTCAAAACTTGCAAGTACCACCTTGAACTTTTGAATTGCTATGAATGTGACCCTTCCGTCATTAACTATTGCGCTGCTAAGTGACCAAAACCACAATGACTTCCCATTTTCCAATTTGTGGCATTTTACCTGATTTTTTTCTTCAACCCTCTCTCTTTCTCTCTCTCAACTAAATCCCCACTCTCTTCTTTAATCTCTTCTCACCCCCCATACAGCAATCCACACACCCCAAGAACCCCAAATCCAAAGCATAAAGAAGTACGAAATAAAATCAGCTTAGACTCATCGTTTTCAAAATTGCCAGGACCAGCTTCACCGTTCCATCATCATAATAACCATTTAATCAAATCGTATATATATTAGGATTTGATTCTTTTCGTGCTCTTATTTATGGATGGAACAAAAATGGTGATAAATTTGCGCCTTTGTATTGTGGGCCTTGCAAATACATGAAACCTGCCATCCATGCCATGGCCCCCGAGTTCACCACATAGTTCACCAAGATCGATGTCCATGAACTATCTTACATATTTTTTATTATCTTATTCTCTAAATTTATATTTCATCAATCCAATTATAAATAAATATGTCATAAAGATCACATAATTAAGGTTTTGACTGTAATTACAAATTATTACCATACGACAGTCGAGTTATTTTTCCTGGGATTTGGTTTGGGAAAACAAAATGGTTTTGGTTATATTGGGTTATAGACATGGCCCAAAAATTTCAGGTGGAGGCAATGTGACAATAGTGTACCTTGAAAAGAAGATTAAGAAGCACATAGCTCTCCAAGCTACTCTTTGATGATCCCTTCATGTTTGTATCTAATTTTCTACATATTTCGTTATGATGATGACGATGATGATGATGTGGGAAAACTCATTCCAGGGAGTTTTGAAGATGAAAGGTCCAAACCAAATTTATTTTACCCTTACTTCACTCCTCCTTCAGATTTTGGGGTGGGGTGTTTTAGAGGCTAAGAACAGAGAAAGAAGAGAGTGGGACTTCGGATGAGAGAGAGAGAGAGAACAAATACTTTTTGAAATGTAATCAAAATTCATTAAAACGCAAAGAGGCACAACTCAAGTACACATGAAGTATACAAGAAAGTTACCAATCAAAAAAAAGATAAAAGATCAAGAAAATCAAGAACACTAGAACAATTGTCAAGTGGTAAAGGGTTTTGAAGAAAGAGGACTTTAATTCAGCCACCATCCTTTCAGAATCTTCAAAACTCCAATTTTTGTGTTCTCTCCAAATACACCACGTTAAGCAAGACGGAATCATCTTCCACATTGCTAAGCTACGATGTCTCCCAAATTGCCCTCTCCAACAAGCCAAGAGATCCACCACTCCTTGAGGCATGACCTATTCTATCCCAAAAAGATGAAAAATATAGTTCCATAAGGTACTAGCTATTTTGCAATGGAGCAAAAGATGATCAACGGTTTTCTCACTCTTCTTACACATACAACACATATCTATCATTATGATATGCCGCTTACTCAAATTATCCGTAGTGAGAATCTTCCCTAAAACGGTCTTCCAAGCAAAGAAAGGCACTCTCAAAGGAGCCCTACTCCACCAAATACTCCTCCAAGGAAAAGAAATGCTATCAGAAGGATGTAAGGCATTATAGAATGATCTGACTTCAAACATCCATATGTTGAGAGGGTCGAACAAAGCTTCTCTTCACCACCCCGACTCAATCTGATGGAGTACAATAAGTTGAAGAACAAAGTAAAGAAATCCACCTCCCATACATGCGTCGCTCTGATAAAATTAACATTCCACTAAAGGGAGTCATTAGAAAGCTGTAAATGATTTGCTACAGAAGCATCCATAAAGCAAGCAATGCTAACTCTAGAAAAAGGTACCTTCAGAGTTTGATCTCCACACCAAACACCATGCCAAATATTAGAGCCTACACCCACCTCAAACCTAGTTAATCTAGAAATTCCCCCAACCCCCCCTAATATTTTTCCAAAGACCAACCCATACAACCCCGTTAACAACATTAAAACACCACCCACCCCACGAACTGCCATACTTTAAAATTAACAATCTCCACAAGACTCATAAGCATAACGCCGTAACTACTTTTCTAAAAGAGCTCAATTTAACAGTAATAGATTTCAAACCACCAAACCCAAATCTTGGACCAATTAACCAGGAGAAATTTGAACTTTTCACCAACCCCACAAAATGTCCCGCTGTAACTTCTCTATGCGATTAGCAACGACAATAGCGAGGGGAAAAAAGACATGAAATACGTAGGCTAATTGGGCAAGGCACACTTAATCAAAGGTAATCCTACCACCCTTAGACAAGTACAACCACTTCCAACCAGCCAAACGACGCTCTATCTTCTCAATAATGCCATCCCAAACAGATTTAACATTAAAAGAAGCTCCCAACGGAAGGTCTTAATACTTAATTAGCAAAGAATATACCCTGCAGCCAAGAATACGAGTCAAACCTTCTACATTGTCAACATTGCCAACAGGGACCTATTGTGCCTTGCCCAAATTTATTTTCAAACTGGAGACAGTTTTGAAACATAAGAGCAAGCAACACAAATAACGGAGGTGATGTAGATTTGCCTCACAAAAACTCGAAGTGTCATCCACAAATAGAAGATGAGAGATATTAAGCACATCGACATCTCCAAAAAAAACTGATAAAAAAAACCCTCCATTTGCTGAAGCAAAAATCATTTTACTTGAGACCTCCATAACAATGACAAACAGAAAAGAAAACAAAGGGCACCCATGTCTCAAGCCACATAAGAAATTAAAAAAACCAATGGCAGAGTTATTCACCAAAATAGAAGACACACCGAAGAAACACAATAAGCTATCCAATCCCATTTCTCCCTAAAACCACACCTCCTCAGCATATACAATAGAAAACCCCAGTTGACATGATCATAGGCATTTTCTATATCCAATTTACATAGCACACTTGGCTTCCTAAATTTAATTCTGCTGCCAAGGCATTCATTAGCAATGAGAACAGAATCTAAATTTTGCCTTCCCTAGATGAATGCATTGTGTCTTAGAATGATCTTCTCCAAGACCATTTTAAATCTCTTAGCTAGTACTTTGCAACTATTTTGTAAACTCCACTCATAAGACTAATAGGTAAAAAATGCTTAATAGTCCCAGCTTTTTCCGAAATAAGAGCAATGAAAGTCTCATTAAGACTTCTTTCAAACTTGCCTCAAACATGGAAGTCATTGAAAACAACATTATATTTTCTTTTAAAACCAACCAACATGCTTGGAAGAATGCCATAGAAAATGAAGAAGGAAACTAAAAGATTCAGAAGCAAAATTAGCCAACCAAGAGCATGGAAACCAGCTTAAAGTTCAACCAGAAGGTGCTCTGGAATAGAAACAATTTGTTACTAGAGTGTAATATACCAATGAATTCAGATCAAATTTCCACCACGGTAAAAATTTCACAAAAGTAGAAGCATGTAAATTTACTACCACCTACCAGGGATAATAGCGTACGTAAAACTGATTACTTGACTTGCCAGGGCCAAGTGTTTAGAAGTGATAGACTTCAGACCGGACACCTGCCACACCATTTCAACTCAATCAAAAGCTACAACATTGACCACCCTCAAAATTGAGTTCACATTGAAAGCATGAGATAAAATAGAACAAAGAGCCTGACATATTAGAAAGAAAAATACATTAGTTTATTACTTCATAAAAGATGCGATAAGAACCAAGGTATGTAATTAAAACCTATACAAAAGTTAAAGGAAAATGATTCATTGTTCTTTTTAGGATTTGAACATGATATATAGTCAGCAAGTAAGATCACCAAAAAATTTCATAGTACCATTACATGCACATAAGAAACAGTCACATCTGATAAACATGTCTTTTGCTAACTAATACAAATTGAACTAAAAAACAAAGACAGCATAACCCTAGAATACTGGAAGAGTATATCAGTTACATATTCTGAACCCTTTTGGAGATTTTATACGTCAACTTCAAAGGAAAAATTTTGAGAATGCACAAATCATCTATTTTGGGACAAAAAAATTAGTACCTGCATGGCACCCGCACCAAGAACAAGCTGACATGTCCTTGTATTGAAAAATTTTAAAATTTCAACAACACGATGAACAATTTCTGAAGACAGTGCTGGCAAAAAGTTGTTCATATCAATATACTCTGACAACATCTTCAGCAATATTAAGCCACTGGAAGGAAAAAGAACAAAGAAAAAGATTACTGAGACAGAATAAAAAGTTTTTACATGAAATTAGTATTACAAGATGAGAAGCTCAATATTATCTTCTTCAAACAATCTCACATAAAGTGAGTTATCAAAAAATATAAAGTAGAGCAAACAGCTCATAATATAGATGAACTCCATAAAAAGACCAACAGAGGCTATCAACTACACACAGACCACTTTTCCTTTCAAAGCAGACCAGAAAAAATATTTAAAAAAAAAACAAGAAAAAGGTAAAATAAGATAACTAACCAGTTAACCATGTGATAACCAACATCTTTGTACATAAGAGTTTGCGAGGTGGATTTTACATGCTCCTTCATTTTATTATTGTTACTATGAGCCGAATTAGTTATGGCATCAGCTTTATTTTTCTGAATAGCCTCAGCCAAGGGAGTAGATTTCACATTTGCAGTATTCTCTATAGATTCTCCAATAAAATTAGCCTGCTCAATTTGCTGCTGTGCTTTCTGTGGCCCAGCATCTACAATGAGTGAACAGTCATTGTTTGTGATCACTTCACTGTAGCTTGTTTCCACATTATTTTGAGCATCATGGAGGTTCTCAGAAATCAATTCTTCAGAACAAAAAAGTGAAGTGAGAATGGCCTGAAATTCATCAGGAACATCTACTTCCACCCATGTTTCTTGGTCAAGCACCGCCTTAATTTTTGCCATCTACAATAACAACAAAATAATTAGTCCAAGAATGACATACATAGAGTCTAGAAATAGACTTATGATCCGTTTGTTTCGGCGTAAAATGATTTCTAGAAAATGATTTCAGCATTTTCCGGTGTTTAGTTGGGGCGAAAATAACAGTGAACGAAAATCATTTTCGGTTTGGCCGTAAAAGTTTCTTTAATTTTCGGAAAACGATTTACGATTTTTAAAACCGTAAATCGTTTTCTGAAATTAAGTTCTTCATCCTTACACGCATGTTTGATATCCGATCGTTAAAATTTAGCAATTGTCGGTCATGGGGATTCAGTCGGTGCCGAAGTCCGACAACATCCAGTCGCCGGAAACCTGCCGGCGCCGGAATCAAGCCACCGGAATTCTGCCGGTGCAGGAATCAGGCGGCCGGAATTCTGCCGTTACCGGAATCCGGCATCGTCAGACCAAATGCCGGCCGGGATATCGCCGGATTCCGGCCAAGCAGGTCGGATCTGGCCAAAACGGCCGGATCTGGGTATTGATCTGGCCGGATCTGGCCAAAACGGCCGGGATCCTGCCGGATCTTGACGGATCCGGCCATTGATCCGGCCGGATCTTGCCAAAACGGCCGGGATCCGGCCGGATCTGGACGGATCCGGCCATTCATCCGGCCGGATCTGGCCAAAACGGCCGAGATCCGCCAGGATCTGGACGGATCCGGCCATTAATCCGGCCGGATCCGGAAGATTCCGGCCTGAATCCGGCCATTTTGGCCGGATCCGGTCAAACTTTCTCGCCGGAACCCGGCAACGGCGACCAGACGTTGCCGGATTTCGGCGACAATTACCAAACTCTCATTTTTGCATTTCGTAATTTTTTCGTGCGAACCAAACACCGAAAAATATTTTCGAGAAAATCATTTTTTCTGAAAATGATTTCGTCGAAATTATTTTACGACGGAAATCATTTTATGTCGAAACAAACGGAGCATTAATGAAAGCAAGTATAATCAAAAACTAACTCGAGATTCATGCTGAAAGTCAACAAAGGCTTTGGCCTGAGACTGCAGTGTTCCACGTATGCTATATCCCAACCTTCCACCAATCTGTTTATGTTAGCATAAAACAGTATTATAAATATAAAACGAGAAGTTGTATCCTTCAATTTAAAAAAACTGAGATGTAGATGGATACCTTTTCTGTAGCAGTTATAAACTCTTGGGTGATGTTGTATATGCTTAAAAACTCCTGCAGTCTCAACTTAGGATGAATAAGAGCACGGACCCCAAGGAGCTTCGCCCATCTTCCATGAGCAGCATCACAAGCTGCAAAAACAGCTTCTGTGTTTTCTCGCATTACATCAGCCCTGTTTGGGGACCACATTGGTCAGCATGTTATATTTCTTTGCCAAAGCTCTTAATACTAGGTCGAGACAGATTTTGAAAACTGAACACTTGATAAATGAGCCACCAATAATAAATAACAACCAATTTGGGCCAGATATAAGGTTCTGGAAGGATTCCAAGAAGGAATTGGGAGTTGGCTTCAAAGCCTATCTTGCAAGTTCTATCCCAACAATCTTTATACAGTTCCATGAGGGCCATGATGGCCATCAGTTACAGACCATTACAATCACATGACAGCTCTGACAAGTTTGATTTGAAAGCAGACAGATTGGTTGCCACAACCTGCCTTGGTAGTGGATGATACCATAATGTGACAACAATGGTTACTCAAAACCCTAAACAAAGGCAAGCTTTTGATAATGAGAAGTGCAGTGGAATGTACTTTCAAAAAAGGAAATGCAGTGTCATCTTTTTCAAACAAAACTAAAACAAACATAGAAGCTCAAGTATAAATGGTTATAACATTTGAACTGTGATCCTCTTTAACAATTTACCTTATACCTCCATACTATGGCAATGGGGACAGAACTCATTTCCTGCACTATTGGACAGGTAACTGCTGTCTGCTGCAGTGCAGCATTTTGTTTGGCTAGTAATATATGAAACTATAACAAATGTACTGCAAGCAATTGTCATTTAATATATGACCCCATAAATACAATATAATATGAGTTCATTTCATTACCAACACAATTAGTTTTTTTATTGGTAAGTTAAACACACACCCAGCAAGTCTTTAACTGGCAACCTCGCCCTCCAACCCATTCTTAACTATACAATCATGTTTTTTCATTCACGTCTCACACACAATTATAATTTTCAAGTGTATAATAATGTGTTAATCAAAAAAAGTGTATAATAATGTGCAAGTGTAACAAGGAAAAAAGAATTACGGAAATTCTTAGTAAAAAATTTGTCTCATACAAACAAAATGAGCACATAGCTAAGGACCTCCGTTCCAAAACTTCAAAAATCTAAGTTTCATAAAATGTGAACAAATTTGTAAAATATAACCACCATGGACCAGGGTTCACCTGAAACTTCTTGACATATTTGAGGGACTTATGGCATCATTTGCTTTTCCCAGAAATGAAGGAACCTTGGCAGCTCTCTGAGGTGAATATGGCAGAAGAAAACAACTTTCATCCTCACTGTCTTGAGATGCTTCTGCAGTCGCAGCACCAAGTGCAATTGCAGCAGCAACTGAATCAGCAGCATAGTGACCATCAATGCTGGACATGATCCACTCGATGGCCTTTTTCACTTCGGCAGCCCGCACTAAATGTGCCTGCATTCACTAGAAGAAAAGAAATCATATTACATCACACTTGCATACAAATTAACAAGGAAAGGTTAGATGTTCCTTTGATACTTTTTTTTGATAAGTAACAGAAATTCCATTAAAAAAGCGTAAGGCGCCCCTAGGTACGCAGGAAGTATACAAAAGAACAACCCAGCTAGCCCATAAAGCAGAACCCAACAAGACCCTCTAAAATCTAAACACCTAACAACACCCAAAACCCTCATGAACCCCAAAACCCAAAACAGTAAAAGCCCACAATAAACACCCAAACAACAACAAAACCCTAACAAAACCCAACTACAGTAAAAGCCCCCAAAAAAATAAAAAATAAAAAATAAAAAAATAAATAACTGCAGGGACTGTGGCGCGTTGCACGCGCCGGCGCCGACGTAAAACTCGCCAGAAAACCCTTGAAAATCGCGGAACACGCCGATGAAGCAGCCAGAGATGCTCCTTTGATATTTATAATTGTTAGAGTGCTCACATTGGGCTAGCCAAAATAGCCAAAAGGTTACTTTGGCAAGCCTTTCTTTCTTTCTTTTGATAAGTAAGAAGAAACTTTATTAAAGAAAACGTAAAGCGCCCCTATGTACACAGGAAGTATACACAAAAACAACTAACGCTAACCCGCAAAAACCCACAATACCAAGGCCCCAGAACATGAAAGAACCAAAAACAAGCTACAAAAGAACCCAACTAAGAACAAGACAACCCACTACCCGTCAAGGCACAACAAAGCTACAACATGTGTGCCTTGCCTTTCCTACGCCTAGAGGGATAGTTCGCATCACCATAATTGATGGAACTATGCAAATTCAGAAGGTCCCTTTTTCCTTTAGACTTCTGGCGCGCAAAAAACTGGAACTCCTCTTCCATGGCATCCCGAATAGCAATAGCCTCCTCCCCAAAAGCCCCATCCATCGCCCAATCTAAGGGCAAACAATCCCAATAATCATCTTCTTCCTCTTCCCACACCACAATCTCCCCGTTATGATCAAAACCAACTAACCAATTCCGAGATTGGGAGAAACCATTTAAGCAACCACTCGAAGGGGAGGGAGGAGCTACCACCCCGTCATTGATGTCCACCTGAGGCGACACAGGAGGGACTGAAACTATAGGAGGAAGGTTGAGAAACCCCTTCCTAAAAAGGCCCTGATTCACGGGCGTCACTGACTTCTTCATTGCAAGAGACTTTGCCGCCTTCTCAGCAGGCGGCTTTACACCCGTAACCCTCTTATCATCATTGCCAAAAGACATCTTCATGGCTTCCAGGGAATCAGAAAGTAGCACATCATTCCACTTCAGAGAATGCCCTTCTCTCAGTTTTTTGGCCCTCCTGTAGTAACACTGAAAAGGCTTACAAACCACCACCGGGAGGGGAGAACGCAGCTTCTCACCCAAAATAGCTGCTCCAGCGAGAGACGGAGGGGCAGAAAAGGTTTTAGGAATCTGAAGCGTCCCCAATGGAGTGAACTTAAAGACAGAAGCCGAATAAGGAGCAGGATCCGTCGTACGACCCAGATTCGATGCCGGAGAAGGGGGGAAACCGAAAAGATTAGAGGCTAGAGTCCGGCTTGAAAACACCGAAACCACCTGGGGACTGCTCGACTCACCCCCAGAAGAAGATTCCGTCCCTGTAACTGTCCCTATTACTGCCGCCGACGAGGGCTCTGACCTAGAAGAACCCCCAACAAAAACCGAAGAAGTTGGACTCACGCCCTCTTTGGCTCCCAACGCTAACCTCCGAAACCCCAGGAGGAAGCCGATTCAGAACCAACCCACAAGACACCTCCGTTGTCGTCTCAGGCGAGGATGGCGGCGGATAGGAAACTTTAGGTTTCCGCATGAGTCGGGCCACGCGAAAACCTAAGGGTTTTCGATACAGCCCTGACCCGGCAAACCGGGCCAGTACTCCTAACAGCTCAGCCCAATGCCAAATAAAAACCGGGACCCAATTTACGCCACGTCCGCAATCTCGAATTTTCAAAATTCAAACGAGTACTTACCCTGCGAACGTACATTCTGGTCTTTGTCCAACAGATCAAGCGGGTGAGACTCCAACGAGAAGCATCCACTGCCGATCTCGGATCAGCCTCTGCATGCCACACTGCTTGAAGAAGATCAAGCTTGCAAGGTTTCGCCAACGAAGCCCTTAACCAGGAACGACCATCACCCACTATGGGCATTGTCTTCTCAGCAGTGGTCGAATCTGACCTCAAAAGCTCCGCAAAAGAAGGCCCCGTCCACTTTGGAGCCAATCCCAAAATCGGCCGAACATCCTTCACAGCCTTCTTCCCTGATGTAGATGAGGAACCGAGCCTGCAACCCACCGATACTGAGAGAAAATCTACAACCTTTCTTAGCTTGTCAGAGAATTTAAGCCATCCCCACCCTCCACGGCCCTCAGGGATAAGAATGGACCCTTTCCGACCGCCCAACCCGAACGTTGTCGCCTCTAAGAAGCGCCCACCTTTTTTCCCACCTCTCCGAGCAATTAGAACCTTCGATCCTTCTCTGAACGACTTAACAAAGTCTTGCTCTTCCAAGAAACCCAACAACACTTCCAACGTCGACGCAAGCCACTCGAAGCTCTGAGAATTCAAGATGACCACACCCAGGATATTTTTCCTCTTCTCCTCCACCCTCAACGTCGACGCCCCACCCAAGACCAAGAAGGTAAAAGACTTCGACTCCACTATGAAATTCTTATCCATCTCACGACACACCCGGGACTAAGACGAGCAACCCAAAGAACTGCATCACCGAACAAAGAACCACCCAACAAATCAGAGGACCGAAACACGAAACTTGAGGACCAAGCAAGAGGCTATAAGAGATAGAGAATGCGAGAGGACGGAAAAGAAATCGAGCCCCTAGCTGGACGCGCTCTCACGCGCCGCCACTTGAGCAGAGAGAGAGAGAGACAAATGCAGAACTTCCCAAAGCAGAAAGAGGAGAATGTAGCAAAAAAAAAACTCTGCATCCAGCTAGCTATTTTAACTGAGGATTTTACTAGCAGTTACAGTGCTCGACAAATTCGTTGAGCAATGTAGCTCAACAATGCATAAGTTCAATTAATTAAAAATTGATTCTCTCTCCTCTTTGGGAATTTTGAAAGTAGATAAAGAATGAATATTGTAAATGAAACAGTGAAAGTGGATAGCTAAAATAGAAAAATGAGTAGCTAAAATAGAAAAATGTGTTCTTTAACTAAATTTTAGCTAAATATTTGTTGAGCCAAATGTGAATACTCTTAGTGATAATGCATGAAGTTCAGCAACTACTACCTTTTTTTCAAAAAGATTTAGAAGCATCCAAAAATTTACCTCCCCTCCCCTCACCCCCGCCCCGGCCCCGGCGAGAGCCCCATTTTATACATTTGTCATATTTTTGTGATATTACCATAACAAACAGCACAAAATACCCCCGTGTCCCAGCTGAGTTAAAGGAGACTGATCAAATTTTTATTTACAAACTTGGAAGATGAAATTTTTTTTATTCTTTTTGACCAAGCCATTGAAGGTATCATTCTAATAGGGAATAGAATACGTTGTTGATTTAAATTCCTAATTTTCAACTCTACAGAAAAAAAACCCTCATGAGGCTGTTAAAACAAGTGGTGATTTAACAGAAGCAACTATATGCGTTCCTCTCAAAAGTCTTAAATCAGAAGCCCCATCTTTTTGCGAAAGCAACTATCAGCTTCAATCTACAATCATATCAACAAATAAATTTTGTAGTTGGGTCATACATTCAATCAATTGGTGAAGCTGCCAATTTTCCCAAGTCTTAAAGCCTCAATGTCACCATACCAAAGGCATGTTCAAAACCTATCTTTAAATGCTAACTCACTACCATCTGTATATTACATGCTAACTAACATCTATATTACATGCTAACTCACTACCATCTATATTACTTGCTAAATTCATACAAGCCAAATTGTGGGTTGTGGTCAATTTCTAGTCTCGGAACTAAAGCAAAAAAATTATGAAGCATGCACTTTACAAGTGGAAAACTCCACATTCTTTTCTTTTCTTTTCTTTTTTGTTTCAATAAATAAAAAATTAATCTAAATGCATAGAAAGTATACACGTATAGTCATATACACGTTACCCGTATAATCATGAAAATAGCACTCAAAAGTTGAACAAAGCTTTCAGATGACAGGTTCCTCAACTTGCTTGCGAGTGACGCACCTCCACCTGAGTCACCACACAACCGCAAAAAGATTGAAATGAACAGAACACAATCATAAAAGAACCTATAGTGTCTGTATAGAATTGGGCAGAGATTTGATCATATAGAAAATTTATATAATCAAGTAATAATTACATTAGGTTTGCTAATAAACATCGCACATTAATACTTATCAAAAAAAAAAAATCGCACATTAATAATGTTATAAACTTCTCACCATCTGCATCAACTGTTCGCTCTCCAGGCGTGAAATCCGATTCCAATGGCCGGATAAGAAGAACAGGAAGCAGCTCTGCAACTGCAGTCTTAATTGCAGTTTTCATATCAGCAGTAAGTGTGTCACGGTATATCCTCAATACAGAGGGGAGCTTAGCCTGTTATTGGTTACCATACATGAGATGCTTACCCAAACTAAATCCAGGTCTAACTTCACCATTTAAAAGTGGATAATAAATTCCAAAGCATAGAAAATAATTATGTTCAAAAGATCAAGGTAAACATGTTTAATAACAATGTAGTCAACAACATTGACCATGATATGATTACATGTAAAGCACCTAGAACCATTGGTTAGCATAAACTAGCAAATGGTCTTTGATCAAAAGAAAAGTACTGAATATATCTAACCTAACATGCCCCTCTCCTTGGGGTCATTTACATATATATAATAAAAAATAAATAAAATAAATAAATAAAAAATTATATATATATCTGCAAAGAAAAGTTCAAGCAAGCCCAAATTACTGAACCAAACTCTTTATTGAAGTGTAATTAACTTCATTCATTTATCATAAGGCAGAATTCATGATTACTGCAGATTTTTCGAATATTATGCGGGATACATTTTATTTACGACAAAACTTCTGGCTTCTTACCTTTTTCTTTTTCCAAAATTCATTGCTCTTCACCTTTCTTTAATACAATCTTTCTACTAAATTCCTCTGAGAGGTTTGATACAAATACAAAACTCAAGTCGTGTCTCCTAAATCGCTTAAATCAAATTTAGCAAAAAGGTTGCCAGTCTTCAATGGCCACACATGTACATGATACTAACATTCAAATATCCATACCCTCAAACTGAAAAGCCCTTTTTCCTGTATAATAAGATACCGTGAATTATAGTTAAAGTTATGTCCTTCAGCACAACATATACAAGGGACAAAACCAGTATATATACTGTTAGAATTTGAGGCTGCAATGTATTGTACTCTTCTAGAAGGAAATCTGTCCCTACCAGCTGTCATTCTCAGAATATTCTGCCCAATCATTCTAACTAATTCTCCTATATATGTGGAATGCATTGAGGACTGCTGAGAGTAAGATACAGACCTTCTTTGTTACGTTCTCTTCTATTTTCTTTTCTCTTATCATGGTACCAGAGCTTGGTTGATCATTGCCTTGCCTCTGATTGCTTAAACTTCTTTATTCTTCCCTTGTGGGGTATTGTGTAGTGCAGTGTATGAAGACAAAGTGGGGTATTGTCATCTTCATCACCACGGTTGGCATCGGTGTTCTCGCAATGAAACAGTAGTCTTGTTCATGGCTGCTATGTTGTTGATTCCCTGATGAGAAAATATACATAGGCTGTTGTTGATGGTTGGAGTTTTCTGTGACTGCTTCCGTAGCATAGTGGTTGCTCGCGTTGGTTTCCCGTGTGAAAAAAATATCTCATGATTGGAAATGGTTTCTTGTTTGTCTTGTTAGTGTTTTTCGGTGGCCAAAGAAGGTGTTACTGTGGCCAGCGGCCTTGTCTGTGGTGTTCGGTGGCGATACTAATCATCCTTTTCGTCTCAAGATCCTGTTACAAAGAGAAGGGTAAAAACTCACATAACACTAAAGATCTTTTATAATTTTACTAAGAATCTCCTCCAACTCTGCCTATAAAGCTGTCATGTGTCTCTTGAGCATATAAGAAGACATGGTTTTTAAATGGTTCTATTTAAAAACCTTATTCTTCTCACACGCTAATTAAAAACTCATATGCTTCTCACATGCTAAGCGACACATGGCAAATTTATATTGGGTTGGAAGAATTTCCTCCAACCCAATTTGGAGGAAATTTCTACCCTTAGTAAAATCAGAAAAGATCTTCAGTGTTATGTGAGTTTTTACCCTTCTCTCTATATTTTTCAGGATCTTGAGACGAAGAGGATTATTAGTATGGGGTATGAATTTGGTGGTCTCTACTATCTGGATTTTGCTCCCATCTCACCTCCACACGCCCTTCAATCCTAGATATCTCTTTTTCAATGGCATTGTCTCCTTGGTCATTCGTCACTTTTCCACTTTGAAGCGTCAATTAGAGACTCTTGGTACCATATCACCTTTTCATGTGAAGCTTGTCAATTTAGTAAACACCATCATGTATCTTTTCCAACTTAGTTGGTTGGTCGGGTTTCTAACCCATTTAGTGTTGCATCAAATAAATTTAGTATTTTGTTACATTTGTTAATGATTACTCTCGTATGACTTGGTTGTATTAATTAAAAAAGTTCTAAGTTAATGTCCATGTTTTACCTTTTTCTCGAAGAGATCAAAACTCAATTTAATCAAAAAAGTTGTTTCTCAATTTATGATCCAACAGTGCCAAAGAATATGTTTCTCATTCCTTTTCCTCTTACTTATCTAAAAAAAAGGCTTTGTCCACCAAACCACTTGGTGTTGCTAAGCGCAAGAACCAGCACCTACTTGATGTTGCTCGAGTTCTCTTGTTTCATATGCATGTCCTTACCCCATGTCATCTCATCAACAGGATGTCTTCCACTCTCCTTGATGGAGCCTCTTCTTACTCCATCTTATTTCCTTCATCTCTAGTCCTCCCTTTGCCTCCTAGTGTTTTTGAGTGTGTTTGTTTCGTTCATAACCTTGGGCCAGGTTTTAAAAGACTTGATCCTCAATCCACTAGGTGTGTCTTTCTTCGTTATTCACCAACTCATAAGGGATGTCGGTGCTACTCTCTAGTCTTGCAACGCTATTTTACAAGTGCTGATGTTACAGCGATACTCTCAGTCATATTTCTCTGAAGCCAATTCTCTAGAGGACTTTCAGTTCGAGTTGCCGCCTTCATCTTTTGTTCACGTGTTGGTTTTTATTGCTGCCAAAAGTAACCGGCCTCTTTATAAGTTAGGTGTAAATAATGCATTCCTTTATGGTGATCTATTTGAGAAGGTTTATATGGAGCAACCATAAACTTGTGAGGTGTAACCGGCCTCATAAACTTGTGAGAGAGGAAAAAGAGTTATTCTCAGATACTACCAGATATCATCAACTAATAGTAATGTCATTAACTCACCATCACAAGGCTATCTCATACGCAGTTAGTGTGTTGAGTCAATTCTTCAAGGTTCCAAGACTCTCACGTTAGATGTTGCTATTCATATTGTTTGATACAATTTAGAAAAAATGGTCATCTTAGGGTGGAAGGCTTCACTGATGCAGACTGCACAGGATTACCTTCAGATAGAAGGTTCGAAATCCACCTCCTAGTCATGCGCCGCTCTGATAAGAATCACTAGAAAACTCAAAATGATGTCACAGAAGCATCTTTACGACAAATGTTGAATAAATTTGGAAAAACACCCTAAGAGCATGATACCCACACCACATGTCATGCCAAAATTTAATTCTGGAACTCTCACCCACCTCAAATCAAGTATTACTAGAAACCCCCACCCCCCAGTCACTCCTAATATTTGTCCATATATGCACCCCACAGGATGCCATATTTAAAATCCACGACAACCCTCCACAAAGCCTCTCTCTCATGCATGTACTGCCATAACCACTTCTCTAGAAACCCCCCCAATCCCTCCTAATATTTGTCTATATATGCACCCCACAGGATGCCATATTTAAAATCCACGACAACTTCTCAAGAGAGCTCGAATAAACAGAAGAAAATTTCCCCAACCCCTTTCAAGATCAGAACAAACCTTGATCTAACTAACCAGGGTAATAGATTTAAACAGTCTTCCCCCCGCGGGCCAAATGCAAAAATTGTCAATGTCTCCCCATTGACAAAAATACTATTAATCAAAGTAAGAATTAAAAATTCTAAAAAATAAAAAAAGAGGCAGGAACAGGGGTTGGTTGAGCCACCCCCTCTGGCCAACTTGAAATGTGGTAGCAATGATGGTTGTTGGGATGGGACTATTTATTAGAACCCTTTGGGGTCTGCAGGAGCAGCGGTTCTCTAGCTACCACTTTGGAGGCACCTACGTGGTGGATAATGATGCATATGAAGAGAGCAGAAGGCAAAGAACTTTGAAGATTGAGAGATTTTCGGTAGTAGAGCTAAAGATAGTGGCTATGGTTGGCAAACCCCTCCATTTTTTTTCCTGAAAAAGTCAACTCCAAAGCATTCCACTTTTTATATCACATCAATCACATTTTAACAACTTTCTTCACTTTTTTATATCACATCAATTACTTTTTAACGACTTTTTTCACTTTCTCATACAAAAAACTTTAAAATTTATCTTTACTTTATATTACATCAATCACTTCTTATTACTATTTTAAAAAAACAAAATCCACAACCCAAATGATTGCCAAACACACCCAGTTATGTTCAAAAAAGCTCTCACCTCTCTCCTCTTTTCTTTCTCGACTCTTTCACCCCAGCGATGGGGCATGTAGGCGCATCCCGCTAGGGTTCCATTCTCTCTCGCCGCTTTGAAGCTTGGACGACATATTAGATCGCGGAGTTTCTCGGGTGGTGGGTTTTCACTAAGCACTCTATTGTCGGCTGTCTGTTCTGGTTTGGTTTTGGCCCGTCAGTTCTGAGCTAGGCTGGTGCTGGTCTCCGACTGGTGGTAGAGCAAGATTGCGCGCGGAGATACCATGCGGTGTTGATATGGAGAGGCATTTCTCCGTTGAAGCAAAAGAATTCTTCTTTTCGGTGAGTTGATAAGGCAGACTTTCATTTGGAGGAAAGGAGGAAGGATTTCGTAGGGTATGTTTTTTGTTAAAGTGTCCCACATCATTAAGATTTTCTTCACCTGGGCACTTTATAAGCCATGGTATCCCTTCCTCTCTCAAGGCGTCTTTTAAAAGTGAGTAAGGTTTATGAACTTTTACATGATATTAAAGTCACAGGGTTTTTGCAATGATGGGTCTTTCCCTCCCGTTGTTGTCCATATGTTTAGCCATTAGTTGCCACAAGTGAGGAGACGTGTTAAAGTGTCCCACTTCGCTAAGATTTCCTTCACTTGGGCACTTTATAAGCCATGGTGTCCCTTCTTCTCTCAAGGCGTCTTTGGAGAGTGAGTAAAGTCCATAGACTTTTATATTTTTGTAAGTGTCCAATGCTTCGTTTGGCTGGTGTATACGGTTGAAGAGATGCTGAAGTCTCCAGGTAAAGAAGATTTCATCAAGTCTTACCGTGAGGATGAGAAGCTGTTGATGGTCCATGGGGGTGGTAATAAGGCCGGCCATTATCTAGAGGTGGCCGTTTATGCAAAGAGTGGTCGAAAAGGTATCATTTGACTTCCCAAGGGTCGTGGAGGGTGGGGATGGCGACAGTTTGTGGGAGAGCTGTGTCAATTATTGGTCCCTTTTGAAGCCAAATCTTGGTGGTCGGGTTCTGTAGAGATTTCACCACAGGGGAAGCAAATGGGAGTAAGTGCGAAGGCTTCTTCGTCTGGGCGCTCCTTTGCGGAAGTGGTGCGTGCAACAGCCAGTTCTGTCGCGGTCTCTGGTGAGTTGAAGACGCTGCCTTTGGGTCATCTTGATTTGTTTCCAGTGGCAGATTGTTTTGAGCGGACGAATGGAGGTGAGAATCTGAGATTGGCAATGGATTGCTTTGAGTTGGAGAAGAATTTGAAGAGGGCGGAGGCCGACTCAAAGGGGATTGTTGGGTCAATGAAGAAGGCGAAAAAGAAGACGGGCACTCTCGTCAATCGCTCGCAGAAGAAGATTCTAGGGTATGCGTGGAGAAAGATGTGCGATCGGATAAAGGTCAAAGTAGGTCAGGTGGTTGGTTTTGGGCTGGACCAATACCCTCTGACGGTTTTAGGGGGTACGTTTGGGCCGGTTCTTGTCTAAGCCCAAATTGGTTTGTAAGACGATGGGCTCTGGTTTTGTTGAGGGTGACATGGGTACGAATGTTGGTCTGGGTTCGAGACTTGTTGCGGATCCTAGGCTCTCTTCAGATCCCGAGTTCGCACCGTCACCTAAAGTTGTTGCTTCTTCGTTGTCAAAGGTCATGGCATTGTTTTCATCAGCAACCAGGGATCTGGAAGTTCGCCAGAGTGGGTCTTCTCAGAAGAAGTCTGCTTTCGCCGGTAGGTGTGATTCTACTCCGATGGTCGCAAAAGAAACCTTCATGGTCTCGGCGGTGGAGGACGCAGCTCAATCTTCTAAAGTGTTTGAGAACCCTGCTGCTCCAAGGTTTGTCTTTCCTCCCTTGCTGACATCCTCTCCTGATCCTTTTTTGCTGTTGCTCGGTTCTCTGCTACAAGATGTCTTCAGCGTCACTGGAAGGTTCCCTCAGGTCTAAGGGGCCATCTCCGGCATCAGTTAGCAATGGTGTTGCGTCTATTGAGCTCCAAATTCAGCCCACCTCCATCAGGCAAAACTAGCTTTTATTCGGTGACTTATACTCAGGGGCGATAGAGTTGGGAGAAAGGATATGCCTCATTCCAGCATCGTCGGTATCTAAGCCTTTCCAGAGTTACTATAGGAAGGCTAGAGAAGGCAGAGCAGTGCATTTAAATGAGTTTAATTGCGAAAGATTTCACCTCTATGAAGAATCGGTTCTCCATTCCCAAACTTAGACAACCAACCTAGCAGATGTTTGGAGTAATATGTGCAAGGTTATTTTTTGGTAGTGCCACAATTTAGTCCTCAATATCTTCTCATCAAAGAAAGCTCTCTCTTCTTCCAAACCATCAAGAACTTGTAATTCATCCAAAAGAAGCTTTTTTGTCTCTCTAGATTGCTAAAGACCTCCACATTTGAGAGTCATGAATCAGTTTTCAATGCCTTAAGTTTGTGACCCAAAACGAAACTCAGAGAACCTTAAAAGCGATAAGAAGTCCAACACTATTTCACCCTATCCACAAAACTCTCTAAACACACACATTCTCAAGCTTGAAATACCATCTACCATCGTGAAAGCCTCTGCAAACAAGAAGAATATGAAAATGAAAAGTGTTATTTCCTAGAAATTTATCTAGTTGAGCTATACAAAAGAAATCAAATGTTGAGTAAGAGTTCGTGCAAAAGTAACCAAAAACCACCATTGAGAAGCAATGAGCATGCTCTCAAATCTCAAGCGATGGTGTTGACCGTCTGAGGTTGGGTATGGAGAATCGCTCCTTAACAATGGCAAAAGTTGTTATGGAGCGACAAGACATGGGGCGGCGTTTCTCAGTTGAGGCAAAAAATTTCTTCTTTACGGTGCGAGAAGATAGGGCAGAAGTTCGTTTGGAGGAAAGGAGGAAAGCCTTTGTTGGGTGTGTCTTCTTGGGTGTTCAAGGCTCGACTTGGCTAGTGGATAAGGTGGAAGAGGTGCTGAAATCTCCAGGTATAGAAGACTTCGCCAAGTCTTTTCGTGAAGATGAGAGGATGATTTCAGTCCACGAGGGAGGAAATAAGGCGGGCCGTTTTCTGAAGGTATCGGCTTTTGTAGAGGGCGAGCGGAAAGGTAGTATATGGATTCCCGAGGGTCGTGGTGGATGGGGATGCCGTAGGTTTGCAGGTGAGCTACGACATTTGCTGGTTATCCTTCAAGCAAAAATGTGGCCTTTAGTTTCTGAGGTTCTGTTATCGGAGGGGAAACATAAGGGGGGTTCCAGTCGTTCCTATGCAGAAGCGCTTTGCTCGGTGGACAGAGTGGATGAGAAGGTGGGGTTGATCGGCCGCAAATTGGTTTGCTCTGGGCTGCCAATGGCTTCTTACGTTTCAGCGAAGAAGACATCGAAGACCAAGGGCAATTCCGTCTCTTACAGGGTGAAATTATTTTGAGGGTTTTCTAGTGTTTTATTGGATCGGGTCAGAGGTCCTCTGGGCCAGGTTGTGGGCAGGGGTCTTAAGCCCGATGGTTTCAGGTCTGAGCATATCAGCAAGAAGCCCATTATTCCCCTTAAACCGTTCTGGAAGTCATCAAGTCAGAGTGTTAAGCTTTGTTCCAGGTCTTCCCTTCGTCTCTTACCGAAACCTGAAGCTTCCCATCACTCGAGTTCCCTGTCGGAGACAACGCCGGAGTGGTCTTCTGGGCTGTTTATGGTTCGGCCTCCTCCTGGGGGTGTGGAGGGTGATGCGTTGGTAGCCTTAGAGGGTGCAGGTCCGGCGCCGTCGATTTCTTTTGGGTGTCCTATTTGGCCAGAGTCCTCGCCATCGTCAGTTTCGAGAACGGCTCCGTTCCTGTCTTCTTCTGAGTTGGGTTGAGCAGCTTGCAAGTGATTTCGGTGCCGTCAACCCGACTTCCAGCCTCTAAAGTTTTCGGGTTTCCCCTTTCGCCAGCACCGGAACCTCTTTTGTTGGCGGCTTAGGCTCCTGTCTTTAAGTTCACTCCGTTGAGGCTGCTTCAGGTTCCTCAACCCTGTTTTGCCCCTCCGTCTCTTGCTGGAGTGGCTGAGTTGGGTGAGAAGCTGCGTTCTCCCCCCTCCCCGTGGTGGTTTCTAAGCCTTTTCAGTGTTACTACAGGAGGGCGAAGGAACTAAGGGAAGCGCATTCTGTGAAGTGGAATGATGTGCTTTTTTTTTATTCCCTAGCAGCCGCGAAGATGACTATTGGCTGTACTGTTAAGAAGATTACGGTTGCATAGCCTCCAGCGAAGAAGGTTGCAGAGCCTACCGCGAAAAAGAAGACAAAACCTCCAAAGCAAGGCCTTTCTAGGAAGGGGTTTCTCAACCTCCCCCCGATAATTTCAGTCCCTCCCGCTTCGCCTCGAGAGGTCAACACTGTCAGGGTGGCAGGACCTTCCTCCCCTCTGAGTGGTTGCATAAATGGTTTCTCCCAATCCTGAAATTGGCCTGTCGGTTTTGATCATAACGGGGAGATTGTGGTTTGGGAGGAGGAAGATGATTATTGGGATGGATTGCCCTTGGATTGGGCATTGGATGGAGATTTTAGGGAGGAGACCATGGCTATTCGGGATGCCATGGAAGTAGAATACCAGCGGGATAAGATGATTGCGCGCCAAAAGTCTAAAGGTAAAAGAGAGCTACTGAATCTACATAGCTCCATCAACTATGGCGACACGATAGATCCCTCTAGGCGTAGAAAAGGCAAGGCACACATGACGTAGGCTAGTGTACCTTGGCGGGTGGTGGGTTGCCTTGTTCTTACTTTGGTCCTTTTGTAGTTTGTTTTTGGGTGTTTTTTGGGCTTATGGGGCTTAGTTTTGTGGGTTTTCTTGGCTTTTTACGACTTAGCTTTGGTTGTTCTTGTGTATACTTCATGTGTACTTAGGGGCGCCTTACGCTTTTTTTAATAAAGTTTTATTACTTATCAAAAAACAGAATATGGAAATGATCCGAGCAAAGTTTAGGCAGCCTCTTCTAAGACAATTCAAGAACCTGGGATTCCCAATCAAGAGAGACGAGAAATCTATCAATTCTAGACCAATTGGGCGGATCCCAAACATTCGACCATGTAAACCTAAATTGGGAATATCCATGAGACCCCAATCAAAAATTAAAATCTGATAACTCCACTATAGCTTGACAAAAGCAAGCTTCACCCGATCTCTCACTAGGAAAATGAGTGACGTTGAAATCTCCCCCAATGCACCACAGCAAATTCCACCAACTACGGAAACCAGCCAATTCATCTTATAAACATCTTCTATCAAAATCAGAATTAGGACCGTACACACCTGCAAAGACCCAAGTAAACTCATCTTTGACAATTCTAAAAGAAAAGGCAACAATAAACTCCCTCATTCTTTGGTTTTTTCCACCACCCTCCTAGTGCACATAAGCAAGATCCTACCAAAAGCCCCTCTTGAATCTAAACAACATCAATCCACATGTTGACAACCCCACAAATTATGCACAATGTTATAAGACATCCTCAAGTTTAGTTTTTTTTTTTTTTTTGTAAGTAATAAAGATTTTTATTAAAAGCGTAAGGCGCCCCTAAGTATACCGGCAGTATACAAAGAAAGCACCTAGCTAGAAAGAAAACAAACAAGCCCAAAAGAACACCCAAGAAGCAGCCCACAAAATAAACATAACTAAACCCACAAGGAAATTACCCAAAACCCGAGAACAAAACACCTCAAGACCCACAAAGGCTCCCTCTAGCCTTTGGACATTTGGCGAGCCATCATCTCATCGATGATAGCCAAGAACTTCTCGCGGCGACCCGCATCCTTCGACCGCTCAATGGGCAACCTGTCCCAAAACTCAAGAACCATCTCCCGAGCACGATGGCTCAAAGCGGAAGGGGCTGTCGCAGTATTGGCAGATTTCTTACCAGGAGGAGCTGCAGAGAGGTTCTTGGCAGACTTCTTCTCTTCTACTTTTACTTTCTGCCTTGATTGATCAGGTGCCACACCAGTAGCACCTGATCTGGTTGGCAGAGGGACAAAACCCGAAGAATCTACTGCAGCCACCGAAAGGAGCAACTCTGGTGCCGACGAGGGGGGAGAACAGAATGACTTGGAGGCAGGTTCCAGGTTTGGAGCCACTGGAGCCACCTGCAAACTGCTTGACTCTCCCCTGGAAGAAGACAAAATAGGAACCGCCCCAGAAACTATCGGTGACATGGACTCTGGCCGAGGAGGACACCCTAGAAAGACCGATGACGCCTGACCTGCACCCCCTGTGTGTTTCGACATGAAAGAGCAATGGGTATGGGTTTTGGCAAAAATCGACCCAGCCTAACCCCTCTGCGCTTAGAGCCCATACCGGACCCAGCAGACCGGCCCAATAACTTCCCAACAGCCCAGCCCAAAACCCTGTTAAAACTGACGTACAACTTGATCCACGCCCGCAGATTTGAATTCAAATGAGCTGGTTTTGTGCCTCGAGCAAAGTGAGTAACATGTGTCTCCTTCTTACCCAGCGGTCAGTGAAGCAATCCCAAGTCCATTGGAACAAACGAAGAGTCTCGAGAACAAGGGAGGAGCATTGACATCTCCGTCGACCGATGAGGTTGTTTCTCCAACTCAAAACAATTCACCGCCACACGCCCGTCGTCGACCTCCCTACACCACAACTCTGTGAATAGATCCAACCCACAAAGATCAACGTGCAAAACCCGTAACCCAGAATCAAACCCATACTTGACGTGAGAAACCACAACCCCCCAAACCACAGCCGCATAGGATGGAGGAGAACCGCCCATTCGACTGGAAGACCCACCCAAACAGTCCGAAGAAGACGCCTCAAAGCCCAGTGTTCGGTCTTTAAGGCCCAAGAAGGAGTTCAACTTCCGCATCTCATCCGCAACACAAGCCCAGCCTCCACCTTTGCGGCTTTTAGGGAGCCAAATAGTCCATTTCCAACCACTCTCAGTGAAAACAACCACCTCAATGTAGCGGTCTGACTTGTTTTCACCCCCTCGAACCATCAAGGCTTTGCTGTCCTCCCGGAAGTACTTTACGAGACCCTGTTAAGGATACAACCCTAGCCCCCGAACCCTCTACAGAAACCCTAGCCGCTACTACAGCTCACAAACAAACCCTAGAGCCGTTAGGAAGATTTCCTAAATTAGACAACCAATTATCTCCTCCATATCTCTCATTAACTCCACCTTAGCCAACGGCTATATTGCCTATGAGGACATGATATTTATTCCTTATTTAAACCCTTGTAATTATAGAATAGAATTACTACTGTATAATATGCCATATATACATGGCAGCCTGTAACTCTATATATACTGCATCAATATCAATAAACATTCATTCAGCGCCTAAAGCTTTTACCCTAATTTTATATTTAGTTTACAGACCCCTCCCAGAAGCCTTCAGAGCCTCTTTGATGGTAGCTAGCAGCCATTCAGAAGCTTGAACGCCCAAAAAAATGACCCCGCAGAACCCCTTTCTCCTCTCCTCCAAATGGAGATCCGACCCTTCTAACTTCACCGAGAAAGAAAAGTATTTGGCTTCCACAAAGAAGCTCCGTTCCATCCTTAGCAAGCTTAGAGAGCTAGGAGAGCAAAAACCCGAGAGACATACCCACGGAACGAACCCTCTCAGAGATAACACCTTCCTTCCACTCTCTAAGTAAATTTTTAACTCTTAGGCGCTTATCCCTCATTCAACCCTCTCACATTCCAAGATAGTAGTTTAGGGTTTAAAAGGAATTGGCAAAAAAAAAAAAAAAAAAAAACCTTGCCCTTAACTCTGCCTTAAGCTAGAACTACCACTTTTAGAATCATTACTTAAGTACAAGACAATCTTTTTTAATTCTTTGTTCTCACTATTAACCAGTTTAGAACTGGAGGCCGAATCCATTTGGAAGCAACTCGCTTCAATGGATATAAGCAAGGCCATGACCTAGTCCACTTCCCCTTCTCAAAAACTCTAGTTTGTTTCTCAAACTTCGAAGGGCCCCACTGACGTCCTTATCACCCTTCGAACCACTCCCATGATTTGCAACGCATTTTGCACTAGCATAAAACCTAAGATTCGTTGTATCCCCAAGCACTCCACGACCATTGGCTTTTTGGACTCGCAACACTATAGCATCGGGCTTGTCGTAGCCCTCCCCGAGTAACATGGTGCTTGTCATACATTGCCCAATCCAACCAACACCTCGAGATATGACCTTTTACCAACATCATTTGTCGACGCACGCACCACCAGCATTGTTGGATGCACATTTGAGTGAGACGAAGAGTACCCACCAAGGGTTAGCCCGAGATGAATTGCTTTTTGACTATCGCTGAAGGATATCTGGAAAATGTAAAGGATCTTCTTCTTTTTTGATAAGTAATAAAACTTTATTGAAGAAAGCGTAATGCGCCCTTAAGTACACAGGAACAACCAAAGCTAACTCGCAAAAACCTAACAAAACCCACAAAACCCTAGCCACATAAGCCCAAAAAACACCCAAAAACAAACTACAAAAGGACCCAACTAAGAACAAGGTAACCCACCACCTGCCAAGGCAATCTAACCTACATCATGTGTGCCTAGCATTTCCTACGCCTAGAGGGATCAATCGCGTCGCCATAATTGATGGAGCTATGCAGATTCAGTAGCTCCCTTTTACATTTAGACTTTTGGCGTGCAATCATCTTATCCCGCTGGTATTCTACTTCCATGGCATCTCGAATAGCCATAGCCTCCTCCCCAAAATCTCCATCCAATGCCCAATCCAAGGGCAATCCATCCCAATAATCATCTTCCTCCTCCCAAACCACAATCTCTCAGTTGTGATCAAAACCGACAGGCCAATTTCGGGATTGGGAGAAACCATTTATGCAACCACTCGGAGGAGAGGAAGGTCCTACCAACGCGACAATGTTGACCTCCCGAGGTGAAGCGGGAGGGATTGAAACTATCTGGGGGAAGTTGAGAAACCCCTTTCCTAAAAAGGCCCTGCTTTGGAGGTTCTGTCTTCTTTTTCGCAGGAGTCTCTGCAACCTTCTTCACTGGAGGCTCTACAACCGTATTAACAGTATAGCCAACAGTCATCTTCGCGGCTACCAGGGAATCAGAAAAAAGCACATCAATTCACTTCACAGAATGCCCTTCCCTTAGTTCCTACGCCCTCTTGTAAAAACACTAAAAGGGTTTAGAAACTACCAAGGGGAGGGGAGAACACAGCTTCTCACCCAACTCAGCCGCTTCAGCGAGAGATGAAGGAGCAAAATAGGGTTGAGGAATCTGAAGCGGCCTCAACGGAGGGAACTTAAAGACAAGAGCAGTAGAAGGAGCCAAAGCCGCCAACAAAAGAGGTTACGCTGCTGACGAAAGGGGAAACTCGAAAACTTTAGAGGTTGGAAGCCAGGTAGACGGCACCGGAATCACCTACAAGCTGCTCGACCCACCCCCAGAAGAAGACAGGAACAGAGCTGTTCCAGAAACTGACGACGGCGAGGGCTTCGGCCAAAGAGGACACCCAAAAGAAATTGACGGCGCCGGACCCGCGCCCTCTAAGGCTACCAACGCATCAACCTCCACACCCCCAGAAGGAGGCCGAACCAAAAACAGCCCAAAAGACCACTCCGGCGTTGTCTCTGGCAGGGAACTAGAGCGTCGGGAAGCTTCAGGTTTCGGTAAGAGAAGAAGGGAAGACCTGAAACAAAGCTTAACACTCTGACCCAATGACTTCTAGAACGGTTTAAGGGGAATAATGGGCTTCTTGCTGAAATGCTTAGACCTAAAACCATCGGGCTTAAGACCCCTGCCCACAACTCGGCCCAGAAGACCTCTGACCCGATCCAATAAAACACTAGAAAACCCTAGAAATAATTTCACCTAGTAAGAGACGGAACTGCCCTTGGTCTTCAATGTCTTCTTCGCTGAAACGTAAGAAGTCGCCGACAGCCTAGAGCAATCCAACTCGTGACCGATCAACCCCACCTTCTTCTCATCCACACTGTCCATCGAGCAAAGCGCTTCTGCATAGGAACGACTGGAGCCCCCCTTCTGTTTCCCCTCCAATAACGGCACCTCAGAAGGCCACATTTTTGCTTCAATGATAACCAGCAAATGTCGTAGCTCACCCGCAAACCTACGCCATCCCCATCAACCACAACCCTCAAGAATCCATATACTACCTTTCCGCTCACCCTCTGCAAAAGTCGATACCTTCAGAAAACATCCGGCCTTATTTCCTCCCCCGTGGACCGAAATCATCCTCTCATCTTCACGAAAAGACTTGGCGAAGTCTTCAATACCCGGAGATTTCAGCACCTCTTCCACCAAATCCACCAGCCAAGTCGAGCCTTGAACACCCAAGAAGACACACCCAACAAAGGCTTTCCTCCTTTCCTCCAAACAAACTTCTACCCTATCTTCTCGCACCGCAAAGAAGAAATTTTTCGCCTCAACCGAGAAACGCCGCCCCATGTCTCGTCGCTCCATAACAGCTTTCGCCACTGGTAAGGAACGATTCTCCATACCTAACCTCAGACGGTCAACACCACCGCCAAATAAATATCCATATAAAGATTTTTTTCCCCATGAATGTATGTAACTATGAAGAATGTTGCCCTAAGGATATGTAAAGGATCTTCCATAACTCGAGAACAAATGTTGACCATCCTCTACCACCTCTGCCTTCTGGTACAACCCCAAAGCCCCTCTGACAACTGCCTCCATATTCTGTGATAGCCAAATATCACCCGAACTTGTTCGGACACCGTTGGGCAATAAAGGCTTTCAAACCCACCTTGGAGGATCTCAAAAACTCCTTCAAGACCTCTGCTAGAAGCAAATCTTCCATGGTAGCCAACAACCAATTCACGCTAACTCTACCCACGGATACAAAATGCACGATGCCCCTACTCCTTTCGAAAACTCGTAAGACTAAAACCCCCTCTTCTAAGGCAATTTCAAATGACTTAGCTTCCACATATAGCCAATTCAAATAACCCATTGCAGAATACCAAAACGACAGGTAAGGAACGTCGGGGCGTGCTAAACAGAGAGAGGAAGAGGCATTTTTTGAGGACTTAGTAGTAATCAGCCAGCATCACCATCTAGGAAACATGAATATGAAATGGGAGTCCGATAATTATCACCACTATGCAGAGTATTGGTCACTCTTACACTTCCTATGTTTTTGACTTAGCAATCTCTTACACGTAACTACGGAGTTAGGCAACATTAACATCACCAAATTCGCAACTTATTAAACATTCCTAATTTACTATCAAAAAAAAGATATGTGACATAGGCACACACAAAAGATGCTTAGTAAAATAGTTAACAGTCAAAACACAATCTCACGACAGCTGCAAGCAATTACTCACAGTTCTAAGCAATCCAATTATGACTGGTAGGAGACGATCTCGAAAATTAGTGGTCTCTTCTTCATCCAACTTAACCTGCTGACATGTCAATTCAGTTATCAATTCATGGCTTCATCCAAAATTAGTCCTAGAAATCACAAAAATTATAAATAAATACATATAAAAATAATAATAAAAAAAACAACAAAAAAAAAATAGGATGTAGAAGCAACCGTAAGACAGAAGAACACAATGAACCAAAATTTCAAAACATGCGACTCTATGCATGTTAAAAACGAGGAAATGAAATGCATGCAATGATCAGGGCGCTCAACCAAACAAGTAAAAAATCATATTCTATTTCAGGCACCAAAAAAGCTCCAAATAGTGAAACCATTAGAGTTATGAACCACAGAAGAAGCATAATATGAGCCAGACTTAGGATCCAATTTAAGACGAATAACTCCAATCAGAAAGAAGGTTCTAGTTATGAAAATGGTTGGGAATATTAGAATATAATATACAATTATGAGGGCAATCTTTTTTTGATGACGAGAAACCCCTCCAAAGTAGAGTTACTTTATGTACCCACCCATGTCAGATAAACCTCAGACCCATGTAAAGAACCCTCTCCACACGGATTGGGTAATACTCTGGCTTCGCCGACGAGCTGGCCCCAATGAATTATTTGCATCCAAAGGGATTTGAACCTTAGACGTCATGGGACTAACACAAAGACCAAGGCCCTTACAGCAGAGGAATATTAGAATTTAATATTTCTTTGAGGGCCTTCAGTACTGGTTGTTATCCGAAAATATAAATTTTTTAGGCCCAACATATATAAGGCGGAAAAGAATATATAGGTGCATTAAATATCAAGTATATATGCTAAACACGATTTTGATGTTATGGTAAATCAAGTGATCATAAAAAAATTTGAAACATAAGCAACAGCTGACGATAATCCTAGCCTAATAAGTCACAAACAGAACTACCACTATGTAGATGATTGACAACTTCACAGTTACTTGTGGAACAAGATGGAACATTAGTAGCCAAGACAATTATACTTGCATATTAGGAACAGTAGTCAGCCTTTTATGTAAAAAACTATAAATGATTGTAGAACTTTGAATAGAATAACACTGTTCCAGCTAAGATGATTGTTTGTTTCATTGTCCAAACTTGAAAGCCTTCACAGCCTTGATATTATGGTCTAGCATTCCCGAATATATTACCAATTGAAAAGGACATCAAGACATGTTTCCTCTCATCAGTAAAACACAATCCAATGGAGAAAATTACAATGGCCCGTTTCAAATTCCCCCTCCCCTCCCCTTAGGAATTTTTTTTGAATGATTGGAAAATATAATTGATTTGGATATAAAGTTGAAATAATTTATATGGAAGAGTGAAAAAAAAAAAAAAAAAAAAAAAAAAATTGTATTGTAGTGAGTTTTTTATTTAAAAAGTAATAAAAAAGTGTTGATGTGATATAAAAAGTGAAAAAAGTTAAGAATGTTTTGAAGTTGATGTTTTTTTGAATAAGGGAAGAGGAGGGGGAGGGGAATTTCAAAAGGGGTCAATCTCTAGCATGGATGCAAGATTCACTAAGCATACTAAATAGAGGAACCAGAACATTCAATTTCAAAGGCAGAAAAAAATAAAATAAACCACTAAGCTTACATCATCATCTTTCCCATTTATTGGAACGGAAGCCCTTGCTTTCACTTGGGACAAAATCACTACATCTGAACCTCCAGCATCATGTATTGAAGCACGCATAAATTCTGCTGAAAGAATGCTACAAGAATAAATGTAATCAGTTACTGTTGACCTACACATTCAGACCTCTTTTTTACTTTTCATTTTAATGAAATAAGTAGTCTAGAAAAGAAGCAATATGTCGATCAGTAATACTAGGTTAAACAGAGATTTGGCAGAATTGAGTCATGGAAAACGGCCAAATTAACCACAGGTCTGATTAAAATCCAATATATAGAGAAATGTGTATTTCATGAAATTATGGCATGCAGAAGATGGTGAAAAGTATGAAAGACTGTATAAGAAACAACATTTAGTGTCTGAAAAAGAACCTCAAAAACAAACCCAAACAATCATACAACTGCCGCAAGAATACTAAATTTCCAAATTTTAATGCATTACCTCAGCCAAAAAACAGGTCAAAAGAAAACATGTCCAGGAGGCAAGGATACCCACTAGAAAAATAATGTATTCATGAGCTTACTTACATAACCGGATCCACTCCGTTGCACATACAAAGTAAAGAAAAATAAGCTAAAAGAAGAAAGAGCACCAAAAATAAAAAAGGCCCTAGCACACGGCACATAGAGGAATAATCGTGGTCTTGAAACTTAATTCTACGGGATAAAGAGTTAAACTGGCCATTGTCAATAAATTCTTCACTAATCAATATACAAATACAGAGCCAATTTGTGGGGGTGGAGGGGAAGAAAGGATAATTGTTCAAAAACAGTATGCAAAAATATGATATTCTTTTGAATAGTAAATATACATATACATTTTATTGAGCAATTAAAATAAGAGAACTTTTTTTTTTTGTGGGGGGAGAATAAGAGAAGTAACTTAAGTACATTGGATGTACACTTGAACATCTAAGGTTGTAATCGAGCCAAATATTAAAAGTTCAAAAATTGGTTTATTTAATTTAATTTCGAGTACGAAACGAGCTCAAGCCCTCAACAAAGATAGATTACATATTCAAGCAGAGTTCATTTATTTTTAACAAACTCAAGCAATCAGGTTGATTAACTTACTCATGAACAAATAAACCAAATACCATCACTGCAATTTTATAGCTTTTTATAAATCTATGCTAATTATTAGTTACTTACTTATTGTAGTTTATTAGATATTATGAACTTACAAAAAGTAAATTTACCAACCTTGTATCATTCGAGCCCATCGCCTAATTCGGTACAAATCTAAACCTACTCTCATGTGGAGAATGAGGAGCATTGGGGTATACTCCGTAGGCTCGGGTGCGGACGCGAGCTCGAGTACTCATTCGGCTCATCCCACTGCCGCTCCGATAGCTCTGTCGGAACTCCCTCGAGGCAATGCCGCTCATTCTAGTGGAGGTAAGAAGGAGAATCTAAGCGTCTTGAGGGGTATTTCAATAAAGAGTCTTGTTGGCGGTCTACTGTCAACATTGGTTTTTGAGTCCTAGCTGCCGCCAGCGCTTTAGGCACCCTCCTTCGAGCAGTCGCAGCCTATCCTCCGACACCAAAGCTCGATAGCTACTAGGGCAGTGCTAACAGTCTCCTGCTTTGGGCTCCTCGATTTTGGTTCCATTCAGGGGTGACAATTCATGCTCACATATAGGGTTCAGGTCATGTCGATGCATGGATATAAAACTATATAGGTCAACCCTAACCCGACCCATTTAATTAAATAGGTTAGCCCCCTCAACCCTAACCCGCTAATTTTATGTTGAGACTTGAGTTAGTGTCGAGTTCATATCAGTTTGCAAATCGAGTAAAAAATTGTCAACCCTAAATATCTTGTGTTGGGTTCAAGTCGTGTCAAGGCATGGGTATAAAAACTATGTAGGTCAACCCATTTAATTAAACAGGTCAAACCCCTCAACCCTAACCTGCTATGGTTCTTGTTGAGTTCGCGGATCGTGTCAAAAAATGTCAGCTCTAATTTCACTATTGTTGATTATAGTCCCAGGAGGATGCCTAGCCTTGTAAAGCATGTTGATTTTTGCACCGAGACTATTGTTGACATGGCTAGTGGGTAATAGCATTAGGGCTTTCGAAGCTAATGTGCATAAACCAGAGACAGCCTCCCACACTAAGGGTGGAAATTCTAGTTGAGACTGAGTTAAGATGATGATTTTTTCGATTCTTTATGAACCCTAAGTTATTATCTTGGAATGTGAGAGTGTTAAAGGAGGGGGACGAACGTTTAAGGGTTTGCAATTACTCAGAGAGTGGAAGGCGGATGTTGTTTGTTTTCAGAAAACTAGATTGGAATATGTCTTCTAGTCTTGGGCGTAGTTTGTGGGGTTACCAACATGTGGATTGGTATTGTTTAAATTCTAGAGGGACATCTAGTGGAATTCTACTTATGTGGGATAGGAAGGTGGTTGAAAAAGTCGAACAATGTGTGGGGATGTTTGTTGTAGCTTGTTCCTTCAGAAATGTTGATGATCATTTCAAATGGGCTTTTTTTTTATGAATTGGCTTTTGCGAGTGTTAATGGTCCTAATTCTGATTGCGATTTAAGGTTTTTATGGGACGAATAGACCAGCATGCTCATTTGGTGGGACTTGTCATGGTGCATTGGGGAAGATTTTAATGACACTCGTTTTCCTAATGAGAGATTGGGTGAAGCCTGTTTTTGCTATGGTGGAATTCTCATATTTTATTTTCAACCATGGTCTCATGGATATTCCTTGTGTAGGAGGCAACTTCACCTGGCCGAACAATCAGGATCCTCGCTCTTGGTCTAGAATAGACTGATCTCATCGTCCCACTTCTCTAGCTCGATGCTTGATGCTCCTTCGATGGTTGAGTCTGCGGATTGTGTCCAGCCTTTCTCTCCTTTGGAGTGGTCTCTGCGGTGGGGTTCAGGTCCATGGGGCAAGAGGATAAGACTATGACTTTCCTCTGTGCCCTTGATGAGGAGCATATTCGGGAGGATAAGCTTATGGGTTGAGAGCTTTAGGGGCTTAGGGGTTTGGATTGTTTTGTAGGATGTTGTTTGGAGTGGGTCGATGTTGAGGTGTTTATTTCTCATATACTTTGTGTGTACTAAGGGCGCCTTACACTGTTATTTATAAAATTTGCACTTATCAAAAAAAAAGACCCCCTGATTAGGGAAGTCCAATTTCCTAAGGTGTCCCACAAAAGGCTGCAAAGACTTTGCCCGGATCACTTCCCTATTCTTCTTGAATGTGGAGACTTTCATGGAGGTAAAAGGCATTTCAAGTTCGAAAATATGTGATTGAAATCATAGGGTCTCATGGAAAGGTCAAAACAGAGGAGACTTCTTACCACTTTCAAGGTTTTCCGAGTTTCATTTTGGCTCGCAAACTAAAGGCTTTGAAAGCGGATTGGAAAGTCTGGGATGAGGTGTTTGGCAATGCTTCTTTTGGATGAATTACGAGATCTTGATCATTTGGAAGAAGAAAGAGCTTTATGTGATGAGGAGAAAATGAGGAAGGCTTTACTGTTAGTGACTTGGGTCCACTCTTATGGAGGAAGAAATCGAGGGCATTGTGGCTTGGAAAGGGTGACAAATGCACTACATTTTTTCATCCAAGTGGCCAACTCGAATAGAAGAAATAACTCCATTGAGTATTTGACGGTTAATGGTACAATTTTTACTGATCATTCTAAGATTAGTGAGCACATTGTGCAATTCTATGATAGTTTGTATACCAAACAGTTTAGTTGGCGGCCTAATTGGATGGCCTTTCTTTTGATTTCATTGTAAGATTCAGGCTAATTGGTTGGAAAGGGCGTTTGAGGAAGGTGAGGCTTTTGAGGTGGTGAAAGCCTTGAACAGTGATAAGTCCCCGAGCCCGATAGTGATTTTACGGTGTTCTTCCAAGCTTGTTGGGATGTTTTAGAAGAAAGTATTATGAATGTTTTTTTGATTAGTAAAAGTTTAAACCGTTTTAATAGAAAATATTATGAATGTTTTCCATGATTTTCAGGCTAGAGGCAAGATTAAAAGAAGTCTAAATGCAACCTTCATTGCTCTCATTTCGAAAAATAAATAAATTAAAAAAAAAAAAAAAAAAAAAAAAAAAAAAAGAAGGTCTATTGATATTAAGGATTAAAACCTATTAGTCTGGTGGGTGCAGTTTATTAAATTATTGCCAAAGTACTTGCCAACAAGTTGAAAATGGTTTTGGAGAAGATTATTTCCAACTATTGTAATGCATTCATCAAGGGAAGGTAGATTCTAGATTCCGTTCTCATTGCTAATGAACGTCTTGGAAGTAGGATCAGATCTAGGGAGCCAGGGGTTCTTTGTAAATTAGATATTGAAAAGGCTTATGATCATGTTGATTGGAGGCTTTTTGTTGTCTATGATAAGAAGGTGCGGTTTTGGGGAGAAATTGTGTAATTGGATAGCTCACTATATTTCTTCTATGCGCATTTCTGTTTTTTTAAACGGCTCTCTGACGAGTTTTTTCAATAGTTATCGTGGCTTAAGGCAGGGTGACCCTTCGTCTCTTTTGTTGTTTGTCATCATTATGAAAGCTTTACGAGAAATAATCTCTACTATAGTAAATGGGGTTTCTTTATCAGGCTTTTCAATGGGGCCTATGAATTTTTTTTTTATAGGTAAGCAAAGAAATAGCAATAAAAAAGCGTCAGGTACCCCTAAACATACAAGGAGGACGCCCAAACAAAAGAAAAACAAAAAACAAAGAAAGAACACCAGAAAAACCCAAAAGACAAAAGAAACCCCCACTCTACCACATAAACCCAAAGCCCTCAAAGAAACGTGGGGTACTTTACACAACAGCAAGGACCCTCTTGCCTTTAACCCGGTTAAAACCAACACCCCTAGCATCAAAATTGATCGAGCATTCTACATTCTTAAGCTCTTTTTTCTCTTTTTACTTAGGAGCATAGACAAAGCGCTGCCCCTCATCAATTAAAGTCAAGAAATCTAGAAAACTCTTCTCAGTCCCCTCGTAAGAAACCCCCATCGTGTGATAACACGACCTAGCATCTTACACTACCATGGGGTATACAATAACCCCTTCGTTAGGATCATCCCCCTTCGAAGATTTGCCCACCTCGAACACTCAAGAAGACTGATGGTCCCTCCAAGACATACTAGGTAAAAATTGGGGTGAACACCTAGTCACCGAGGAGAACAGCCTAGGCGGAAACAAAACCCAATGAAAAGAGGGAGGGCCTATGAATGTTGATAGGCTTAACATTTCACATCTTCTGTTTGCATATGATACTTTGATATTCTGCAAGGCAAACCCAAATCGCCTCCATCACTTGCAATAATTGTTCTTATGTTTCAATGCAGTCTCAAGTTTGAAGATTAATTTGGCTAAATCAAAATTAGTCCTTATTGGCAATGCCAATAACGTAGAAGGTCTAGCTCATATTTTGGGATGCAAGGTTTCTTCCTTACCTATGATGTATCTAGGTCTTCAGCTAGGAGCTTCCTCTAAGGCTAAATCTTTTTAGGATGGCAACAATGAGAAGATTTGAGCATTATTTGGCTAGTTGGAAGCAATTGTGCCTGTCTAAGGGTGGAAGCATTACTTTAATTAAGAGTACCCTGTCTAATTTGCATACTTTTTTCTGCATGTTGGAGAGGGCAGCTTGGTGGATATCTTTGCATGTGCGGAGAGGGTAGTTTGGTTGTGTTCTGAGGATAGCAGTGTGGGAGATGATCCTACCTTGCTTTTTTTTTTTCTTTTTTTTTTTTTTGATAGGCAAGCAAAAAGTTTTTTTAATCCTACCTTGCTTAGAGTGATGCATATGAAGAGAAAGAAATTATCGAAATTTTGAAGATTGTGAGAGGATGGTGGTGAAGCTAATGGCCTTCTTCTTCAAAACCCTTTACCAATGGACAACTGCCTATGATTGTCATCATATTTCTGATTTTCTTGATTTTCTTGATCTTTTTTCTTTTCCTGGTGAAGTGTTTCTTTTGTCTTCATATGGTTGCACCCTTTTGCTTTTTAATAAATTTCTATCACTTATCAAAGAATATTTAACACAAAATAAACTATTTATACATATCTTATGACCATAATGTTTAGACAATTCAATATCAAGTATATATAAACACAACTTTTACTTTGAATGTGATATGCCCATGTGCGCGTGTCTATAACTTCCCTACGCATTAGAAAGATAAGTCCCTCTCATCTTTTTAAATATGTAAAATGTTCACGTTACAAAAGTTAAACCAAAATAAAAACTAAAGTTATAAGAGCTTATATGAGCAAAGTTTTCTAAGACCTGGACACGATCAAAAAAGAAGCCTAAAGTTCAAACACAATTCCTTTATTGAACAAATCAAACTTGGGTCGAGTTTGCACAGTTGATCTTGAGTTATCATGAACAACTCAGTTTGTTTGCAGCCCTAAGAGCATCCTAACATTACAATCAAGAATGTAGTGAATCAAAAAAAATCCAGTATAGTCAATGAACAATTGCGATCCATCCATTGCAAAAACACAAGACTTGGTGCAAGTACAATGCTTTAGCCAAGACCACCAAAAACACTTCCAAAAAAAAATATTAAGTAACACCCTTTTCCAATAAGATAACCACCACACACAAAAGGTGGCAGAGAGAGCACGAGTAAAGAAAATTTAGTTCATTAGTTGGATAAACTCCAACGTCATAGGGTAACTATTGTGTATATATTAATGTATGTTAGAAAAACAAAAACAACTAAAAGTATCTAACAAAGAAAGGAAAACACTTAAAGATGGATCTTGACAAGATTTGCTATACAATACAAAACGCTAGACATGTGAGAAACCTGTTCAAATATGTTGTGCTAGAACGAGAGACTTGAGATGGACAAGTGGCCAGCAAGAAAGAATAGGCATAGAAAGAGATATATGTAGTTACAATTCAAATAACCCCCGAAAAGATAAGATTATCAGAGTTGATCTAGCCTATCTACTTAAGTGCAGAATGCTAGAATGAGAAACTTGTTCAAATATGTTGTAATAGAATGGGAGGCTTGATATGGACAAGCGGCCAGCAAGAAGAAACAATAGAAAGAGATACATGAAGTTACATTTCACATAACCCCAGACCAGACCTTTAGAGTTGATCCAGCCTGTTTACTAAAGTGAGGCAAACACCAGTAAATCAATGATCAATAGAAGCCTATGCCACTTTCATGTCAACACGAGCTCACACTTTAAGGTCAGCTCAAGCAATGACCAATAGGAGCCTGTGCCACATTCAGGTCAGCCCAAAGTATAAAACCTTAGTCTAACTCCAACCAAAGCCTAATATCAGCATAAATTATTCTTCCTGAACTCAACCCAATTGTCAAAATGGTCATCAGTCACAATCCAGTTTGGCCCAAATTAACAGCATATAAATGCGAAACAGACCTGTAATTCCAAAATGCATGATCCACATTGCACACTCACAAGCATACAAAATTTAAATGAATACATACTATGAAAGGAACTACTGAAAAATAGTATCTTGATGGGGCCTAGATCTCAGGTTAACAAAAACAACATAGACAGCCCCTATTAGCTCCTGATGAATCATTAACCAATATCATGTCTTTCTTTCTACCAAAATCAAAATTCTTTACACCACCTTCCTTGTAAGCTCACATCACTCTGCCTCAAAGGTTCATCACCAACTATTTTTTTTTTATAAGTAATTGCAATTTTATTTAAAAAAACAGCGTAAGGCGCCCCTAGTATACACGAAGTATACAAGAAGCAACAACCTCACCACCGACCTGACGAGAAACAGCCCACAAAACAACCCAACCCTAAGCCCCTAAAGCTCACAATCCTCAATCATATCCCACCTCCTATGATCCTCATCAAGGGCAGAGAGGAAAGCCACAGTTTTATCTCCCTTATCCCCGAAAATCGAAGAACACACCAAAGACAACTTCAAAGGAGAGATAGCCTGGAGACCACACGCAGAATTGAGAGGGCGAGGATGAGGATGAGGAAGGAAGAATCCTCCCTTCCGGTGAGCCCATCACAAGGGAAACTTGAGGACCCCACTATTTAAACTAACCATTTTATCACTTACAAAAAATAAATAAATAAATAACCATTTTATCCATGAATGCGCATTTTTTTTTCATATTCATTGCCTTTTCTATTTGTTTCCATCCATCCTTCTGATCATCCTCCTTTTTCTGCAATATTAGACATGTTCAGTGATGAACAAGAGTGGTTCACTGAGGGTATGATGCTGATGCTATGAAAGGAAGAAGGGAAATAGGTGATGATGCTGAGCAAAAGCCAAAAGATAAACAAACTGTAGGGGAAGATGGCATAGTTGTGATTAAAGCAAGTAAGGGGTTTTAAGGTGAGGAGTCAAGGAGCATGGCAGCACATGCAACTGCGGGTGGTCCTTTAATCTTCAAGTGGCTGATAATGCAACTACGTTACCTAGTTAAGGACTACTGTGACATGAAAGTAGTGAACTGCAAAAAATAGAGAAAAAACATTCATAATATGGATGGCAGATATTTCAAACTTAATAGACTTATATATGGCATAATTGTCGAAGCAAACCAAAGATAAAGAAGGGGCCAAACATCAGGTGAAGAAAACAGTACTAAAAGGCGTGAGAAATGTTATATTAATTATGAGGAGTCCAGTTGTGGCAAAGGCAAAAGGAAGTAGTGTATTTGGGGGTCTTTTTTGTTTTTTTTGGTTTGTTGGGTTCTTTGCTTGTTTGGGCTGTTTTGTGGGTTTTGGGTTTCTTTTTAGTTTTTTTTCCCTGCTGTTTCTTTCTTTCTTGTCGTTGGTGTCCTTGTGTACACTTCCAGTGTACTTTAAGGGCATCTTACGCTTTTTATAAAATCCTCTTACTTATCAAAAAAAGAAATGAAGCTTCTGGCCTGAAAGGACAATCCTACCAGCTGGGTCATTCTGATACAATAGGTTTCAGATAATTGCTACAAGCAAAACTCTGGTTCAGGAAACCCCTTTATTTCCACGTTAGTGCCAGCTTGGCAGCTGTTGATTATGATTTCTATAGGATATGTAGGTCATTCTTGGTGCCATTGTCCTTGTAGCTCAATACTTCAGTGTTGATACATCAAAAACAGGGAGAGAGGTTTTTAACTACCCAGCAATATGTACCATAGGGCATGGCTCCCATTTCATATAGCCTTTTAATGAAATTATTCATACACTTTTTCATGATTTTCACTTATCAAAAAAAACTTTGTAGATTTCAATGCACTCCACAAGTTGGACCCACTGGACAAGAACCACGATCGAGGACACTATACCCGAGGTTGGCTGGCTCTTCGTGAGGCGTGGCTCGAGAAGCTTCTCCATCGAAGAAGATGAAGGGCTTCGAGACCCTTCGTTCGTGGAAAAAGCTGTTGGATCAAGTTAAGACAGAAGTGGACCAGGTTAATGGGTGCGTTGTAACACCCTAGTCCCATATTGGAAAGATGAGTAGCCCACATAGAGTGGGTGGTTTATAAAGATAATCATGAGTCGTAAGTCCCAAGTCCCATATTTCCTGGTTTTTAGGTGAAACTGAGCTTTATAAAAATTTTAAGAAATCTCCAAGTTGACTAGTCATTTTGGGGTGATAACGCAGATGTGGCTAATACTTTTCCCTAGATTGTTACATGCGTGGTCGTGGGATGAAGGGCTTTGGGCTAGGCCAGAAGCCAAATTCAGTGTGTAAGCGCAAGAGTGGTTTAAGTATGCAGGTTGGGTTCTCGCTTGCGGGCCAAAAGACCAATGCCAAGAGGGTCAACTTGGTGGGCTCAGTCACAGGCTTTGGGCTAGTCGTGGGCTTTGCTGACTTGGGGCCTAGGCCGTCAACGGGTTTTGAAGAGGATAATGGGTTTTCAACGGGTTCTGATCCTGGGTTTTGGCCGAATCCTCTCGGCTCTTCGAAGGTGTCGACGACGGCAATCAAGGTTGGCATCGACGACGGCAATCAAGGTTGGCGTCGACGACGGCAATCAAGGTTGGTGTCATCGACGGCAACCAAGGTTGGTGTCAACGACGGCAACCAAGGTTGGTGTCGGAGGCATCAGAGCCAGTCAAGGTTGGTGTCTTTGGATATGAGGGGTCTAATCCGATTAGTTTGAATATGCCAAATGTCACCTTTGGTCAAGTCCAATCATCTTTGAGGCCGTGTTCACCAGTAAGTATGGTTACTTTGCAATCATGGGCATTAATCACCCAAAAAATGGCCCACAATATTCTATAATCGCAAGTACAAGGCTAAGAGGGAGACAAAGTTGGCTATGGGTCTTCTTGCGAGAAAGGTGTTTTTAGCGTTTTGCCTGGGGTTTTGCCTTTAGTAGGCGGCTAGTGCACAGTTCCAAGTGGGTCTTTTAGGTTGTTCTCAGAGTTTGAGCCTTACGGCATGCCAATGGCCATTTCGGAGTGCCCAGATGACGCCAGTGTGTTCTCTCCTACACCGAAGGCCACACCAGTAGTGGTTCAGTGCTTGTAGTCTGGTAAGGTCGTAGCCCAAACCACGCCAGAGGATGCACACGTCCTGGTGAGTTCTAATATCCAGCATGAGGGGTCTTCTCTGTTGTGGGGCTTCCTCTGGAGGACTTTTCTAAAGCCAAGTTCATCCTCTATTGAGGTTCGTGGCTATTCGTCTGAGCCGACAGAGCTAGACGTGACATGTTCCCAAGTTTCACCTTGGGTCAATCTCCTCCAGCTGGAGAGAATGGTGCTTTGCGTTGGAATCCTTTTGCCGGTGGATGATTTTCCTAGTACCGTCTTGGAGGAGGGTGAATCTTCGAACAGGGTGTGATGGATGGGTCTGGGGATGGGGGCTACTCCGAGGTAGTGCTTAGTGCGATGGGTTCGCTCCCGCTCTAGGGATCTCTTTTGGGGGTAATGAAAAAAGGTTTCAAGATCTTTTGACTGTCATTAAAGAGGGGCAGCATAGGGAGGATGAGGGTTCTATCTCAAAATCGAAGGGGTGGAGGGAGTGAAAAAATTTGGAGCGCTTTATTAACTTTGATGCTAGAGGCAATGGCTCAAGCCGGGGTAAGCACAGGGCTAGTTTGAGGGCTTAGGTTTCTTTGTGGGGTTAGGGTTTATTTAGTGGGTGCCTTGTTGTTTTTCCTTTGTTGGGTTTCTCTCTTCTTCTTCTTCTTCTTCTTCTTCTTTTTTTTTGTTTTTTGTCTTTTCTGGTGTTCCTTGTGTAAATAGGGGCGCCTAATGCTTTTCATTGATATTTTCTTAATTTGGCTATCCCAAAACGAGGAAAAACCTATGAATGCCTAGCAACTCAAAGATGTCAAAATTATTGGCTTGGATAAAGGTATGCTAGCTGGAATGCTGCTATTACTCTTCCATCCCTCCCCCTCTAAGTTTTGAGTAGGCGTTGATAAATCGATGGAAGGGACAAATTGCCATGGTTGGCTTGATGGTTTGTACACGGATGAGGTGTTCCTTGTATACATAGGGGCGTCTTACGATTTTTAATGATATTTTCTTAATTACCTATCAAAAAAAAACGTAGAAGTCAATTTAATTCCGACTCGCTTTTAAGGCAAACAAACTATTTTACCTTCCCCTCTTTAATAATCAATCCAAGACAACTAAAAATAGACATTTTTGGCTATTTACTGGCCACCAAATTCTCTCCACATTCCTAATTCTAGTATTATTTACACCACATTCCATTTTTTTTTTTTTTTATAAGTAATTGCAATTCAATTCATTGAAAGCGCAGAGAGGCACAACCTTTATACACGAGAAGTATACAAGAGAATCCCTAAATGGGACAAGAAGAAAATAAATTTAAAAATTCTACATAAGTAAAACCATTCAGACAATGATAGGACACTATCCAAAGATATAACATATTGAGCAAACGCTCCATATAAATTGCATCCACTTGATATCCTACAATCTTCAAATTATAAAGTATCTCACCAAAGTTCTAGTCTATTTTTTAAGCTTCTCTTGTTTTTAAACAACATTATATAATCAGAGAAGGACATGCACCCTGAGCCATTGTTTACTCACATCCCCTAGGAGAAAAATGGGAAACGGGGAAAAAAAACCTTCCATGAAAGGAAAAAAAAAAAAAAAAAACTAGGACAAAATCAAATGAGTGACTAAGAGACTCCAAAGCAATACAAACTGTGGCACATGTTTCTTCAACATCCAGTGTTACTATTTTTACAAATATGTACCTGTTTGTAGACTCTATTGAAGCTGCTACATGATCTCGAAGATGACGAAAACAGTGTAAACCTGTAAGTTCATCCCCATCCTAAAAAACATAAAGAAGATCGATAAGAAAGATAAAAATGGTTGTCCAACTGATTCTTGTCTCCTTTCTACAAATGTGAAGCGCAAAGGTATTTACTTTCAAGGATAATGAGTAAGTGATACTTAAAAGCAATTGGGGGAAAAATAATAAATACATAAGAGACACTAAAAGTGATTACAATAACTGAGGGTCAATTTAAATACAGCCATCTAAACTGGAAATGCAACAAGAGGAAAAAGAGATGTAACCTATTCTATATGTTTATATCTCTCTTGTTTCTTTCAAGTAGCAACTATTCACTATTCATTAGAACTAGGTAAAGAACAAGGAAAAATGAAAAATAAACAAATTGTACTCATAGATATCATAGTCAAAAGTCCAATCGTCCCTAACACAAAAAGCAGCCACTCTCCAAATATTCCTACAACACAGCAGCTTTTGTTATATAAGTAATCAAAATATCATTAAGAAGAGCAACAGACGCAACTCAGATACACGGGAAGTATACAAGAGGAATACTTAATTGGAAAGAAAAAGACGGTCAAAAGAATCATGAAAATAAAGCAAATAAGTGTAAAGCAACTGCCCGAAGGAAAAGAGTATTGAAGGACTTTAAATTCACCACCGCCCTCTCGCGGTCTTCCAAACTCCTATAATTTCTTTCCCTCCAAATACACTAAAAAAGACAGGACAGCACCAACTTTCACACTACAGCTATTTTAATTTGCCGTAGTAGCAATTAAAAAATTGTAGATTTTTCTATCTCTATTTGAACCCTACAGTCTTCCACCCCTAACAAGTCTAGGGCAAACACACTTCCTAAACTCTAGCCCATTCACTTGAACATGCTATAGACAGCTCCATACAACTCTGCATTACTATCCTCAATTACAGCCACATCTTGAACCATAAAAGAAAGAATGACATTGGAAATAATGATCTTGTGAATGATTTGAATGTTTAAAATTTATTAAATAGCAAATACAGTCCTTGGCAGTTGGAAAATGCATGGACTATGTTTCTACAGTTTCCAAATAGTCTACTACTAAACAATTGTTTCTATCAGAACACTATAGGAAATGATCGAATCCTATTCAGAATCAATTTTCAGCCCTACAATCATTCCCTTCTACGACATTCGTTTTATTTTATATGTATATATATATAGGGGAATCAGTAAGAGGAGTGCCTATAATTATGACAAGTGGCTTCTTAAAAATTTGACAAGTGTCCGTCAAGTTAACGGTGAGTTTAAAGCACTTAGTTTCACACTTTCACTCTAACACCGCTTCCCCTCACACTAAATGTCAGTTATAGACTGAACCTCAAACCGCCAAACGTCAGTTTTTTTTCTTTGGGAAATATCAAACGTCAGTTTTAGATTTGCGTTAAAGCCTTTAAGGCAGCCTGTTTCACACTTTCACGGGCACTCAAACATGGACCACACGGTCGCTATTTAAGTGAAACCATCGGTTCCCTTCTCTCCAATATCTCTTGCTTTCTCAAATAAATATATGGAGAAGTAATGGTTTGCGGTTAGTTACATTACCGGAGAATGGTGCTCAAAGCAAAGAGAGCAAAGTTTTTGTCATTGTTGGAACATTTTCGTTTGTAATACTGCTATAGCATTTGCTTTTGTAGTTTGGCTTTTAAGTTTGCAAGGCAGTGTTCAAGCACCGAATAAATAGAATTGTAAATAATATGTTTGTTTGTATTCATCTTCTGTGCTGTTTTCTAATTCGATTTTTGCATTGATAATTTATATATTATTTTTAATTTCTATTCAAAAAGTAGTTCCTTTTATGCTATATATAAGGATGGTCTAAAGAAAAAAATTCTATTTGACCGGACTTCTTGCTTTTTTTTTTTTGATAAGTATTTGACCGGACTTCTTCTTATACCTATAAATTTCATTGGAACTAGAAAAAGTATATAAAAATGATAGTTATTTTCTATTATATTAGTTGTTATCATTTTACATTTTTTTTTTACTTTATTTCTATGATTTTGTTCTTTCGTTTACATTTTTTCGTCCCAATTTCCTAATTTATAATTTTTTTTTTGTTCAAATTGCTTCTTCTTTTTTTCCTTTTCTACATTTTACATTGAATTCAAGGAAACCATGGTGAGAGAGAGTTTGCATTAATTGTTGCTTTTGTATGAGGTATGAAGATTTTTTAGTTTACGTTGTTCATTGAATTGTTTTTTTTTCCTGTGTAATGCACATTGTTAACGTGCTTAACTGATAGACAACATTGACTTTCAAGGTTTCAAAAGAATCGGAAAAGTATACAGAAAAGATAACTCTATCTATAATATTAGTATATTATAGTTTTCATTTTTTGTCTATATTTTCTATGGTTCTTTTCTTCTGTTTCCGCTTTTTGTCCTTATGTTTTTGATGTAATTCATATATTATTTTTCATTCAAATTGCTTATTTTACCGTTTGTAAATTTTACACTAAATTCAGGAAAATTGTGGTGAGAGAAAGTTTCCTATGGTTGTTTTGGGTACGAGGTATGATAATTTTTTAATTTACATTGTTTATTGAGTAGTTTTTTTACTTTATGTAATGCAAATTGTTTACGTGCTTACTTGATAGACAACATCAGCTTTCAAGGTTTCATTAGAACCAGAGAAATATACAGAAAATACATTTCTTTTTTATTGTATTAGTATTTTTCATTTTTTTTGTTTGTCTTTATTTCCTATGGTTATGTTCTTCTATTTACGTTTTTAACCTTATTTTCTCTTTTAATTTATGTATTATTTTTAATTCAACTTGCTTATTTTTCATTTTTTTTGTAAAATTTACATTGAATTTAGGGAAATGATGGGGATAGTTAAAAATAAACTGCATATATTATATTTTATTATTGTTTAAAAAGTAAAAATACATAGAGTATGACCTTAATTGGGATGGGGGTATGGAAGAACATCAGAAAAGGTTGGGTTTCATTCTCTCAATTCACTAGATTTGCCGTGGGGCATCGGCTCGAAGATCAGCTTTTGGCATGATTTGTGGTGTGAGAGGTGGATATCTTTGTTTCTTTCTTCTAAGTGTTGCACTCAGTCAAAGTGAGTAGAGATAGTGAAGACAAGTTGTGGTATGTCTCCTCCAAAAAAGGAGTGTTCAAAGTCAACTTCTTTTACTCCTTAGCTAGCTCCGATGGTAGCCGCTTTTCCTAGAAAAGTGTTTGGCACACTCAAGCTCCCTCAATGGCTACCTTCTTTGTGTGGACCATGGCTCTTGGCAAGATTCTTAACCTGGACAACCTTAGGAAACAGCATGTTATCGTGATAAACAGATGCTATATGTGTAAGAAGACTGGAGAGTCCATGGATCATCTCCTTTTCCACTGCGATGTAGCTTCTGTTTTGTGGAGTTCCCTCTTTAGTCTTTACGAAATGCCTTGGGTTATGCCCAGACGACTTATCGACTTGCTTGCGTGTTGGTGGTCCTTTGGAAAGCCAATGAGCGCTACGGTTTGGAAAATGGCGCCTATTTGCCTCTTTTAGTGCTTATGGAAGGAAAGAAACAATAGGAGCTTTGAGGACTTGGAAAGTACCTTGGAAGAGATTCTTTCCTCGTTCTACTATTCCTTGTATTTTTGAACTACGACTTATGTCCACCCTTTGTCTCTTTCTTTTCCTGACTTTCTCGCTTGCTTTTCTCTTTCTAGCTAGGTGTTTTCATTGTATACTCCCAGTGTACTAAAGGACGCCTTACGCTTTTTTAATAAGATTGGTTTCTTACTTATCAAAAAAAATAATAATAATAATTTGAGGTTTTACACTTTCAGAGTCTTAAGTCCTCTCAAAGTTATTTAGTTCCCAAAATCCTAAAGGCTTTGCGACGTTCATAAACCCAACCTAATAGACCTAGAAGATTTATTTCTATTGAAGTCATATTCGTCTGAAATTCTTATTTGGCACCATGCCAAACCTTTGGAAGTTCATCATGAAATTAATTATATCATCCCTTCAAAATAATTTAGTACATTAGAATTGAAATAGACACATCTAAAATCATTTAATGATTTCTTAGTCTCATACCAAAGATTTGGGAAAGAAGATATGTTATACGCAAATAATTTATCATGGTCTAATTTGTTTAACAATTTAGAAAAAGGTTGGTTATTATTAAGTAAATTATTTTTGTTATTTTTTTGTAAATTAAAATCTGAAAATAAAAATTAAAAAAAAAATTAAAAAACAATCTATGCATTGCACGGGTTACATGCTCGTTTTAATATCATTAATAAAGTGTAAAAGGGCGCAACCCTAGTCCACAGAGAGTATACAAGAGAACCCCTAATAGGAAGAAAGAGAAGAACATAAATTCAAAATATACGAAAAAGTAGAAACAATCAAGCTATGATGTGCCGCTATCCAGATAAGTAACATGTTAAACATAAGCTTCCTCAATTCTATCACCGATGTCTCTACGTCTTCAATATCAGGAGAACCTAAAACCTCATGGACTCACTCACTTAAAACATTACAACATCCTCAGCAATGAGGATCATAAGAAAGCAACCAGCATGGGTTAAACTACATGCATGAGTTACAAATGGACCAACCTGTCCAATTCAATTAAGTAAAATGTCTAATTCTTGGATCTTCTGAAGTAGAAGCAAACCCTAGTTTGTTTTTTAATATTAGTTGGGACTCCCACCAGTTGGCATGAAAAAATAAAAGTACAAAACAGATCATAACTAGATGAAGGAAAAATTTTGATAAACCAAGGAATATCAAAAAGAAGAAAGAGAACTAAAACTTTAACCTCGAGAGTAGGCTTGAAAAGAAGTTATTTGAAAAGAACATTACATACGGAAAAAGAATAACAACAAATAAAAGGATTCCATGAATTTGAAAGCATACCAGCAAATGCTGCAAATCATCAGTGATGTCCAAAGCTCCGGCACAATCTGCAGATGCAACAAGCTGTACGATAGAAAAATGTATCACTTAATAGCATATTTACAAGCATCAACAGAGCTACTACCTATGATTCAAACAAAAAGATCTTTAACAGATTCCTCAAGTTGATAATCTTAAGCAAAAGGTAGAGGATGATCAAGCCATGACTGAGTAATTTCATAACCAGAGTGTTATAAAAGGATATTTGTAGAATAAATGAATTACTCATAGTCAAAACTCCATAGTAAGTACAGGAGGTGAAATTCTAAGGAAAGAGGATTATGAATGGAGATAAATATCTGTAGAACATGTGAACGAAACACAGAACTGGTTGACATATAGTATGAGAAGGGTGAGTACCAATTTAAGAGCGGAGAGAGCCTGGTTGACGTATAATATGAGCCTCAGTTTTTGCTGAAGAGCCAACAAGTTGGTCCTCGTGGCATTCAAGTCCTGAATCAGTCTGGCGGAGTCCACCAAATCCACATCCAAGAGCCTTATCGTCTCCTTCAACTCTCGAATGCGACTACACCCCTCCACGATCTTAACATTCAAGTCCTGCAGCTGCCCCTGGGCCTCGAAGAAGGAGTTGGAGCGCAGAGAGATCTCTTTCACCAGGTGCAGCTCCACCACGTCCAGGTACTGCGACAGCTTCTCCTGCAGCACCAGGTTCTCCGTCACGTTCGAGAACGGGCACGCCGCACGGAACGTGGCCCCGTCTTCCAGCGCGAAATCCTCCTTGAAGTAGAGCGCCGGCACTTCTCGCAGGCACGCCACCAGCGCTTCGCCTTGGCCGCCGATGTTCTCCAAATCCACATTCTCTTTGCTCGCGTGCTTCCGGATGTCCTCGAATCGGTGATAGGGCTCCGAAATAGAGGCCAAATAGCTCTGGAAATCGGATCGGGAAACTTCGCAGGAGGAGGTCAAAGATACGAACTCAGGAGGGGCGACAGTGGAGGAGGAGGAGGAGGAGGACCACCACCAATCGGATTTGGCCACGTGGGGGTTGTTGAGGATGGATGACAAGCTCTGGCTACTGGAGGAGTAGGATAGCATTTTACCAGGAAGCAAGGGAGATTCTTCGATTGGCGGGGACCTTCCCGATTGGGAAGGCTGCGAATCCATATTCAAGATCTTAGAAGCATTTAGAGTTTGAGCTTCAAACTTCAAAAGATAATTCGATAAACCCTAGCATGAGATAGAGAGATGGAGAGACAAGTTTCAAGAAATGCGATCTTGGACGTTACGCCATTGGATCTGCCCGAATAAGGAAAGATCGTGCGAGAATTTGGGGCCTTCTTGGTCTTGGGGATGTCAGAAATGGGAGAGCGAGGAGAGAAACGAAAATGGCGACTGATATGTAACCGGGCCGGACCTACTCTTCTGTTTGCACTCAGTTGGATTAAAATTTGATTATGGTATTAAGTTATTTTTTCCAGTTTGGATGGGTTAATTTTTCTCGTTTGGTTGTACAACAAACGGATTTTCTCTTAACTAGTTTTTTTTTTCTTTTCTTGGGAAGTAAAATAAAAAATAAAAAAATTAGAGTTGGGTACCGAACAAGAAGCACCAAACTACAAGAAAAAAAACATAAATTAAAAGGGAATGAATCAAATGAATGACGCGATCCTGTTAATTTTTGACACAAACACTAAGAAACGATACTGCCAATAAAGGCGATAAAAGATGGCATGGATAGGAGCGTGACCGTCACAAGACCCTTCAACCCTACCTAAACCCCAAGTACTAGAGAATCAGATAAGGACATGACCCTCGTAATACCTTTCAACCCTACCCAAACACCTGAAGGGGTACAACAACAGCAAGCACACTGAAATAAAAAGAAAGTCATAAATTTAAGAACAACAAAAAGCCGAGAAAAAACAAAAGCAACACAGCAAGACCAGCATGGGAGTGGTGGCCACGCTCCGGCACAAAGAGTCCAGAAGTGGGAAAACCACTTGAAGAGACTGGCAATTGTGGGTGAAGACAGTGGAGGAGAGACAACAAGAGGTGTCAAGCAAAGAGGGAGGATGTCCACGAGTCGATGCGTGTGGAACACGCACCACCTAGTGAGATTTACTTGCGAGAGCATATGGTGAACGCGTCAACGTGTGTTGGCCATACAAAGAAGGGACTGGCAGTGGATGGAAACGAAGAGGTCAAGGAGCAAGGCGGAATGGTGTGTGTAAGAGTGGGGCTTCTTGAAGTTGACAAATCTGTGTTTGAAAAACCCAAATTCAAAAACTTCAGAAAGAGGGCGGAGCCGAGGATGGGAGCGGCTAGAGGAGGTGGAATATGAACAGTTAGAGGTGGAGGAGCGGCTTGCAGAGCTGAAGAATAAAGATAAGTTGACAAAGGCAATGAATAAGGTCTCAAAAGAGGTGGATAGGATCTCCAATAAGGCAATTTGAGTCTTAGAAGAAGTAAGAATGGGAGGGGAAGGGGGAAGAGGACGAGTGACTCCTCGTAAGTAGCCATGGGTTTTTTGGTTTAATATTAGGAGAGAGAATTGAACGTTTTAGTGGGAATATGTATTTCTTTGTAGTGGAAGTTGAAAGTTTTTACTTTAAAAAAAAATAAATCACAAAAATGTTCATTTTTTTTTTTGTCTTTACTTTTTTATTAGTAAGGTGTGCATTCTCTATGCCTACGCTAAACCACAATTCAAAAAACTTACAAAAACTCTTTTCCTCTAACTTGAGCTTACTAAAAAACTCTTTTTTTTTTCTTTTTTTTTTTTTGTCTTTTGATCCCATTTAATGTCTCTAAATCTAAAGAAGTGCGCTGGTTTAGTTTGTCCATGTAACACCCAGAGAATTTAATGCCTTAATTAATTTCTAGAACTGAATGATAAGTATTATCATTGGACTTTTATAATTGTTTTTGAAATTAAGAAGTTTTCTAATCTAAATTTTAAGGTGTTTTGACTTTTAACCTTAAAACTTGAATCGGATGAAAACTGAGTCAAACAGATTGAGATTAAATCAAATAAAAGCCCACCGTGCTTATCTTGAGATCCTCTACCAAGTCATAGAATCTCAGAGAAATCAACTTTTAATAAAAATGTTTTTTTGGACAAATGAGTTACTATTCATCCGCCCAAACGACACATTTTGACTATCACTTTATTTCTAAATTTGGAGTTGACAAATTTATATATATATATATATATATATATATATATATATAGATGGACCCAATTTCGTAAATAAATGATTGTTATTTAAGTTCAGTGAAGTCATAATTCAATTCAAAGAATTCTTGATTTTTGCCCAAAAATTGATGTTTTAAATTATCCAATTGTCTACGAAAGATTAAATATGTCTAAAAACCATCCCTATGGCCGGCCACCTTAGCCTTGTGATGCTTGGAATCTAGCTCGTCAATAGTCATCAAATCATGGTGATAAATGGAGAAAAAAATGATCATGACGTTTTTTAACTTAAAGAAAGACTTGGTAAAGACATATCAACTAAGTAAAAGCCATATTTACCATCCTACCACCATGCATGGCTGGGCACCCTTGATGTTGCTTGGCTTAGGTTTTCTATAAATAAGACCTTATGGCATTTGGTTTTCATTTGTATTTTCTAGAACTCCTTACTTCCTTTTGGTTTTCTCTTGATTTTCTCCGCCTACACTACACGGCCAAGGTGTGCTTTTGGTGTTCATTTTCTTTCTTTCCCAAGCCTATCACATGGCCACCTAGAGAGAAATTTGAAGTTTGTCTTCCAAAGCTTTCTTGGTAAGTGTCTATGCATGGAATTGTCTTTAGAATATACTCAAAAAAGCAATTGAATAACTTCTACCGCATCAAGTCTAAAAACTCTAAAGATAAGGGTTTGAATGTGAGCTTTTGAGAAAATGTTTTGCGATACACTTGGCATTCTCTCTTTGCTATTTTGATTGTGTTCATTGTTCATAATAAGTTGTCAATGAACCAAAAAGCTTAAATTATTGATAAGATAAGACAAATGAGACAAATATTATTGCTTGTTATATATTGTCTTTACTTTATCATCTTTACTTTTATCTATCTTTACAATGTGTCCTCACTTTAAGATTCATGTTTAAACAATATGTCACACGGCTACGGCTTGCTTCGGTGTTTATGTAACGCCCTCGAGGGTTAACAAACCTGTAGTAAACTCAGAGCACCTCCCAGACTCATTTACCACGTAAACAAGCCCCAAGGAATCTAACTAACAAAACACAACGGAATAATTTTCAACTTAAAGTAAGATAGCATAACCAAACAAATCCATAAAACATCAAACATCCAGAGCAAAAAATGTCTCCCAAGTAATTAACTTAAGCCAAAGCAATGCAATCTCAAAATATCCTCAAAGCATCAAAACTAAAAGAAAACTCCAAACACAAATAGGGTCTCAAAAGAACATCAAACATCACGATTGAGTCTTAATAACAAAAATAAGGTAAATAATATCAATCATCTCACGAAGCATTTCCTCATCACTATCCCACATAATCTGCAACCACTCTGCATCTAGAACCTCAAAGATGATCCTAACCAAATCCTTCACAAGTACAAATCGTCTCCAGGGCATCACCACCTAGTTGCTGACTAACTGTGAAACACAAATGTTGTCCATGAGTGGAAAGAAAGATCAAGTGTAAGTCCACCACTTAATGAGGTAAAACCACATGAAAGGCAGTTATATAATTTGTGAACTCATAGTTTTGCAAAAAGGTTTGCCGCATTAAAATATAATATCGTGTTACGTAGATGATATCAGTAAGAGAATATGCGATGCATTATATATATACCAAGAAGAGGGAGAAACATCATTTTTCTTCTTCTGTAAATGAAGAAACCTTCTATTGTAGTAGAACCAACAAGAGAGTTTCTTCTTTCATTAACAGTCAACGGTCTTTCTATTCTATTAGAAAGATTTAGATCATCAAAAATTGTTTTAATAGATCCATCTAAATATTGTTGGATATAATCAAGATTAGTTGCATCATTTACTATTTTAGCAGGCTTGGATACGTTTTCTCAAAGCCATTCATTAGGGAGGTCAATTTCACTCTATCGCATCATTTTAGGAGTACGTGTGTTAGCATCTTGAGTAGAACTTTGGATTAACAAAGTAGAGTTACCAAAATTTTTAACAACTTGGGGAATTAGGTTGGTTTTTAATAATTTGTAATAAATGCGGTAAATGATAATAAGAGGTCTACTACCTTCTTCCATGTCATAACCCGTAGTTAAAACATTTAAAGTCAAGGCTTTAGTAATGTTAATATCATTCAGAGCAAGGGTTAAGTTCGAGAAAGTATCAAAATGGATTGGTCTATTAAACAGAAAAGATTGTATCATACCATGAATACTAGTCTAGAAATTAACAAATCTAGCATCACGGAGACAAAGCAAAATAGAAGCATTAATACCCAGCCTGGTTAGTGGTCTGACAACAACTTGGACAGATCCAAGATGCAAAAACTTAAAGCCATTAGTGGAGAGTTTAGGGATATTTGAATTTATCAAAATTAAAAGAATTATCATCTTCAACAAAGAAATGTTCTATATTAACAACATTGAGTGCCATTGGTTTTTATTATTGGCTAAATTATGTCGACGAAAAGGTTACCATATTGGGACACAAATTACTCAGAAGACTTTCAGAATAATCTTGCAAGAATATTATTCAAGAGAAGAAATAGCCGAATTAGAAGAAATATTGCAAGAATATTAATCAAGAAAGGAAATGGCTGAACAAGGAAAGTATCTAAGAATATTAATCAAGAAAGGAAGGTGCATTGATTTGGAAAATATTCTAAAGATCTTTTTTGTTCTGAAAATACGGATTTCCCTACTGCATGTCTGGACAGCCTCCAGCAGTGTCCGGACACAAGTTACAAAAAGTCTGTGTCCCCTACATGTCTGGACAACCCAGTGGACACAACTCACAGTAAGGTCCAGTCCCCTACATGTCCAGACAGCCCAACAGGCGCAAATTCCAGAAAGTCCCTTTCTACAAGATGTTCGGACCCAAAAGTGAAGAACTGCAAACATAGAATATTTTCCATGCAGATGTCCAGACACTAGGGTTGCCTATCCGGACACGCTTCAGAAAAATATTCACTTACTAATAGATGTCCGAACATGCGTTGACCTGTCTGGACACCACCGCTTAGAAATCTATTCCTAGTTTGTTTTAGGATTTTCATAGCCTATTTAAAGGGGCTTCTAGGTAGTGTTTCATGAAGAATTCATGTAGAGAATTCCAGTGTGCTAAGAGAAGGTTTATTAGGCAAAAATGTTCATATGTATATCTCTTAGAATTTTTGTTTGTATTTGTTATAACCGTTCAACCGTTGAGTCTAACTGGGAGGAGCTCCAGTTAAGGGATCAATAGAAGAACTCTCCAGATAGGTCTGAGAGAGAGGCAGATAAGTATGTGTTTGTTAGAATTCAAGAAAGTGACCACTGCAAAGAGTTGTGAGTACAAACTTCTTGTAATTAGCTTTTTCTTCTGATAATTGATTTCTTGGGTTTGGTTGCCCTTTGAGTGATTTTTCTCTTTGCTGCAAAGAGTTTCAACTTTATAACAAAATATTTGTGTTAATTCTTTTTACTGCTTTACATATTTGGTTAGCTGTTTGGTTGAGGTTACATAGGAATCTATATTTATTTTCAATTGGTATCATAGCAGGTTCACTCCATTTGGATCAATTGGTATCAGAGCAGGTTCAATTGATCCTAGACTCCTCTTATTATGTCTCTTCCTCTAAATTATGTTCCTTTCTTTGATGGATCCAATTATGGCTATTGGAATGCACGCATGAGATTTTTTCTAAAATTAATAGACGCTTGGCAAATTGTTGAAACTGGATGGACTTCACCAGAGACAACAATTGCTTATTGGACTATGGAAATTATTGGACTTCTAATTAACAAAGTAAGTGTGTGTGAACAATGTGCAACAAAATATTAAATGCGAAAATTAAAGGAGACAAATATTTTGTTGACGAAGTGGAAACTCAATTAAGAGAAAAACCACTCTGGGGCAGCCAAACCGAGAATATCCACTATTCAGAAGACAAAGCTAGTTACAAAGTAGTAGCACTCACATACCCCTGATGCAGTAGTCGTACCTTTCACTTTAACGTGTAGCCTAACACGAACGCCTCCCAACCAAGTCTCCTACCTGAAGGGGTCTTCAATGGAATCCTTTACCTTAGGGCCAACCCCTAAGATTGACTTCATAGCTGATCAAATCACACACTGGCAAAGCTAGAGAGCTAGCAGATCTTCAATATCTCCCTAAACACCCTCTCTAAGCTATAAGGAATTCAACACCGAATTCTGTGTTGAATGCATGCCTAGAGCCTCTTATTTATAGGCTTTAGAAGGCCTAAATTGAGTCAAAAATGGAGTTTGAGGCATGCGCGTCCGGACGGGCAACTTTTTCCTTGTTCGAAAAGTAATTTTGGAATTTTCGCAGGGCCGTCTGGATGCCAGATGTTTCCGTCCGGACGGGGGTCTTCCGGAGGCTTTTATTGGCCGTCTAGATAGTCAATTTACAGAAAATTTCATTAGCTTTCCAACGACGCCAATTTCGTCCCAATCTAATAATTGAGTAAAAAGTTATGATCAAAATACCGGAGAGCGTCCAGACGGCTTGACCGAGCATCTAGATGGTCAACTGCAACCACCTTTTCAAAATAGCACTAAAAGCTTCCATAACAAGGCCGTGTCCGTACGGTGTTACCCTATCGTCCGGACGGTTGCACTTTGACTGCATGTAATTACCATAATAAGGCTGTGGAGCGTCCGGACCCTGAAGGCTGATGTCCGAACGGTTGAACTGGTGCACGCAATTTCCATATATGAAGCTTGATTGTCCGGACCATGAAGGCTGACGTCCAGACGGTTGAACTTTGTATGCACGACTTGCCTTCTAGGATCACACATCGTCCGAACGGTTGCAGCCGTCTTCCCATAACTATGTCTTGAGGCAGAACCTCTAATGCTTGTCAAACACTGAATGGCGTCCGGATGGTATAACCACGTCGTCCGGACGGATGCACTAGAGCGCTGGATTCTTCTCGAACTCTGAAGGGCGTCCGGACGATTTTCCATTACCTCCGGACGGATGCAATCTTGAACTGTTCGAAGCTTCTATACACTGATGGGTGTCCGGACGGAAAGATCTCGTCGTCCGGATGGATGTTGCTGACTGATGAGCGTCCGGACGGAATACCACGTCGTCCAGACGGCTGACAGGGCACCGAAATAAACTTCCTTGAAAACTTCATAGAATCTTCTTGAAGAATGTAGCTGAAGAGTAGACTCTGGATTAAGCAGCATCCCTGTGAAAACAGTAACATTACATAGAAGTGATTTTGTCCAACAGAATGCAGCCAACACAAAAACTAACAAACTCCCCATTTGGCTATTCTGGGACAAAAATCACAAATACAATCCCGGTCAAATAAAAAATTACTCCCCTTTTTGTCACAAAGGGACAAAGGGTAAAACAGAGTAATGAGAAAAACCACACAACAATTACTCCCCCTAAGTGTCTCAGAAGGACAAGGGTAAACAGAGCAATAATATCCACAGACAAAAAAAGTTCTAAAATCCAAAACAATAGGGAAATAGAGAAGAGTCTGCAAGTGGCCCAAAAGAGAGGAACAAAAATCCTCCAAGTACCAAATCCTACTTCAGCTTCTAGCTCCGGAAGCCGGGAACCATATACTGAAAAACCTTCAATCTCTTGATTTTGCAAAGCCTGAAACTAATTATCCATAGATTGACATCCTTTAAGCAACTGGTCTACAAGATAAATGAGGAGATTCACCACTGAACCTTTAACTGATGCAGATCTGAGGGAATGCTACGGAAGGCTCTGCATGAGCTCGGGGAAAAAACTCATCTTAAATCCTGAGACCCTTGGAAATTTTGACCCCATGACCTCAAAAAAATTAATTTTCCAAAGGACGCATCTGTTAAACACTGTGCTAGGAGTCGCTGGATGTCATATTCCTGAACCAAAACCAACCAGAAATATCTCCAAAAATACCATTAGATCCTGTTAGTTCCAAAAATACTGTGGTATTTAAGACGGCTGTCAAATGGATGCCAAAGAAAAATATAAGCAATGCAACTATTCATAAGGCATTAATATATTAAGATCAGCCCAGCACACAGCCATAAAAGGATTTTCGTGCACAAAATCTCAAGAAAATATCCCAATCAACAAATATTCCAGTATTCTAAAAGCACAAGAACTTAAAAGAATAACAGAAGACACACTGAAGATCATGGAATGAGAAAAGATGTGCAAAGAATGCCAAAATCTCGGGAGAAATCCACGAGAAAAACACACAACATGCCATGATAAATCAATGAAAATGCAAAGATGTGTGTATGGCAGAGAAAGAGACGCAAGTCTTAAACCTGTAGAGATCCCGTTCGGACATGTCACTTAACCATCCGAACGGCTATTGCTAGAACAGCGTACGGCAAGACTGCGCTCGTCCGGATGTAAGAATAGATCCATCCGGACGCTTCACACTGAAAATCTGAAGCTGGAGAAAAATTTGCAGAAAAATATTTTTCCCTAAAGTTAGCTTCAGAACACGCATGTATAATCAACTAATAAAATAGTCAAATAGCATTGCAAAAATATGCAAAGATATAAATGAGAGTAAATTATTCAATAAGCACAAATTTCCCTGCAGATAGAAATTTTAAATAGATTACTCAACTCATGCAATGCGTGTGTGTGTGTGAAGACTTTTCCCATAAGGTATGACTTTAACTGATATGACAAAAAGCAACTAGATTTTCTAGACAAGAGAGAAAATCAATGAAAGATCAGTCAAAAGTCAAGTCTTATCTTACTAGGGTCTAACCACCCTCATCTGATATACTCCTCCTAAGATGCAGCAACTAAATGTTTTACTTGTACCATGAAGAACAAGGTAAAATTTTACTTGCACCATGAAGGGCAAGGCATATTGCAAATTCAGCACATAAGTAGTGAATATAAGCATATAGCACAGAATTCTTAAGAATAACTGCTTGATTCTTATGGTGCTGCAACCTAGAGAAAATGCCAGAGTTTTTAGGTTTTAAGTTCAACTAGCATTTGGTCAATTTGACCATCTTATCAGAAACCTATTCTCTTATCAAGAATTTCTAGAAGCAAAAAGTCAGAGAAGGAAAGATGTACCTTTAGGGAGTCTTAGATAGTGCACATTCTCATCGCATGAGGAAAGTAACTATCTATTATTAAGATGCAACATGAAAACTTAGCAGATATCATGCATAAACTCTCAATCATATATAAACATATTTAATCAATGCACAATGAACTGAGATATCAGGGAAAAACATATGCTTTATCTGAAAAGCTATCAAAAGAAAAGAAAAAAAATATTCCGCATCTTCTCCCCAATTTTGTTTTTTGTTTTTTGTTTTTTTTTTTGTTTTTTGTTGAAAACTAATAAACAGAAAATAACAAAGACATGCTTATAGAAAATGAAATGACATATAATCCCAGCATGTAAGGTAAAACCAAATCTGTCCTCAGGGAGAGGTTTAGAAATACCAATACAGAAAAGTAGCCGCCCGACGTGCTTTAACTGTCATCCCCAAAAAAATATTTGCAGAAGTTTCCTAAGATAACAAGAAAGAAATATGGGGGATAAAATAAACAGTTCCTCAAACAGAATGCAATGCATGAATAAGATATGACAAGATAGACAATGCAATGCAAACATACCTGAGATTTAGGAACCAAAATCGTAGGCATGGGAGATATCACCTACTAGGTGAGTCGACTCCCCTACAAGGGGTGAATGGTCTCATGCTTCTTGACCCATACCTGCTTAACCTGTGAAGATGGTTTGTGGGTCATGTCCATGTTGGCCATACTCCTGAGCATACCTTGTATTAGGCTCAGCAATCCTTCATAGCCATGGCTGCCATTGGGCTTCTATGGCTTTCTCTTGTAGCGCCTAGATTTGTTCTTCTTTGGTTTGCCACTCTGATTGGCAGGAACAAACTTTTGCTGATGTCATGGAGCCTGAAGAGCCATCAGAGGTGTAGCTCTTGTTGACAACTTCCTTTGAACCTTCAACTTCTGGAGCTGTGGACATTTGGGTCGGATGTGACCGGTGATGACAGGTGGGCAAGCTTCTTTTGTTTGAATGCTTCTTGACATTCTCTGCAGAATTATGGTTAACATTTTTACAAATAACATTGCCTTTACCTTTTATATGTCTCCTATGCGGAGGGACATTTTGCTGAGGAAGAATCTTCAACTTCACTTTTCCTCAGAGTATCCTGCTTAATCCAAGGCCTGTGGGATTTCAACAAATAACAATTTGACCTAATATGACCAATCTTCCCACAATTATGACAAGTAGGGACAAACTTACCATGAGCTTGTGTACCTGTATCTTTGAATTTTGGCTTCACATGATTATTTAAGCAAGAATTTTCTAAACAAGCTGTATCTACTATCACATGCATAATATCTAATTCAGAATCAGAAGCATGTGAAGTAGAAGTACTCATATCATCAACAATTAAAGCAGGCTTGTTAGAAATATCTGAATGAATACAAAACATGCTCTTCAAATTATCACTAGAGAATTTTTTTAAGAGATCCTCAGATTCTTTTAATTTATTCTCAAGTGTATCAATAATGCTAAATAGCATGGTATTCTCAGATCTCAAAGAGTCAATCAAAGCATGTGATTCAGATAGTTGTACAATCAAAGACTCTTTTTCTTGCTTCACATTTTTGAGCTCTTTTGGAGAAACAATTTTATCTATTTTAGCAAAAACTTTAGAGTGCTCAATATTATGATTTTCTTAAGATAAATGAGAGAAATCCATGATAAAATGTGTAATAAAAAAATAGAAGTCACAAGAGATGATGATCACACTCAGGAAATAAATCCTAAACAGAGTGTACCTGCTCTGATACCAATTGAAAATTATTGGACTTCTAATTAACAAAGCAAGTGTGTGTGAATAGTGTGCAACAAAGTATTAAATGCAAAAATTAAAGGAGACAAATATTTTGTTGACGAAGTGAAAACTCAATTAAGAGAAAAACTACTTCGGGGCAGCCAAACCCAGGATATCTACTATTCAGAAGACAAAGCTAGTTACAAAGTAGTAGCACTCACATACCCCTGATGCAGTGGTCGTACCTTTCACTCTAACGTGTAGCCTAACACGAACGCCTCCCAACCAGGTCTCCTACCTGAAGGGGTCTTCAATGAAATCCTTTACCTTAGGGCCAACCCCTAAGATAGACTTCACAGCTGATCAAATCACACACTGGCAAAGCTAGAGAGCTAGCAGTTCTTCAATATCTCCCTAAACACCCTCTCTAAGCTATAAGGAATTCACTACCGAATTTTGTGTTAAATGCATGCCTAGAGCCTCTTATTTATAGGCTTTAGAAGGCTTAAATTGAGTCTGAGGCATGCGCGTCCGGACAAGAGCCTTGGCTGTCCGGACGGGCAACTTTTTCCTTGTCCGAAAACTAATTCTGGAATTTTCGTAGGGCCGTCCGGACGCCAGATGTTTCCATCCAGATGGGGGCCGTCCGGACGCTTCTATTGGCCATCTGGATGGTCAATTTACAGAAAATTTTGTTAGCTTTCCAACGATGCCAATTTTGTCCCAATCCAATATTTGAGTAAAAAGTTATAATCAAAATACCGGAGGGCATCTGGACGGCTTGACTGAGCGTCCGGACGGTCAACTGCAACCGCCTTTTCAAAATAGCACTAAAAGCTTCCATAACAAGGCCGCGTTCGGACGGTGTTGCTCTATCGTCCGGAAGGTTACACTTTGGCAGCACATAATTACCATAATAAGGCTGTGGAGCGTCCGGACCCTGAAGGCTGATGTCCGGACGGTTGAACTGGTGCACGCAATTTCCATATATGAAGCTTGATCGTCCGGACCATGAAGGCTGACGTCCGGATGGTTGAACTTTGTATGCACGACTTGCCTTGTAGAGGACATCGTCCAGACGGGATTACACATCGTCCGGACGGTTGCAGCCGTCTTCCATAACTATGTTTTGAGGCAGAAACCTTAATGCTTGTCAAACACTGAATGGCGTCCGGACGGTATAACCACGTAGTCTGGACGGATGCACTTGAGCGCTGGATTCTTCTCGAACTCTGAAGAGCGTCCGGACGATTTGCCATTACATCCGAACAGATGCAATCTTGAACTGTTCGAAGCTTCTAGACACTGATGGGTGTCCGGACGGAAAGATCTCGTCGTCTGGACGGATGTTGCTGACTGATGAGCGTCAGGACGGAATACCACGTTGTCCGGACGGCTGACAAGGAACCGAAATAAACTTCCTTGAAAACTTCGTAGAATCTTCTTGGAGAACATAGCTGAAGAGTAGACTCTGGATAAAACAGCATCCCTATGAAAACAACAACATTACATAGAAGTGATTTTGTCCAACAGAATGCAGCCAAAACAAAAACTAACAGACTATTCCTCAAAGACATAATCGTGTTGTGAATGACAAAGCCATGAATGCTATATGCCAAGCACTTCACCATCAGAATTCTCAGTAATATCTCATTGTGAAACTGTTATGGAAACATGGAAGATCCTAGAAACCACATACGAAGATACTCATCTTGTAAAATCTGCAAAACTTCAAATGTTGGTTTCTCAATTTGAAGGAATTAAAATGTTAGAAGAAGAATCTTTTAATGAGTTTTATATCAAGATAAGTGATTTGCGAAATTCTATGATTAATCTTGGAAAGAAAATTTCTGATGCTAGACTCATTAAAAAGATTTTGAGATCTCTACCTGAAAGGTTTAGGATAAAGGTTACTACTATTGAGGAAAGCAAAGATCTTGATAATATGAATATTGAAGAACTTGTTGGTTCTCTTCAAACTTATGAATTTTTTTTGCCTCCTATTAGGAAAATTAAATCCATTGCTCTTAAGACTACTAAAGAAAAATCTGATAATTCTTCTGATGAGGATGGATTAACCATGTTTGCTTGAAATTTTAGGAAATTGATGAATTCTAGTAACAGAAAGTTTATGAACAAGAATGTTAAATTTTCTGAAAATTCTAAGGGAGATTCCAAAGGAACTGATCAAGAAAAATTTGAAACTGACAACAAAAATCCACGTTGTCCTAGGTGTTTTGAATGTTTAGGTTATGGTCATATTCGTACTGATTGTAGAAATCTGAAGCAGTCCAAAGGTAAAGCTTTTAATAATACTTTAAGTGATTTTGACTGTGATGAGACTCTAGGTAAGGACTGAAATTATTTAGTTTTTACTGCTTCATATGATAGTACACATGAATTTAATAGCTACTATTTTGAAAATAGTGGTTCAAAATATGAACAAAATGAGCTTCAGAAGGTTTATAAGCTTCAGGAGGTTGCTTCTCTATTTTGGTTGATTTTCAGGTGATATCAAACCTCTTAATGGAGGTAGGTTTAAATTTTTTACACTCCCATTTGTTGCTTGTGACATGTCCTAAACATGTCTTCTCACATGCTAGGAACAAGACTCAACTGTGTTATTTAGTCTTAAACCATGTCTTTTTATTTGTCTTGTTTGCTATCTTTATTTTTTTTTTTGTGATTTTTTTTTTTAGAAAAAAAAGGGGGGAGATGCAGTGTATTTTTTTCTTTTGACATTTTTTAAGATATCTCATGACTTTTTAACTGATATCTCTGTCTTTGTGCTTTGATGAAATATCCTTACATATACATGAGATAATACAGTTTGATATTTGCATTATTTTTTCTGCTGCACCTGAACCTTGATAGTTTATTCCGCTCATGCTATTGCTTTTGTGCGCTATCAAAGCTCCCTTAAGAAATTCTTTTCTCTGGTTTTACTCTGAATATCCTTTTGAGAAAATTTTTAGTGCATAGTCAAATTGACCAACTCGCTAGTTGAACCTAAAGCTCATAAATTCTGGCATCCTCTCTAGGTTACAGCACCAAGAAAGAAAGCAATAAATTTCCAGAAAATATGGAAAATAAAAAGTCCACTACTGAATATGCTCTTAAAAAGTTCTTGTACTTGTCCCTATAGAAAGAATCAGTGACCAAATCATTGCGGAAATAGACGGTCACTAACAGACTTAGTAAAAGAAAAAGTGTTGTTTCTTAAGGGGAGTGTATCGTATGAGGGTGACTAGACACTAGTAAGATAAGGTTTTGTTAGTCTTTTATATTGGCAACATTCTGGTTGACAAAAACACTTTATGTAATGGTTGCTTTTTAAACAAGATTTTCGGTTCTATTCAGAGTCTTCATGGAATATAGACAGTGTCTCATTTCATGCCATGTGTTGGTCACAATGTTCTAGAAGATGTCCATGAAGATTCTATGCAGTTTCCAAATAAGAACAGCCGGTTCTTGTCACTTGTTCGAACGGGCCTTTGAAGGCGTCTGGACGCCCCTCAGTGTAGAGAAGCTTTAGCGTTGCAGCCGTCCGGACGACCGAGCAACACCGTCCGGACGCTAGGTCAAGCTATTCCAAGTTCGACACAGAGTTGGATTTCAGTCGACACTATTTGGGAAGTTTTTGCTAGACGTTCGGATGACGTGGCAACACGTTTGACGCTACCTAGCGTTCCAAAATATTTCAGGTTTCCCTTACGGATGCGGAAAGGAGTGACAGTGAAGACCGTCCTGACGCTCGACCAAGTCATCTGGACGTGGTCCTGTTTTGGGAAGAATTGCACTATTATGGAAAGGCGGTGTAGAAGACCGTCCGGATGAGGGTAGTTACCATCCGGACGCTACTCGCAAGAGTATGATTTTGAGTAGAATTAGGTTTTCTGTAAGCCTATAAATAGGTGGCTCTAGGCTTGTAATTTGTAAAAATTCAGTATAGAATTCCTTAGTACTTAGAGAGGGTGTTTAGGGAGAATTAAAGATCCGCTAGCTCTCTAGCCATTGCCAGTGTGTGCTCAATTGTTCGTGTGATATCTATCTTAAGGGCTGGCCCTAAAGTAAAGGATTCCATTGAAGATCTCTTCAAGTAAGAGACTTGGTTAGGAAGCATTCACGATGGGTTTTGTGTCAGAGTCATAGGGACGATCGCTGCAACAGGGTATGTGAGTGTTAATTTCTACGTACTAGCTTTGTCTTCTGAATAGTAGATATCCTGGGTTTGGCTGCCCCGGAGTTGTTTTTCTCTTCATAGAGTTTCCACTTCTTCAACAAAATATTTGTCTCTTTTAAATTCCGCAATTTAAATATTTTGTTACACACTATCACACACTTAGTAAATTAGAAGTCATATTTTTTTTTTCAATTGGTATCAGAGCTTGGTACACTCTATTTAAGATTTATTTCTTGAGTGTGATCTTTTTGACTTCTATTTTTTTTAATGTTTCAATCTCTTTATTGCATTCCTACCTTTGATGGCATGAATTATTGGTATTGGAAAGTTCGTATGTGCTTCTTTTTAAAATCTATTGATGTTTGGCAAATTGTAGAAACTGGTTGGATTAAACCAGAGGCTACAATTGCCAAACTATCTGTTGCTCAAAATAGTGCATGACTTTCCAATCGTTAGTTTTTGTGTTGGCTGCATTCTGTTGGACAAAATCACTATTATGTAATGTTGCTGCTTTCACAGGGATGCTGCTTTATCCAGAGTCTACTCTTCAGCTATGTTCTTCGAGAAGATTCTGTGAAGTTTTCAAGGATTTATTTCGGTTCCCTGTCAGCCGTCCGGACGACGTGATATTCCGTCCGGACGCTCATCAGTCAGCAACATCCATCCGGACGACGAGATCTTTCCGTCCGGACGCCCATCAGTGTCTAGAAGCTTCGAACAGTTCAAGATTGCATTTGTCCAGACGTAATGGCAATCGTCTGGATGCTCTTCAGAGTTCGAGAAGATCCCAGTGTTCCAATGCATCCGTCCGGACGACGTGGTTATACCGTCCGGATGCCATTCAGGGTTTGACAAGCATTAGGGTTTCTATCTCAAGACACAGTTATGGGAAGACGGCTGCTACCGTCTGGACGATGTGTGATCCCGTCCGGACGATGTTCTCCATAAGGCAAGACGTGCATACAATGTTCAACCGTTCAAACGTCAACCTTCATGGTTCGAACGATCAAGCTTCATATATGGAAATTGCGTGCACCAGTTCAACCGTTCGGACGTCACCCTTCAGCGTTCGGACGCTCCAAAGCCTTATTATGGTAATTACGTGCAGCCAAAGTCCAACCGTTCGGACGCTAGGGCAACACCGTCCGGACGTGGCCTTGTTATGGGAGCTTTCAGTACTATTTTGGAAAGGTGGTTGCAGTTGACCGTCCGGACGCTCGGTCAAGCCGTCCGGACGCCCTCCGGTATTCTGATCGTAACTTTTTACTCAAATATCGGATTGGGACAAAATCAGGGTCGTTGGAAAACTGACAAAAAATGCTGTCAACTAATTGTCCGAACGGAAAGATTTGCCCGTCTGGACGGCCCTGCAGAAAATTCCAGAATTACTTTCCGGACAAGAAAAACTTGGCCCATCCGGACGGCCCTGGCTCCCGTCCGGACGCGCGTGTTTCAAACTCCATTTTGGACGCGTTTTTGGGTTTCCTAAGCCTATAAATAAGAGGCTTGAGGCATGCTTTCAACATAGAATTCGGTGGTGAATTCTCTACAGCTTAGAGACGTGATATTTCATCTAAAGCCTTGCCAAATGTGTGATTTGATCAGCTGTAAAATCTATCTTAGGGGTTGGCCCTAAGGTAAAGGATTCCATTGAAGACCCCTTCAGGTAGGAGACCTGGTTGGGAAGCGTTCGTGTTGGGTTACACGTCAGAGATCAAGGTACGACCACTGCATCGGTACATGTGAGTGTTACTATCTTGTATCTAGCTATGTCTTCTGAATAGTGGAATTCCTGGGTTTGGCTACCCCAGAGTGGTTTTTCTCTTAACTGAGTTTCCACTTTGTCAACAAAAATCTATATGTCATTTACTTTCCGCTGTGCTTTAATTTTTGTTGACACCTATGCACACACTTTAGTTTTAGAAGTCCATATTATTTTTCACCAATGATAAAGCCTTCCATGCTCTATGTCAAGCGCTTTCCCCATCTGAATTCACAAGAATTTCAAATTGTGAATCCAATAAAGATGAATGGCAAATCTTAAAAACAACAAATGAGGGCACCAAACTTGTTAAATTTGCCAAGCACCAGATGTTGATATCTAGATTTGAAGAAATTAAGATGTTAGAGAATGAGACATTCGATGAGTTATACACCAGGATCAACGACTTGAGAAACTCGATGGTGAGTCTTGGGAAGAGGGTCTTTAATATAAAACTCATCAAAAAGATTCTAAGGTTTTTGCCAGAGCGTTTCAGGATCAAAGTGACTTCCATTGAAGAAAGCAAGGACTTAGATTCTATGAAGATTGAAGAGTTGATGGGATCTCTTTAAAATTATGAGTATTCCCTACCCCTAGTCAAGAAAGCAAAGGGGACGGCCTTCAAAACGACTAAAAGCAGAGTATCCTCTGATGAAGACTCAGACAATGAAGAAGAAGATGACCTAGCCATGATTGCCAACAGGATCAATAAATTAATGGAGACTGATAAATTCATCGAAGGACTGAGGGAAACTCCAGTGAAGCTAAGCCAGAAGAAGAAGAGAAGGAGGATCCTAAAGGTCATAGATGTTGTGAGTGCTCCGACTTTGGGCACATGAGAACTGAATGTGCAAATCTTAAGCAGGCTAAGGGGAAGGCCTACATTGCAACTCTAGCGATAAATCTGAGAAAGAAGAAGAATCTCCTAAGAATTTTCTAGCCAGTGTGGCTCCACATAAAGACCAGGACGATCTTCACTACTTTGAGCATAGTGATGAAAAACTAAAAGAAGAATATTGTGTCTTGTACATGGAACTCATGAAGGTGAGAGAGTCCAATTAGAAGAAGGTGATGAAGATGAACACTATGAAGACAGAAAGAGACACATTACTTCAGAAGATCGCGGACTTGGAAGATAAACTGATGGATGCATAGTTACAGATGGAGAAGTTCTCAGACAACAAGCTAGCTCAGATGCTAACAGGTTAGAAGTGCTCATCTGACAAAACTGGTCTTGGGTATGTAGCTACTGATTCCTTCAACATTGCTTCTACTTCCAAAACTGTGTTTGTGAAGCCCTCAAGTTTAGAGCCTTAGAATGACAAAGGTGATGCTATTATGGTTTCGTGTCAGAATGATAATACTACACCTGCGAAATCAAAGTTGAAAATTATTGGACTTCTAATTTATTAAGTGTGTGCAATAGTGTGCAACAAAACATCACAATGCGGAAATTAAAGAGACAGATATTTTGTTGACAAAGTGGAAACTCAATTAAGAGAAAAACCACTTCGGGGCAGCCAAACCCAGGATATCCACTATTCAGAGACAAAGCTAGTTACAAAGCAGTAACACTCACATAGCCTTATGCAGTGGTCGTACCTTGAACTCTAATGTGTAACCCAACACGAACGCCTCCCAATCAAGTCTCCTACTTGAAGGGGTCTTCAATGGAATCCTTTTGTAACAATCCCGGTATTTCTTTAGGGAGATTAATGTAATTTTAGTAGCCATAGAGAATTAATTTTTTAAAAGAGAACAAAATGTTAATTTACATTAATTTTCTCAAAATATTGGTCAATAAATGATTAAATGACAAAGAAAATTTTAGAAGCTGCTTTTAAAGAATTTTAATACGGTCTCACAACTTGATATTTTTCTCAAATCTATAAAGAGACAATATTTGTTTTAAATAAAAATTTCGGACATTTATGAAATTTTACCCATTATTATTATTTTATTTTCAGTATATTAAAATACCACCTCATTGCATCTAAACCCTAATTGTCAAAACCCTAGCCTCATAAATATTCCCCTTAGCCGTCAGCCTCTTTTATTCCTTCAAAAATTTCACAACCGTCTCTCTCTCTCTCTCTCTCTCTCAAGAAATTCTTACAACCTTTGCCTCCCTAAAAAAAAAAAAAAAAAAAACACTACAGGTATGTTCGCATCTCACCATGTATTACTGTTCTTCTGCCTCTTTTCTTTTTTTCTTTGTTTACCGTATGTAGCTTTCACATCATGATTAGCCTTGATTACTTTCTTCTTTTCTTTTTGGACAGCATAGTCTCCACACTTGATTTGCTTCTTATTGTTTATTTTTCTTTTCTTTCCTCTTCTAAGCCATGTACGTATTAGCATGGCCTTACAGCTTTTTTTTTTTTTTTTTTTTTTTTTTTTTTTTTTTTTTTTTTTTCTTTTGATTGATACAGCCGAGTGGGATTTCCCTTCTTTTCTTTTCTCTGATTATCACACCATGTTCGGCCTATTTCTCGTTCTCTCTATTTTGTTTCTTCTTTTCTAATAGCAAGTCACAAGATAGTAGTTTTTGTCCTTTTCCTTTTTTTTTTTTCTTTTTCTTTTCTAAACCAAAGTACCGTCCTTTGTCCCTTGCTTATTATTATTATTATTATTATTATTATTATTTTCTCTCCTATTTTGTATCAACGTAGCAGGAATAGAAGTCCTTTGTCCTTTGATTTTTATATAATTGATAAGTTCTATTGTATATTTTATGGAGCTACTTTAAAGTATATTAATTTTCATATCTATTTTCTTGATTTTAATCTGAACTAATAATATTTCTAAGAACATTTTTTTTACGGTGAACAAATATCATGTTTTATGAATACAATATAAGAATTTTCATGAATCCCAAAACACACACACACACACACACACACACACACACACACACACACACACACACACACACACAAATATCGTTTAATAATTTTCTAATAATAATAAAACACCTATAATCATGATATAGGTAGAGATCGGAAAGTCAAGATGCGTTAGGTCCGATTCTATTTAGGATGTGTATTATAGCCTAAGGCTGACATAGTTAAGTTTTATAAATTCAGGTGTCTGATATTTTAGATCAGTCTTTGAGTAGCAGTATCAAGGTAAGAGATCCTCTACCCCTTCTAGAATTGTTTTATGTATTATAATTTTATCCATTTATTCTAGCATATTTGTGAATAATTATTCTCGTCATTTATTTAAAATTATATTGTTGCATAAAAGATTGGATTAAAATAGTTTTGAGATGAAAGTTGTTGGTAGAAATAATATTCTTGAAATCAACGGTTTTGAGAAAAGCTTTAGCTATAAAAGATTTTCGAATTATAGTAAATTGCTTTTTTGGTTCTCGAGATGAAAAGTCACTACTTTTTGAAAGTAATGAAAAGAGGAGTGTAAAAACCCTCCCACACGTTGCCTCAAGAATTACAAAGCATAGTGAAAAGAGTAAGAATAGTTATGAAAAGGTGAAAGATTTTTATAAATGAGGAACGTGTGTGGAGGAGACTATTATTTTGGCCCTAGAGATATTCATAGAGATTCTTAGACGCTTAAGCTCGGTACCGTTGCTTGGATGGAAGCGCAACCGCTGAAGAACTTGGAGAAGGCGGTAATTCATCCCTAGGTCATGCTAAGTGCACTTCAATTAATTAGCTGACGGGGTAGGCCTGTGACCACAGTTTACCTGTCTGGGTCACATAGACCGCACAACCCTAGTACACAGGGCGTAATAGTGCACATGGGCCCTAAATATGAAAAGTTTTATTTATCAACCAGTAATTCTAGGCCTTATGCAAAAATGCTAAACTTATATTTTGTATTATGGAAATTTTAGATTTCAAGTGTATTTTAATAATCGTTTTGAAGAATGAATTTAACTCGACCGTTTTATGGTTAAGGGTTACCTTACTGAGTATTTCTCGCTCACTCTTATTTTGTTTTGTTTTCAGGTTATGAGCAAAGTGACCTAGGTGGCCGGAATGGGATCTAGGCTAGCGTTAGGATATTGCATTTCATTTACCTTAATAAGTGCACTTGCACGATAAATTTAGTTTTCTTTGGATTTTCATTTATTGTATCAAACATAACTACTCTTTCCGAAATACCTGTTCCCGCATTTATTGAAGCTCTGAGTTTAAAAATTATTTTTCTAGTAATTTATTTAATTTAGCATATTAGCTAGGTTATCTGGCAGACCTTATGAATCTTTGCGGTTTTGGTGTAAGAAAATAGACGAACATAACCCTTAGCGGTTTGGGGGCATTACACCTTTACCCTAAGGCCAACCCTTAAGATAGACTTCAAATCTGCATAGCAACAGCACACAACGACAACGGCTTAATAGAGAGATCAACTCAGCACAATAACTCTAAAAATATAACTGTCTAAGCACTATGGAATTCAATACCGAATTCTTGCAGTTCTCAAGCCTAGGGACCTTTATTTATAGGCTGCAGGCTCAAATGAGCGTCTGGCTTGAAAAACCTAGGCGCCATCCGAACGGTAGTCATAAGACGTCCGGACGGACAACTGTGTGATCAGCTTTCCAAATTTCACAGAAATTCTTTCCTGAATTTAGCCGCGTCCGGGCGGTTTTGCCCTGTCGTTCGGACGGTCGCACCTTAGCTGCTCGCAATTTTCATATTAAGGCTTCGCGCGTCTAGACCATAGAACATGTCGTCCGGATGGTTGATCTGATGCACACAATTTCCATATATGTAGCTTGCGTGTCTGGACCATGAAGACTGGCATCTAGACGTCTTGATTTTGAATGCATAACTTGCCTTATGGATGAGTGTGTCCGGATGAGAATCCACATCTTCAGGACGGTTGCAGCTCTCTTCCCATATTTGTGTTTTGGAAAGAAATCCATAGCTGGCCGAACACTGCGTGGCGTCCGAACGTGCTGTTGAAATGTCCGGACGGATGCAAGCTGGAGCAGTTTGAAGCTTCTCCACACAGAGGAAGGTCCGAACAGATGATGCTTGGACAGTTGAGTGTCTAGGCGGTATATCACGTCGTTCGGACGGATGCAAGGGATCCAATTTCTTTGACTTGGAATCTGTGAAGAATCTTCTAGAAACATATCTCTGAAGAAGACTTCTGAAAACTGACTGAACCCCTAATTAAAAGCATCATTGTTTATGTTACTGATTGATGAGTGTCCAGGCATTTCACTAGGCCGTTCGGACGATAAACTCGGGATCTGACTTTTGCTAAACTGTAGACTTTACAGAGTCTTCTTGGAGTCCGTCAATTCCTTATTGATGCTTGTGACACTGATCTTGTCATAATAAGGCCATTTCCATATCAGAGAAATAAACTCTGAATATTTGAAGACTCTGAACTGATACGGCATCCTTATGAAATTAGTAATAGTACATGACAGTGATTTTGTCCAACATAATGCAACCAACACAAAAACTAACATAAGCTTTCTACAGAGAAAAGCCTACCTACATGTCATCATTGTGGGATGGTGGGACATATTAGACCGAATTGTGGTCAATTAAAATTTCCAAGAACTTGGAATAAGAAGAATGCTCCTAAGAAGGAAAAAGATGTTGAAGAACATTCCAAGACAAAATATGTTCCTCCACATAAGAGACAACCCACTCAAAAGTTTGTCCCTATTTGCCATCACTGTGGGTTGAGCGGTCACATTCAACCCAAGTGCCCACACGTACTTGTTCAGAGGTCTAAAGTGATGAAGGAGTTGCCAAAGAAAGATTCTATTAGCACCAGACCTCCTAGGAAGCATTAGGCTCAGAGGAAACTATCAAGGTATGCTCCACCCGTGCACAAAACTCCCATATGTCACCAATGTGGAGTTAATAGTCATGTTAGACCCAGGGGTCCTCAACCTCAGAAGGACCCACCTAGAAAGTCTGGACCTCATGCAAGATATCCTGCTCCAAGGCAACAGCTACAACAGCAGAGGTATGTTTTGAAAATAAAAACATGTTATATAGGAAGAAAAAACAATAATAGCCTTAGCATGTGGTAAGATCAAACCTGTCTTCAAAAGAGAAGGGATCAAAGTTACCAATACAGAAAAACAGCCGCCTGACATGCTTTTTCTGTCTTCCCCAATTATTACCTGAAAAGTTCTCTCAAAAGAAATAGGAGGCACATAACAGTGATTCCTAAATTACAAAGCAAACAAAGATATAACGAATAAAGGATCATGCAATGCAATCAAACATGATGCTCTAGGATTAGGATCAAATCCTAGGCATGTGTATTCTCACCAACTAGGTGAGTCCATTCCCCCTCAAGGTGTGAATGTCTGCCTCCTTTCTGACCCATGCATGCCTTCCTTTCGGTGGTTGTGGACAGGATTTCATCTAATGATCCATCCATTGTATCATATTCTGCATCCAAATAGGCAGCTCCTGATAGAATTGATCATTCTCCATCTTTTGCGGCTTCTTCATGAAGTGCCTTGATTTGTTAGCCTTGGGTTTGCCATTCTAATTGGTAGGAACAAATCTCTACTGAGGCCACTGATGCTGGGGAGCCTAGCGCTGTGGGGCCTGATGCCTTGGAGCTTGATGCCAGGCCAGAGATCTTGTGCCAAAATTTGCTTGTCTAGGCACCTCTTTCTTGACTTTTGATCTTTGAGCCTTGAGAAGGGAACACTGGGGTCAGACATGTCCGCTTAGGCCGGCAGTGATGGCATATAGGAGGTCGTCTAATGGTGGGGAGCTTCTGAGTGACTGGAATATCTCCATTGATTACGTCATTTCCTTTGTCCATGACTGTGAGTGGAGGCTCGGGGACTATAGGCTTCACAAAGACAGTCCTAGAAGTAGAGGGAATGTCAGAGGGAGGAGCTACACACCCTAGTCCAATCTTGTCTGTTAGGCTCTTCTGGATTGACAGCATATGAGTTAGCTTCTCATCAGTGACCCTCTCCAACTGAAGCTGTGTCTCCGTAGCTTCTCCTCTAGGTCTTGTATCTTGAGCAACAGTGAACTCTTCTCAGTCTGTAAGCTATTGAGTTCATGAATGTGCTGCTTGCGAGCCTCCCATAGCTTCTCAAATTCTACATAGAGGGTTTTATATGCCTCCTTGAGTTCTTTCCTGTCTTCATCACTGTGCTCTGAGTAGTAAGAATCCTCATCTTCTTCATGTGGAGCCACAAAGGCTAGAAATTTCTCTTGCTCAAGAGATTCTTCTTCTTCGAACTCATCACTGAGAGTCGCATTATATGCCTTCCCTTTTCCCTGCTTGAGATTCCCACAGTCAACCCGTGTATGCCCAAACCCTGAGCATTTAAAACATCTTGGGCCTCTCGGGTATTTCTTCTCAGCTTCCTCAGGTTCATACTCTATGGGGGCCTTTTTCAGTCTTTCAGAAAGTTTCTTCTTGAACCGATCATTCCTCATCAATCTTCCAAAATTCTTGGCTAGCATTGCCACTGCTTCTTCTTCATTCTCAGAGTCGTCATCAGATGAGACTTTGACTTTCTTCTTGGAAGCCTTGAGGGAAATGGTCTTCACCTTTTTGACCAGGGGCAGGGATAGCTCATAAGTTTGAAGAGATCCCACCAACTCTTCAATCTTCATATCTTCTAAGTCTTTGCTTTCTTCAATGGTAGTCACCTTGATTCTGAAACGCTCAAGCAAAGATCTTAGAATTTTACAGATGAGTTTTACATCCGAGACGGTTTTCCCAAGACTCACCATTGAGTTTCTTAGGTCGCTCATTTTGGAGTAAAACTCTCCGAATGTCTCATCTTCCATCATCTTAATCTCTTCAAATCTAGAAATCAACATTTGAAGTTTGGCTAATTTAACAAGTTTTTTGCCTTCATATGTTGTTTCTAAGATTTGCCATGCTTCTTGAGTGGATTCACAGTTTGAGATTCTTGCGAATTCAGATGGTGAAAGCGCTTGACATAGATCATGGAGGGCTTTATCGTTGAAAAGTCGTGCGTTTTTCTCAGGGACTAGTTCAGGAGTTGCATTCATTGGCTTAGTCCAACTAGTTTCAACAATCTTCCAACAGTCAATGAATTTTAAAAAGAAACGCATACGAGCTTTCCAATAGCCATAGTTCATACCATCAAAGGTAGGAACAATATTAATATTTTGAGACATAGCAAAATGAAGTAGAAGTCAAAAGAATAACACTCAAGAAATAAATCTAAACAGAGTGTACCAAGCTCTGATACCAAATGAAAAATAGATGACTTCTATTTTAACAGTGTGTGTGTGCACAATGTGTTGACAAAATAAGATAATAGCAGAATTTCAATGACACAAGAATTTTGTTAACGAAGTGGAAACTCAATTAAGAGAAAAACCACTCTGGGGTAGCCAAATCTAGGATATCCACTATTCAGAAGACAAAGCTATTTACAAAGCAGTAGCACTCACATACCCTTATGTAGTCGTTGTACCTTGAACTGTGACGTGTAACCCAACACGAACGCCTCCCAACCAAGTCACCTACTTGAAGGGATCTTCAATGGAATCCTTTACTTTAGGGCCAACTCCTAAGATAGACTTCACACGAACACAGCAATGACACTTGGCAACGGCTAGAGAGTAAACAGATTAGCACAATAACTTCTAAAATATTCTCTTTAAGCACTATGAAATTCACTACCGAATTCTTACAAATTACATGCCTAGGGGCCTCTATTTATAGGCTAGAGAAAACCTAAATCGCGTCTAATACGATTTTCCTAGTCAGCATCCGGATGGTAGCTGAAGGCATCCAGATGGACAACTGTGCAACCAGCTTTCCAAATTCGCTTGAAATTCTTTCTTGAATAGGGCCACGCTTGGACGGTGTTGCCTAAGAGTTCAGACGGTTGCACTTCTGCTGCATGAAGTTTCCATATTAAGGCCTGAGCGTCTGGACCATGGAGTCTGACGTCTGGACAGTTGAACATCTTCTGCATAGCTTGCCTTATCAAGGATAGTGTCCGGACGGAATAGCCACATCGTCCGGACGGTTTCAGCTGTCTTTCCTTATCTGTGTTTTGGAAAGAAATCATTTTATTTGTTGAACACTGAAAAGCATCCGGACGTGTTGCTGAGACATCCGAACGAATGCAACCGAGAACAGTTTGAAGCTTCTGGACATAGAGGGACATCTAGACGGAAAGTTCTTTTCGTCTGGACGGATGATGCTTTGACAGATGAACGTCCGGACGGAATTCCACATCGTCCAGACGGATGCAAAGGAACTGAACTACACTGTTTTGAATTTTGTACAATGTCTTCTTGAAGCTCATAACTGAAGTGTAGAATCTGAATAAAACAACATCCTTGTATAATAAGCATCATTACATAGAAGTGATTTTGTCTAACATAATGCAGCCAATCACAAACTAACACTCTCTAAGCTCTACGGAATTCAATACCGAATTCTTACAAATAACATGCCTAGAGGCCTCTATTTATAGGCTATAGAAGACCTAAATCGACATTGATTCAGTTTTCTCTAAGCTGCGTCCGGACAGTAGCTGGTAGTCGACTCGACTACATGGATTTTAAATTTATAAGTTTTACCATTTGCAATAGTACGAATCAATTGTACTGTAGTAAGGGTTATCGAACCACAAGGATTAGGGGGTTGTTTTGCATAATGGGATATTTAAAGGAACGTATTTAACTTAACTTAAAAATAAAAACAAAGTAAAGTTGTAGATTGAAGCTACAACAATCAAGTGATAAAATGAAAGCGGAAAATGAAACAAACTTAAAAGAAACTTAAGGTAATGATCGCATCAAATCCTCAACCAATGAAATGCTTAAAGTCTATATGGATCTTCCTAAAGTGCATGATATGAGCGCGTGATGGGCGTCAACCATTACGACGACCTCGACATGAAATCACTTTCGTTAAGACGTAATAATAAAGCACCTAGTTTCACATTAAACAACTCCACATAAAGATTAACCTAAAATTGAAAAATGTTTACACTACAAAAGGTGTGGGGTGATTAATGCTCCCTAGCTTACTACTCTACTATTCTATAAAACATCCTAATAAGCATACACAATACATGAAAACCCTAATGAGGCCAAAATGATAAGGTTTCTAGTTTCACACCGATCACATCACGTAAAAGTTACACTACAATTGAAAAACGTTTTAGGCTACCAAAGGTGTGAAATGATCAATGCTCACTAGCATACCATATAAGGTAACTCTAATAAGTGAACGTGCATCATGTCAAATAGAACCATTACACAAGACATCGTTCTTTTTCAAAAACGTTGATTTTATTCATGAATCTAAGAAAACTCATAGACAAGCAGAACTCTTTTTCATGAATAAATGGATTGGAATCTTGAAGACAACCTTTTAGCATGGGTTTTGCAATCTTCTAGTCTTACACAATCATCAAACATATCATGAAAATTTCAAGAACATCAAGAACACTACTTCATGGTTTTTGGAAAAGATTTGATCAAAACCCAAAGGAAGGGTTTACCTAGGCATGAAATAAACTAATCTAGACATTAATTCTATAGAAAACAGTAAAGGAACAAGAAGAAAATGAATAAAAAACAACTATATTAAAATTATAAAATTCGGATTACAAAAAGAAAATAAAAACCTAAGTTAGAACATGAAGAACAAAGAAGAAAAAGAAGAAGAAGTTGCTCTTTGGATTTTGGCCCAGAGAACGTGCATCAAAGGAATTACAAAACACTAAAATTAACTAAGGATGCCCTTGAAAAATCGGAAACCCCAAGTAATGCATGATTAAATCTAAACACTAATATCCTATATATAGAGATTTGATTTAACTCATCGAGGATCAATTCTAGCCGCACAAATAGAGGAGGTCGGCGTCCATTTTTGTCCATAGAAATCAACTTTTGATTTGGATCGCACAAAGATTTGGAAATATCTGGACCTTTTGGAAGATGTGAAGTCGATCGATCGAATATAATTTCGATCGATTGATTTTATGGTGTTCTGAGAATTGATCGATCGCATCTCGATCGATCGAAGTTGGTTCGATTGAAAGTGGATCGATCGAATTATTGGCTGTACAAATAATCGATCGATCATATTGCCTTAGATGATTTTTATCTTTTCAAAATCAACCTTGAACTCTGAAAATGACCAAATTGCCCTTGATATAAGACCTGAAAATAAGACATAACACAAAATTACAACAAAACGTTATATATACAACACAAGCTAGCTATAACAAATGCAAATTAAGGGGTCTTGAATCGAATAATTCAAGACTTATCAGTAGCTGAGGACGTCTGGATGGAGAACTGTACAACCGGCTTTCGAAATTCGCTGATTATTCTTTCCTGAATAGTGTTGTGTTTGGACGGTGTTGCCCTAGCGTACAGACGGTTGCACTTCTGCTGCACTCAATTTCCATATTAAGGCCTGAGCATCTGGCCAGTGGAGTTTGACGTCCGGACGGTTGAAGATCTTCTGAATGACTTGCCTTATCAAGGATAGCGTCCTGATAGTGTGGACCTGACGTCCGGATGGTTTGCAGTTGTCTTCCCATATTTGTGTTTTGGAAAGAAATCCTTGTACTTGTCGAACACTGAAAGGCATCCGGAAGTGTTGCCGAAATGTTTGGACGGATACAACTTGGAATAGTTTGAAGCTTTTTGACATAGATAGAAGGTCCGGACAAGAAGTTCTCGTCTTCCGGATGGATGATGCTTAACAGATGAGCACCCGGATGGAATATCACGTCGTCTAGATGGATGCAAGGGAACTGAACTAACTGTTTTGAAATTCGCACAGAGTCTTCTTGAAGTACATAATAGAATTGTAGACTCTGGATATAATCATCATCCTTGTTTAAATAAGCATCATTACATAGAAGTGATTTTGTCCAACAAAATGCAGCCAATCACAAACTAACAAACTCCCCCTTTGGCCATTCTGGGACAAAAATCACTTGACCGGTTAAAAAATACAATCCAGGTCCATGTAAAAAAATACTATCCCTTTTTGTCTCAAAAGGACAAAGGGTAAAATAGAGTATGAGAAAAACCATAATATAATTACTCCCCCTTAATGTCACAGCAGGACAAGGGTAAATAGAGTAAAAAAAATCCAAGAGTTATAAATTGTTTACAAATTATCCAAAACAAAATAATAAAATGTCTCAAATAAAGCAAAAACATCAAATAAAATCAATCATCCTCAGCCATGGGTGGATGATCCTCGTCATCACTGCTAGACGGATGATGGTGCTGGAGACACTACTGGATGTCCAGCTGGCACTGCTCCACACGGAGATTGATAGAATGAATCTCCTGCTGCATAGAACTCATACCCCCTTGTAGAGATTCCAAGGCAGCTAAAATCTGAGCATAACCTACATCATGCTGTGGAGGCAGAGGAGCAGTCTATGAAGATGATGCAATATCAGGCATCTCAACATGAACAGGAAGAGGCTGAGGGGCTACATTATGATCTTCACGCCTCAGCTGGGCATTGAACTTCATCAGGGTCTGTTTGCTTATAGGGTCCTGAGTTTTCACTTTGTCAACAAATATCTTGTCTTTTTTATTTTTCGCATTTAAGATATTTTATTGCACACGAACACACACTTGGTTTTTAGTTTGTGATTGGCTACATTCTGTTGGACAAAATTACTTCTATGCAATGATGCTTTTATACAGGGATGTTGTTTTATTTGGAGTCTACACTTCAGTTTTGTCCTTCAAAGAAGACTCTGTGCAGAATTCAATGCAGTTAGTACAGTTCGCAACCGTCTGGACGATGTGTTATGCCGTTCGGACACTCAATTGTCCAAGCATCATATGTTCGGACGACGATAACTTTCCGTCTGGACCTTCCTTTGTGTCGAGAAGCTTTGAGCTGCTCCAACTTGCATTCGTTCGTACGTCTCAGCAGCACGTCTGGACATCGTCCAGTGTTCATCAGCTATGGGATTTCTTTTCAAAGCATGGATATAGGAAGATAGCTGCATCCGTTTGGACGATGTGTGTTCCCGTCTGAACATGCTCATTCATAAGGCAAGTTGTGCATTCAAAATCCAAAGGTCCGGACGTTAGTCTTCATGGTTCAGATGCTCAAGCTTCATATATGAAAATTGCATGCATCAGATCAACCGTCCGAATGATAGATGTTATGGTCCGGACGCACCAAGCCTTGATATGGAAATTGCGTGCAGCTAAAATGCAATTGTCCGGACTCTAGGGCAACACCGTTCGGACGCGGTGCTCAATTCAGGAAAGAATTTTAGCGAATTTGGAAAGCCGATCTCATAATTGTTCGTCCAGACGCCTTATGTCTACCTTTCGGACGGCGCCTAGGTATTTCAAGTCTGACGCTCATTTGAACCTGTAGCTTGTAAATAGAGACCCCTAGGCTTGAGAATTGTAAGAATTCGATATTGAATTCCGTAGTGCTTAAAGAGTTAGATTTTAGAATTATTGTGCTGAGTTAGTCTCTCTCAAGTCGTTGCTGTTGTGTGCTAAACTGAAGTTTATCTTAGGGGTTGGCCCTAAGGTAAAGAATTCCATTTTGACCCCTTCAAGTAGGTGACTTGGTTGGGTGGCGTTCGTGTTGGGTTACGCGTTATAGTTCAAGGTACGACCACTACATAAGGGTATGTGAGTGCTACTGCTTTGTAACTAGCTTTGTCTTCTGAATAGTGGATATCCTGGGTTTGGCTGCTCGAGAGTGATTTTTCTAATAATTGAGTTTCCACGTCGTCAACAATATATCTGTCTCTTTAATTTCCACATTGGGATATTTTGTTGCACATTTTTGTACACACTTGCTAAAATTAGAACTCCCTTAATTTTCATTGGTAATTTAGAAGTCATTATTTATTTTCAATTAGTATCAGAGCTTGGTACAATCTATTTAAGATTTATATCTTGAATGTGATCTTTTTTACTTCTATTTTTTATATAATGTCTCAATCTCTTCACTGCATTCCTGCCTTTGATGGCATGAATTATGGGTATTGGAAAGCTCATATGTGCTTCTTTTTAAAATTTAGGGGTAATTACCTTTTCCCCCATGAACTACCAAAAAATGCGCGATGCCCCCATGAACTACCAACTCGACCAAAATAGAGCATTCAACTACCAAAGATAACCATTTTCCCCTCTTCCGTCAGTCACACGCCGTTTTACCCTCATTTTCTTCCTCTTTTCCCCCTATGAACTACCACCATCTTCCTCTTTTCCCCCCATGAACTACCATCATCTTCCAACATGCCCCCATATAAAACGGCACATGACCCGTTGACCGTTTGTTTTAACCCCTTTGACTGACGGAAGGGGGGAAAATGATTGTCTTTGGTAGTTGAATGCTCTATTTTGGTCGAGTTGGTAGTTCATGGGGGCATTGCGCATTTTTTGGTAGTTCATGGGGGAAAAAGGTAATTACCCCTAAAATTTATTGATGTTTGTCTAATTGTAGAAATTGGTTGGATTAAACCAGAGCCTACAACTGCCGAACTATTTGTTGCTCAAAATAGTGTATGACCTTCCAATGATACGAACTATCTGTGCCAAGCACTTTCCCCATCTGATTTCGCAAGAATTTCAAATTGTGAATCCGCTAAAAAAGCATGGCAGATCTTAGAAACAACATATGAGGGCACCAAACTTGTTAAATCTGCCAAGCTCCAGATGTTGATTTCTTTGTTAGTATTTTATATTGGCTACATTCTGGATGACAAAAACACTTTATGTAATGGTTGCTATTTAAACAGGATTATCGGTCTTATTCAAAATCTTCAAGTTTTATGGACAATGTTTATTTCAAGCCTTCATGTCTTGTCACAAGTTTCTAGAAGATGTTTACGAAGATTCCATGCAAATTTCCAAATCAGCTAGCCGGTTCCTGTGCAACCGTTTGGACTGGCCTTTGAAGGCGTCTGGATGCCCTATAGTGTCTAGAAGCTTCAGCGTCGAAGACGTCTGGACGTCAGTTCAACACCGTTCGGACGCTAGGTCAAGCTTTTCCAATTTCTACTCGAAGTTGGATTTCAGTCGACCCTTATTTTGAAAATTTCTGCAAGACGTCCGGACGACGTGGCAACTTGTCCAGACGCTATCCAGCATTTCAGAATATTTCAGGTTTCCTTTACAAGCGCAGAAAGGAGTTGCAGCGAAGACCGTTCGGACGTTAGTCCAAGCCGTCTGGACGTGGACCTGTTATGGGAAGAATTGCGCTATTCTAGAAAGGCAGTCACAGAAGACCGTCCGGACAAGGCTATCTTCTGTCCAGACGCTCTACAGCCAGAGTCCGAATTTGTCTAGAATTAGGTTTTCTGAAGCCTATATAAAGAGGGCTCTAGGCTTGTTATTTGTAAGAATTCAGTATAGAATTCCATAGTGATTAGAGAGGTTGTTTAGAAAGATTTGAAGATCTGCTAGCTCTCAAGCCGTTGCAGGTGTGTGCTCTTTGTTTGTGTGAAGTCTATCTTAGGGGTCGGCCCTAAGGTAAAGGAATCCATCAAAGACACCTTCAAGTAGGGGACATGGCTGGGAAGCGTTCACGATGGGCTTCGTGTTATAGTTAAAGATATGACTACTGCAATGAGTTTTGTGAGTACAAGTGCTTTGTAACTTGCTTTGTCTTTGGATAGTGGATTTCCTAGGTTTGGCTGCCTCGGAGTGGTTTTTCTCTTCACAGAGTTTCCACTTCGTCAACAAATATCTTGTCTCTTTTATTTTCTGAATTTAAGATATTTTGTTTCATACGAACACACACTTGGTAATTTAGAAGTCATTATTTGTTTTTTCAATTGGTATCAGAGCTTGGTCCACTCTGTTTAAGATTTATATCTTGAGTGTGATCTCTTGACTTCTATTTTTTTTCTTCTTCTATTTTTATTATGTCTCAAAATCTTAATTTAGTTCTGCTCTTTGATGGGACGAACTATGGCTATTGGAAAGCCTGCATGCGTTTCTTTTTAAAATCAATTGACTTCTAGAAAATTGTTGAAACTGGTTGGATTAAACCAGAGGAAACAGACGAAATTACAATTACTCAAACAATCACGCGGCTTTCCAATAATAAAGCCCTCCATGCACTATGTCAAGCACTTTCACCATTTGAATTCGTAAGAATTTCAAATTATGAAGATGCATGGTAAATTCTAGAAACAACATATGAAGGCACAAAACTGGTCAAATCTGCCAAGCTTCAAATGTTGATTTTTAAATTTGAAGAAATTAAGATGCTCGAAGAAGAGACCTTCAGAGAGTATTACACCAAGATTAGCGACCTAAGAAACTTGATGGTGAGTCTTGGGAAGTCAATCTCAGATGTAAAGCTCATTCGAAAGATACTAAGATATTTGCCTGAGCGTTTCAGGATTAAGGTGGCCACCATAAAAGAAAGCAAAGATCTGGAGGAGATGAAGATTGAAGAGCTGGTAGGATCTCTTCAGACATATGAATATTCCTTTCATTCGGTCAGAAAGGCAAAGACCATTGCCCTCAAGGCATCCAAGGCATTTAAGAAGAAAACCAGAGTCTCATTTGACAAAGACTCAGATATTGATGAAGATGCAGTGGCAATGTTAGCCAAGAACTTCGAGCGATTCATGAAGAATAATAAATTCAAGAAGAAGTTCTCTAACAGACTTAAGAAGGCTCCCCACACAGCTGAGCCAGAAGAAGCTGAGAAGAAGGATCCAAGGGGTCCCCAATGCTTTGAATGTTCAGGCTTCGGTCACATCAAGATTGAGTGTGCAAATTTGAAGAAACTAAAAGGGAAAGCCTTTAATGCTACTCTCAGTGATGAGTCGGAGAAGGAAGAAGAAACTCCTGAGGAAGAAAAGTTCTTGGCCTTCGTGGCCCCATATGAAGAAATTGAGGATTCTTAGTCTTACTGCTCTGGGAATAGTGAAGAAGAAGATATGCAGTCAGCCTATCAACTTCAATACGTTGAGTTCTTGAAGCTGAGGGAGAAGTACAAACAGTAGGTGTTAGAGCTAAACAGCCTAAGGACTGAGAAGACCACTATGCTAATAAATATAAATGATCTAGAAGAGAGGCTTCTGGAGACACAGTTGCAACTAGAGAGTCTCTAATGAGAAGTCAACTCACATGCTCTCCATTCAGAAGTGCCTAACTGACAAGACTAGGCTCGGGTATGTTCCACCTTCTACTTCTGACATTTCTTCTACTTCCCAGACTATTTTTGTGAAGCCAGTTTTTCCCGAGTCTCCACCCTTAAGTGTGTGGATAAGGGAAAAACTGTCATGGAAGGAGAAGATCCAGTCATGCCTCAGCCTCTGGCCAAGCTTCCTATTAGAAGAATACCTCCCACATGCCATCATTGTGGTGAGCTTGGGCACATCAAACTTAAGTGTCCACATCTGCAAGATCAGAGGAAGACAAATTCGCATGCTCTTAGAACTCTCATATGTCACCAATGTGGAGTTAGCAGTCATGTCCAGCCTAGGGGTCCTCTGCCTTAAAAGAAGCCACCCAGGCATCATGGACCTCCACCCAGAAATCCTGTTCCAAGGCATCAGCAGCAACAGAAGCCTACTCCAGCAAAGAAGACTTGGGTCTCTAAGAAGCCTTATGTGGAGAAATAGAAGACTGTAGAAAGGGAAATCTTCTATGAAGGAACACCTTTTGTTAGTTCTTTCATGCGAGATCTGGTCAGATATATGGAGTTGCAGCTAAAGAAGGGAGGACAGGACAAGGAAGAGGACACCCACTCCCCGAGGGGGAGCGGACCTACCTAGTAGGTGAGGTCACACTTGCCTAGAATTTTGGTTCCTAAATCCTAGAGCATGACAGGTATACTTGCATTGCATCTTTATATCATCTTATCTTATGAATGCTTTGCATGTTGATATGGAACCATTTTTTCTATCCCTATATTTTCTCTTGTTTGTCTTGAGATATTTCTGCAGGTTTTAAATATAGATGATAGAAAAAACACGTCGAGCAGCTGCTTTTCTATCTTGGTATCGTCAAACCTCTCTCCCTGAGGTCAGGTTTGCCCTTACCTTTCATGCTTGGACTAAATTTTTTTTTTCCTATGTAGCATGTTTTTGTTGTTTTTCTGCTTTTGTTTTCAACAAAAAAAAAAAGGACAGGGGAGAAAGTTGCAGATATTTATTCCTTTATTTAGCTTTTAAGATATCTTATGTGTTTTTAGCTGATGTCTTAGTTCTTGGTGCATTAATTATTTTTTCTTTTATATAACTGAGAATTCATGTTTGATATCTGCAAAGTTTCCTGTTGCATCTATTTAATAGATAGTTGCTTTTATCATGCGATGAAAATGTGCACTATCCAAGGCTCCCCTAAGGTACATTTTTTTTTTATCTCTGATTTTCTGCTTCTGAAAATTCTTTTGAGAGATTATTTATGTGCTAGGATTGTCAAATTGACTAATTCGCTTGTTGAACCTAGCCTTAAAAATTCTGGCTTCCTCTTTAAGTGGCAGCACCAATAAGAAACATGCAGTTATACTTCTGAGCTTAAAGTTACATGAATAAATTCATTGCTATTGTGCTGATACAGCTATATATCTTGTCCTTCATGATGCAAGTAAAATTCAAAATTGTGTTGCTTCTTAGGGGGGAGGTATCAGATGAGGGTGACTAGGCCCTAGTAAGATAAGGTGACTGTTTAAAAAAATCTTCTGTAGGGAAATTTTTGCTAGCTAATTACTTAACTCTCTATTATATTTTAGCATCAATGTTAAAATGCTTTTGAACTATGTTATCAGCTTTTTATACATACGTGTTCTGGAAAATTATCTTTGGGAAATATTTTTCTGCTCTTTTTCCTTTATTTTTCAGCTTTTTGTGTAAAGCGTCTAGACGGAGCTGTTGTTTCGTCTGGACGATCCTGCTTCTGGTCCAGACGTGTTTGTTAGTGCAATCACTTACATGGCACTACATCTAGACGACTTTAGTGAAACGTCCGAACGGTGAATCCCAGGGTTAAATCGTTTTCTCTCCAGCGCCGCACGACTCCCTCGTTTCTTCTCTTTGGTTTTTGTCGGTTTATGCGTTTTTCTTTGCTCTTTTCACGTGTCCTTCTCATGTGCTCTTGTCTTTTTGTGATTTCTCTCTACCCCAGGTATGTTTCTCTACCCTTTTACTAATTTCTTTTTAAGTATTTATCCTTAAAATAGTGATCTTTTTGGGATTATCATATTTTGAGTTTATGTGATTTAAAATGTGGATTATTGCTCATATTCTATGTTGTTGGGTTGAGATATTATTTTTATCTGAGGTGTGATGTCATGATTTGGTTAGTTATGTGTTTGCAATTTTTGGGGTAGTTCATTTTACAGCTGTCATAATGCCCTTTTTTTTTTTTTTACTAACAGGATTTAATGATTCCATGAATTTTTTGTTGGATATTTTTTTTCTTGTTTGTCTAGGAAAAATGTCTTCAAATAACTCTCCACCCCGAGTCAAGCAAAGAATTGAATAATCAGTTGCTAACAGGCATCTCCGCATGGAAAAGCGGCAAGTCTTATCGGAGCGGAATCTTTTCCTTGCCAATTTGAGGGATCCTGTTCTATTTCCTATTGGGCATGAAAAATTAAAATTGACTTCTAATATAAACAAGTGTGTGTGTGCACAAAGTGTTAACAAAACAATATCAATGCGGAATTTAAAACAACACAAGAATTTTGTTAACGAAGTGGAAACTCAATATGAGAAAAACCACTCCGGGGCAGCAAACCTAGGATATCCACTATTCAGAAAACAAGACTAGTTACAAAGTAGTAGCACTCACATACCCCTAATGCAGTGGTCGTACTTTGCACTATAACGTGTCACCTAACACGAACGCCTCCCAACTAGGTTTCCTACCTGAAGGAGTCTTCAATGGAATCCTTTACCTTAGGGCCAACCCCTAAGATAGACTTCAGATCAGCGTAGCAACATCACCCACAACAACGACTTCAGAGAGACTAACTCAGCACAATAATCTTACAATATAAATCTCTAAGCACTAAGGAATTCAATACCGAATTCTTCCTGTTCTCAAGCCTAGGAACCTCTATTTATAGGCTCCAAGTTCAACCGAGCGTCTGGCTTGATAAAACCTAGGCGCCTTCCGGATGGTAGTCATAGGGCATTCAGACGGACAACTGTGCGATCGGCTTTCCAAAATTTTGCTAAAATTCTATCTTGATTTGAACTACGTTTGGACGGTGGTGCCCTGTCGTCCGGGAGGTCGTACTTTTGCAGCACGTAATTTCCATATTAAGGCTTCGCGCATCCGGAACAAAGGAATGGTTGTCCGGACGGTTGATCTGATGCACGTAATTTCCATATCTGATGCTCGTGCGTCTGGACCATGAAGACTGGTGTCTGGACGTCTGGAATTTGAATGCGATACTTGCCTTATGTATGAGCGTGTCTGGACGGGAATCTACATCGTCCGGACGGTTGCAGCGATCTTCCCATATCTGTGTTTTGGAAAGAAATCGCATAGCTGGTCGAACATTGAGTGTCGTCCGGATGTACTGCTGAAACGTCCGGACGGATGCAAGCTGGACCAGTTCGAAGCTTCTCGACACAGAGAAAGGTCTGGACGGAAAGTTCTTGTCGTCCGGACGGATGATGCTTTGGACAGTTGGGCGTTCGGACAGTATATCACGTAGTCCAGACGGCTGCAGGGGATCCAATTTTTCTGACTATGTAGAATCTTCTAGAAGCACTCTGAATAGTGGAAATCCCTGTTTAAAAGTGAAAAATTGAATTGACTTCTAAAAACAAAGTGTGTGCATAAGTGTAGTGTCCTTTAGGTTTAGGCAGTGGTTGACTTGAAAGCTTCCATTCCTCTCTCTGATTGAGTGCATTCGCTAGCTGTCCAATTTGGACTTCTAGCTTGGCTATGGATTGAGAATGGGAATGGAGCAATTGAGTTTGTGACTTAAGTTTGCTAAGAGCAGTCAATACTTTATCTTCAAAATCAGTGTTCTTAAGAGGTGGAGGGGCTAATTGCTATTGTTGGTGGGGAGGACAAGAGCCATATGGCGGCTGGAAAAACTGATTGTTGGACTGGGGATAAACTTGATGGTGCGGTCCATTGAATTGTTGAGCAAAATTTTCATTACCAGGAGCTCGCCATGAGAAATTAGGGTGATTTCTCCATCCCGGGTTATAGGAATTGGAATAAGGGTCATTCCCCGCTCTAGAGAAAGTAGCATTCACTTGCTTTGTAGAAATATCAGAGAATTGCCCATTGCTGGGACAATCTCTCACGTGATGTGTAGTGCTAGAGCAGAATGAACATGGATCATGCTGTGGAAAAATGTTTGAAGAGGAAGTATGGACAAAACCGGCTGCCATTAACTGGTCTATTTTATGAGATAATGCTTCCACCTTGGCGGTCACATCGAATGGAATGCTTGCTTCGAAAAGACTTTCAGTCTTTGGGGCTTTGGGAACAGGTGTCCTACGACTAGTAGAAGCATGATGCATAGAGTTTTCACTTAAGTTGTCAAACATAATCCATGCTTCATTTTCGCTTTTCAACATGAAAGTACCTCTACATGAGCCATCGACCATTTGTCTATGTGGCTCAGTCAAGCCATCATAGAAACATTGCACCAGCTGCCATTTAGGAACTGCGTGGTGTGGGCATTTCCTTAAAAGGTCTTTCAGTCTTTCCCATGTCTCATGGAATTGTTCTCCCTTAAATTGTGAAAAACTGATGATGGTTTTCCTTATTTGATTGGTCCTGCCAATGGGAAAATATTTCTTCAAGAATTCTTGCTGCATCTGAGTCCATGACGTGACAATGTTGGGTTCAAGGGACTTTAGCCAATGCTTGGCTTTTTCCTTCAGAGAAAACGGGAAAAGACGCATCCTCAACGCATCTTCAGAGAAACCGTGCATCTTAATCGTCGAACAGATTTCTAAGAATTCATCAATGTGTTTGTAAGGATCTTCGTTATTAAGTCCATAGAAAGATGGAAGCATTTGAATTATGCTGGACTTAATTTCATAGTTAGCCACTGTGACATTAGGTAGCTGAAGGCATGAAGGTGAATTGTAGGTGGACGGGAGATAGTGATCTCTTAACAAAACAGGTCTTTCTTCTTCATCGGCCATGACTGAGTTAGAATGTTCTCTAGACACACTAGCCGTTCTTCTGGTCCTATTTTGTCTAAGAGTACGCCCAAGCTCAAGGTCGCACAAATTCAAAGGAAGTGATAAACATCGATGACCTAGCATAAACTAATCTACAATTCACACTACCTACACAAATTAAATTAAAAAGAAAAGGTACTAAAAACATAAACAAACAAACGAAAGAAAATATGCACACTTGCCCGATGTTCCGAAATTTTGTTTAAAAAGAATGACTCTCAAATTTTTTTTTTTTTTTACTTACTATCCTTGGTACAGAACTGAAACAGGGGCACAAATTAATCTATACGTACTGAGCAAAACAGAAACTTTATGAATTCAACAAAAAAAAAATTGTAAAGCAAAACAAAGGGTAAAATTTATCACAATTCTAGAAAAACTTAATAATGCATCCGTTAAACAATCTTCGGCAACGGCGCCAAAAATTGATGTGGATTTTTTCTACTTCAATAATAATACCACTCGCAATAGAACGAATCGTTATAGGATAATGTCTATATTGAGGGTGTCGATCCACGGGGAATGTATTGGTTGCATGGATCAAGCTTTAATAAAATGGGTCCTAATTTATCCTTTGGAAAGTATGTTGTTTTTGTGATTTTCAAGTTGTAAACTACTAACAGAAATTAAATTCTACAAAGTAAATTAAAGTTGTATGAAATGATATGGGAAACTAGGGAATTGATTTCACCGCTATCCTTGTACCAATGGCCATCACATTAACATGGGACATTCTTTCTAGGCATGATATTACCCGTGTGCGGTTGTCATGCGCACAACAAGGTGTCAAAAAAAATACCATCATTAAAAATAAGCATACCCCATCCTAAGATTAGTACGGATCATCTACCTAAGCTAGGGTGTAGCATCATCCGTCTATCCTAGGCATAAGGTATCAAATTTATTAACTTAGCTACATGCAAACAATGATTAAGTGTAGCCCATCCTAAGATTAGTACAAATCATCTACCTAAGCTAGGGTGTAGCATCATTTGTCTATCCTAGGCATGAACTATCAAAACCTCTTGTTGCATGTTCAAATAATACCATTGCATAACCATTACATTTACCATCTTTTGAACAATAAACATAATTTGAGCACAATCAAAATGATAAGCTTTCTAGATAAACATTTCATCATGATTGCATTTAACTTTAAAACCAATTACAAAAATGTAATTCTCATAGTTATACAATCATCAATGCCCAAAATAAATATCCCAAAATAAAACACAATTAAGCCATTGATACTTGGATAGGGTTTATCAAAACCCTAGGGAGAGCTTTAGCCACACATGGAGGTCCTTCGAGAATTTGGTGTTGAAAACCCTCCCATGCCCTTGCTGTCCACCGAATATTTCTCCAGAAAAATGGTGCTGGAACTCCCCCCTCGTTTTTCTCCGGATTCGTTCCTTTATTTTCCTGATTTCCGCATCGTCTCCCCCTTTGCTTTCTCCTCCCTTTTGTCCTTGCTGCCAGCTTGGATTTGCTGAAAAGGGAGTGAGTGGATGCTGCTGTCCAGCAGCTTTGGCAGCTGCTGTCAGCAGTATGTGTTCCTGCTGTGGAGTGTCTGCCCATTCTGCTGCCTTGGAGATCCTGCTGGTGAGGTGGACAGGTGCAGCCCATGCTACTATCCAGCAGAGGTTCTGCCCCTTGCAGGTGCTGCCAGAAGCTGCAGGAGCTGAAGGAGTTGTCCAAGGTGCTGTCCAGCAGCTGCAGCTGCAGGAGCTGCAGGTGCTGTCCTGCAGGTCACATGTATGTGCTGCATTGTGTTGGAAGGGGGGACACGCAAGGGGAGACTTGAGGGAGAGGTGCTGCCCATGCTGGCTGGCCTACTTTTGCTACCCTTCACGTGCTGCAAGCTGATGTCCAGCAGCTTGCTGTCCTTGGAGAGAGGAGAACTGATGAGTGCTGTCCAGGTGTCCGGTTGCTTGTAGAAGCTGTCCAAGTTGGTGGGCTGACCATGCTGGCTGATTGGGAAGAAAATGAGAGATGTGAGGATGTGTGCTGCCTTTGCTGCTGTCCTCCTTTCACGTGCAAGAGCTGCTGTCCGAATGGTTAAGTCCACTTGCTGTCCTTGCCGAGCCATGCTTGTGTCTTGATGTTTGCTAAAAATAAATCACCACCAACAAATATATATATATATATACATTTCAAAAGCATATACATATATACAAACATTTATCTTAAAGTCCAACAAAACACTAAAACACTAAAATTCACACAAGACATTAGAAAATAACAAAACTAAAGGTTTAACTAATGTAAATTGAGGGGTCCAAATACACAATATTTGTGACACATCAATAAGTGTTAACAAAAATTAAAGCACAGCGGAAAGTAAATGACACAGAGATTTTTGTTGATGAAGTGGAAATTCAGTTAAGAAAAAAACCACTCCGGGGCAGCCAAACCCAGGAATTCTACTATTCAGAAGACAAAGCTAGATACAAGACAATAATACTCACATGTACCGATGCAGTGGTCGTACCTTGATCTCTGACGTGTAACCCAACATGAACGCTTCCCAGGTTCACCTACCTGAAGGGGTCTTCAATGGAACTCCTTACCTTAGAGTTGACCTCTAAGGTAAACTTCGGTTTACAGCATAGCACACTTGAAAAACGGCTTGAGAGGAAATATCACGTCTCTGAGCTCTAATGGAATTCACACCGAATTCTTGCAGCTCAAAGTGCCCAGGGGCCCCTATTTATAGGCTGGGGGTCAGAATGGGCGTCAGGCAAAATATGCCTGGGGGCCGTCCGGACGGTGAACCATGGCCGTCCGGACGGACAACTGTACGATAGGATTTACTGAAATTTTAGCAGAGAAATCTTTCCTGTATAAGAACATCGTCCGGACGGGATGGCTCGATTGTCCGGACGGACGCACGTCCACTACAAGTAATTTCCATAAAAGGCTTCGCGCGTCCGGACTATGGGGCAGGAGCGTCCGGACGGCTAAACTTCAACACGCAATTTCCATATCTGATGCGCGTGCGTCCGGACCATGAGGGGGAGACGTCCGGACGGTTGAAGTCGAATCAGCAGTTACCATATACGATGCACCAGCATCCGGACCACAGCTGTCAGACGTCCGGACGGTCCATTTTGAACTGCGATTCTTGCCTTACGGAGATACGCATCCGGACGGGATACCATATTGTCCGGACGGTTGATTGATCTTCCCTTTCTTGAAACTTGGAAAGAATCAGTGAACCGTTCGAGAACTGATAGGCGTCCGGACGTGCTGCTGAAACGTCCGGACGGAGCAAGCTAGTACAGAAGCTTCTCGATACGATGTAGGTGTCCAGACAGAAGAAGCACGTCGTCCGGATAGATGATGCTTGTCTGTCTGATGTCCGGACGGAATGACACGTCGTTCGGATGGATGGAACAGTAGATAGATGGGCATCCGGAAAGGATGACACATCGTCCAGATGGCTGACAGGGAACTTGAAATTCTTCTGACTCGCAGGTAGAATCTTTTGACATCACTCTGAAAGTGGAATCCATGTTTACCGCATCATTACACATAAGTGATTTTGTCCAAACATTGAATAAGGCCAAAATACTAACAAACTCCCCCTTTGGCCATTCTGGGTCAAAAATCACTTGACCGGTTTAGAAATATATTCCCGGTCCAAAATAAAAATTACTCCCCCTTTTTGTCACAAAGGGACAAAGGGTAAACAGAGTAATAAAACAACCAACTGAAATAAAAAATTACTCCCCCTAACGGTCTCAGAAGGACCCGGGAAACAGAGTAATATAAATCCAAGAGTTATAATAAACAACAAATTGCCTCAAAATAACAAAAAACAATAAAAACTCAACAAAGAAACACGAGGGAATCAACCATCCTCCGCCATAGGTGTAGCTCTGGGAGTCCAACGTGCAGCCTTTGGTGCAGCAGCCTCATCATCACTGCTATTTGGATGATGGACTTGGAGACACTCCTGAAGGTCCAAGTGGGTCTGCTCCACCCTCTTGCTGATGGATCGCATTTCCAGCTGCATGGAGGACACGGACTGCTGCATGGAGGACATCGACACCTGCATATTGCTCATCCCCCCCTGAAGAGCAGCAAGAGCCTCCATAATCTGAGAAACATTGACCTCTGGTTCAGAAGGCGGGACAATGTGAGAGGATGAAGCTACGCCCGGAAAAGCAACATGCATCGCGGCAGGCATATCCTCATCAGAATCCTCTCTCCGCAGCTGCGCATTTGACTTCAACAAAGTCTGTTTGCTGAGGGGCTGTTTCATCTTCATCCTAGGCTCTCCATCTACATTGATACCGGACTGCAGGATGATCTGAGTAAGGAGGCAGCCAAAAAGACGACCGGCAGTGCCCTCATCACGAGCCTCGAGCATGACTCCCAGAATATGCTTGCAGAGACAGAAAGGAAAGCGAAAGTGAACAGCATAAACAAACTGGGCCTTTTTCAATATCATATTACTGTGCCTGGTAACCGGCCACAGATTGTGCAGAATAATTTTGGCCAAAATACGATGAGCTGGACCTAGAGCACCAATCTTGATGGAGGTCTGATGCCCCTCACCCTGTGGAACAACATGGAAAAATTCTCGGAGCTCATCCATAGAGGGAGGAAACACCACCTCGTTGAATGGACTGGCAGGTAGATCGAGAACAGGTACCCGATAAACTGGCTGATGATCTGGGGATCAACAGTGATTATGTGTCCGTCAACAGTGGACTGCAGTACCGTCCCACGCTCATCATCCTGAGCAACCTCCAAGTTTGCATAGAAAAGTCGGACCAGCCTAGTGAGGACGACGCAGGCACAGGTATAGAGGTAGGCCCACTGATAATGCTGGATAGTCTCATGGATACTGTTCAGCGGAGGCACCATGATATCTACACGGACCACGTTCCGTTCAGCAATGACAGTCCGGTCCATAATCTTTGCTTGTATTTCATTTTGCTCTCCTTCTGTCCTCTAACGGACCCGGCGCTGGGAACTGATGGCAGACATGATTTTGCAAAAAGAAAACCAACAAGAATATTCCAAAAAAAAATCCCAAAAAAAAATCTTGTTAGGTTAGCAAAAATTTTGGCAGAATAACAGTAGTAAAAAGACTAAAAAAAAACAGAAATTATCAAGGTCCTACAAATAATCCCAACATGGTATAAGCATCTCAAACTCTCAATAACACTCCTACTCAAATATTGAAATTCTAACAGTGTAAGAACTGAAAAGAATAGGACAAGAAAAATACCTGAAGAGTGATTGAGAATGCAAAGAGACACAAAGGGATGATATTACTCCAAAAACACCAAAGAAAATTACTCACAAAAAGCCAAAAAGTAGATTTTGTGGGCTATGGAGAAAATGGTTGAACTGGGCTATTTATAGCCTCTGTGGGTCACCCGTCCGGACGGAGTTTTCAAGACGTCTCGACTCGTGGGCCTCGGGAACGTGCGTAAAGGTCATGCTCGTCCGGACGAAATAAATTACCCGTCTGAACGATGGTGACAGCGCACGTGAGTCCGAACGTACAACAAGACCTGTTCGAACGACGAGGCACTGTACATGTCCGGACTTCTAGAGAATACCGTCTGGACTACCATGCTACATCCGTCCGGACTCCAAGGAAATCGTCCGGACGCTCCACACTGAAAAGCTGAGAAAAATATTACAGAATCAAAATTTCTCAAAACAAAGTCAGAACACGCATGTATAATCAACTGATAACACAATCAGAGAACATCTCAAAACTGAACTAGAGATATAAAGAAGAGTCAGAGATTTCAATTAGCACAAGTATTTTTCCTGATCACAGAAAATTCAAATAGGCAACTCAACTCAAGCAATGCGTGTGTGTGTGGAGACTCTTTTCCCACAAGGTATGACTTTCCAAGACATGACAAAGAGCAACTAGATTTTCTAGACATGAGAGAAAATCAGAGACAGATAAGCGAAAAGTCAAACCTAATAACTTGCTAGGGCCTAGCCACCCTCATCTGATACACTCCTCCAAAGAAACAGCACATATTCTGTTTTACTTGTACCATGTAGGACAAGGTAAATTTTTTTATTTGCTCATAGAGGGCAAGGTAAATTTAAGCACATAAGCAGTGATTAAACAAATTTAAAGCACATAACTTTTTATGAATTACTGCTCGAATCTTATGATACTGCAAACTGAAGGGAGTGCCAGAATTTATAGATGCTAGGTTCAACTAGCCTGTGGTCAATTTGGTCATTTAATCAAGGACTTCAACTCTATCCAAAATCTCCAAAAGCAACGAGTCAGAGAAGGAAAGAAGTACCTTAGGGGAGCCCGGGATAGTGCACTTTTTCCATCGCATGAGGAAAGAAGCTATCCTACTTTTGCATAAATAGGAAAAACACTTGGCCAATATAGTCAAAACTCACAATTATATTTAAGCATATTTAATCAATGCACAACGAATTGAGATATCAGGTAAGAATACATGGAATATCTAATAAGCCAAGAGAAAAAAAAATCCTGATGATGCTAATACAGAAAAAAACAGTCGCTCGACCTGCTTTTTCTGTCTTCCCCAAACAGTACCTGCAATGCTCTCTCAAGAGAATAGGGGGCACAACAAACTGGTTCCTAGATTGCATAGTAAGCACACAAATATAACAAGTAAATGTGCAAGCAATCAAACCTGATGCCTTAGGATTAGGAACCGAATCCTAGGCATGAACACCTTCTCTTGCTAGGTGCATTTGTTCCCCCTCATGGGGTGAATGGCCTCATCACTCTTGACCCATACCTGCTTGACTAGAGGCGGTGGCTTGCAGGTCTTGTCCATGTTTTCCATTCTCCTTAGCATACCTTGCATTAGGCTAAGCAATCCTTCATAGCCATGGCTGCCATTGGGCTTCTGCAGCTTTCTCTTATAGAGCCTTGATTTGTTCTTCTTTGGTTTGCCACTCTGATTGGTAGGAACAAACCTTTGCTGATGCTGCGGAGCCTGAAGTGCCATAGGAAGTAGGGTGCCTGATGTAGCTTTTGTTGGCAGCTCCTTCTGAACCTTCGACTTCTGAGCCTGGAGATGTGGACAATTGGGTCGGATGTGACCGGTGATGCCACAGTGATGGCAGGTAGGCAAGCTTCTTTTGTTTGAATGCTCCTTTGTATTCTCTGCAAAATTATGGTTAGCATTCTTACAAATAACATTGGCCTTACCTTTTATATGTCTCCTATGCGGAGGGACATATTTTGATGAGGAAGAATCATCAACTTCACTTTTCCTCATAGCATCCTGCTTAATCCAAGGCCTGTGGGATTTCAACAAATAACAATTTGGCCTAATATGACCAATTTTCCCACAATTAGGACAAGTAGGAACAAACTTACCTTGTGTTCCTGATTCCTTGGGCTTGTGCATCACACAATTATTCAAGCAAGAATTATCCAAACAAGCAGTGTCTACTATCACAGGCTTAATACTAATGGAATCTAATTCAGAATTAGCAACATGTGAAGTAGAAGCACTCAAGTCATCAACAACTAAATCAGGCTTGTTAGAAATATCTGAATGAATACAAAGCATGCTTTTCAAATTATCACTAGAGAATTTTTCCAATTTCTTCTCATGTGAATCAATAATGTCAAATAGCATGGTATTCTCATATCTCAAAGAGTCAATCAAAGCATGTGATTCAGACAATTGAACAATCAAATACTCTTTTTCTTGCTTCACCTTTTTAAGCTCTTTATGAAAAATTTTAGAATGTTGAGCATTCTTCAATTTATTAAAAACATTAAAGAGCATAATATCAGAATCCTCACTAGATAACAGAGAAGAATTCGTGATAAAAGGTGAAAAAAAAGAAGTCACAAAAGATAAGGATCACACTCAGGAAATAAATCCTAAACAGAGTGTACCTGCTCTGATACCAATTGAAAAATTGAATTGACTTATAAAAACAAAGTGTGTGCATAAGTGTCAACAAAAATTAAAGCACAGCAGAAAGTAAATGACACAGAGATTTTTGTTGACGAAGTGGAAACTCAGTTAAGAGAAAAACTACTCCGGGGCAGCCAGGAATTCCACTATTCAGAAGACAAAGCTAGATACAAGACAGTAACACTCACATGTACCGATGCAGTGGTCGTACCTTGATCTCTAACGTGTAACCCAACACGAACGCTTCCCAACCAGGTTCACCTACCTGAAGGGGTCTTCAATGGAAATCCTTACCTTAGAGCCGACCTCTAAGGTAGACTTCGGTTTACAGCATAGCACACTTGAAAAACCGCTTGAAAGGAAATATCACGTCTCTGAGCTCTAATGGAATTCACACCGAATTCTTGCAGCTCTAAGTGCCCAGGGGCCCCTATTTATAGGCTGGGGGTCAGAATGGGCGTCAGGCAAAATATGCCTGAGGGCCGTCCAAACGGTGAACCATGGCCGTCCAGACTGACAACTGTGCGACAGGATTTTCTGAAATTTTCGCCGAGAAATCTTTCCTGTATAAGACCATCGTCCGGACTGGATGGCTCAATTGTCCAAACGGACGCACGTCCGCTGCAAGTAATTTCCAAAACAGGCTTCGCCCGTTCGAACCATGGGGCAGGAGTGTCCGGACGGCTAAACTTCAACACGCAATTTCCATATCTGATGCGCGTGCGTCCGAACCATGAGGGGGAGACGTCCAGACGGTTGAAGTCGAATCGGCAGTTACCATATACGATGCACCAGCATCCGGACCACAGCTGTTAGATGTCCGGACGGTCCATTTTGAATGGCGATTCTTGCCTTACGGAGATACGCGTCCGGACGGGATACCACATCGTCCGGACGGTTGATTGATCTTCCCTTTCTTGAAACTTGGAAAGAATCAGTGAACCGTTCGAGAACTGATAGACGTCCGGACGTGCTGCTGAAACGTTTGGACGGAGCAAGCTGGTACAAAAGCTTCTCGATACGATGTAGGTGTCCGGACGGAAGAAGCACGTCGTCCAGACAGATGATGCTTGTCTGTCTGATGTCCGGACAGATTGAACAGTAGATAGATGGGCGTCCGAACGGGATGACACATCGTCAGGACGGCTAACAGGGAACTTGAAATTCTTCTGACTCGCAGGCAGAATCTTCTGACATCACTTTGAAAGTGGAATCCCTGTTTACCGCATCATTACACATAAGTGATTTTGTCCAAACACAGAATAAGGCCAAAATACTAACAAAAAGCATCATTACAATGAAGTGATTTTGTCCAACAGAATGTGGCTAATTACAAACTAACAGGGCAGATGATTCAGGCGAATCAGTGGAAGTACCTTTACAAATGTGCCTGTCCGACGTTTCCCAAACTGGTGCGGGAATTCTATGGCCACTTGATTATCATTCATGATGATGACAGAGGCCTAATCGTGCAGACTATGGTTAGAGGGCACACAATTAAGATTGATCCCCAGCTTGTCAGCTCTATGCTCAGGGTCCCTGTTCTACCGATCTCAGGAGTTCCTTTTCCTCCAAGTGCTGAGGCTCCTAGCATAGACTTTCTGCATGATTTCTTTGGTACAAGACCAAAGAGGGAGGAGAAGTCACACTCTCAGATCGATATTGGTGCTTTTGCTCCTATGCACCGGTTCTTGGCTAAGGTTGTTGTAACCAACCTTTGGCCTCAAGCTCGTCGGAGTGAGCTTACTCTCAAGAAGGCCACCCTTCTTTATGTTATTGTGATGAAGACACTTTTATATCTATGCAAGCACATTTTGCACACTATGCTCGAGGTTCGTGATGAGACGAACACCAGTCTGTCCTTTGGGTGTTTGATCACTCAAATTTGTCCTCAGTGTGTGATAGATATTTCTGATTCAGAACTCAGATCAAGGATACCAGATCCTCTTGGCATACAGACTCTCATGAAGTCCAATGCTTAGTTGTGGCATGAGGGTCATGGTGATGTTCCTCAACCTCCACTAGTTCCAGTTGACTCCTCTGTAGCTGCATCATCATCATAGGCCGTGCCTTTTTCCTTCGACATTGAAGCTGCTTTTGCTCAGCTTATCTCTTCTATGGGAGCTCTTCAGCGGGAAGTCAATCTAATAGGAGAGTGTGTCGAGAAGTGTCAAATCGACATACGGGAGTGCCTGCAGTATCATCACCCCAAGCTTGATGATGATGAGGATCAAGAGTTTATTATTTTTTATTGTTGTTTTGAGAACAATTTACTTTTTGAGAGACTTTTTGTATTTATTTTAAAATTCCGATGGCTTTTCTCTTATACTCTGTTTACCCTTTGTCATTTTGTGACAAAAAGAGGGAGTTTTTTTTTTTGGATCGGGATGTATTTCCAAACCGGTCAAGTGTTTTTTGTCCCAGTATGGCCAAAGGGAAAGTTTGTTAGTATTTTATATTGGCTACATTCTGGATGACAAAAACACTTTATGTAATGGTTGCTTTTTAAACATGATTATCGGTCTTATTCAGAATCTTCAAGTTTTATGGATAGTGTTTATTTCAAGCCTTTGTGTCTTGTCACAAGTTTCTAGAAAATGTTCATGAAGATTCCATGCAAAATTCCAAGTCAGCTAGCCGATTCCTGTGCAATCATCCGGACGGGACTTTGAAGGCGTCCGGACGCCCTACAGTGTTTAGAAGCTTCAACGTCGAAGGCGTCCGGACGTCAGGGCGCTAGGTCAAGCTTCTCCAATTTCTACTCGGAGTTGGATTTCAGTCAAAACTTATTTGGGAAGTTTCTGCAAGACGTCCAGATGACATGGCAACTTGTCCGGATGCTGCCTAGCATTCTAGAATATTTCGAGTTTTCTTTACAAGCGTGGAAATGAGTTACATCGAAGACCGTTCGGATGCTAGGCCAAGCAGTCCGGACGTGGACCTATTATGGGAAGAATTGTGCTATTCTGGAAAGGCAGTCGTAGAAGACCGTCTGGACGAGACTATCTTCGATCCGAACGCTCTACAGCCAGAGTCCGAATTTGTCTAGAATTAGGTTTTCTGAAGCCTATATAAAGAGGGCTCTAGGCTTGTTATTTGTAAGAATTCAGTATATAATTTCATAGTGCTTAGAGAGGGTGTTTAGGGAGATTTGAAGATCCGCTAGCTCTCAAGCCGTTGCCGATGTGTGCTCTTTGTTCGTGTGAAGTCTATCTTAGGGGTCGGACCTAAGGTAAATGAGTCCATCAAAGACCTCTTCAAGTAGGAGACTTGGTAGGGAAGCGTTCACGATGGGCTTTGTGTTATAGTTAAAGGTATGACTACTGCAATGAGTTTTGTGAGTACGAGTGCTTTGTAACTTGCTTTGTCTTTGTACAGTGGATTTCATGGGTTTTGCTGCCTCGGAGTGGTTTTCTCTTCACAGAGTTTCCACTTCGTTAACAAATATTTTGTCTCTTTTATTTTTCACATTTCAGATATTTTCTTGCACACGAACACACATTTGGTAATTTATAAGTCATTATTTGTTTTTCAATCTTTATCTGCTATCTTAGTTATTTGTGCTTTGATAGAATATGCCTACATATTATTGAGATTCTAAGTCTGATTTGTGCTAAGTTTTCTTGCTGCATCTGTATTAGATAGTTGCTTTCCTCATGCAATGAAAATGTGCACTATCCAAGGCTCCCCTAAGGTACATTTTTTTTTATCTCTGATTTTCTGCTTCTAAGAGGTTTTTTTTGTTGCTAAAATGGTCAAATTGACCAACTTGCTAGTTGAACCTAGACCCCAGAAATTCTAGCTTTCTCTCTAGGTTGCAGCACCAAAAAGATACATGCAGTTATACTTCTGAGCTTATTGTTATATGAATAAATTCACCACTTTTGTCCTGACTCAACTATTAATCTTCTCCTTCATGGTGCAAGTAAAAAGAATTATAGTGCTGCTTCTTAGGAGGAGAGTATCAAATGAGGGTGACTAGGCCCTAGTAAAATAAGGTTTGACTTTTAACTTATCTGACTATGAATTTCTCTCTTATTTTGAAAATTCAGTTGCTTTAAATCATATCAGTGAAGATCATACCTTATTGAGAAAGTCTTTACACACACATACGCATTGCATGAGTTAAGTTGACTATTGAAAAATTTCTATCTGCAGGGAAATTTATGCTCATTGATTACTTAACTTTTCTTTATATGTTTTCGTATTTTTGACAAGCTATCTGACTGTTTTCTCAAGTTTAGATACATGTGTGTGCTGAATTCTTGTTGAAGACCTAACCTTGTTATCTTCCTTTGTTTGTTTCTTTGGAAATGTTTGGTTATGGTTTTTCTTTGAATACTCTATTTACCCTTTGTCCATTTGAGACAAAAATGCGAGTATTTTTTTTATTTTTGGACTAGGATTGTATTTCCAAACCGGTCTAGTGTTTTTCGTCCCAAAATGGCCAAATGGGGAGTTTGTTAGTATTTCATATTGGCAACATTCTGGTTGACAAAAACACTTTATGTAACGGTTTCTTTTTAAACAGGTTTTTCAGTTCTATTCAGAGTCTTCATGTAATATGGACAGTGTCTCATTTCATGCCATGTGTTGGTCACAAGTTTCTAGAAGATGTCCATGAAGACTCCATGCAATTTCCAAGTTAGAACATTTGGTTCCTATGCAACCGTCCGGACGGGCATTTGAAGGCGTTCAGACGCCCCGTAGTGTCTAGAAGCTTCAGCGTTGAAGACGTTCGGACGTCAGAGCAACACCATCTGGATGCTAGGTCAAGCTAGTCTAAGTTCTACACGGAGTTGGATTTCAGTTGACATTGTTTGGGAAGTTTCTGCAAGGCATCTGGACGAAGTGTCAACACGTCTAGACACTACCCAGCGTTCTTGAATATTCTGGGTTTCCTTTATGGACGCGGAAAGAAGTGACAGTGAAGATCGTCCGGACGTGGTCCTATTATGGGAAGAATCGCGCTATTATGGAAAGGTGGTCGCAGAAGACCGTCTGAACGAGGCTAACTTTCATCCGGACACCAACTCGCTAGAGTCCGATTTTGAGCAGAATTAGGTTTTCTTTAAGCCTATAAATAGTTGGCTTTAGAATTCCATAATGCTTAGAGAGGGTGTTTAGGGAGAATTGAAGATCCGCTAGCTCTCTAGCCGTTGCTGGTGTGTGCTCTTTGTTTCATTTGAAGTCTATCTTAGAGGTCGACCGTAAGGTAAAGGATTCCATTGAAGACCCCTTCAAGTAGGAGACTTGGTTGGGAAGCATTCACGATGGGCTTCGTGTCAGAGTTAAAGGTATGACTACTGCATCAGGGGTATATGAGTACGAGTGTCTTGTAACTAGCTTTGTCTTCGGTATAATGGATATCTTGGGTTTGGCTGCCCCGGAGTGGTTTTTCTCTTCACAGAGTTTCCACTTCGTCAACAAATATCTTGTCTCTTTTATTTTCCGTATTTAAGATATTTTGTTGTACACGAACACATACTTGGTAATTTAGAAGTCATTATTTTTTTTCAATAAGCATAGTAAATTAATGCGCAATGAATTGAGATATTAGGTAAAAATACATGCAATATCTGACATACCAAGAAAAGAACAAATAAAATTTCCTGCAACTTCTCCCCAATTTTTTTTTTTTTTTTTTATTTTATGATAAACAATAAAAACATGCTATAAAGGTAAACAACCATAAGACTAGCATGTAAGGCAAGATCAAACCTGTGAAGGATCAAAATTACCAATACAGAAAAACAGTCGTCCGACATACTTTTTTTGTCTTCCCCAAATAGTACCTGCAAAGTTCCCTTAAGAGCAACAAGAGAAATGGGGGGCAAATAACAGTGGTTCCTAAATTGCAAAGCAACCAAAGATATAACAAGTAGAAAATCATGCAACGCAGTGGAACCTGATGCTATAGGATTAGGAACCAAATCCATGGCATGTGTACTCGCACCAACTAGGTGAGTCCATTCCCCCTCAAGGGGTAAATGTCTGCCTCCTTTCTGACCCATGCCTACCTTCCTTTTGGTGGTTGTTGACAAGACTTTATCTGATGATCCATCTACTGTATCATGCTCTGCATCTAAATAGGCAACTCCCTATATAATTGATCATCCTTAATCTTTTGCGGCTTCTTTATGAAGTGCCTTGATTTGTTAGCCTTGGGTTTGCCATTCTGATTGGTAGGAACAAATATCTGCCTGATGCATTGGAACTTGATGCCATGGAGCATGATACTGGGGGACCCGATGCCTTGGAGCTTTCTACTAGGCCAGAGGTCTTGTGTCAAAATTTGCATGTCTGGGCACCTCGTTCTTGACCTTTGATCTTTGAGCCTTGAGGAGGGAAAACTAGGGTCGGACATGCCAGCTTAGGCTGCAGTGACGGCATATGAGAGGTTGCCTAATGGTGGGGAGCTTCTGAGTGACCGGAACATCTTCACTGATTATGTCCTTCACAAAAAGGCGTCAGTGAAAGTTTCGCAAAGGCCATCTATCTTCAGTTGGCACGAACCGTCCACCTAACTACTAAGATGCGGTACGACCCGTCTTCCTTAGGTATGGATTAGCTACGTCTTTAATAGTATACACATAATCAATGGAATAATATTACCCATCTTTGGTTGACATGGATCGTCTACCTAAATTACACTAGCCTAGGGTATAGTACGATCCGTCTTCTTTAGGCATGGCCTATCTAATCCTCTTGACCATATATCAACTAAACCTGTTGTATAATCATCATTCTTATAATCACAGAAAATAAGAATGATTTGACTTCAATAAAGGTAAAAAGCTTTCTAAGACAAGAGAAGAATTCTACCAATATTGATTATGAACTTGAAGAACAATTGCATTAAAAGATTAATAGCAATTCTCATAATTATACAACCAACATGCATAAACTAAAATTCTCTAAATTAAAATATAATTAAACCATTGTGCTTGGATAGGGCTATATCAATACCCTACAAAGGTTTTTAGCCGCTCATGACGCTGCTGCAATGGCCTCCTGCCATGATTAATTCTCTTCAACTCTTCAAGCATTCAAGAAGTTTTTCTTTGAATTTGCTCTAGGTAGCAGTGTGTCTTTCTCCAATGTTTAGAGGCCTATTTATAGAGATTAGGTGTAAAGACTAAGAAAATAAATGAAAAATTTAGTAATTATTAAAGTGTATTTATTAAATAGTGGGGACCAATAATTATATTTTTTGTGATAATATTTATAGTATGTAAATATGGTGAGTCTAAGATAAAATAACGGAGTTAAAATAAATAATAATAATGATGAATCCTAGTGAATAAATAATTAGTTGTATTGGTAAAAATATAGTTAGATTAAATGGGGGGCTAAATGTAAATTGTTAAATGATAAAATTAATAAAAGTGGGGGTTCTTGTGTAATTTTCTAAAGTGTAGGTTTTAAATAAAAAGGAAATCTCCCCTTGCCACGTGTCATTTTGTGAATGGCTAAGAGAAGATTACCCTATCTTCTCCTAACCACTCTGTGCATGCCATGTGTCCCACCTTATCACTTTCCCTATTTTCTTCCTTGTTGGACCGCACGGCTTCTCTCCCCACCACTCATTTTCCCTCTTTCCCTACACGCTTCTTTCTTTTCTCCCTACCCGACGCCTCTCTCTTCTTCTTCTTCCTTTTCTTTTCTTTTTCCCCTTCTCCCATGTTTCTCACGCACGCCCTCCTCTCTTCTTCCTTTTTCTTCCTCTCTTCTCTCACGCACGCAGCACACCCATCTTCTCTCCCTCATCTCCTTTCGTCTTTTCTATCACACAGAGAGTTCGTGAGAGAGACCAAGATCGAGTGAGATTGAGAGAGAGATGATGCTGAGACAGAGAGAGAGAGAGATGTAGCGTGGTGTGGTGGTCCGGTCACCGGCGTTGTGCTATGTGTAGCGGCTAAGCAGTGTTCCCCGGCCCGGTTCCGGCAAAACCAACTCGTAGATTTGTTATCTCGTTCATGTCCAAAGAAAATCAGCAAGGTAAATTCTATTTCTCTAGCTTTTGGGTTTGGTTTTGTTGAGAGTTTTTGGTAATACCGAATGGTTGATTTTGGTTGTTTCTGATTGGGTTTTTCTTGCGGGTTGGCCATGTAAATTAATTTTATGGGTATTTTAGTTTTTAGATAATTTATGTTCATTGGGTTGTTGGTTCGATGAAAGTTGATATTGGTGTTGAATTATTGTTCTCTTAAAGCCTTTGGGTTAATTTTTTTGTTGTGGTTGGTTGATTAGCATCTTGATGTTGATTTTAGGTAGCTCTTGTTGGTTATGGCCGTTTAATATTTGCATGGAATTTCTGCCCTCTTGGAGTGTTGGTGATTGATGTTAGGATTTTGTAGAGCTTAGTTAGCCTCTTGTTATGGCCGTGTAGGGAGGGTGAAGTTTGATTTTATTTATTGAAATTTTGATTTGGAGTAACTTTGAAGGTGCATGTTGTTGAATCTGAATTTAGGTTGTGATTTGGGGCTTTGACTATATTGTTGGATTGATATTTGAATTTAGGATTTAAAATGGAATTGGGTTTGTTTTGATTAAACCATTTGATGGGTATTGTTGTTTTGGAATGGGTTTCGGTTTTGTGAAGATTATGGTTGGTTTTGAGTGGTTTATTAAGGGATTTAATCTATGGAAACTAGAAGGGTAAGGTTAAAGTTTTTCTTTGTAAATTTTGTTATGCCAATTAGATTTATAACTTGAAAACATGTCGATTTGTGGGATTTCTAATTGGGTCCGAAGTTAGAATATTTATGTATGGAAATTTTTGAGGTTTCCGCGATGGGCTAGCCAAATGAGTATGTGCAAAGCTTGGGTATTTCATTTGCTATGAAGGAGGAGTGCTAGAAAATGTATTTTTGGTTATGTTGGCTTTTTATGGATTGTTGGTTATTATGACTAAATGAGAAGTTTGTTAGTTTTTGTGTTGGCTGCATTCTGTTGGACAAAATCACTTCTATGTAATGTTGCTGCTTTCACAGGGATGCTGTTTTATTCAGAGTCTACACTTCAGTTATGAGCGTCAAGAAGACTCTGTGCAGAATTCAAATTAGTCAGTTCAGTTCCCTTGCATCCGTCCGGACACTCATCTGTCAAAGCATCATCCGTCCAGACGACGAGAACTTTCCATCTGGACGCCCATCAGTGTCTAGAAACCTTGAACTGTTCCAGCATGCATCCGTCCGGACGTAATAGCAAATCGTCCGGCCGCTATTCAGAGTTCGAGAAGAATCCAGCATTCAAGTGCATTCGTCTGGACGAGGTGACAATACCGTCCAGACGCCATTCAGTGTTCGACTAGTAATAGGGTTTCTGTCTCAGACAGAGATATGGGAAGACATCTGCAATCGTCCGGACGATGTGGTATTCCGGTCCGGACGCTATCCTTAATAAGGCAAGTCATGCAGAAGAAGTTCAACCATCTGGACGTCAAACTCCATGGTTCGGACGCACAGACCTTATTATGGAAATTGCGTGCAGCAGAAGTGCAATCATCCGGACGCTAGGGCAACACCGTCTAGACATCCTCCGGTATTTTGATCATAACTTTCTACTCAAATATCGGATTGGGACAAAATTGGCGTCATTGGAAAGCTAACAAAAAAATGATGCAACTTGATGGTATGGACGGCCAATAGAAACGTCTGGACAGCCCACCGTCCTGACGGAAAGATAGTAGCGTCCGGACGGCCCGCCAAAATTCAAGAAGTTTTTCAGAATTGCTTTTCAGACACGGAAACAGTTAACGGTCCAGACGCCCAAGTCTACCGTCCGGATGCGCATGCCAGCGACTCCAATTTTGAGGAATTAGGGCTTGTAAAGCCTATAAATAAGAAGCTCTAGGCATGCATTAGGTACAGAATTCGGTAGTGAATTCCTTATAGCTTAGAGAGGGTGTTTAGGGAGATATTGAAGATCTGCTAGCTCTCTAGCTTTTGCTAGTGTGTGATTTGATTAATTGTGAAGTCTATCTTAATAGAAACTGTGGTTGTGTTTTGATAACGAATGAAGTGTGTATATGTGCTGTGTTTTTTTTTTTCTGCATTTGTGTGTTTCTAATGGTGAGTGAAGGTGTAATAAAAAGTGAAGCTATGTGTGTGTGTTTAGTTGGATAAAGAGAGTGAGCGTGTGAAATGTGTGTGTGTTTTTGGTAAGAAATGTGTGCGTTTGTATATATATATATATATATATATATATATATATCTGTGTGTGTGTGTGTGTGAACCGTGAGAATAGTAAGTGTTTTGATAAAAATATAAGGGTGTGTTGTGTGTGATTTTGGTAAAAATGTGTGTATTGATCAAAGCGGTGAACGTGTGTGCTGTGTAGTGATTGGAATGTGTGATAGATAGGAGTGTTATTTTAAAAAAGAAGGTTATATATATATATATATATATATATATATATATATATATATATATATATATATATATATATATATATATATATATATATAAGTATTTTTAAGTGAAAGTATATTTAGTTGAAAATAAAATATTTTTGGTAGTGCCGTTATGCTACCCAAATGTTTTAAAATAATAACAGGCATTTAATATATTAATGTCGTTATTCTTTCTAAATTAAAAGAACAAAATATTTTATACCGATATACCATCTATTCTTATAAATGAGATTATTTTATAAAATATAAGATGATGTTAAAACTATTATATTTAATATAGCCGTTGAGAAGTTCGGATAAATAATGATTTCTTTATGAAATAAAGAAATAAATAGTTACGCTTAGTATTATTTACTAATTAATGCATGGTTATAATTATGCAGTTTTTGGGGATAACCTTTGGGAAACAGTAAGTATCTCTATACTTACTGAGGGTAATGCTGGTGAATTTTTCCTTAATATTATGAACACTTATTTATTTATTTGTTTGCATATGTGATTTTACATATTTTCTATTTTAACTAAACTGTTTAATAACAAAGCTGGTATGCAGCGGGGGAGTAATGGCTGTCAGTGAAACCTTTGGCTTCTGTGACACTTCATAAATAAACGGGCTAAGACCTTTGGCTCTTAGTCTGTTGGGACCTTTGGATTCCAGTAACAAACAAATAAGCTTTAAGTGAGGGGGACCGTTGGCTTCCACAACACGCTAATCTAAACCGTTGGTTCCATTATGAAAGTAATGCAAAAGAGAAATAATTAAGACGTTGCATATAAAACTATCATATTATTACTTTATAATTGTGTATATATTCAATTTATGTCTATGATTCGCGACATGGATTATATATTGCATATACATGTGAATTATAAAGTCATATGCATTGTGTTGCATTTCATAAACAAATCAGCATTCATTATATTATGGGAAACAACGGACTCACTTAGGTATTTTGTATTGTTGTTCTCTCTGTATTAATGATTAATACATGTTATGAAGATGAGGAGTATCAGGATTATCCAGACCCTTAGATGGATCCTGATATTAGTATTTGAGGCAAGGCTGTCTCCATTTTGTGAACTACTATGTTGTAGTTCTTTATGCTAATATTTTAAAACAATGTATATATTTCTGTTGGTGTGTAATAATTATACTCTAGTTATTTTGGCTTGTAAATTATATGTGTCTTGCGTGGCACAAGTACTATCTTATGTATAATTACTCATTTGCACTATATATATATTTTAAGGTATTTCAGTTAGAAGATCTGACGTGTTATTTAATTCCAAGTCTGTTGGATATATATATAATGTCACGTGAAAAAAAAAAAAAAAAAAATTCACTTATGCCTTTTTGTAAAAGGCGGGGTGTTACACTTGATCAAGAAGCTCATTGTTCAATCTGGGATAGATGTCTTCGTTGAACTGGTGATGCAGATTCAGGACCCTCTTGGCTATTAGACTCTCTTGAAGTCTAATGCCCAGCTGTGGTTCGAAGGTCACGATGAAGCGCCTCAGCCTCCTCTAGTCCAGGTTGAGATACCTACATGAGCCTTATCATGTTAGACTGCTCCTCCTCCTCAGTATGATGCAAGATTTGTTCAGCTATTGGCTGCTTTTAATACGATGCAGGGAGATATCAGCTCCATTCAGTGAGAGGTCCGCTCTATCAGCACTCGAGTGGACTAGTGCCAGCTTGATATCCAGGAGTGCCTCAAGCATCATCATCCTGTTGATGATTGATTTTATGTTTTGTTTTGATGTTTTTGATTTATTTTGAGACAATTGTTTTTATTGGATTATTGTAATACTTTTTAAACTCCGGATTTTATTTATACTTTGTTTACCCTTGTCCAATTGAGACTTTAAGGGGCAGTATTTGTGGTTTTTCTAATACTTTGTTTACCCTTTGTCATTTTGAGACAAAAATGGGGAGTATTTTTTGTTTTGGACCTGAATTGTATTTTTAACCGGTCAAGTGATTTTTGTCCCAAAATAGTCAAAGGGGGAGTTTGTTAGTTTGTGATTGGCTGCATTCCGTATGACAAAATCACTTGTATGTAATGTTGCTACATATTCAATGATACCATTTATTTTAGAGTCTTCATTTCAGAAATGTGCTTCAAGAAGTTCAAAGAAGATTCTGTGCAGATTCCAAGTCAGAGAAATTGGATCACAAGCTTCCGTCTGGACGGCCCATACTTGCATTTGGACGCCCATCAGTGTCTTGAAGATTCGAACTGTTCAAGCTTGCATCCGTCTGGACATCGCAGCAACGCATCCGGACGCTCTTTAGAGTTCCAGAAGAATCCAACGTTCAAGTGCATCCGTTCGGATGACGTGGCAATACCATCCGGACGCCATTCAGTGTTCAACAAGTAAAAGGATTTCCTCTGCAAACACATATATGGGAAGACAGCTGCAACCATCCGGATGACATGTCTACATCGTCTGGACGCTATCCTTGATAAGGCAAGACGTGGAGAAGAATTGCAACCATCCGGACGTCAGGACAACACCGTTCGGACACCAGTCATTTTTATGAAAATTGCGTGTAGCTGAAGTGCAATCGTCCAGACGCTAAGGCATCACCGTTTGGACGCGACCTTATTCAGGAAAGAAAATTAGTGCTTTTTGGAAAGCCAACTGCACAACTAACCATCTAGATGACCTCAGCTTGCGTCCGGACACAGCCTAGAGAAAACCGAATCAGAGTCGATTTAGGTCTTCTGTAGCCTAAAAATAGAGGCCCCTAGGCATGTATTATTTACAAAATTCGATATTGAATTCTTTAGAACTTAGAGAGTACATTTTAGGAGTTATTGATGTGCTGATCCGTTTGCTCTCAAGTCGTTGCCGTTGTGTTGTTGATGTGCTTGTCAATTGAAGTCTATCTTAGAGAGGAGCCATAAGGTAAATGAATCCATAGAAGACCCCTTCAAGTAGGAGACTTGGTTGGGAGGCGTTCACGTTGAGTTACATGTCAGAGCGCTAGATACGATAGCTGCATCAGGTATGTGAGTGTTACTGTCTATGTACTAGCTTTGTCTTCTGATAGTGGATTTTCTGGGTTTGGTTGCCTCAGAGTGATTTTTTTCTTAACTGAGTTTCCACTTCGTTAACAGAATAATTGTGTTATTTAAATTCCGCATTTACATTATTTTGTTACACGTTGCACACGCACACGGTTAAATTAGAAGTCATTTTTATTTGTCATTGACCATATGCTATAATCATTGGTTATGTATTTATTTATGTTGGATTGTTTTATTTGATAAAATATGGACCAATGGAATATGATTCCTAAGTGGCTCATTACTTAGAGATGATTGGGCTTAGGAATTAATTTCCTATGGGCTTAAGCAATTAAATAGCTACGGGCTTAAGGAATTAGTTTCCTATGTGTTTAAGTATAGGCTCTTAGAATTAATTCTAAAAGGCTTAAGAAGAGATTAAGGAGCATTAGGCCTAAAGGATAAAACCCAAGTCCATGCTGAAAAATTAGTAGCAATTGAGCTATAATTAAAATCCTAGTCCTAGATGGATGGGACAGACATGTGGTGCATGACCAAGTGGGAGTGTACTTGTCCGTGCACCTTGCTAGGAAGGAAGAGGAATTTCATTCCTCCTATGACTCCAATCCTATCTATGCTACGGCTATATCTTATCTTCTAACCCTATCGTAAGTGTAACGACCCGTTTTTTACAAAATGGTGTAAGTGAAAATTTCGAATTCTCACGTATCGTTATGACATCACATTGGCGTCATCAGAGTATAGATTGGCAGCGGAATATAATTTTTCTTTTACAACTTAGGAATCAAAACACATTGAGCTGACTGAAATTCTTATAGACATTCATTTTGAAATCATTCAACTATACATTGAAATAAATGTTGCTGATGACACTAAAAACATACATGAAAAATCTATCAAATACAAGTATTCCTCTAAGTATACTAATTTTCAAAGGAATACAAACATTACAAGAAAATCATCAACTACATTAATATCAGCTTTAACTCTTCAATGCTAACAAAATCCAATCCTTTAATTTAATAACCTTTTCTACTTGTATAATGGACTACCGCCTATACATAAATATATGGGTCAGTCTACTGCTTTCAATAACATAATGAATATGCACTTATTTATAATATGCAACACAATGAATATACAACTCTATGATTATATGTATATGCAATTCATGTTCCGGGCATGAAGAGAATATAAACATAATAATAAAGCATGTGACAATTTTAATGCAGTGTCTTAATTATTATCATCTTTCTTACACTCCACTCGTTCGTGAATCCATAGGTCCGGCGTTAGCGAGTTCACCAGGGATTACCGTCCCCTCACTTAACGTTTAGTTGTTTGTTATTGGAAGCCAAAGGTCCCAGTGTCAGGTTATTTATTAGGTTCAACATGGATCTGATGGTCCCACCACTGGCCTATACGTAAAGATCAAGAAATTAAACAAGAAGTTTAGCAATTAATAAATCATATTTATAAAATAGGATTGATCGATATTAGATTTTAAGTGATACTCATATTATTGAATTAAAATAAGCCAAAGGTAAAATAATAGAAATATAATAATAAAAATAAAAATATGTCCTAGTGAAATAAATCATTAATCATTTTAGTAAAGTGTAATTTGAATAAATGTAAGGCCAAATACTAATTAACAAAAGACAGAACTAAAATAAGATGGGGTCCTACTATAGTTAATAATAGTTGAGGGCTTTAAAAAAATAAAGGAAACCTTATCCATTGCCACATGTGTGGCTATAAATCACTCTTAGGATACTTTATTCCTTAGTTTTAATAAATAGAAAAGCAAATAAAATAAAAAGTAAACATTAGGGCAAAGGGCATTTTTTCGTAATCTTCCTTCCCCCTTATCTTTTATCATCTCACGCCTCCCCCTCCCCTCATTTCACGTAGCAAGCAGCCCACACCCCCATTCCTTATTCTTTCTTGATTTCTGCACTTCTTTCTCCCTCAAATCTCACTCACGCACCCCACCTATCCTTTCCCTCATCTCCTTTCTCTTCGTCTCCTCTATCACACGCACTCATTGAGATACCAAGATGGAAAGATTCAGGCAGAAATGGAGGGTGAGATGCTGTCCGGCCATGGGGTGTGTGTGAGGTAAAATTTCTAGCTTTTCCTTGTAATTTCACCATACCCAGTGATCTTAGAACTAGAAAATTGTATGGGTTTGAATTTAGGGTTCACTTTGGGTGAAAATTTAAGGGTTCTTTATTGTTTTGGTCTCTACACGAAATGAGTATGGATTTCGTGGGTTTTGAAGCTTGATTTAGTTCATCTATTTTGTGGATACCAATTGAGGTGTAATTTTATGGGTTAATATAGTTAGTAATTTCTGGAATTTCCATGGCCCTTGAATGGAGTTTATGTGGTGAAGTTGAGTTTTGAATGGTTTGTAATGGTTGTGGTTAGTGATTGCATTTTTATGTTGATTTTTATGGCTCTAGTTGGTAGTGGCCGATGATTGTAAATGGGGTTAGTTGGTTTTTCCTTGTGGTTTGGTTAGGAAAAATCTTGGCAGCTTTGATGTTGGAAATTGTGGGCTTTGCTTTAGATGAAAATATAGGATTTCAAGGGAATTTTGAGGTGTTGGCCGAATGGTAATGTTCTCTTGGGGTTTCAGTCTTAGTGATGTTATATATGTGTTTTTATGATTCTAATATGGGTTATGGATTTGTAAGTTTGATGTGTTCCTTAAGGTTTGATTTGTCTATGTTAGAGATATCGGGATAGGTAATATTTGTTGTGGAGGATTTACTTGTATTGGTTGTGATTTAATTCTAAGGATGTACTTTTGAGGTATGTTGCTTGGTTATAGTTGGTGGATGATTTTGGTATATGATTTTGGAATGTTGTACGTGGGTTATAATTTATTGATGAAGGTTATAATTGATTTCAAGCTGTTTAGTTAAGAGATTAACCCTATGAGTTGGATTTATTGATAAACTTTGGGTTGAGACTTTAATGTGAATTTAGAGAATGTAATTGTCAATTGTTGATGATAGTTGTTGTGAAATTTTTGGTATAAGGCAATTCCAATTAGAGGAGATTTATCTCGTTATGCAAATAAGGATTTTGAGGACATGTAGGATAACGTTGACTCAATTGAGTTAGATTCTTTATTATGGTTTATTTGGATGCTTAAAAAAGCTATTAAATTAGTAGGTTAAATAAGATAAGGTTTCATAATCTAAATTACCTAGATGGTTGATAGCTAATATGAATAAAGTGTTGAATACATTAGTAATTGTATCTAATGGATAAGAAACAAAATAAGCTATAAACTTAAGTCTAAGATTAATATCAAAGGGGGACAACAATTGTAATAAGAATGTCGAAGAGTTATAGATTACTTAAATAACCCTAAGTTAATAAGTATAAATCAGTAAGCTATAAGAAACACATAAGTATATAGCATGAATCCATTAGGTGACAATTTAGTAATTAATTCACCTAACCATGTACACATAATATTTATGTGTACTAATGGATTAGGCTTAAGCGTTGTATATGTATATGTATATATGTAGACATATACATGTATATGGCTTAAGTATAAATATTGTTAACTTACTAAACGAATGACAAACTATAAAAAGGGTTAGTAATAATAATGTAATACAACAATAATATATAAACTAATGAAAAGAGTAAATATATTTTATGTTAATAAACAATATACAATAGGAACCAAGAACCAATGGTAAATCTAATAATAGCAAAGGGTACCTAGCTAGCTTTAGATACGAATGATGCGACGCATGAGCACGTGGGTAGTTTATACGTAATAGAGCATAGGTTCAATAGCTTAGTCTAATATCATATATGTTTGCAGGCACGTAAGGTGGAGACTTCAATTGTTCCCCAACGGCGAGTTCAAGGTAACTAGAATGTGGGGGATATTCGAGTCATGAGTCCAATGCTGCCAAAGTGAGTATTATACTCACTGAGGGATCTTAGGAATTTAGATATATGAGTTGCTATATTTAGTTTAATTTTATGTTAACTCTATGATGATGATTTGGTATATGTAATTATGAATTATATTGTGAAAAACAAAATATGTTGATGAATTGACATTGAAGAATGCATAAGATTTTGTGTTGTGAATATGATATATATTGATGATTTGATATTGAAGATATGCATCAAAATATATGTGAATGAGTTTGTGAGATATTTGGATTGAGAATTGTAATGATAAATGGACGTTGATGAAATTGGATGTGTGCCCTGCTGGTCGTAGCTTTACGGGCGATGTTGACGGTAAGCCTAGCATTGAAGCACTAGCACTTGTGAGATGTGTAGAATATTGTTTATGGTATGCGTGAAGTATTGTCAGTAGAAACCGTGATAATATATAGGTGTGTGATGAACAGCGTGACTTGTACTCGATAATGTGTTGTTATGTGAACTTAATGATTTGTGAATAACGCTGTTGAACTCTGCATGCAATTATGTTTGTGTATATTATATACTTAGTGAGTTTTATACTACTAAGGCCTCAGCACTTCTTATTGAGGCGGTGAACTCATACTTTCACCTATACGGATGTGGCTACCACCGCAACCGTATAGATGAAGTTCCATTGACTGCAGGTACTCCGGTTGTAGTTGATGACGTTGTAGAAGTGTACTTGGAATATTATGACTGAAACTCGCCGCAACGATCGTAATTGGTGGACCACGGATTGTCCATTGTCTTATAGGTTCTGTTATATATTTATATTGAGGAAAGACTTAAACAAATAGATGTTAAATGGCTCTTATTGTTGTCAATTTGTGATAGATGTAAAAGATGTGATTTCTGCTATTAGGTTTATGCCTTCTGCTACATAGTAGATAGATGTTATACTCTGATTTACCAGGTACATATTATGGGATATGTACCATATGTTGGCTTTGCGACATATCGTCGTGCCACTGTGAAGATCCATTTATATTTTAAGGAATTAATGTTTAGGAAATGTTTTGGAAAAAAAAAAAAAAAAAAAGGGTCGTCACACTATAACCCCCTCTGCCTACCAGCTCGTTATTAAGCAGTTTAATTAAAATATAATATATGTAAAATCACATGCACAACCAAATAAATAAATCCATAATCATGACATTATAGAAAGCTACAAGTATTTTAGAAATACTACCCTTTTCCTGAGTCTCTTCTCATCATCTGCAATAAACACATATATATCCGAAATGATATATTATCAGTTTCTTTTCTAAATATAAAACGTACCTGTTATATTTATTTCCAATCAATCTATTAATCTATATACACTTTATTTTAATTCGCATAGACTCTTGACTCATTAAGAAAACCTCATTTAAGAAACCTTTTAATCCATAATTAAAAACTAATCATAAAACTTCCTAAAATCATCACATATTTTAATATCCAATCTCAACTCCAGATAATACCAATTATCTCTAAAGTATAGTTCATCAATACACACACAAAGTATATGGCTAAAACAAGGAAAGAATTTAACAAAATACATTCCAATTCCCCATAGCTTCTGTCGACACTCATCTAAAAGCAAAAACACACACACACACACAAGTGATCGGCTGATCAATAAGGAAGAATACTCCAAAATCCCAAACATTACAGTAACCAGCTTAAACAACTAAAACAATATCACAGAACCCATCTCAAATTAACAATGGAGATACGGCCAAATGGATAGGAGAGGGTTCAACATCAGCAAGGACCCACAGCCAATATTTATAACAAGGACAACAACATACACAATCAGTCTAACCAAAGAGAAACACCCCTCAAACACCACACACGGCTAACATACCAAAAACAGGGAATAACCCAAATCTTAGAACCCAAACCATCAGCCAAGACTCATCAACCCAAAACACTCATAACATCAAGACCAAATGGGCACTACAACCCACAACCGAATAGACACTACACACACATACACATCTGGACAAGGGAATACCCAATCACAGAACAACAATCACAAAATAGGGGCATTCGGCCGAATAAAGAACAAGCCCCAAACACACATACGGGTTCAACAACAACCAAAATCATAAGATTTATCTCAATCAATATACATACATAATCAGCCAACAAATAATCATTCAACGGAAAACCCAACAAATTACAAGAAATTACCTAGAGGATTTTCTTAGAAAGCTACCGAAGAAATCGCCAGAAATCCCATCGGAATCATCTCTAGAAGTTGCCGGATTTCTATCCTGAACAGTCGAAAATTGCACCTCCAGCAACCCATTTCTCTCCCAAGTCTCCACTGGTTTACTATTAATTACTATTCCTTAAGATATTTTTACTTAACTCCAGTTAAATTCTATCTTCATTAATTTAATCAGAGTTAAAAGGTAAAATATCTAATTAATCCAATGTTAAGTTTTATCTAGTTAGATTAACATGGGTTAATCTAAAGATATTTATTCAAAACTTACTAATTACCTTTTTACCACAGATATTTATCACCTCGAATTTTTACTATTTTAATCTAACTCATTAGGATAATAAATTTTAAGCTCATTTAGAGTTTAGTTCGTTTCATTGTAAATATTATTATCCCAATAATATTATATCACTGACAATATTATTATACTAAATAATATTGTGCCAATAATAAATAATATTGCCAATAATATTATTTATTAGCTCACTTAAATAATCAACCTGTCTATTTAATAACTAAGAACAGGTGGTAGATAAATATTCATTTATCAGAATAATATCAATCGAGTGACATAAATAATTATCGATCGATAGGTCGATCGAGCGATTGACCGAGTAATAAGTCAATCAATTGGCAGAAGTGGTCGATCGAGCGACTAAAAGTATGGATTGATTGCCACAAGTCTTAAATTCTATTTAAGACGTTATATCTTAAAATCTAGGGCGTTACAATAAGTGTAAATCAAATTCTATAAATAGAGGGTCATAGTGAAGTATTATTTACCAATTCATAGCTTCAAGTTATGAGTCCACACTCAAGGTCATATTCAGTCATCATAGAGAAGATTTAGAGGTTGAGTCAAGAACACAAAGAATACATTCTTCACCATTCAACATGCAAGGAGCAAATCAACCAAAGTCAATTGGGCTTGGTAGCCTAGGTGTAATGTCCGAGACATTACTTGAGTGTTTAGAATGTACAATAAATTAAATAAAGGATTAGAATTGGTTAAATGGCAAGAAAACACTAAGAAAATACTTAGAAAATGCACAAAATTGACATTCTGGAAGTCGTGTTCGGACGGGCTCCGAGCGGGGTTCGAACAGGAGCTCTAGAAAGTGAAAATTCACTCCCTGGAAGTCACGTTAGGATAGGCTATACTCCTGTTCGGATGGCAGCCACAGAGACTGCGTAGTGATTTTCAACACGCCCGTTCAAACAGCCATTTACTCCGTCCGGACAGCACGCGATATAAATCCGAAAATGAGTCTTTTTGGCTCATTTTTCCGGAAGCTTCTCAATTTTCTCTCATTTCTCTCTTGGGTTTTGATAGAAAACCCTTGATCCATGAGTATTCAATCCCCATACCTCAATTCTAACTTCGTAAACATGATCTACGCAAAAGAGATCTACGTTTTGACTGATTGGTTTGAGGTAAATTTTTAAACTCTTGTCTTTTGAGATTTTGGGTTAAATCTTGAGTTTAATCTTCAATATTCTTTAGGTTTTCTACGTTTTGGGAGCTTCCTAAATGTTTCCCAAGCTCTGGGTAGCATTTTGGTGAATTTTGGTAAGTTTTCCAAAACCTAACTTTTTGGATATTTGTCTAAGTTGTGTTTTCATGTATTGCAGTGTGTTAATTTTCAGTGATAATGGCAAGTCATTGGCTAGGAAACCATAGTTGAGCTAAATATCCGCACAGTCAAAGGTGAGTATTCTACTCACTGAGAAAAAGATATTATCTTTTATATATTTTATAGAAATGCTAATAATATGTTGATTAAGTGGTTTGGTTGATTTCAATAATTTCAAATAAAAGAAAAGTCTCTCTCTCTCTCTCTCTCTCTTTCTCTCTCTCTCTCTCCCCTTGGTTCCTCTGTTTTACTTCTTCATGGTGAGATCCTTGCGCTGGTGGCCAGTAGAATCCAAGGAGTTTGCTCTCTCGGTGGTGGGAGGTGCTACAGGTATCATGGTCCGCGAGAAAGGAAAAGGTTTGACGAGGTCCATTCTCCTGGACAAAGACGAGGCTGCTTGGTTGATCAAGTCTCTGGGTGAGATAGTTTCGGTACAAGACTCTAGAGTCTTCTAGAATCAATCAGTTCATGGTTTTCCTCGCATTCTTGCGCAACAATGCTCTAACAGACTTAGTTATTTTTTGACCGTGGAAAAATATGACGGTAGAAAGAGGAGTGGCTCCATCATGGTTCCAAAAGGGAAATATGGCGAAGGATGGGAGAAATTCAGTTTGGAACTCCGTTCAGTGATGCGCGCTTTCTGATTGGATGTATGAAAAATAAGGATGAATGTAGAATTGGAATGGAAAGATGATAGTGAACTCCAATTAATGGCTGGAGACAGACCCCAAGTAAATCCAATTAAGGCTGGAATCAAACCACAAGACAAAAGTCTATATCAATTCTTTTTTTCTTTTTTTTTTTCTCATTCATGACCAAATGATTTTTAAATAGAAATACAAGTAGATAATACCTAAGGTGATAATGCTTAAAGTTCAAATATTCAAATTCAAATAAGCTCTAATCCTAATTTAAATAATCTAATCCTAATAAGTTGGAATTCCATTCCAACTCAACTATTAAACCTATCTAACCCTTTATCCCTATCAATCCTACACCCTTAAAAGGACCTTGTCCTCAAGGTCCAACAAAATAAAATTAACCTAGTACACATGACTGAAAAAATAAAAAATAAAAATTACACAATTAAAAATAAAAACTACACATCTATGAGAATCCCACCATCTTCTACTAACACGTCAACCTTTTTTTTTTTTTTTTTTTTGCTTCTCCCTTCTTTTTCTTTGACGCATCTAGACCGCTAGTACTAGAAAAAGAGCAAAATTTTTCAGCTTTGCTTTTCTTCCAGGTGCTTTTCATGAGCGGTGTTTGGCTGTTCGGTGGTTGTGCAGCTGGATCTGTAGGCTCCTCATCCGCTTCCTCGGTGGTCTTTCACTTGGTGGTTTCCCGTCCATCTCCAGCTTCTTGAAAGAAAAAACTTTGATAAGAATATGTTTAATCCGCGGGAGGACGATTTTGTATGGATTTTGGGGGGTGGTTTCCGCGTCGATGTTGCAAGCATGAGTAGGTATGTTGACTGCGGGCTGGTTGTGGGTTTTCAGCGGTTGGACTGGTTGTGGGTTGTTAGTGGACTGGGTCACGGGTTGGATGAGCGAGGTTGACTTAGGCGATGAAATTTGCACTGTGTTTTGCAGTGAAGACTCTTCAGTGCTGGATTTTTTATCCACAATCTCTTTGATAGATCGTTGGAGGCTCCCTGAAAAACCCTTCTTGAGAGAACTTGCAATATTCTCCAAAGACTTTTCTAGATCATCAAACCGCTTTTTAGTCTCTTCAGCAAGCTTTTGAAAGGCAAGTTCAAGCTTCCCAATTCGGTCCTTGTTGGTCGACATGCTCTGATACCAATTGATGCGCGCTTTCTGATTGGATGTATGAAAAATAAGGATGAATGTAGAAATGGAATGGAAAGATGATAGTGAACTCCAATTAATGGCTGGAGACAGACCCCAAGTGAATCTAATTAAGGCTGGAATCAAACCACAAGACAAAAGTCTATATCAATTCTTTTTTTTTTTTTTTCTTATTCACGACCAAATGGTCTTTAAATAGAAATACAAGTAGATAATACCTAAGGTGATAATGCTTAAAGTTCAAATATTCAAATTCAAATAAGCTCTAATCCTAATTTAAATAATCTAATCCTAATAAGTTGGAATTCCATTCCAACTCAACTATTAAACCTATCTAACCCTTTATCCCTATCATTCAGCTTTCAAGCTTATCCACTCTGGAACTTCCAGCTCCTCGAAGCAGTTAGGTGCACCTGGAGCACCTCTAGCTGAGTCCAATACCGAGAAGGGGAGGAGTTATGCCGAGGTACTGAGGTCCTCACAGCTGAAGCTGGAAGAGCCACTTGGTCCTCTCTCTCGCCCTTTTCCTAGGGCCTCTAAGTGGCACGTTTCTCCCGCTTTAGCCGAAGAAAAAGGTTCTCAGGTTCAGGCGTGTCCTCCGGCTAAGGGTCCCGGTGATCAGATGAAAGCAGCGGTTAAAACGACCTCGGCAAAGTCAGTCTCTCCGATGATGGCAGGTCCGAAAAAGGTAGCTAGGGCTCCGGCGTTCCCCCATGCTCTGGCATCGGGCCTAAGGAAAAGAGCGGCTGTCTCTAGCCCCCCTACGTCGTCCTCTGCATCACGCAAGCCTGCAACTTGCAAGTCACGTTTTGGTGACAACCTCGATTTTTGCAGCCTCAGGATAACGTTGGAAAGTCTTCTTGTAGATATTGGACAATGCCTTTCGATTCTAGACTAGTTGGGTGATGGTCTGTTGGGTCGAGGACTCAAGCAACCTGTTCAGCGCTCCAAGCCCAAGTCTCAGTTAGCTCCTCTGGGCTCCAGTTTCTTCCGGCCCAAATCTTCGGGACCCCCGCTGGCCCAAGTTTCTTCAGCACCGGCTACTGACCTTAAAGGTAAATCCCCTCTGGTCCACCCCAGCTTTCGGCCCAAGCTCGTTTTTAAAGAAAAGGTTGGTTCGGGCCCTGTTTCTTGCGACCTAGGGGCTTCTTCTTCCTCTCTGGATTCATCTTCTCTGCCCCCTGCTGGTCGTGAGCCCATGTCACCCTGGCCTGACTCTTCTCTCCCAAACTCAGATGGCTCTTCTCTGAAGATTCCTTCACCAGAACCTCCCTCCGGTCCGGGGTCCCCAGTCAGTTGTGCTCCCTGTTTAGCTCTGGTCCCCTCTGTGTTGCCACCTCTTGCTTCTCTGGTGGTCTTCCCTTTGGCGCGTCTTCAGCACCTCTTCTCCCCCTTGGAGGCGCCGTTCGCTGGGTCTCTCAGGTTCCAGCTCAGGTCTCCACCCTTGGTCAGGGATCCTCTCCCTTTGATGGCTCCCCCTCTCCCTTTTGGGTCCTCCGGTGCTGCTTATGCTCTTCCTGGCCCTGGCCCTGGCCCTCTCCCTCTTGCACTGATCCCTGAGGAGGCAGCCCCCTTCCCTCTCAGCGGCTGTGGATTAGAGTTGGATTTCCCCGCTGAGGTCTATCCCACCCCTCTGGCTTGCTGCCCTCCATCCAAGCCCAAGCGGAAGCCTGAGAAGAGCTCTCCGGATTGGCTTTTGCCGATGTTAGAGGATTCTTGGTGCTCTGTGGACCTCTCTTGTGATGGTTCTAATCACAATATTATGCCCCTATTTTCAAATTTGTTGTCTAAGCATGAAGATCAAAGGAAGTGCTCCAATTCGAAGGTGGGTAAAAAAAATGTTAGAGAAATTAATGGCCTCTTTTGCTCTATCAACTACGATACTCACAGCGGCAATGTCTCTCGAGGTAGGAACAAGAGGAGGGTTCTTAGTGATTCCTCATGAATCCTAGGTTGATCTCTTGGAATGTTAGAAGGCTAAATCAAAGAAGCAAGCGGTTAAAAATTAGGAACCTCCTCAGACAGTGGAAGGCTGACATCATTTGTTTGCAAGAAACCAAATTAGATCTTATCTCTAACCATATTGTGAAAAGCTTGTGGGGTTCTCAGTTTGCGGATTGGTGCTATCTTCCTTCTAGCGGGGCTTCCGGTGGTATCTTATTGATGTGGGATAGGAGGGTTGTTGAAAAACTTGAGGCTCACGTGGGGGAATACGCCGTGGCTTGCAGCTTTAGAAATTGTGCAGACAATTTCCCTTGGGCTTTTGCTAGGGTATATGGCCCTAACCTCGATCCTCTTCGTAGGAGTTTATGGGATGAATTGGCTGGTTTGCTTAGTTTGTGGGATATCCCTTGGTGCATTGGTGGCGACTTCAATGTCATCCGATTTCCCTATGAGTGTCCAGGAGCCGCGCGTATTTCTTCCGCGATGACGGAATTCTCGGACTTTATCTTAGAGCATGAGCTCATGGATCTTCCCCTTGCAGGAGGGTTCACTTGGACCAATCTCTCCTCTTGGTCTAGGCTTGATAGATTTCTAGTCTCTCCGGATTGAGAAGCTAAATATCCTGGTCTCATCCAGAAGAGGCTGCCCTGCTTGTGCTCTGATCACTTCCTCATCCTCCTCGTTTGCGGAGGAATTCTTAGGGAGAAAAGACCTTTTAAGTTCGAGAATATGTGGCTTCAAAAAGCTGGCTTCGTGGAGAGGGTGAGGCTTTGGTGGGAGTCTTACTCCTTTCAAGGCTCCCCTAGCTTTGTCCTTGCTCATAAATTGAAGGCTTTAAAGGTTGATCTCAAATCTTGGAACGAACAGGTGTTTGGAAATGTGGAATCCCTTAAATTGGCTCGTCTTGAAGAATTGTGCGCGCTTGACAGTCTTGAGGTAGAGAGAGGCTTATACTCTGAGAGGCTTAGACTCTGAGAGTCTTTTGAGGAGAAACTTGATTGCTAGTGAGCTAGAAAAAACTATTCTCCAAGAAGAAATCAGCAGGAGACAAAAATCCAGGGTCCTTTGGCTTAAAGCGGGCGACAAATGCACTAAGTTCTTTCATCAAATCGCTAACTCAAACAGAAGATCCAATTCCATTGAATCCTTGTCTGTTAATGGCTCAGTCACTTCTGATCATCAAGCCATCAAAGACCAAATTGTTCAATTCTATGAGTCTCTTTTTTCTGAGCAACACAATTGGAGGCCCAAGTTGGATGGTATTGCTTTCAACTCCTTATCCCTGGAGTAGGCTGTAACGCCCCGCTTTTACAAAAAGCGTAAGTGAAAATTTTTGAATTCCCACGTGACATTACTAACTTATCAGAGTTAAGTATGGCAATAGGTTATATATAGATATAATACAGACTTGGGAATTAAATGACACTTCAGAGCTTCTACTGAAATACCTCAAAATAGATATAGTGAGCCAGTCAGTATAATTATACAAAAGCAATAGCAGTCATGCCTCACAAGGCAAGATAGTCATACAAGCCAAAATATCTACATAACTGTAGAATTATAAATATTGTCTTGAGTTAGGTTAATGAACTACAATAGGGTAGTTCCTAAAAAGAAGGCAGTCTAGCCTCAAAAACCAGTATCAGGAACCATCTAAGAATCTGGATAGTCCTAATATTCTTCTTCTTCATAACCTGAATTATCACACAATACAAGGAGAAGACAATAACATAAAATACTAAAGTGAGTCCACTGTTGCCCATAATAATATGAGTGCTAATTTATTTAATAAATGCAACATAATGCAATGGCCTTATAATCACATGTATATGCAAAATATAATCTATGATCGCGAATCATAGACATAAAATTAACATAAACATAATCATAAAGCAATGACAGTTTTAAGTGCAGAGTTTTAGGTATTGTCATTTTTCCACTACTCTGTTGGCTTTGGCATGGTTAACGTTTTATTTGAAGCCTTGACTTCCTCACTTTAACTCTTAATTATATTCTTTGGAAGCCTTAGCTCCTGGAAACCTTGGTTTCCCTGGTGACCTTAGTACACTAGTTTTTGTATTTATTATTCACTTTTCAGGTATTTCCTCATTCACTAAGAACCTTGGAACTCAACTGAAGCCTCATGTACACACTGTGAATCTTGATCCAACAGCTTGTTATTAGACAGATTATTAAAAATAATAAAACATGCAAAACCACATGCGCAAGCAAGTAAATAAAGCAGTAAACATAATATTATAGGAAAAATCAACCAGCTTCGTCCTCAGTAAGTATAGAGATACTTACTAGTTTCTCCTCCAAAATTTTTCTCTAAAACTGCATAATTACAATCATGTAGTAATACTAAATTAGTGAAAATGACACTCACAAATATATTTATTATTATTATCACTACTCTTATTCTTAGGAAATCATTTTCCATATAAAAATGAATGTCATAACGAGATTTCTATTTTGTCCTTTTGACTATGATATTGAATGTCACTTATCAATTTAAAATAGTAATGTAATATCATTATCATAATTAGGTTAGTTCTATATATATATATATAAACTATTAATTAAAATAACTCGTATATATATATATATATATATATTTGTAAAATGATATACTCACGCATACATTTCATTTTCTTTGAAATCTCACAGACGTTCATTATCTCTCCATACAAGTATATTTCTTTTTATCACTCCACTTCTCTATTCCAATCTCATTCTCCCTACTATTATTTGCACATCTATATAACACACACACACACACACATCTCTTTATATTTATATATTATAAGATAATAAATCCAAACACACATATATTCCTACAAAGTCACACACCCATTTCCTTACTATATATATCACATATCAAAACCTCAACACACTTTCATACACTTATATTTTCTTGATTCGCTTTAAACACAATTCACTCACTCCAACTCATTTTCCCCTTGTAGTGAACACACACAAACATGTTAGCCATCAACATATATAATTACATAATCATTATTTCACCAAAGCAAGAACAAATCATAGTTTTAAAATAGCAAAAGGATTACTCACCAACTTTTGGACGAATCAAAGGAGGAAGGAAGAGTTGCTGTCCAAGATAAACTTCCTAGAAGTGAGTTGTGCTTGTTGGTTTCTGGATCTAGAGGTAGGAGCTTGTTCTAACTTAATTTCTACTGATTTGGGGTAAAAAGGGAGCAATCTAAGGCTTAGTTTTGGCTTACAAGGAGCTTGAAAACATGGTAAAATAAGGAGATTTTCGTGCTCCAAGTTGCTGCACTAAAACAAAGAAGAAGACAGCATGCTAGATAGGGTGTTTGAGCTGAAATTTGGCTTCTCTTCATGGAAATTGATCATCCATGCACACTATATATATTGACCTTGGATGGTTGAGATCAAGCCAGGAAAAGACACTTCATTGGTCGGATTTGAGCCAACCAATCACCCAAAATCGTAGCCCAAATCCCCTAGGCTACTATTCCACATCTTTAGGTAATGATTATATAATATCTACAAAAATCTAGTTGGTTTGGAGCCAAAATGGACTAACTAGACTAACTAAAAGAGGTTATAATCGTCTGGAACCGAGAACACGGTGTGGGTTCAAAAATCTAAGGTAGAAAAATTGCCACTTGCAGCTTACACGGACATTGCGTAGCACTGGATAATAAAGTCGCTCGATCGACTTTGGCCCAGAATCGCTCGATCGACTATAAAGTCGCTCGATTGATCCTACTTTGCCACAAATATTTGGTCGCTCAATCGATCTCACATTCGATCGATCGACTTCGCTTCCAAAGTCGCTGGATAGACTGTAGAGTCGCTCGATAGACTTTGGTTAGTAATTTATTTACTAACCTGATTTCTCTACATGTATAAATATATAGTTTTATTTAAACTAATAGTAATTATTAAGCCTTATACCTATGCATTATTATCCTAAGCGTAGTGTTTTTCCCGGGTATTACATCCCACCCCTCTTACAAAAATTTCGTCCTCGAAATTTGCAATCCTAATAATCATGATGCAATCTAATAACAATCAAGAAACTATAATTTCTTTCTTGTTACCTAGTCATCTTCATCATCAATGAAGATATCCATGGGTGGTGCCACAGGAATTTCTTCTGCTTGGTCAATAGGAGCTTCTGCCTCCGGCTGGTCTTCATCTTTAGGGTCAAAGTTTTCCATCAGAATGTCCCATCCCATATCATGATGTATCTGGGCCATCCTATTAAGTATTACTTCATTAAGAACCTGGTTATTAAAATAAGTCTGTTGTAATAACATGAACTCTCCTACTAGGTCAAACACACCCAAAGGTATGGGTCCTAGCATAAATAGATCTGGGGCAGTAGGCTGCTCCAAAGGAATATCAGCAGGTGCCAGTGGATCCTCAGGAACATCAACCGGTGCAGGAGGTACTAATGGAAAACCAGGTGGCATAGGATTCCCTTGAGGGTCCATGCCTGAAAACCAAGACTAACAAATATATAACACAAATGTATGACATTTAAAAACATAGCAAGTATTTCAATCAAATACTGCAAAGAGTTTTCAAACCTCAAACCAAATGTGGATATTTGTTCCTCATTTCATGTTCTAGTTCCCAAGACGCTTCCTCAACAACATGGTTTCGCCAGAGGACTTTAACTAAAGGAATAGTTTTGGTCCTTAATTGTTGCTCCTTTCGATCAAGAATTTGAACTGGCAATTCTTTGTACTTGAGATCATCTTGTACTTGAAGAGGTTCAAAGTCTACGATATGGCGTGGATCATGAACGTGCTTTCTTAAGGTCGAAACATGGAAGACGTTATGTATTCCAGATAAAGTTGGCAGTAGCTCGACTTTGTACGCCACAGGGCCAACGACTTCTTTAACTTCGAAGGGTACTACAAATCTTGGGCTTAGCTTCCCTTTCTTGTCAAACCGCATTACTCCTTTCATTGGCGAGACCTTTAGATACACAAGGTCACCCACATTGAACTCCAATTGACGGCGATGTTTGTTTGCGTAGCTCTTTTGTCGGCTTTGTGTTGTCAACATCCTTCTCCGAATAATAGAGATCTGGTCTTTCATATCTTGTATCATCTCCGGCCCAATGAGGTATTTTTCACCCACTTCATCCCAATATAGTGGGGATCTACATTTCCGTCCATACAGCGCTTCATATGGTGCCATTCCAATAGTTGTCTGAAAGCTATTGTTGTAGGCAAATTCGACTAAAGGTAAATATTTAATCCACTTACCTTTAAAGTCGAGTACGCATAACCTCAACATGTCTTCCAAAATCTGGATAGTTCTCTCTGATTGTCCGTCGGTTTGAGGATGATAGGCAATGCTAATGTTCAGCTTAGTTCCCAATGCGTCTTGTAAGCATTTCCAGAATCTAGAAGTAAAATGGGAATCTCTCTCAGATACAATAGAGACAGGCACTCCATGCAACCTGACAATGTCTCTAACGTACATCTCAGCTAGCTTGGGCACAGAGTCGGTGATGTGGAATAGAATAAAATGAGTACTTTTAGTAAACCTGTCAATCACAACCCAAATGGAATCTTGGCCACCGGGTGCTTTTGGCAAACCTACCACAAAGTCCATGGCAATTTGATCCCACTTCCATTCAGGAATGCTTAAAGGTTGAAGAGGTCCTGCAGGTCTTTGATGTTTAGCTTTCACTTGCTGACAAACATGACATTGAGCCATGTATTTAGCAACGTCTCTCTTCATGCCATGCCACCAGAACTTCTTCTTCAAATCTTGGTACATCTTAGTGCTTCCTGGATGAACCGTATATCACGTTTTGTGAGCTTCATCTAGAATATCTCTTCTTAGCTCCACATCGTTAGGTATGACAATCCTGGCATCTCCCATTCTCAATAAACCGTCATTGGTGAAATGAAATCTAGAAGCGTTGCAGCAATTAGCTTTCTCCAACAGCTCTTGTAATTCGAGATTATCTTCTTGAGCTATTCTGATCCTATCAAAAGTTAATGGATGAATGACAGGTTGCTAGAACTGCTTGTTCCTCTACGACGTTCAACTGGATCGTCTGGGTAAGTTGATCTGGGGTGGTGATAGAATTTAAAACTCTGCTGCACGACTTCCTGCTCAACGCATCTGCTACAACGTTTGCCTTTCCTGAATGGTACATAATTCGGCAATTGTAATCTTTGATTAACTCTAGCCACCTTTGTTGCCTCATATTCAATTCCTTCTGCGTGAAGATATACTTGAGGCTCTTGTGGTCGGTGTAGATTTCAACTGTTTCTTGAAATAAGTAATGTCTCCAAATCTTCATAGCATAGACGATTGCTACAAGCTCTAAATCATGCGTGGGGTAGTTCTTCTTGTGGTCCTTTAGTTGTCTTGACGAGTAAGCAATCACCCTGCCTTGCTGCATAAGCACGCAACCTAGTCCTTGGAGGGACGCATCACTAAAGATAACGAATTTCTCGGACTCTTTAGGTAAGGTCAGGACAGGTGCAGATACTAGCCTTTGCTTCAACTCTTGAAAACATTCTTCACATTCGTCACTCTAGATGAAATGAGCATTCTTCTTTGTCAAAGTAGTTAAAGGGCCTGAAAGCTTGGAAAAGCCTTCAACAAATCTTCGGTAGTATCCCGCAAGCCCTAGGAAACTCCGAATCTCATTCACATTCGATGGTCGCTCCCAATTTATCACTGCTTCAATCTTTCTTGGGTCAACCGCTACTTTGGCTTCTGAGATTACGTGACCTAAGAAAGAGACTTCCTTCATCCAAAACTCTCACTTCTTGAGTTGGGCAAAAAGCTTCTTTTCTCTCAAGATGTTTAGCACCGTCTTCAGATGTTCTTCGTGATCTTCGTGAGTGGTGGAATAAACCAAGATGTCGTCTATAAACACCACTACGAACTGATCAAGGTACTTGTGAAACACCTGATTCATTAAATCCATAAACACAGAAGGTGCATTAGTCACTCCAAATGGCATGACTAGGAATTCATAATGACCATAGCGCGTACGTATTGCCGTTTTTGGTATGTCTGCTTCCTTCACCTTGAGCTGGTGATACCCCGATCGAAGGTCGATCTTGGACAAAACCGTAGCCTCCTTTAGTTGGTCAAAGAGGTCGTCAATCCTCGGTAACTGGTACTTGTTCTTGATCGTCACCCGGTTGAGTTCACGATAATCAATGCACATATGCAGAGATCCATCCTTCTTCCTTACAAACAAAACGGGCGCTCCCCATGGTGAGACGCTAGGGCGAATAAAACCTCGGTCTACCAAGTCTTCCAGTTGCTTCTTCAGTTCCTTCAATTCAGAGGGCGCCATGCGGTATGGTGCTTTGTGAATGGGTTGAGTTCCTGGCACTAGATCGATAGTGAACTCGATCTCCCGATCAAGCGGCAATCTAGTTGAGACCTCGGCAAAAACGTCTGGATAAACACGCACTACAGGTATATCTTCTAGCTTACGTTCTCCCTCGGGTTCAGCCTTGATATAAGCTAGAAAGGCTTGCGCACCACATCTAATGCTCCGTCTTGCTTGAATTGCAGAAAGAAGAGGGGAAGTGGCTCGTACTTGAGATCCACAAAGTTTGAATTCTTCCTCACTTGGTGAGCGAAAAATAACTTCTTTCTTCCTACAGTCGATGTTAGCATAGTATTTCGACAACCAGTCCATTCCTAAAATGATATCAAAACCTAACATTCGAAACATTGCTAGGTTTGCCGGTAGGACTCTATCTCCTATAATGATAAGGCAGTCCTCAATAATTTTTTTACATGTAACTACATCTCCAGCAGGTGTTGATACAGTTATGTTTTGATTCAAGGATTGAGTGGTCATGCTACATAATTTAACGTATGTAGATGATATGAAGGAATGCGTTGCACCCGAATCAAAAAAAGTACTTGCTAATTTACCAAATAGAGGGATGGTACCTATTACTACATCCGCATCTTTTTCACTTTCGCCTCCTTCTTCTTCTTCCCCTCCGGGTATAAGAGAATATACCCGTGCCTGAGTTCTACTTCCTTGAGATTTCATTCCTCCGGCAGCATTCATAGGGCAATCCTTTAGAAAATGCCCAGGCTTACCACATCTAAAGCAAATGGATGTTCCCTGCTTACAATCCCCTTTATGTGTCCTTGAGCATTTGCTGCAGACAGCTTTCTGATTCAGAAAATCCTTCCCCAGGGTAGGTTTGGAACCACTTCCAATAGCCTGCCTCTTGACTGGGCGTGTCATCTGCTGCTTCGAACGCTTCTTCAATTCATACGCCACTGCTGACTCTCGTATTCCTCTTTCAGCCAGTGATGCGACTTCCACCAATCTGGCATAGTCCTTAATTTCCAAACAGATTACCCTCTCTTTGATGCGAGGGTTGAGACCATTCTCAAATTGTTTTGCCTTCGTTTCTTCATCAGGGATGAGATTGGCCGTGAACCGAGCTAGCTCCATAAATCTAGCGGAGTATTGTTCTACAGTCATGTCGCCTTGGACAAGATTCTGGAATTCAATCGCCCGAAGTTGCCTTTGGGACCTAGGGAAAAAGCGTCGATTGTACTCCACCTTGAAATCTCCCAAGTGATCACTGTTCCTTCCCCAAGTAGCACCTTCCTCGCATTCCACCATCTCCCAGCTTCACCCGTCAGCTGCAGTGAGAAATACTGAACTTTCTGCTCATCTGTACAGCCGAGAGTAGTGTACAACACATCTATGTCAGTGAGCCATGCTTCCGCAGCATTCGGCCCTTCGATTCCTTCGAAAGTCCGGAAACGATAACTAGCAAAATCACGCAACGAACAACCTACGGGTTCGGCCCGTTCATTAGGTCGTGGAATTCGTGATATTGCTTCGACAAGATGCCTAGTGGTGTCAGCTATAAATTGTATTAAAGCTGGGTGTATGCCATCATTGTATGGTGGCGGTGGAGGTGGAGGTGGCAGTTCTTCCTCACCATTTTCTTTTGGACAAGGGACACAGTTAAAATCACAGGGAGGACGGCGTCTAGGAGGCATGATTTTGTGGTTAAAGGAACAGTTATTCCACATTTTGTAGAATAAAATCATTTTCCTTAAAAAGGATATATAATATTCAAACCAACAAACAATGCTAATAAACTAATCATTGACAAATAATAAACAAATCATGTTGTAAATAATTATAACACTCAAAATTGCTCAAGTAGACAATAATTATAAACAATAAAATTTAAGTGTACAAATACATCTATCTAATGAAGCACATTTAAACGATTTTACTCTTATTTTAACTCATGAAATTCTACTTAGTATCTAGCATATATATATATATATATATATATGGAAACAAAATACTTTTTATATTCCTATAGCTCTGTGTGTCTTGATCCTATACTAAGGTCAAGTCTAAGGTCCTCAGAGCAGACCGCTCTGATACCAAACTGTGACGCCCCGCTTTTACAAAAAGCGTAAGTTAAATTTTTTGAATTCCCACGTGACATTACTAACTTATCAAAGTTAAGTATGGCAATAGGTTATATATAGATATAATACAGACTTGGGAATTAAATGACACTTCAAAGCTTCTACTGAAATACCTCAAAATAGATATAGTGAGCCGGCCAGTATAATTATACAAAAGTAGTAGCAGTCATGCCTCACAGGGCAAGATAGTTATACAAGTCAAAATATCTACATAACTGTAGAATTATAAACATTGTCTTGAGCTAAGTTAATGAACTAAAACAGGGTAGTTCCCAAAAGGAAGGCAATCTAACCTCAAAAACTAGTATCAAGAACCATCTAAGAATCTAGATAGTCCTGATATTCTTCTTCTTCATAACCTGAATTATCACACAATACAAGGAGAAGACAATAACATAAAATACTAAAGTGAGTCCACTGTTTCCCATAAAAATATGAGTGCTAATTTATTTAATAAATGCAACATAATGCAATGGCCTTAGAATCACATGTATATGCAAAATATAATCTATGATCGCGAATCATAGACATAAAATTAACATAAACATAATCATAAAGCAATGACAGTTTTAAGTGCAGAGTTTTAGGTATTGCCCCTTTTCCACTACTCTATTGGCCTTGGCACGGTTAACGTTTTATTTGAAGCCTTGGCTTCCTCACTTTAACTCTTAATTATATTCTTTGGGAGCCATGGCTCCTGGAAACCTTGGTTTCCCTGGTGACCTTGGTACACCAGTTTTTGTATTTATTATTCTCTTTTCGGGTACTTCCTCATTCACTGAGAACCTTGGAACTCAACTGAAGCCTTATGTACCTACTATGGATCTTAATCCAACAGCTTGTTATTAGACAGATTATTAAAAATAATAAAATATGCAAAACCACATGCGCAAGCAAGTAAATAAAGCAGTAAACATAATATTATAGGAAAAATCAACCAACTTCGTCCTCAGTAAGTATAGAGATACTTACTAGTTTCTCCTCCAAAGTTTTCCTTTACAACTGCATAATTACAATCATGTAGTAATACTAAATTAGTGAAAATGACACTCATGAATATATTTATTATTATTATTATCACTACTCTTATTCTTAGGAAATCATTTTCCATAAAAAATGAATGTCATAATGAGATTTCTATTTTGTCCTTTTGACTATGGTATTGAATGTCACTTACCAATTTAAAATAGTAATGTAATATCATTATCATAATTAGGTTAGTTCTATATATATATAAACCATTAATTAAAATAACTTTTATACATATATATATATTTGTAAAACGATATACTCACGCATACATTTCATTTTCTTTGAAATCTCACACACGTTCATTGTCTCTCCATACAAGTGTATTTCTTTTTATCACTCCACTTCTCTATTCCAATCTCATTCTCCCTACTTATTATTTGCACATCTATATAACACACTCACTCACACATATCTCTTTATATTTATATATTATAAGATAATAAACCCAAACACACATACATTCCTACAAAGTCACACACCCATTTCCTTACTATATATACCACATATCGAAACCTCAACACACATTCATACACTTATATTTTCTTGATTCGCTTTAAATACAATTCACTCACTCCAACTCATTTTCCCCTTGTAGTGAACACACACAAACATGTTAGCCATCAACATATATAAGTACATAATCATTATTCACCAAAGCAAGAACAAATCATAGTTTTAAAATAGCAAAAGGATTACTCACCAACTTTTGGACGAATCAAAGGAGGAAGGAAGAGTTGCTATCCAAGATAAACTTCCTAGAAGTGAGTTGTGCTTGTTGGTTTTTGGATCTAGAGGTAGGAGCTTGTTCTAACTTAATTTCTACTGATTTGGGGTAAAAAGGGAGCAATCTAAGGCTTAGTTTTGGCTTACAAGGAGCTTGAAAACATGGTAAAATAAGGAGATTTTCGTGCTCCAAGTTGCTGCACTAAAACAAAGAAGAAGACAACATGCTAGATAGGGTGTTTGAGCTGAAATTTAGCTTCTCTTCATGGAAATTGATCATCCATGCACACTATATATATTGACCTTGGATGGTTGATGATAAGTGCTGAATGTTACACATTCAAGCTCCTTAATTTACATATGTTAAGCTCATAGTTTTGTTATAGTTTGATGTTTTGTATTATTTTTGTGTTTTCTTGTATTTTATAGGTTTTGGAAGAAAATCCATCAAATTCCAAGATTATAATGAAGTCAGCAAACTCACTTTTTGGATAGATTCAATTCCAATCAATTTTGAATTTAAGGAAAGAGAAGTTGGCAAAAATTCGTTATTTTCGGAAAGAATCCAGAATGAGCATGTCTCAATAATTTAATTATAACTTTCGGTTCAAATATCAGATTGCAACAACATTTGTGGCGTTGGAAAGTTAAGAGAAAATTTAACAAATATATAAGAAATAGGTTTTTCCTAATTCGGACGTTTACCATACCAAAATCGCCCCGCAATAAAAGACTGCAAATCTGTATGAATTTTGGAATCCTTTTCCTACTTGGATAGAAATTTCAGAAAAGGAAAAGACTTGTAATTACTCTATTTGGACTAGAAGACCTACATAGAATTGTAATAGGAATTCTAGAGCTTCTAGAGCTTCTCTAATCCCTATAAATAGGCCTCTAGCCTTTGAAGAAAAGACACAAGCTTTGGAGAAGAATCAAAGGTTCCATCAAGAAGGAGGTTCTTCCTAGTTTTTATTTTCTTTATTTATTTATTTTCTGTATGTATATAATTTTAGTTTATTTTAGTTGTAACTAATACTTTAGTTAGGGCTCGATTGAAGCCCTAATTATGTCTCGTTAAGGTTTTCAATTGGCGCCTTTGCTACAATTCATATATTGATGCTTAACTTGATTATTTCCTATTTTCTTGAATTCCTCTCATGTTTATGCTTGATCATCTTATGCATGTGATATGGATTTGTTATTTATGTCAATTTGGATGACCGAGTCCTGGGCATAATAAAGTGACAAAAGAACCCTATCACTGGTTCTTGGATTAATCAATATAAAGACAACTGGAATAGACACCATGTTCCAATCTGAGTGTGTTTACCGATTTCCATAAATTTATGCTTTCTTGTAGAACAACTTAGTAGATACCATGCTAAATCCTTCAATGAAGAAAAGAGTTAGAGTAGATACCATACCTAACTCGTTGCTCAGGGAAATCAATAGCTTTAGGAGAAGATACCATTCCCTTGTGGCTGGTAAGTATTAAGTATCAAGTTATGTGGTAGCATTGGCATTGTGAATCTTAATTGAGTATGATTAGCGGGGGATATCGAAGCCCTACCTTATTTCATATTATATTTCTTCAATTTTTTTTATCTCTTCTCTTATTTGATCTGATTAATATTTTTATTGCTTTTCACTCGTCTCAATTATTAAGGAATTCTTTTTAAGCATAATTTACCAATGCTCGTGGGAATGATCTTGTATTTACCTACTATACTATCGTTTTGATCTTGTGCACTTGCGAGTAAAACGTACAAATATTTATCTATTTATTTAGGTAGATATTTGCACAACAGATGAGATCAAGCCAGCAAAAGACACTTCAATGGTCGGATTTGAGCCAACCAATCATCCAAAATCGTTGCCCAAATCCCCTAGGCTACTATTCCACATCTTTAGGTAATGATTATATAATATCTACAAAAATCTAGTTGGTTTGGAGCCAAAATGGACTAACTAGACTAACTAAAAGAGGTTATAATCGTCTGAAACCGAGAACACGGCGTGGGTTCAAAAATCTAAGGTAGAAAAATTGCCACTTGCAGCTTACACGGACACTGGATAATAAAGTCGCTCGATCGACTTCAGCCCAGAATCGTTCGATCGACTATAGAGTCATTCGATCGATCCTACTTTCCCACAAATATTAGATCGCTCAATCTATCTCACATTCGATCGATTGACTTTGGTTAGTAATTTATTTACTAACCCGATTTCTCTACATGTATAAATATATAATTTTATTTAAACTAATAGTAATTATTAAGCCTTATACCTATGCATGCGTGTGCACATATTTTATTAATGCATTATTATCCTAAGCGTAGTGTTTTTCCCTGGTATTACAGAGGTTGCTCAGTTGGAGCTTCCTTTTGAGGAAAGGAAGGTTCTAGAGGTGATAAAATCTATGAACCGAGACAAGGCTCCTAGTCTTGATGGCTACCCCTTGGCTTTTTTTTCAAGACTGCTGAGATGTGTTCAAAGCTGATATCATAGGGGTCTTCACAGATTTTCATGCTCATAGCAAATTTGTGAAAAGCCTCAATGCCTCTTTCATTGCATTAATCCCCAAATCCCCTGGGGCTACCGATCTTGCAAACTTTCGGCCCATCAACCTGGTGAGTGGTATTTACAAGATCATTGCTAAAGTTCTCACTAATAGGATGAGCCGTATTTTGGAGAAGATTATTTCAATGCCTCAGAACACTTTTGTCAATGGTAGACATATTTTGGATTCGATTCTCATAGCCAGTGAATGCTTGGATAGCCGTATCAAGTCTAGTATCCCAAGGGTTCTTTGCAAACTGGATATTATGAAGGCTTTTGACCACGTCAACTAGAAGTTCTTATTGTACATGCTGAAAAGATGCGGCTTTGGGGATAAATGGGTTTCTTGGATTTCTCATTGCATCTCTTCGGTGTTGGTCAATGGTTCTCCGGCTGGCTTCTTCAATAGTTCTAGATGGCTGAGACAGGGTGATCCTCTTTCTCCTTTCCTGTTTATAATTGTCATGGAGGCTTTGAGCAAAATGCTCTTTGGTGCTGTTGATTGTGGTTGCCTCTCAGGCTTTTTGGTGGGTTCTAGGCCTACTATGATCAACATTTCTCACTTGTTGTTTGCAGATGACATCTTGGTATTTTGTGAGGCTAATCCTGACCATCTTCGCTATCTGGATGTTCTCCTAGTTTGTTTTGAAGCTGTCTCTGGTTTAAAGGTTAATTTGGCTAAATCTCTCTTGGTCCCTATTGGCAATGTGGACAATGTTGCCGAGTTGGCTTCTATCTTGGGTTGCGGGACTTCCTTACTACCCTTGAAGTATCTTGGCATGCCGCTTGGGGCGCGCCACAAGGCTACATCTACTTGGGATGATATCGTGGTTAATATAGAGCGTCGTTTGGCTAGTTGGCAAAGGTTGTATTTGTCCAAGGGTGATAGGGTTACCCTTATCAAGAGTACACTTTCCAACCTCCTTACGTATTTCTTGTCTCTCTTCTCCATTCCTATTTGTGTGGCCAACCATTTTGAGAAGCTTCAAAGAGACTTTCTTTGGGGAGGGATAGGTGAAGAATTCAAATATCACTTGGTCAGATGGGATAAGGTTTGCTCTTCGATCTCTGAGGTAGGATTGGGTATTAGAAACTTGAGGACTTTCAATCAAGCCCTACTAGGCAAATGGCTATGGCTTTATGGGTCTGAGCGAGATGCTTGGTGGAGAGTCGTGGTGGACTCTAAATATGGCAGCCTTAGGGGCGGTTGGTGCTCTCTCGATCCGTTAGGTGCCTTTAGGGTGGGGGTTTGAAAAAACATCAGGAAAGGCTGGATTTCATTCTCTCGTTTCACTAGATTTGTCGTGGGGGATGGCTCCAAGATCAGTTTTTGGCATGATTTGTGGTGTGGAGACACAACCCTCAAAGAAGCTTTTCCAGCTTTATTCATCATTGTACGTCTTACGGATGCCGTTGTTGAGGATAATCTAGAGCTGTCGAGCGACTCACTCCAGTGGAATGTGAGCTTCATCAGGGAGGCTCATGACTGGGAAGTGGATGTCTTTGCTTCTTTCTTTCAATTGCTTCACTCAGTCAAAGTGAATCGAGGCAATGGAGACAGTTTGTGTTGGGTCCCCTCCAAAAAAGGAGTTTTCAAAGTCAAGACCTTTTTTTACTCCTTAAGTAGTGCTGGTAGCATCAGCTTTCCCAAAATTGTTTGGCGTACTCAAGCCACTCCTAGGGCTGCTTTCTTTGTGTGGACTGCGATACTCAGTAAGATACTCACCCAGGACAACCTTAGGAAACGACATGTCATCGTGATCAATCGATGTTGCATGTGTAAGAAGATCGAGGAAACTGTGGATCATCTTCTTATCCACTGCGACGTGGCTTCTGTCTTGTGGAATTCTCTCTTTAGCCATTTTGGGATGTCTTGGGTTATGCCTAGACGGGTTATTGACTTGCTTGCATGTTGGTGGTCATCTGGTAGATCAAGGAGTGTTGCTGTTTGAAAAATGATGCCTATTTGTATCTTTTGGTGCTTATGGAGGAAAAGAAACAATAGGAGTTTTGAAGACTTGGAAAGATCCTTAGAAGAGATCATTTTTTTGCTCTATCACTCTTTGTATTGTTGGACTTCGGCTTATGTCCATCATTTGTATATTTCTTTTTCTGACTTCCTTACTCGCTTTTCTATTTCTAGATAAGTGTTTTCCCTATATACTACCAGTGTACTAAGGGGCGCCTTACGCTTTTTCTATAAAATAGAATTTTTACCTATCAAAAAAATTAAATTAAATTAAATTAAATAAAAAATAATTTCAAATATGATGAGATATGACAATGGTGTTTATGTGATTTGAGATGAGTTTGAAAATATGATTTGAAATATGTTTCGATATGTTTTATTGCTTGCTGAGGTTGAGATTTAAATTATGTAAATTGTGATTGAGAAATTTACACGTTCAATTATTTGTCTTTTTATGAGAAAGTTGTGTTAAAAGCATGAACATGAAACGTAAAGACATATTGATTTGACCATGCAGCATGAGCATGAGTGTGTTAAATGCATAAGACACTATAATAATCGAGCAAGTCTCCAGCGTCACACAAACGGACAAGTCCGTGAGGGCAAGCCTCGATGCTGTAAAGATAATAAAAGACCACTAGGCTGGTGATCCCTTTGGCATTGTGCATTCCGACATTGAGAAAAAATTTGCAATGACTTGAAACTGATTTCACACGATTGATAAAAGGGAAAAGTTTACATGCCCCTCAAACTATCACCTAAAAACTAATGTCTCCCCTCAAACTTTTAATTGGGACAGTGTCCCTCCAAACTAGCAAAAAGTTATCAATCTCCCTTTAAAGCCAACAACAGGACAAAAATGACCTTATAATTTTTTCAATACGACAAAAAATACTACTATATTTTAAAAAAAAAAAAAATAAAAAAAACAAAAAATTAATAAAAAGAAACGAAAAACTTTTTAATTATTTTTTTTAATTTTTCAAATTCGGTTACCCTTGGTTTTTATGTAATTTTTTTTTTGAATTTTTTGAATTTTTATTTTATTTATCAAGAGTTTTTTCGTCATTGTGAGAACATTGACACTTTTTGGTAGTTTGGGGAGGCACATTGTCCAAATTAAAAGTTTAAGAGAAAATTATCAATTTGATGATAATTTGAAGGGTACGTGAACTTTACCCTTAATAAAACCATCATACTTCTAAGTTGCCGGGTTGAATGGCTGCCCATAAAATTAGATTTCCACTGTTGCCCATCATTAGAATACATCCATGATGACGAAGTTGCTGACCTTAATAATCACCCTAATAATTCAATCTCATCAATACGCATTGACAGGGTTTTGTATGTTATTATTACTTCATCATCTGTTAAGACAGATGAATACTTAATTAACATGTATGTTTGAACTCAAAATTTGTCTCTGGTCCACAATCCATGCTAGCTTTTGAATGTCCCACCAAATTTGTGTAAAAGGCATTCAATGGTCTTCCTTGATGTAACCTTGTTAATCTCAAATGCTTTCATCTCATCTCTAATACCTGCATAAGCACCACGTGAAGGTTTAATTCCATTCCAAATTGAAAATGCACACAAGCATCATTAGCAAATATGCCAGTGAGGTTTGTTTGTCACATCATTTTTTGAGATTTAAGGAATGGGAAAGTGGAAACTGCAATTTATTCAACTGTACAAATGACATCATTTTAGGTAGGTTGCATTTTGGATTGCCATGTTAATCCGAAAAGTAAATCATTTGTTTCAACTATACAAGTGACATCATCCTCCTCCTCTAGAAAAAAAAGGAATAAGAAACACTAACAATTGATTAAGCAGGTCAAATGCTCTAGCATTCATTTCAGTCATGCTGAATCCAGCATGATTTGAATTTGTATCATCTTGAAGATGCCATTCATTATAGTGTCATTTGGTGACAGACTAGGGCAAACCCAAAACTCCATCACTCTTTTACTTTGGGGTATGTGTTCGGGGATAATAATCTTTTCCTAATCTCATTGTCTCCGATCTCATTTCAGAATCATTACTTAGGAATTAGACCTAGAAATATAAAAAGCATGAAATAAGTTTCAGTTTATTATAAACAGAGATATCGTGGATAATTGGAATACCTATATCTCTGATAATTGGAATACCTATGCCATGTATAAACATAAACTGAGAATTTGTAGATGGGAAGCTTATCAGAGAGCAAGTGGCCTTTTAGAATGCTAATAATGCTACAAATACTGATGTAGATTGGTAGTTTATCATAGAAGCTAAGCAGCTTTATACTGGCAGAAGGACCTTAAGAGAAGTTTTGGGAAATCATGTGGGGGTTTGTATGTTTTATGCTTATGATGTTCACACAAAAAGCTCCTATAACAGGTTCTTCACCATGCTATGTCACAAACTTGTGTGGGGGCCTTTGTGGTTGCCCGTATTCATCTAGACTCATGACATTCTTGTACTCACCTTGAGAGTAGTAGCCTTAGTAGTATTCTTGTAACTAAGTGGAGTATATGGATGCCTCCAGGAAGCAAGTCTTAGGGCATGTTTCGCATGTGTAATAGACCCCTTTGGTTAGTTTTTTATTCCTAGAAATAGCTATTCCACAGGAATAACTATTCCTCAAAATAAGGAATAGCCATTTCTTTTCTATGAGAATAAAGCATCGATTAAATTTCCCATAAAAAACCCCCCACAAAACCTTCAACACAGAACGTGAGAAAACCATGACACAGAAACGGCTCTCATCAACCAGTTAGATTCTTTCTTTGTTTTGTTGATTTTCTCTGCAACATTGTTCTGGGGCTTTTCTTTGGTGTCTTATTTTTCTTTTCCTCAACGAAAGTTATAATGGGAAACCAAGGTAAAAGATAAACAAGATTATAGGACAGCTGAAAACACGAGTATGTTGATGCGAGGGTCCCTAGGATCTCATAGTTGCTCGGAGGGATGGCACTAGGCAGTAGGGACTCATCTGAAATACCTAATTGTCTAAACTATCTTATAAAGATCGGCGATTTAAATTCTGGCTGTAGTGTTAGGTTAGGTCGCAGGGGATGGGGCAGGAAAGAACGTATGGAAAAGTGGCATATCACCTTTTATTGTCTCTACACTTTTCTTTTATTGTCTGCACCTCTTTCTTCTTGGCTTCTTTGTAATTTGCTTGGAAAAGCCTTGCTACTTTCGTAACCCATTGCAAGAATGTAAGTAAGATGGCAATGAAAATATGGTTTGTATTGGGTATGATTGAATTTGAGCCCTTTATATTTGGAATGCCAAATTCCTAGACATACCAGTCTCTATTTCATCTCACAATAGTGCTAGTTCTTGGGGAAAAAAAAAACTTGCTAATATTATGCTCAAATTGACATGTTGTATCATGGAACAGAAGCAATGAAAATCTCTACGATTTGATGAGTCATGCTAAATTAATGCAGGCATGAATGTTGGAGTTCAGTTTTTCTGTGTTTCTATTGCAATAGGTGGCAAAAAATGTTTGAGAAGTTGAGAATAGTAAACTTTGGGAAGTCTGGGAGTTAGAGCAGTTCAAATTCTAGGAGAAGTTTAGAATCAGGATGCTATGAGCAAGCATTGTTGCAGTCATCTATTCTTCATTGCTTACTGTTATCCTGAAATTACCATAGCAGCTTTAGTCACACAACATCATACATACTAGAAAGAGGAATTTCCAAAGTAAATTCCGCGCCTTTTGATATACTAAAGATTGGAATAGTTCATCATCGTTGTAACTTAGATTAAACATCTCGTTTTCTGAAAATTCTCATTATGCCTTGGCAAGTTTTAATTCTCCCACTTGCAGAAAAATATAAAAAGCTTCAATTTTCCTGAGAAATATGCATCTCTTTTCTTTTTATTGTGTTTACATAGGCTTCATAGCAGGCAGTATCATAGTTAAAGGACATTTCATAATTGTCATAAGGCTTCTCCTTTGGTGGCCAACCGCAAGAATTTATCCCAATAATTATCTGATTTGTGTTGTAAAGGGAGTGTATGCATGCCCTTGGGATTAGTTGGGTAGTACTCTCTTATATGTTTGGTGTGTACATGCAAACTATACTATTTTGTATTTTCCTCTTCCATTAACACTTGGCTTACAAAATGTGTGATTGTTTGGATGCATCTGCCTGTGAGGTTTCACAGTTGGACTAGAACCATGACACTACAAATGAAGCTAGTTATTGAAAGGGAGGCTACTATAATTCTTGTGACTGCTGACTCCTAAAAGTATGAAAGACATATGTAAGAAAAGATAGAAGTACCTTGGAGAATGAAAGATGTATTTGAAAAGATTGGCATATTGTGAAAGTTTATGAGATCTGTACTGAAAATCATGTAGGCATGAAGATACAATTGACCTTTTGCAACATCAAATTGATTTATTGGCCTTTAATGAGGTGCATAATGAGGAAGTGAGGCTTATAAGCAGAGATGTCCAAGGGTGTAGATTTCACAATTTCATTGAAGTTTTTCAATTCACCAAAAGCTTCACCTTTTCTTTTTCTTATATAAAAAAATAAAAAAATAAATCAAAAATCAAAAATCAAAAATCAAAAATCAAAAAATCAAAAAATCAAACTTTGTATGGTGGACATTCAAAAATAGATGTAATCGTGAGGATTAAATAAGCGGATATTTATAGGTGTACAATTCTACGAGATGTATAACTTTGCAACATAAGTTACCTGGTTGATGGAGAACTTTGAATGGCAGTCGAGAATCGAAGAAACCAATGAGCTTTCTCATAAGCTCCATAGATCCAGCAGAGACCAGGATCTCTCTCTAAATTACACGGAGATTAAAATGTATGTTAGTAATCTTCATAATTAAATACTGAAAGCTATAAAAATCATTAAACCACTAGGATAACAATAAAAATATTGAGGAAAATACACTTTGGCCCCTTAGACTACTATCACTGTTTCATTTACCCACCAAACTTGAAAAACTGGCATATGGATATGTCAAACTACCATAATGTTACGTACCTTATGTTAGACGTGGCAAATGCATGAAGGCAGCAGAAGATGTTGAAGCCCTAGCTGAAGAAGATCCTAGTGGTGGCTGATTCGCTTATGGGAAGTTAAGGAAAAAAGTTGGTGCTCCTAAAGCATGACTTTTTGGTAGGAAAATGTTATTCTTCTGGAAAGAATTCCTATTAATAAGGGATTTATACTCCCACTAGAATTAGGAATGTTTACATATCATTCAATATTCTTATATTCAGCAATGTAATCCTAAAACTAGGGGTTTTGAGGAATAAAACGATATGATGAAAATTATTATACAACTCTTGTAGTTGCTTGGGAGGCAAGGGTACCTCAAATACCCTACTATCACACCATCCACGCTTACCATAGGTAAACTCAGGAAAACATATCCTACAGCTTTTCCCCTTGCCAAACTTACCACCCACTCTCAAACACTGGTTCATATCATCTTGGTATCAGAGCCAAGTTTCAACATGTCGGACTAAAGACTAGATTGCATGGAGGAGTTGGGATCTATGGAGGAACGACTAACCAAACACATCGATGAGATGATGGCCGCCCTATCCATCCAATTCCAGGAATTCCGTACAGATGATCCGACTAACCACGCAAGTTCATTGAAGACTAGCAAGGGCAAGGAGCACAGCCGAACTAAATTTGGGAACTCTTTCCCAAAGGTCGCCAAACTAAACTTTCAATGATACGATGGCTCAGAAGACCCAACCAATTGGGTATATGGTGCGGAACAATTTTTTGAATTTTAGAACACTGCAGAAGAAGAAAAGATGGCATTGGCGGCCTACTATCTTGAAGGCGAGGCACAGCTATGGTATCAGTTGTTTAAGGAGGCTAAGGAGAATGTGTCATGGGAAACTATGAAGGCTTGCATGTGCGGTATGGTCCTAAACAATTCGACGATTTTTTTGGAGACCTCACAAAGTTGTGGCAGATAGGGATCGTGAGAGAGTATCAAGGGCAATACAAGCATTTGCTGAGCAGGGCTGGCACACTTTCTGTAACACAGCAGGTTGGAGGATTCATAAGTGGGTTAAAGGATAGCATTAGGCTGGAAGTTCAAGCATCTCGACCCACCACCCTCACTGCTGTAGTAGGCCTCGCAAGACTGTATGAGGCAAGATTGCAAGCGCAGCGACGATCCACGAGTTTCTATGAGACAAGGAGAACCGTGTGCGTTTTCATGGTGATTATGAATGGTTGGCTATCGTGTTGTGGTCTTCGACAGTGTTTGCGGCATTGTTGGGTGCCGGTGGCATCAATGGGTGTTTTCATGGTGGTGGTCAATGTTCTCTGTAGTTGCTGCTGTCTACGAGGGTCGGAGACCACTGTTGTGGTGGTTGGGTGATTTCGGTGAGTGGGTCTCAGTGGAGATCGTGTGGTTCCTTTCGTCATTGTCAGAGTGGTCGCTGACACATTTGAGTTTTCTCGACGACTTTCCAGTGACTTTCAAGAGATGAAGATCTTCGTTTGGAAGCAGGTGCTCTCCAATTCTTATCTGGGATAAGGTTATCCACAGTTCATGCTATTTCGGGTCTCAAGATATAGTTGGGTTTGGCTGGGTTCATCCCAAAATAGAGACCGGTTCTTGGTATTTTAAACCCAGTCAAGACTGGTTCTCCTTTCTTATTGGCCTATCCATATCAACTCAGTGTCTTCTTTGGGTGGTTCAGTGAGCTTCAAGTCCGGTTCACTTTGTTTGTAGGCTGATTCAATGGAGTTTTGTTCAGTTTAGTGCATTTTCCTGCTGGTTCAGAGCATATTCCAGCCAATTCAGTGAGGTTCTAGCTCGATTCAATGGTTTATCACTCGATTGGGCTACATGGAGCTACCATCGGGTTTGTTGCTTACGGGGAGTACTAGAGTAGTGATTACAAGCTGTCATTGTTGTTGTATTCATAATCAATCTAACATTGTTGTTGGTAATATTGACCATCAATCGTGATTGTCATTGGTTGTTGGTGGTATTGATCACTAGAATCTTGATCATTGTAGTTGGTTGTTGAGATCCGACCGGCCTTGGTATTTTGCGGTGGTTTCAACCGTTTTTGGTGTTTTCTGAAGAGATCTATCCGGCCTTGGTGTTTTACAGTGAGATCCGATTGACTCTTAGTGTTTTGCGGCAAGATCCGTCCGGCCTTGTTGTTTTACAGCGAGATCCGATTGACTTTTAGTATTTTTGCGATGAGATTCGAATGACCTTAGTGTTTCGCAATGCGTTCTGACCGGTTCTTGGTGTTTTCTAGCAAGATCCGACCGGCCTTGATGTTTTGCAGCAGGTTCCAACTGGTTCTTGGTTTTTGCGGTGAGATCTGACCGGCCTTGGCGTTTTGTGGTGAGATCCAACCGGCCTTGGTCTTTTGCAGCGAGATCCGACCGCTTGATGCAATCTTCCGCTGAGTTTTCGACCTGCTCTGAAATTGTTGGCGAATTTTCGTTCAATGGTGGCTTTTTGTGGAATTTCAGCTTCTTTATGTTTGATTTAGCTTATTTTCTTGTTTACGATTTTTTATAAGTCTGTCTTTGTATTGTATGCTCCAAGTTGTTCCAGCTTGAGGGAGAGTATCAGAATATGGTTTTCGTTTGCTTGTTTCTTCCAAGCTAGGCTTATATGATATATATGCTTCAGGTTGAGGGGAAGTGTTAAAATAGTTATTAGGGTTTGTGGGTATTTTGGTCATTTTTATATTTTTCAAAACCTATATAATAAGATGTGTGAGGTAGGCTATGTAAGAGTAACGAGCGTCCACCTTTTCTCTAAACTTTTCATGCAAACTACAATGCAATTTGGTAGGAGTTAAAAGATAAAAAAAGAAACTAAGGGAGCAATTTGATTACGGTCCTAAACTCCAGGAGTGATTCAATAAGTTTCCTTCTATTGAAATCCAAACAAAAAGAGAGCAACACAAAATAGAATACAAGAATGTCTCCAAACCTTGAAGTTCTTCTGTGAATCATAATATCCAGAAACAATCATGAATAGCTGAAGTTTCTCCATTTCTAAAATTTAGAGGAAAAAAAAGTGCAGTTGTAAATGTTATTTCCAAAACCAGAATATTCATTGAGCCACAAATAGTGATGTAAATAAGATAATTGAGAGGACAAAAAAAACTTGATTAATGTCTCAGTAAACTATGATGGATTTGTAATTATAAATTCCAAATCAATCAAAGCTGTTCAAATTCATGACTACCTCTATGTCGGAGCTTATTTACAAGTCATGATAAAAGGAGAGATGCAGGGAGAAAGCATAGGGGCAAAGAGGATGTAGCTATGCAAGTGTGTGTGGACATGTTTTGTTTTTTTAGATGTTGACAACGTAACGGATTGGCTGTATAAATTCTAATGGAAAACATAATCTTATGTGCTTCTTTTCTTTTTTTGAGGATCATGTTAATTTTGTCCAGCTGAGAGTGCTACATTGATAAGCAGAAGATGACAAAGTATATATGTACAATAAAAAAATGAACCTCTACAGGACACTCCAATTAGTGAATAAGAAAAGATGCCTAGCAGCAAAGTACTTGAAACAAGTTTCTTGAAACTGTAGAAATGCTTTACCAGTTCAAAGCTACCATGGAGAAACCAAGACAAAAAAAAAATAAATAAATAAAAAGAAAAAGAAAAAGAAAAAAAGAAAGAAAGAAGGAAATGATAATTCTATGAGTTTGATTTTTTATTTACAAAATGTCTATAAACATCTAAATTAGATATTCAATATGCAATCAACTAACTCTGGAAATTCTTGATTTGTTGGTATGAAGTATCTTCATGAGCGACAAGTTGTGCAATTGAAATTCCAATAGAACTCATCCCGAGATGTGTTGCTACAAGTCTTGAACCAGCAGCATCTGGATTTCCTGAAATAACAATTTCCATGACAACGGAATGTAATTGAAGGGCTGAATGAAGCCATATGTGTTTTGCACAAATATGCATGATATACATAACTAGTAATAGTCAAGAGCCAAGGTGAAGTGACCTTACAAGTGAACATGTAGTTAAGTATTTGTATGTACAAGACAGCTGCATGTGTTCTAGAAGAGCTAAATATTTTTACATTCTTTCAAGATCTTGTGGGGTTGAAATGAAGATACATTCATGCATGCACATATAAAAGCCTATACAGATGCAAATTGGGCTGGCTCGATTATGGATCAACAGTCCATGTCAGGTTATTGCACATTTGTGAAAGGTAATTTGGTTACATGGTGAAGCAAGAAACAATATGTGGTTGCCAGATCCAGTGCAAAGGAAGAATTTAAAGCTATAGCTCATGGAGTGTGTGAAACATTATGGTTGAAATACTCTTTGAAAGAGCTTGGGTTTGACTCTAAGGACTCAATGTGATTGTATTGTGAAAATAAAGTGGCAATCAGTATTGCTCATAATCCAGTCCAGCATGATTGAACTAAGCATGTTGAAATTGATCGACACTTTATTAAAGAAAAACTCCGAGAAAGTATCATATGCACACCATATGTGAAGACATGAGAACTATTTTGACAAAGGGAGTGTCTAGTAGTGTTCTTCATTCAGCCTTATCTAAGCCGGGCATGCAAGACATCTATGCCTCAACTTGAGGGGGAGTGTTTAAGATGGAAACTACAGATATGCTATGTTTATTCTTCTTAAGTTATTCTGATTGTAATATTGTCTTTATTTCTATCCATGTTAATCTATAAGTTTCTTCTATTTAAACCTATGTAATCGTATGAAAGAATAAGTACCAAGAATCTCTCTCTCTTAATTTTCTACTGAACTTCACGTCTTGGTGTTGGTGAGTCTCCCTTTGGTGGCACCACCGCATGAAGCTCTAAAAAGCTGTTCATTCTGCAGGTTTTCATCCAGTCCATTACATATTTTATCCAGTTCAGTAGTCTCTCTTGGACCAGTTCATCAATTTATCTTCCGGTTCAATATCTTCTTATTTATTTATTTATTTTTTCTAATTTAGTGTAGTTTGAGATTGGTTTAGGTTCAATGTCTTCTTCGACAGGTTCATTGATTTCCTTTCCATTTCAAAGCATTTTCAGATCGGTTCATTGGTTGCCTTTCTGGTTTAGAACAAATTCAGACCGGTACAATAGTTTTCTTTCTGGTTCAGAGCATATCCAGACCCATTTAGGGGTTTTCCTTTCAGCTCAGTACATTCTTAGGTCGGTTCTTGATATTTCTTGATTGGTTCCAATGGTTTTTGAACTGATTCAATTATTTTTCGGCACATTCTTAGTGGTTTCATGGTATTTTCAAGTGAGATCTAATCAACTCTTGGTGTTTTGCGGCGAGATCCGACCAGTTCTTGGTATTTTCTAGTGAGATTCGACCAGCCTTGGTGTTTACTGTGAGATTCGATCAACGCTTGGTGTTTTGCGGCGAGATCCGATCAGTCTTGGTGTTTTACAGTGGGTTCTTGCCAGTTCTTGGTGTTTTCCGGTGATTTCCGACCGGCCTTGGTGTTTTGCAGCAAGATCCGAGTGCTTGCTGCAATTTTCAAATGTGGCTACATGATAGTAATGAGTTTTGGGCGAATTTTTGCTTGGTGATGGTTTTTTGTGGAATTTCAGCTTGTTTATGTTTGATTTAGTGCATTTTCCTATTCATGTTTTTTTTATAAGCTTGTCTTTGTATTATGTGCTCCAAGATGTTGCAACTTGAGTGGGAGTATTAGAGTATGCTTTTCGCTTGCATGTTTCTTCCAAGCTGGGCATATATGATATATATGCTCCAACTCGAGGGGGAGTGTTAGAAGAGCTTGTTAGGGCTTAGAGTACGTGGGTATTTTAATCATTGTAATATTTTTCAACCTATATAATAAAGTATGTGAGGTTAACACACTCCTAATCCTTCTAAAAGTGTGAACTGACTTGAGAGAGAGAAGCTCTCCACCCTTTTTCCAAAATCCTCTGCTTCCCCCCTCTTTCTCCTCCTTTTGTGGCTGATCCAGGGGAGGAGGGAAGAGCTTTGTCTCTCCCCCTCTTCCCTCCTCCCTTCCTCTTCTCTTCTTTCCTCACGACTTCTTCTCTTTCCCTCTGCCTCTCTGGTTCTTAGGGTTTTTCTTATTATTGGGTGTAGTTCTCGGGGGTTGGGTCTTTTCCGACTCGTTCTGTTCTTCCGTCGACTCCGTTTCCGTGGTTGGCCGCTGCGCTGTCGTGTGTGGGTTTTGGTTCTTTTTCATCATGAGTTGTAGATCTACTGTGTTTGGGTCCTCCTACCAGTGCACGTGCTTCACCGGAGGTTTCGCCGTCATGGTCCGGCTTTCCCCGTCGTTGGCGCTGCTGCGGGTGGACGCCATGCCCCGTCCCGGGGCGCGTGGCCGAGGGTTTTCTTTTAGTTTGGGAGTTAGATCTACGGTGTTGGGGACCTCTTCGCCGCGCACGCGCCCCTCCGGCAGCTTTTCCTGCAGATTCCACAACGTCCGACAATTTTTCCGGCTGGTTTAGTGCCGCACCGGCGTCTGTGGCGCCACGCGCCACTGACTGTAGTTTTTTCTTTTTCTTTTGTATTTGGGGTTTGATTTGTAGTTTGGGTTTGCTTTTTAGATGTAATTTAGACTTCTCTATATTTTTGGATTTGTATTTCTGTTGGGTTTGGGCGCTTTTGGTCAGATTTGGGTGAATTTTGGGGTTTTTTTTTTGGTTTTTTGGGCTCTGGGTTTCTTGTGGTTCTGGGTGTTGTGGGTGTTGCATGCGGGTTTTAGGGTTGGTCCTTATGTGTTTGTTTGAGTTTTTCTTTTTATGGGTTAGCTTTGGCTGTTCTTGTGTATATTCCCGATGTACTTAGGGGCGCCTTACGCTTATATATAAAGTTTTCTTACTTATAAAAAAAAAAGTATGTGAGGTTACCTGAGAGTAACGAGCCTCAACCTTTTGTCTAAACCTTTCATGCAAACTATAGCATCCACAACTAACCCCTCTCACGTCTAGAACCAACTAAATAAAATATAATCAAAATAGAGACAAATGGGTATTGCATATGAAATCCAAAAACAAATAAACATACAAAGCGACCCCTTCACACGGGTCGAATACAGCTCAGGCTTTTGCCCTCGGACGTGGCCCCAAGAAATTATTTGCACTCAAGGGGGACGAAACTTAAACCTGATACTTCATTAGGTACCAAGATCAAGTGACTTACCACTCAAGCCAAACAAGTATACAAATATGTAACAAAACTAACATTGATAGCTAACTACTTACCCAAACAACTTAAACTCATGGGCAAATGGGTCAATATACATTTAGCACTGACTCTAGAAATTAGCATCTTGGGTGTGAAGGAAAAGCATTGGTAATGGTAGTATGATTCTATCTGTGTGAGTCTAGGTCTACAAATAGGTCATCATCAAGTCATATTCTAATACCCACTTTCATATGTAAGCCTAAACTCCCTTAATAAATGGAACCAATATGTGAAATATGTAATAGCTGGGAGGCAAAGAGTAGAGACAACGTTTGAGAAATGTTTATTGCTCGGAATATTATTTCTTATCCCTAAAGTCGAAGGTGGTGAGAAATGTTTAATTGCATCAATTTAACTAATATCCTGAGTTTCTGATAGATGATATGATTTACTGCTCGGAATGATCCTTACCACATGTAAGAGGACTATTGATGCAGGACGAGACAAGAGTAATTAGGTTTTTAGTTTTATTTAAATTATTAATTTTATTTAAATTAAATTATGGGCTTGACCTACAATTTTAAGTTATTTATAATTCAATAATGAGCTTAGCCCAAAAGTCAATTACATTAGCTTAGGTTATTTGTTATTTAATAAAGGGCTTGGCCCTTGGCCCAAAGTTAGTCATATTAGGGTTTAATCTATGAGCCTATTTAAGCATAATGTTCTATTGTAATAGGTAGTTGATGATGAATGAAAAAACAGTTTTGTTTCTTGAGTTGTAACTCCTATTCTCTCTCTCTCTCTCTCTCTCTCTCTCTCTCTCACTCTCTCTCTCTCTCTCTCTCTCTCGGCTTTCTTCCTTCTTAATTTCTGCTTCTTCTTCCTCTTGATTTCTGCTTTATTTCTCTGATTAATCACCCTACATCAAATTGGTATCAGAGCATCAGAATCAATTGTTGTCTCAAACAATTGATGATCATCACGATCTGCCGCCAGTACTTGTTCTTCTTGGGTTTTTGTCCTCTTTGTTCAACCCAGAGTAGTCCAACACATTCCCTACCTTACCCTTTGTCACTTGCTATCCCTGCCATTCGTAACCCACAAGAAACCAAAACCAAAAAAACAAAAAAAAAAAAAAAAAAAAAAAAAAAGGAAAAAAGAAAAAAAGAGAGAGAGAAAGAAAGACAACCAACAATTATACCCAAGTCACCACCAGCAGACCCCCCCCCCCCCCCCCCCAAAAAAAAAAAAAAAAAAAAAAAACCACACCTTCGTTGAACTAACCCACCAAAACAGCACCCCATGAAGACCCAATCATTACCTTTAAATTTGCACAAATTTATTGTCTTTTGCCTCACCCAGACCCAATAACAATCCAAACATGAGTTATTGGCACATGGAGCTTTGGATAGTGGTCGATCTTACGGGTATTCTCAATACGGGGGCAAATATGTGTTAGATTTTTATGGCGGAAGGGATCCATATGCGTTCCAAGATTGGCTCGATGCATTGGAAGACTATCTTGAATGGATTGGTATATCTCCAAATCAAATGGTGCATTTCGTAAAGATGATGCTCAAGGGTGAAGCACGTATTTGGTGGCACAGTATTGAAGAATATCATCACCATCTTCGTCTACCTCCTATCTCTGATTGGGAAGTGATGAAAGTTAAATTGCAAGAGAAGTACGGGGCTACCCATCATACCCAGTACCCCCAACCGCAACAGTTTACCCAACATGAAGAGTTTTTGCTCCGTCAAATTGCAGACGGGTTATGCCACTACAACAATACTATGGACCTGTTAAAGCACAAGAGTCCGAGCGCTAAAGGTCTCTTATCTTCAACCGAAGATAAGAGATAACTTCTAAAGTTTGAATTGTAAAACAAACCGGTTAGACTTAGACTAGAACTCTAACCGGTTATATTTGTTTAGATCAGAATAGGTTTAAATTAAGCCTATCCTTTAGTGTTATCCTATCTCTATGTAAACTCTCCTAGATAGAAACCTTCTCTTTCTCAAACTCTTGTAATCAGGTTCTCTATATATACAAGTGCTAGCAACCAGTGAAGATTACGGTTGAAATACAATTCAGATAAATCTATTATGGTATCAGAGCCACTAAAAGACTAAACGTCTATCCTCTTTCTTTCTTCTCATTTCTCCTTCATTATTCAATGGCCGAATCTAGTGTTACAGTTGATTCCACCTCTGCTCAACCCGCTCCGATCTTCAATATTCCGCATATGAATCATTCGCCCTCAATCAAACTAGCCAAGGACAACTATATGGCCTGGAAGTTCCATCTTCTGGGGTATCTCCATGGTCAAGATGTTTATGGATTCATTGATGGCACGATTCCTGCTCCTACTCAACTGATTGTCAATCCCACTACTGCTCCTAGCTCTCCTGCTATGATTGCCAACCTGGATTACCTCTCTTGGTACCAAAAATACCAGCTTATCATCAGCGTTCTGGTCTCAACATTATCCGATTCTGAATCCCATGCTGTTGGCTGCACCACTTCTCGTGCACTATGGGAATCACTGGAGAAGATGTTTGCTTCCCAAGCTCATGCACACATCATGCAGGTGCATTTCCAGCTAGCTACCTTGAAGAAAGGTAATTCATCTATCACCGACTATTTTCATAAACTGAAAACTCTCAGTGATACCCTTGCTACCTATGGCCAACCCCTCAATGATTTTGAGGTTGTTTCCTTCCTGCTGGCCGGTCTTGGATCTGAGTTTGATCCCTTGGTTACCTCCGTAACTACTCGCATAGATCCCATCTCTCATGATGACATTTACGGCTTTCTCCTAGCTTATGAGATGCGACTTGAGCAGCAAATAGCCACCACGGATCTCTCCAATGCTACTGCTCATGTAATTGCACGCAACACTAGCCACTCTGGCCAGCGTGACTGCAGCTTCAATGCTGCCCGAGGTCGTGGTTTCCCCAATGGTCGTGGCTATGGTAGTACCTTCCCTGGTGGACGTGGTCCTTCCTCTGGCCAACGTGGCCGTGGCCAGCAGCTTCATGGCGCCAGTTCCTCCAGACCCATCTGCCAGATTTGCAACAAGCTTGGCCATTATGCCAGCACCTGCTACCAACGGCTTGATCAATCTTCTCAGAATGACTCTCAGTCACCACTGCAGGCTTTTTACTCCTCTCCCAGTCTACCTACTGATGATAGTTGGTACCCGGACTCAGGTGCTACTCACCACCTCACTCATGACTTGAACAATCTCACCATCTCCTCAGATGCATACACGGGTTCTGACCAGATTCGTGTGGGAAATGGTACAGGTTTGTCCATCAATCATATAGGTTCTGCACATATCTCTTGTCCACATCGTTCCTTTGTTCTTTAAAATTTACTTCATGTCCATTTTATATGCAAAAGTTTACTATCTGTCAGTAAATTTGCTCATGACAATTCTGTATTTTTTGAGTTTCATTCTTCTTTTTTTGTTATTAAGGACTGCCGAACCAAGTCCATCCTCCACCAGGGTCCTCTTAAGCATGGTCTATATCAGCTGCTGCCCTCCCTCACCAATTCCCCATCTCCTACTGCTCTTCTTGGTGAAAGGACCTCTGTTGAACAATGGCACAAACGCTTGGGCCATCCTGCTCTCCGCACTATGAAGCACGTGCTATCCAAGTTTTCCCTTCCAGTTTTATCCAATAAGTCGGCTGCTTCCTGTGCTTCCTGCCAGCAAGCAAAAGCTCATCAACTTCCTTTTTCGACATCTAATTCAATTTGCACTCGTCCTTTAGAACTTTTATTTTTTGATGTTTGGGGTCCTTCCCCCGTTGTTTCATCAAATGAAAATAAATATTATGTTACATTTATTGATGCTTTCAGCAAATTCTCTTGGTTATTTCCCATTCAATGCAAATCTGATGTCTTCTCAGTTTTCAATACATTTCTTCTTATGGTTGAACGCCCTTGATACCCACACCGCCAAACACCCCAATCCACCTGAATCAGCAATCTCAGCCATTCCAAGCCAAAAGGAAATCCCATCCGAAAATCCCGAACAGCCCACCCTCGTTCCACACCCACGGGTAGACACCCAAGACTTAAATCTTCCAACCATCATTCACAAACCCATCCGGACACGACAAGCCACTATCACACTGGAATTTTTGTCTCTGCCTCTTCCCAAATCACCACTGTTACCACCCAAAGACCCAAAACCCACCACCACCCAATGGCAAACCAAAAAATCCCTACCTTCCGTTAAACAACCCACCATCAAGAAAACAGCAAACCCAACCGCAGATCTACGTCTTTTCGCCACCACAGTGCCGCCGCCTATCCCTGTCAAATGCCACACCCAAGAGCGTCGTGGGGCCGCCGATCTCTGTCGGGCTGTCTTTCGTCTATGCTACCACAGACTCAGCATGTCCTCCCAACCAATTCACCCCCTATGAGTTGTTTCTGCTCTGCACCACCACCATATTCATAGCCATCGGCTCTGCTACTGTATTGCGAAAGAAACTCATAAGGATTTAAGAAGTTTCTATTGCGTGCGGCTTAAGGAGAAGGGAAAAGGCCGAGTCTTTTTAGGTTGGTTTCAACAGGCGAGGAACAAGGAGCTTATTTTTCATGATTGGTTTAGAAAGAAGAAAAAGAAGAAAATAAAGGTGGTCCAAGAGGCAAGTGGCTGTCAAAGAAGACAGAGGTACAAGGCTCCTGACCGTTCAGATGGTCCAAAAGGCAAGTATCTGGTCAAAAGCAACAACAGAACAAGTGGCAGCATGTTATTTTTTGTCAGAAGCAAAGAGCATCAATCAAAGGAGAAAAAGACATGGTCAGCCGGTCAACGAATTATTTCACATGCTTTGAGTTGCAGGATGCTTCCAGGTTTTCACAAAAGCAAGAACAAACAAAAGACAATTCCTATTGGGCCTCTTACAACAATGTTCATTATTTCTCATCCCATATTCAATAGAAAGTTCAGGAATCAAAGGGAAAGCCCGTCTCAGAGTTAACAAATTGGTATTGGTCTTAAGCATTCTCATATACACTCGAGGACGAGTTCTTTTCGAAGAAGGGGAGAATGATGCAGGACGAGAGAAGAATAATTAGGTCTTTAGTTTTATTTAAATTATTAGTTTTATTTGAATTAAATTATGGGCTTGACCCAAAGTTTTAAGTTATTTGTAATTAAATAATGAGTTTAGCCCAAAAGTCAGTCACATTAGCTTAGGTTATTTGTTATTTAATAATGGGCTTGGCTCTTGGCCCAAAGTTAGTTACATTAGGGTTATGGTTAAAGTTTAATCTATGAGCCTATTTAAGCATAATGTTCTATTGTAATAAGTAGTTGATGATGAATGAAAAAACAATTTTTTTTTTTTCTTGAGGTGTGACTCCTATTTTCTCTCTCTTTCGGGTTTCTTCCTTCTTTCCTTCTTAATTTTGCTTCTTCTTCATCTTGAATTCTTACTTTATTTCTCCGATTAATCACCCTACATCAACTATCAGTAAACTCCTTAAAATCCACATACAATAGATTCTCCTTCCCTTCCCTAAACCAAGAGAAAGCTACGGTGCTACCTAAGATTTAGGGAAAGCACTTTAGCTTCTTTTATCCTTAGTTTTTTTTTTTTTTTTTTGAAAAAAAAGGCTTTCTCTTCTCTCTCTCTTTTCCCTAACATTGATGTGAAATAGTATTTTAGGGAAAGGATAAGGGAAGTTATTGTGTCGTGTAAATGAATAGGAAAGCATAAAGCAGCTTGATTCCATAATTTTAAGCAAAATCTAAGGAAAGCTACTGAGATTCGTCTAAGATGTTCGGGAGTATCTCCACTCCCAACTTGAGATAAGATCTCAATTATCTTAGCTATTCTTATCTAAGTGCAAATCTGGTGAAGTAGGATAATCGCCTAAAAATGAGTAAGGTTTTTAGAAGTTGAACAAAAAGATTGCATCAAGAATCTTGAAAATACTAAAAATTCCATGACTTCTAATAGATCCCAGCTAATAAACACTAAGAACGACAAAAGAATAGTTTTCCAATTCCCTTGTGCCATTGTGTCGTTTTTCTTTGAATACAATACTTATCTCATCCAAAAAGAAAAAAGAAACAAAGAATAGTTTTTCAATTGCCTTGGATTCTACAGAACCAATCTAACAAAAGCACATCTTTTTAAATATCTCTCAACCATATAGTTTCCCAATGCTATTCTGGATATTATGATGTTCTAAAAGGATTTATCTCTTAAAGAATTGAGAAAAACGGGAATATTTATTATCGAACCAGTTCGTCTGTCTGTAAAAAATGATGGAAATTTTATTATATATCAAACCATAGGTATTTCATTGGTTCATAAGAGTAAGCACCAAATTAATCAAAGATACCTAGAAAAAAGCTATGGCTATGTTTATAAAAATAAGAATAATTTTTCTGAATCCATTGCACTCCATCAAAAAATGACTGGAAATAGAGACAAAAATCATTATGATTTGCTTGTTCTTGAAAATATTTTATTTATATTCAAATTTCACTAGTAAAATCTAAATATTTTGTCTTAGCCCTTCGTATCCTAAGTTTATTTGATTCAAAAGTATATTAAAATAAATAAGAACTTATCAAAACTTCTTATTGGCTAAATCTTAACAATGAACAACATACATCCTTGGAACTTGTCGATATTCTTGATCAGTTGATCATAAAGCAAAAAAAAATCAAGGCCCTCGATGTGACCTCATTATGATATTTCAACCTACTTATACCTCTGTGAACTTGATTCATTCCAGCATATAAGTCTTAAAATAGGTCATCATATATATAGTTGATACTCAGTCGTTATATATATATATCTTCTTCTCTACAAACCTTTTGGTCACTCATCTTAGAAAAAAATATAGCTTTTGTGATCAATCTCTTTATCCTAAATAGTTAATCCTGTAAAACTATAGTACACACTTCACTCTGGATCTTCTTCTTTTTTTTTTTAATTTTTTAATTTTTCTTTTTATGACAAAGAACCCCTATGAGTCAGGGCCATTTCGTGTACTCACCCCTATCAGGTAAACTTTGAACCTATGCAAAGCACTGTCTCCACACGGATCGGTTAATACTCCGGCTTTACTGGTGGGTTGGCACCCTCCACACTTCTTAATCACTACTACTAGAATTAAACTTACCAAAATGAGAATGAACCTGCAGATTCTATATTATTGGCCATATATAAATCTCCAGCACATATAGACCTTATTTGTACTTTTCTCTAGTAAATGTCTGATGTGATCCAGTTAGGGTGTCACCTTTAAAAATGTAGAACTCATTCTTTAAAATAATCGATGTTGGAAGTTCAGTATTTAACTTCAACATAAGAATAACTTAGTTCCATATTAGGTAACAAAATCAAGGGTTAGCACGAGGCCAAACCTGCTCTTGTCCACTTCTTGAAATCCTTGTGCAAGATGTCAACTATTTTGAGATCAGACACATCATACATTTTGTACTTCACTGCAAATGATATAATTTGTTTCTCTGGTAAGCTGTAGAAGATATGAGAAAAAAAAAATCCATAAAAGTCCATACAGATTGCAGAGGAGAATGAACATACATATGTGGTAGAGACCATTGCATCCAAAGCGACCGGCACCACTGATTAATAGTGTAGCCATGTACTTATCTTTTGAGGTACATTGGGGGTTGGTTAGATTTCCAGTATCTATGAGGATGCCGGCTAACTACAAGCAAATAGGAAGACCAGAAAAGAATAAAAAAAAAAAAAAATTTGGCAATGGAAGGCAAACAGGTATATACCAAAAACTGAAATCAAAGATATTGATAAGGGAAAATATGCTTCAAGGAGGTAAAATCAATTAACTGAGACATTTATTATGTACAAAATCTCTTGGTCCCAGGGTTTTATATAGGTGCTGCATAAGTACAAAGTCTACAACATGAGGGAAGTTAAGGGAAGAGCAAATATCGGTAGTTGCTTCAAGGAATACCTAATTGAAACAAAATATGTCCTAGATAACGTAGAATATATCAAAAAAAGGAAAAACAGAAAAAAACAGAAAAATCAGAAGTTAAGTTATTAAAAGATAATATAGTATGAAGGAAAACTAAAAAAAAAAAAATTGGAAACTTCATAGATAAGTGACACCAAGTACCAAAAGCCTACTGAATCCTTGCCCAGTCAAAATCTCAGGGGCAGTCAGTGCAAACTTCTCAGCAATAAGTGTAGAGCATGAGCAATCCTGTACATAAATAAAGGGAGCACCATAAGATAGAATTAAAATAATAACTATAGAGTTGGAATGAATGATAGCCTGCAGACATCCATACATATACATGTGTTTATGTGTAAAACGTTTCTTTGTAATAACAATTATTCTTCGTGTCATCCCAAGACTAGTTATTATTATTAAGTGAGGTCAAAGTTGAATTTTTATCAATATATTCAATCAATTTGATATGACGGTGGAATGATCGCAGCCATTGATCTTGATTAATCAGAAATCATCAGAATGTATTTAGAGTATTATTATATCACGGAGTCATCAGCGCAAGCACACAACAGTTTCTCATGTTATATGTCTAGAAAAGGTGGTTGAATTCCCAACAGTTTCCACCGAAACAAAATTTAAAGACATTTCATGCTTACACGTATGCGAGGATGTACATATATGTATACAAACATTTGTTTGCATGAATTTGATTGTCAAAGGAAGAAATCATTTCGAAAGAGAAAAGAGAAGAGCATCAGAAAACCTCGATCCTCGATTACCTCAACCATAAATTTACGTCTTTTTAATAATAATCAAGAAATAAATACACAGAAAAGGTCTTAGTTCTTCCACATAGAACTATTTGCATGGATGGGTGCTCTCTACCCCAATTGTTATCCCATTAAGTAAGATATTCTCACTTTCAGAATTGATGCTTTATTTCTCTTGGAACAAATTGCCAATAATGGGGATTGCAAAAGGTTATTAGTTTTCCAATGGAAGAAGATTTTGGAAGACAACCTTTATGCGTCCACCGCCGTAGCACAATCGCCAGAAGACTCACCACTACATCAAAACGCTGCAATATCTTTAAAGAACAACACAAATCTTTCTGCTGAGTCTCCTCAACCCTATACTGTTATGTGCACGCTTGTCTGAAACTGAAATGTCTAGAGAGTTCGCGTGGTTTTCAACAGAAGACATGTGGAGTCAATTTAACTTACCATGAGACACGTGTTGACAGCTGGGTGCCATCTTATGTTACTTAAAGTGCTCGTGTGTGTTTCTTTATTTACCGTTTTATGTTTGTGTTCTGTTATTTTGTGTTCTGCATGAACTGTTATTTCCCTAAAAGAATGCTGCAATTTGCCATCTTCTCCTAAAGAAGTGGAACCTGGTTACAGCAGGTGGTTTAGTGGTGTTAGTGGGTATGTGTGTGCACAGCAATAGGTGGGCTGTTATGCACGTTTGTTTAATTTATGGAATATTTCTGTTGTAATTTGGCTAGTATTTAACTAGCAGAGGAGATCAATGAAAGTTATCAGAAGAATTTCAAAGTAAAAAAAGAGGTTTGGCCCCTCGAAGAGTCAATCTATCAAGTTCTTTCTATCTTTTACATACCTCACAAATCAGGCCCGTAACATATACAATCTTCTATCGTGCAACGACTAACTGATAGAGAAGAGAAAATTGTTGATCGGCAAAGTAATGCCATGGCCCAGGCGCGGTCGGCAAAGACCCACATACGCGAAACTCTTCAGACTACCCAAAGAGTTTTCACCATGGCTCTGCGATGGCAACAAATGCAAACAAAAAAAAATCTGTTGGTGCGACATGCACGAGCGCGCAACAGACACGAAATGGGTCGGTCATGATGACTGGAGTTTTAACAACAATAGGCCGAAAATTGGCTAATTAATGGTAGGGCGAAAATGAGGGCCAACTTGGGCCGAAAATAGGCCAACTATTGGCATAAAATGAACCTGGGTCATCAAACAAGACTAACAATGACTTAAAAAATGGGGCTGAATGGGCCGCATGGTCCAAATATAGGCCACTTTAGAGCATTTTGTTTTTAAAATTTTTCAACCAAAATGTTCTTTTTTTCCCCGGTTTTCCTTTATTTTTATTTTTTTTCTCCAACAGAATCGACAAGAAAGCAACCAACGTTGCCAAGAACACAAACGGAAAACTGACAACCTGAAAATACAGCAGCAGAACACAAACAGAAAACCAAACCATTAAGGTCGGTTTTCTGTCCAAAATCTCCCAAAACACCCTTATGCTTATTGTCGTCACCACCACCACCACCTGAAATTCGGTTTGTGCCCTCTGTGCACTTTAGTCGTACGGCACCACCAATTCCACAACCTCCACCAAATCTAGATATAGCAAAATCCCAATCCTAGGGTTTCTCTGTTTTGGAATGACACTCGGGCAGGCTACTAAGGCAATGCTGGTTCCTGAAGTGCTAGGGTTTGAGAGCATCGTCTTGGCCCTAGTTTGCGTTGTTTGACTCATGATTCGCCGCAAATGGAGGGATGCGGCGGCGAAGGAGGAGATCATGAGGCTGACCGCCATGGCCGAGGTCGAAGCCAGCCACCGTCTAGTACACGTCCATGCCGGTGCTCTCAGTGCAAGGCTATTCAATACTGTTATGCAAGTGCCAGATTATGCATAGGAGATAAGGTCACAAAGATGAATGTTGTCTTTCAATTGCTGCCATGCAGTTTCAAGATAATGGTGACTTCAGTGGGAAAGCAATTTTGAAAAGAGTCTGAAGTTTATAGGCTGCAGGACAGATTTTGGAAACATCTGAGAATTAAGTTCTGGGCTTGTGAGAATGAAGCCTAGTGCATGTGCAAAATGGAGCCTTGTTGAGATGCGTGTAGCGTGGGTTGGAGGAACGGATTTATACTTAGAGAAACAAATCGGAGATGCAAGATGACAATGGGTCCATGGGAGAATAATAACGGTAGGCCAAAAAAATGGACTCTTTATATTGTTTTGTTATTTGATATCATGTGAAAATCAGAGACAAAATGATGAGAGGAAAAAAAAAAATTCCACTCTGTTGGGAAATCCTATTCCAAGTCGAATTGGGATAGTAATCACAATCTAGGTCTAATAAGGACTCTTTGAAGAATCTGGTCAACAGTCCAACTCCTAGTAGAATAGAGATAGGATTCCCAAACCAAATCAAACATCAGGCACTTCTAGTTTAAGTGGGAGTAGTAAACTCAATTCAAGTTTGACTCTACATCTTTGCCTATAAATAGGCACATATCCAGGTATAAATGACAGATTGATTATTTTATGTATTAAGCATACTTTTCTCTCAGAAGCTAATTTATGCATCGGAGCTAGACCCTCGTAAATGTCTCTTAATTTTAGTTGTTTTTGTAGTATTCTTGGAAAGCGTGAAGAACATCAAAGAACGTGCAGTTCACATCGTACTGAAAATTGTTCCAACAGTTTGGTGCCGTTTGTAGGAAAGATTATTCATTTCTCATACAAAAAAAGATCCGTCATGGTCATGAACACACATTCTGGAAGCCAGATCAACCAGCAGGCCAGAGTCCAGCCGGAGCTGGTTATTCAGCCCCATCCAAATCCAGGAGTTCAAAACAATTCACAGCCTCCACCGTTCCCTCCCCCAGGCGGTGGAGGCCAAGCTCACACAGCAGTGCTCGTAGCCAGATCGAAGCCTTAACACAGCAGAATGCAGAGTTGTTGCAAAAAATTCCGGGACAATCCCATCCCGAGGTGAACCGGGATGAGCATGAAGAGGAAGAGCGTAACAGCTATACCAACGGCCACGATATTCGGAAGGAGGAACATCGGGAGGACAATCACCAAGAAGATGGTTCCTGAGAGGATAATCACCGGGAACAAAGGAGCGAAAGGGTCGACATTCATGGAAACCGACAAGAAGATGCAGGAGATTTGAGCAAAATTATTGTTGAGTTGGAGAGAAGGGCACACGTACATGGAGATTGAAAGGAAGGACAAAAGCAAATCCATAGTGGTGGACAAGCTCCTAATGAGTACAGGCTCACCCTTCACCATACGAGGAGCAAACTACCGTTTACCCAAGAAATTCAAGGTACCTCAAATCCTGAGTTATGCTAGAGACGGGGATCCTCTTGATCACTTGGAGAATCTTCGAGCTCATCTACATCTTCATGGGACACCTGATGAAGTGGCGTGCCGGGCCTTCCCTCTTACTCTTTCGGGGAATGCTCAAGATTGGTTTAGGAAGCTGCCCCCAAATTTTGTAGATAAATTCAAGTAGTTGTCCAAGATATTCATGATGGAGTTTCTGGCATTCCGAACATAGAAGAAGCCCTTAGGATACTTGTTAACATTGCATTAGCACAGCAATGAAACTCTCACAGAGTTTATGGCTCGTTTCAACCGAGAGAAGATAATGGTTAAAAATCCAACCAAGGATATGGTCTTCGCTGCCATCTATCAAGGAATTTCACCCGATGAGCCTTTGATGAAGAAGTTGGCTTGGACGCAACAGAGTACCTTGCAGGGCCTGATGGATAAGGTAGAAGAATTCATTAATCAGGAAGAGATGCTAAAGGCTATGGCCAGTTCTAAGCGTAGAGAACTGAGGTAACAGGAGATTATGGCTTAGTTTAGGTAGTGAGGACCATCGGGAGTTCTGGGCGAGACTTTTATTTTTCACATTTATGTTTGCAAAGAACTAGGTTATTATTTTTTAACTCAAATTAATTATAATAAAGACAGAAGATTCCCCAAATTTTGGAAATATATATATATATATATATTTAGAATAAAAGAATAAAGCTGACTTAAGCATTGGAGTGTTCCCGGTCTAAAAATCAGGAACTCATTGATGTCACTTCTTTTACAGGAATGAGGCAGGGAGAAAACCTTATGAAAAACAAGGAGACTGGAGCCTAGCCCAGAGGATGGGAGAAAACCCTAAGGTAAATCTAGGGAGACAACCCTTCAGAGAAAACAAGCATGGGAGAAAACCCTAAGGTAAATCTAGAGAGACAACCTTGTAGAGAAAACAATCATGAGAGAAATTCCTAAAGCAAATCCAGGGAGAAAACCCTGCAGAGAAAACAAGGAAGGGAGACGACCCTCGGTTTTCAGTTAACCCTCAGTTTTTAGGTCTCAGGTTACAAATTTACAAGTACAAAAGAGCTACTCCGAAGCCAAGGAGACAACCGTGTAGAGAAAACAAGGAAGGGAGACAACTCTAGGTTATCTGTAACCCCCGGGTTTCCAGGTTAGCAGGTTTTCAGGAGGCATAAGCCATCCCTGGAGATAGGGAGAAAACCGTAAGAAAAAACCAAGAAGGCATGGAGGATCGAATTTAACCCTCGGGTTTTGTAATTTCCAGGTTTCAGGTTTTTACTAGGGAGCACCACCAAGGAATTCGACGATAAGAGGTAGGTCGGTATCTATAAGGATAGAAAGGCATGTCTCAGGTGTATCACACTCCTGGTGTCCCCATGAAGTGTAACAGTTAAACCTGAGACATTCGAAGGTAGGAAGCTAAAGATTGTTCAAGCCTCAAAACAAGCCAAGGCTCGGATTTCCCGAGACAAAATTCCTATTATCCAAGCATGCTTTGGATAAAAGAATTGGGGGGTAACTGTTGGGAAATACTATTCCAAGTCGAATTGGGGTAATAGTTCCAATCCAGGTCCAGCAAGGACTCTTTAAAGAATATGGTCAACAGTTCAACTCCTAATTGAATGGGGATGAGACTCATAGACCAAATCAAATATTAGGCACTCTTAGTTTAAGTAGGAATAGTAAACCCAATTCAGGTTTGACTCAACGTCTTTACCTATAAATAGACACATACCCCAAGTATAAACAACAGACTGGATATTTTATGTATTGAGTATACTTTTATCTCAGAATCTAATTTAGGCATCAGAGTGAGACCCTTGAAAAGATCTCTTAATTTTAGTTGTTTTGCAGTATTCTTGGGGAGCGTAAAGAACATCGAAGAACATGTTGTTCACATCGTACCAGAAACTATCCCAACACACGTCATCGAAAACTGATGTTAGCCTAGTTTCGATACCATAAAGAAATTCATAATCCAACAGACAATTAAACATAAAGCGGAATAAAGAGAGAAATTGAGACGAGACTTGACGGGTGGTTCGGTGTTAGACACCTACGTCCACTATTTGCTCTTATTTCTTGATGATCTTCAAAATACAAATGATCTCTATTTATAGGGCAAAGGTGGTAGGTGAATACAATACAAATAAGGAAATCAATGACAAGGATTTGATTATCAATCACATCGATTTCATTGTAATCACAAGTATATGGAAATATATTCCAACACTTTTGGAATGGGGGAAACAATTGAGTTCTAGAACTTTCACTCATTCTCTTTTTCTTTTTCTTTTCTCAAGTGGAGGTGGGTGGTGCAAAGATGTTATCAGCTCAATTATCTCTGATTTCTAGATAGGCTATTATTTTCCAAACCCTAAATCTCTCTCTTTCTTCTGGAATCTAAAATTTTAGAGCATCATTTTGGTATCAAAGCATCAAGTTGTGATTAATTCTCCCTGGTGTGTCAAAAATCTGCAAAGGTTGAAGCTGAGTTTTTTCCTTCATCTCTAATTCGAATTATTCTTGACGAATCAGATCTCTGTTTTACTTTGTTTGAAACAGAGCACTACTTGAATCAGATCTCTGGTTTCCTTCGTTCAAAACAGAACACTACTTTCTTGAATCAATTCTTTGTTCACCTTTGTTTAAAATGAAGTATTACTTGCTATCGTTTATGGCCCAAAGAGTACAAGCTTGAAGTGGTAGAGGACGAGGAAATGCAGTGAATCTTGACAATGGAGCAAATTTAACTCAACCTATGGGTCGGAATAATGTTCAGCAACAAAATCAGCCTCAAAGAAATGAGATGGATCAATTGAGAAGGAAAATAGCTACCTTGACGGAGATAGTACAACGTCTACAACCTTCTAGTGAGGATTGATGATTCCAATGATGCCCAAACCTACTTTGAGAATCATTTTGAAGTTCCTCAAAGGGGCAAGCCTGTTGTTGAGAGGTATAAGCATAAATAAGAGCATAATATCAAGGTCGAGCTTCCGTAATTTCAATGAAGTCTCAATCCCAATAAATTTGTTGTTGGTTGAACACTCTCAAAAGAATATTTGACTACTATGAAGTTTCCAAGGAGAAGAAGGTAAATTGATGTCTATTAGACACCAAAGGAAGGGCCTCCGCATGGTAGCAACAAGTGCCAATGAATTGACAAAGGAGAGGCAAAGGAAAAATTAAAGATTGCTGCAAAGTAAAGAAAAATCTCAAGGAGCAATTTCTTCCTTTCAACTATACACAAACTTTGTACAAGAATTTGCACAATCTCAAGCGATTTGCAAGTCTGGAGTACACCAAAGGATTCTATCAACTTATAGCAAGGGTTGATTTAAATAAAAGTGAAGAACAAATGGTAGCAAGGTATCTTAGTGGCTTAAAGCCCTCTATTCAAGATATCATTGGGTTGCATTCATTGTGGACAGTTTCAAAGGCTTATAATCGAGTTTTGCTGGTGGAAAAAACAACAAAATCGAGGTGTCTCAAGGTCTGGACAGCAGCTTCAGGACAACTCCAGAGCTGGACAGTAGTACCAAAGCTATTCTACGGCTGGTAGTTCCTCATATGTTGGGAAAGGTAGCAAAGTTGGGGATGGACAGCAAGCAAGAACTGATAAGTTTTCTGTGCCTTCTTCCAATCAGTTCAATCCAAAGTGTGTGGGTGCTGGAAAACAGTCTCAAGGAGGAAGCTTCAAGTATTTTAAGTGTGGTGAACCTGTCGTTAGGGTAGTAATCGAGTTGCGCCGAGCTGAGTATTGAATGTTCAAGCAAAGTTCATTTAATTTTTTTTTTTTTTTTTTTTTCAAATGCAAGCCAAGCTTAAGCTTATGACCGAGTTAGATAATATGTTCAAGCTCAATTCATTTATTCTTCTAATAAGTTCGTGGTTGTTCACGAGTTACTCAGAAGACCCACCTTTCTCGATAATGATGTGAGTAGCACGTGGAGGTACGTGTCGCACGAGATGGAGATAGAGAGGCGCTTTTTCGTGGAGGCTAAACATTTTGTCTTATCGGTGTTGGAAGGGAGTCGGTGGCTCATCTGGAGGGAAGGAGGAGGGGTTTTGTTGATTAGTGATGTTGGGTGCCTACTGTATCTACTGGTTGGTTTCGATGATGGAGGTTGTGCTGCGAAACCTGGAAGACAAGGATTTTGTTAAATTATTCCGGGAGGATTCGAAGGTCCTTATGGTTCAGAGAGGTGGAAATAGGAACGGACGATTTTTGGAGTTGGCAGTTTATGCATAGGGAGGCCGAAAAAGGGCTTATTTTGTTCCCAGAAGGGCTTGAAGGGCGGGAATGGAGTCGCATTGCCGGCGAGTTGAGCAAAGTGTCGTCTTGTTTTAAAGCCAAGACTGGTTCTTCGTCGTCTGGTTCACCGCCGACGGTAGTGCTATCGCAAATTTGTGCTCTTGCGATGGAAGAGGCTTCGAGCAAGTTTTCTAACACTCAGTAGGGGTCCTCTGTGCGAGGTAACGTGAAGTGTACTGATGGTTTTGTGCTCTTTGATCTCGACAATTGTAACTTTACAAATGAAAGGGATGGAAAAGTTTAAGCCGATGATGGGCGTGGAGAAGGGATGAAGATGACATGGGAGGCCCACCTCCATTTAGTGAAAATTGAGGTGGATAGGGTACTACGGATGCTTCTAGATAGGGGCGAAAACTCGATTATGGTTATCGATTATTGGTTAAAACTGGCAACTGTAACTAGGGTAGCTGGCTAGCTAAGATTGCCAACTGGCTCCGGTAACTAAGTAACCGATTAACCAAATATTTAATAACCGACGATTACTGGTTGGTACCCGGTTATCCGCACCGAATAGGTTTTTCAAGAATCTTTTGGACTTATTTTAAAATTTTTAAAAATAAAAAGTAAAAGAACGAGCCACACAATCCGGTCTCAGTACCATCAAATTTATTGCGAGTTTCTTGACATTGAGTACAGAGCTTCTTAATTGTGTAGTGCCATAGCAGATGGCATGCAATGAGAAATATGTGTTTTTTTTTTTTTTCATGGGAAATCCAATAAAGTGTAACAAAATTATGAGATTTTTATATGACAAAAGAAATGAGAAACACTTTTGGAAGGAGATGGTGGTGAAATGTGGAAAAGCTCAAGTTACACGTTGTGTCAGTGGTTGAAAAAAGAAAAGTTAAACGTTGGATTTAACGACAAGAATTAAACATATGCATGTTGAAGTACCAAAAGAACAGCTAATAGAATCATAGAAAGAAAAAGTATGCTGATATTCCACACTCTGGCGAAGAAGATCACGAGGTTGCCAGATCTGGACTAGAAAAATAGAAAAGAACTAAAGAAATGAAGAAGAACGGAAGAAACAATAAGGCTGACGGTTGAGAGTGAGAGTGAGGCGTAGGGGAAAGAAAACTAGAAAAGTGTAAAAGTAAAACCCTAAGTTTAATTTTATTAATTTTTTAAATAAATAAATATTTTATATATATACCCGCTTACCAGTTAAAACCGAGCATATATAATCTCCAAAACCGATAACTGCTCCGGTAGAGCCGGATACCGGTTATTTCTATTCGAGTACAAAATCGATTGGACGGTTACCGATTACCGGTTACCGGCCGGTTATAACCGGTTAGCTTTACACCCCTACTTCTGGAAGGGTTGGAGGTGTTGGGCTGCATTGATTTTGGGTTGACTCGTAGGCCCACCTTAGTTAGGTGGGATTTAGGGAGAACTTGAGCCTAGTCTCTTTTTAAATCTAAACCCAAACCCTCTTCGGGTTTGGGTTTTGTGGCAAAGCCCGCACACGGATTGAATGATGACATGGATAGGAGGGAGCTGTGGGATGAGTTATCTGGGTTAATGAGCTGGTGGAAGATGCCATGGTGTATTGGGGGAGATTTTAATGTGGTTCGATTTCCAAGCCAGAGATCAGGTGTTTCTGGCTATTCTACAGCAATGGAGGAGTTTTCAAAATTTATATTCATGTAGAGTTTGGTGGATCTTCCGCTTGAAGGTGGTCAGTTTACTTGGTCGAATAATCAAAAAGATCAAACATGGTCTAGAATTGAAGATTCTTAATATCTCCGGAGTGGAAGAACATTTTCTAGAGGTGATACAGAGGCAATTGCCAAGACTTTTGTCAGATCACTTTCCCTTGTTGTTGGACTGTGGGGCGCCTAGAGGAGGGAACAGGTATTTTAAATTTGAAAACATGTGGTTGAAATCTGATGGTTATGTTAATCAAGTTAAAACTTGGTGGATGTCCTATGGCAAACGGATCCTCTCCATGTCAACTGAAATGGAGAGAATCTGTTTCCTGTCCTAAGTCTTATGGATTACTAAGTTACGTTTTGGCTAGTAAGTTGAAAGCTTTGAAGGCGGATTTGAAGAAATGGAATGAGGAACTGTTTGGTGATGTAGGGAAGAAGAAGAAAAAGAATGAATTGTTGGCGGGTATTCGAGAGCTGGATATAATTGCAGAGTGCCATTGCTTAGTGGAGGAGGAAAGGGTAAAGAAGAGAGATATGTCGAAGGAGTTGGAGAAAACTCTCTTTTTTTAGGAACTGGAGACAGAAATCACAAGCTTTGTGGTTGAAGGAGGGGGACAAGAACACAAAAAAAATTCACAGGGTAGCCAATTTACATCGTAAATTCAATCATGTGGACTCTTTGAATATAAATGGTGCTATGTCCAAGAATCCTATGTAGATGAAGAAGCACATGGTACATTGTTACAATAAACTGTATTTTGAGCAGTGTTCTTAGAGACCAAGGGTGGATGGTCTATCTTTCCTATCCATTGATACGGATGAGAGTACATGGTTAGAAAGAGAGTTTGAGGAGAAGGAGGTGTGGGATGTGGTAAGGGATTGAATGGAGATAAGGCGCCGGGTCTGGACGGCTTCACAATGGTTTTCTTTCAGAAGTGTTGGGAAATACTGAAAAAGGATCTGATGGTTGTGTTTGCGGAATTCCATAATAAAGGACAGTTTGAGAAGAGTCTTACTGCCACTTTTGTCTCTTTGATTCCTAAAAAGACTTGTGCTGTGGATGTTAAAGATTTTTGCCCTATTAGTTTGGTGGTAGGGGGGGTGTATAAGATTATTTCCAAGGTTTATTGGGCAAGATTCTCTCCAACACACATAATGCATTCATTGGAGGTCGACAAATTTTGGATTCAGTGCTTATTGCTAATAAATGTTTGGATAGTCAACTTCAATCGGGGGAATCTGGGGTGCTGTGCAAGCTGGATCTGAAGAAGGCATATGATCATGTCAATTGGGAATTATTGCTCTATTTGCTTCAGGGTTGTGGTCTTGGGGAGAAATGGAGGGCTTGGATAGAATATTGTATTTCTACTATGAGATTTTCTATACATGTGAATGGCACCCCGTCTGGCTTTTTTAATAGTTCTCATAGGTTACGACAAGGGTTGCGACGGGGCACCATGACTTCAAGATGATTCTTTTACAAGAGGGTTCATTTTCAAACGAAATCAATTATGTATTTCTGAGGGTAGTTTGAGATTGAAGATTATAAAAGAGCTGCATAATGAGGGTCATATGGGGCGTGACAAGACATTCAAGTTAGCGGCAGGCCAATTTTATTGTCCAAGTATGCGGAAGGAGGTCGCAGGGTTTGTGGAGAGGTACAACTACTAATGCTGATTTGTACATGCCACTTCAAATTTTGGAGCAACCATATAGTAATGTGAGCATGGATTTTGTGTTGGGGTTAACAAGGACACAACAAGGTAATGATTCCATCTTTGTTGTGGTTGATTGGTTTTCTAAGGCCATCTCCAGCAGAAGCTTCATTTTAACCAAAAAGTCAAATTTGACTATTTTTATCACTTTTTCTTCGTCCAACAGAATGGTCATTTTAATTTTTTTCTTAACTTCATCAACAGTGAATAGCCACTACTGGCTATTCACTGTTCATCGGTTAAGTTATTTTATATTATATTTTTTTCTTTCTCTCACCATCTCCCCACTTCAACCTCTCTCTCGCTCGCTCACTTCTCATCTGCAATCCCTCTCTTTCAATCCCGCATGTCCCCCACTTCCCCGCTTAGGGTTCGACGAAGAAGGAAGGAGAAGAATTGGAGAGAAGGAGATCTGAGAAAGGTGGGTCGACCGAGGAGAGGCGCCGATTGTCGGCGAGCAGAGGTGCCGATTTCCGTCGAGGAGAGGCGCCGATTTCCGTCGAGCAGAGGCACCTATTTTGGGCAGAGGAGCCGATTTCCGTCGAGTAGAGGCGCCGATTGCAGGTCGCGGGTCATCGTCCAACGGTTGAAGGGTGATTTCCAGCGAAAGGAGATTTTCTGTGGATTCTTCCTTAGTTGGCCGATTTGGTGTGTTCTCTGTAGTGGCGTTAGTAATTTCGGTTGTGTGTGTGTTGGCTGTGTTGTGAACTTCCGGCCATGTGTGTGTGTGTGTGAATCTCTTGTTGGATTTGTGAATTTGAGTTTGATAAATTCTGGAGATAATCGGTGTTTGTTGTTGTTTTGGCCTGAAGTTAATTGGGTGTGGAATTCTAGTGAACCCATCGGCGAGGAGGAGTGACCAGAGAGTGTTTTGGCCGGAAGTTGATTGGGTGTGGAATTCTGGTGAACCCACCAGTGAGGAGGAGTGACCGGAGAGAGAGAGAGAGAGAGAGGGAGGGAGGAGGGAGAGAAAGAAAATAAAACAATAAAAAAATATTAAAAAATATTATTTAAATAAAATAAAGTGTGGAATAGAGATTATTGTTGGAGTGATTTTAAGAAAACCAGTGGTTAAAGTAGAGATTGAGGCTTTTTGGATAGTTATTTTAACTCTAACTGCTGGAGATGGCCTAAGATGACTCACTTGTTGCTTACCAAAAAACTTCAGATGTTGTGAATGTAGCTCAATCGTATTTCCGAGAGGTTTGACAACTTTGTGAAGTGCTGTCATCTATAGTTTCTGATCGAGATGCTTAGTTCCTTAGCCACTTTTGGAGGTGCTTGGGAAAGTTGTCTAACACCAAGCTTGAAGTTAGTAATGCCTATCGCCATCAAACCGATGGGCAAATAGAGGTGGTAAATCAATCTTTGGGAGGTTTGCTTAGGAGCTTGGTGGGTGATCATCTAAAATATAGGATCATAAGCTGTTTCAAGCTGAGTTTGCCTATAATAGGTCTACCAATCATAATACTGGCTTTAGTTTGTTCTTTATTATCTACGAAACTAATCCTCATGCACCATTGGATTTAGCACCTATTCCTGATTTGAAGCGGGTGAATACTAAGGCTGAAGATCTTTGCTCAAATTCAAGAAGTTCACAAAGCTACAATTCAAAATTTACAAGACACTGTGGCTAAATACAAGACAAATACTAATAAGAAGTGGCATGCTGTAGAATTTGACGAAGGAGATTTAGTATGGGCTGTTTTGACTAAGGAGAGGTTTCCAATTTGGGGGGGGGGGGGGGGGGAGAGGGGAAGATTGGACCATTGGAGATGATTGAGAAGATTAATCTCATTTGAAGCTTACAAGCCACATCAAAACGTCCGACGTGTTCAATATCATCTTGTGAAGACAGCGTCGTCCGAACGAGGTCTAAGGCTAGTCTGAATGAGCCTTTAGGGTGAGCTCAACTTGAGGACATTTTTTTTTTTTTGTCAGATGGGAAGTATGATGCAAGGCATTTTCTATAATGTTTTTGTGTTGTTTTGGGCTGCCTTTTGCTGAAGTAACCAGGATGTAAGGTAGTATAGCCTATTATTAGTTGTAGAAGAGTATAAGTAACAGAATTCAAACTCATGTAATCAGTTTCTCAATTGTAACATAATTTCATTACCAATAACAAAGCATAGGCCCAATTATCTCTGATTTCTAGACAGGCTATTCTTCTCCAAATTCCAAATCTCTCTCTTTCTTCTGGAATCTGAAACTTTTAAGCATCAGTTGACTTCCCCCCCCGCCCCCCCGCCCCCCCCCCCCCCCCCCCCCCCCCCCCCCCCCAGAATACCACATTAGGCTACAACTTATTCCTAATTCCAGCAATCGGATCCCACAAAAATTTAAAATAATATCCAGTGTAAAGCTCATCCGCTACACAAAAAATAAATAGAATTTCTAATTACACTAAACGAGATAACCCATAAGATCATGAGATTCACTTTATTTGACTTATGAGAATGGGTGACACAATTATATCAAACTACTAAGCTAACCATCTAATCTAAGCAGCAGTATCTCAAATCATCCAGCAAGAGGAAAGTCAAACGATATCTCTGAAAACCTAAAAAGATAATATCAGTGTTTCTATTTTGGTGCCACGAATAAAGTTTAATTGCAAATAGATAACTAACGACTAAAAGCAAGAGATGCATACTCTAGATTACAACATTATACCTGTCCCACAGTAACAGTCTCAACCCAAGGATATGCGGACTCACCCTGCAAAAGAGATAAAACGTCATGAAGGTATACTCTCATTCCCAAGATGTTTGGAGATATCAAGCTAAACCAAGAAAGTCAACCACACTGAAGCAATTAAGTACACCTTTCTGCAACTGAAGATTTCAACTACCGCCTCCTTTAATGCCTGTTTCAGGAACACACTAACAAATATACTTCATTTCCAATGGTTAAGAGTAAAAGTACAGCTAGATTTTCTAATAAAATGTTACCTCTTGTTTAATTGAAAGCTTGTTGCTGTTCACTAGAACTAGCTTAAGACTCCCAAATATGTCATAATATGACAGGTCAATCTGGTCAATATTTGAGAATTCAGGAATAACAAAATTTCAGTTGGACAGGTAGGCTAGAATTGAAAACAATAATTTCAGGACCTTACCTTCAATGGCAAGAAAAAGGAAAAATAAATGATATCCAGAATGAGTTAACTGCATTATTTTCACTTGAAAGAATCTGATAAAACTTCAGGATCATTAGTTTTTTCTTTTTCTTTTTCTTTTTTTTTTTTGGGGGGGGGGGGGCTTGAGGGGTTGAGGCAGCAAATGGATCAATTTACAAGGTACACAAAAATGCATGAAAGGTTATATCTAACTGCTTCCCAATTGAGAATTTAGAAAATAGAACACACCTCATCTACAAAAATTAAGGATGACTGATCAATTTGACATGATTCAATCAACCATCTTATTTCAGCATGAGAAGTTAGCTCTGCCCTCTTCATGTTGATGACAGGCACAGTGCACAACTGGTTGCTCTTGCATGTTTCATTCAAGTAGAAGGCGTACATGATGGTTGAAGCAACTAATCCAACATCTGTAAATAGTCAGATTATGTTAAGTTGGACTAACAAGACTTTTTACAATTTGTTTGCATACTGGTTGCGTATCGCAATGTATCCATAATAAGGACCATACACCGCATATATTCTTGATTTCGCTTCTTTTAATTTCCTTTAATTTTGATAATCTTTTCCTTTTAAAGTAATAGGCAGGATAAATTTTCCCTTTCCTTCAGTCAGTATATGATATAAAGAACCTTAACGTTGCCTTGTGACTGAAAAATCTCAGTAATGTATCAAGCTCGCTAATATCAGGTACAGAATTAAGGAACGCATAATACACAAGATTTGTATATTTAAGTAGTAAAAGTAAACATGCGCGCAGTAAAATATATAATTACTATCCCATCTATTTACTAGTTTCCTTTAATGCTGAAAATTGTATTTGTATATATCAAAAGAAAATCAGTTGCTATTACCGGAATTCCCTACAAATTAACAAAGGTTAGGCTGACTATTAAAACACTACATGCAACACCATCTGCAGATATAAGGTTATCAAGATCAGGATATTCACTGATGCCCAAAGCAAAGAAGGCTCCCTAGTCTATTTTATCCAGTTCATTAGTACTCTATATTATTATGTTATGCTTTATATTATTATGTTTTAGTATTTTAAAAAGGTCTTGTGACTAGCATGTGGCTTTTAATGAAGTTGGATGGTTAAGAACTTAAGATTTATTTTTTTTATGAAAGATGAAGGGCTAAGATTCTAGGGTTACTAATTAAAGGCTATTATAAATAGCCTCCTCCTTTTGTTCTCTGATATATGAAATTTCAGTTGAGTTCTTGGACTCTTTGGATCCTTGAATTGATCTTTTATTGTTCCAGCTTCAATCTTAAATCTGATCATTTCATGTTATCGGACGTTCTGTGATGATAGTCGGGCACGTGAGGGCGCGTTATCATCATTTCGCCTTTTGGTTAGTGAGCAATGGTTTATTTGGGTTATGGGATCCTGGCCAAGTCGATCGTGGTGTGGTTGCTGAATACGGTGGAGTTGATTAGAGGAGAGAAGTTGAGAGAATTCTAGAGGAGTTATAGGGTTGGTAGCATTGTGTACGTTGCCCTAAGGAGTGCGGATAGTCATCAAAGGTTCTTGGAGTTATCGGAATACGGTGTTGGAGGTTGGAGAAGCTTCACCCTCATTCCGAAGGCCCAAGAAGGTAGAAGGGTGGGGCAACTGAGTTGTACAAATGGGGAAGGTGGTCAAGTATCTCGAGCCTCATGGTGTTGTGGCAGTAGGGACAGTAAGGCGTATGATGATGTAACAAGTATTTTATCTTGTTACTAATTTGTAGGGTTTAAGTATGGAATTTGTAAACGGAAATGAAATGAAAATAGAATTGACAATGATCTGAGGAAGAAATGGAAGAACAATGAAGAACAACAAAATTGGAAAATGATATTATACTGAAATTAGGCAAATTCGAGGATACCTAAAACCTCCGTGAGTAATTCGAGGTACTCCCCCTCCATTTTCAGTCTCAAGACTGGATGCCAATTTTCATGCCTAAAACATTTAACTAGACTTGTTTATATAGACCCATGTAAAGGCCACTAAATCAATAGGCCACTAACTAATAAGGCCCAATGCCTATTAAACTACTAAGGCTGCCCATTAACTAATATATCTGTTACAATACCGACCCCTTTAATCACCTTGCCTAGAAGTATTTTATCTTGTAACTGATTTGTAGGGTTTAAGCATGGAATTTGTAAACGGAAATGAAATGAAAATAGAATTGATGATGAACTGAGGAAGGAATGGAAGAACAATGAAGAACAACAAAATTGGAAAATGATATTATACTGAAATTAGGCAAATTCGAGGATGCCTAAAACCTCCATGAATAATTCGAGGTACTCCCCTTCCATTTTCAGTCTCAAGACTTGATGCCAGTTTTTATGCCTAAGACATTTAACTAGACTTGTTTATATAGACCCATGTAAAGGCCACTAACTAATAAGGCCCAATGCCCATTAAATTACTAAGGCGGCCCATTAACTAATATATCTGTTACAATACCAACCCCTTTAAGCACCTTGCCCAGAAGTATTTTATCTTGTAATTGATTTGTAGGGTTTAAGCATGGAATTTGTAAACGGAAATGAAATGAAAATAGAATTGATGATGAACTGAGGAAGAAATGGAAGAACAATGAAGAACAACAAAATTGGAAAATGATATTATACTGAAATTAGGCAAATTCGAGGATGCCTAAAACCTCCGTGAGTAATTTGAGGTACTCCCCCTCCATTTTCAGTCTCAAGACTAGATGCCAATTTTCATATCTAAAACTTTTAACTAGACTTGTTTATGTAGACCCATCTAAAGGCTACTAAACTAATAAGCCACTAACTAATAAGGCCCAAGGCCCATTAAACTACTAAGGCGGCCCATTAACTAATATATCTGTTACATATGATAATCCGCCGACGTCGCGGGTAGATTGGGTAATTTGGATATTCAAACAGTGAAGGGTATGGACGCTTTTGGTGAGAAGGAAGTTCAGTAGTTACCCAGAAATTTTGGTGTGCAAGCTGGCTGTGACAGCTTGAAACTTCCTTCAACGATAATTGAGGATTTCCTTTATTTACGGTATGTCAAAGATTTGCGGGTGTCCCTTACACCGTCAATCGGGAGGTGGAAAGGGGTCTGGTTAAATTAGAAGTGGGCCAAATGATGAAACCATGTTTAAGCCCGACTTCTAAGGTAAGGTTTCGGCTGTTTTTTCTTTTTTTATTTAATTTTTTTTATATTAATAATAATTTATTAAAAAGCATAAATTGTCCGGTGTTTAATTTTTTAAATAGGAATAATATTTTGAATCTGTTTACGGATTTCGAAACAATGAAAATGTGTTTGGATGTTGAATAGAATTCAGAGTCTTTTTAAATTTGTATTTGGGTATTGAATTTTTTAGATTGGAAAAAAGTATTTTTTAATGGTAGGAAGTTATTGAAAATGATTGGATTGTATAAAAAGTTGTGTATAATGATTGATGTTAAATTTATTAAAAAAAAAACAAATAAACATTTTTTTTAATAAAAAGAGTTAAAATTCAAAAACAAAAACAAAAAAGGAAGGGGTGGCTGGCCCCCAGCCAATGGGGGTGGTTGCGCGCCACCCCTACCCATTGGGGGTCCTAGGGGTGGCCTTCGGGCCACCCTTGGACCATCAGGCCATCCCTTCTCTTTTTTGTTTTTTTTTTTTTAAAAAAAAATAAAAAAATAAAAAAATAAATAAGTTTATTTATTTATTTTTTAATAAATTTATATTTTTTTTATTCAGATGGACACGTGTCGCCATCTTATTGGTTTGATGTGGCGCTGACATGGAATTTAACAGAATCTGTCAAGCTTTTTAACAGAATTTAACTTCTGGGATCGATTTGTAATTATAGTTTACCATAAAGACCTTTCATAAACTTTTTAAATCATAGGGAGTGATTCGTAATTATGCCATACCCCAGGGACCAGTGATACAATTATCCCATAAATATTTTTTAGATTGAAAAAAAATGTTCTTTAATAATGGTAGGAAATTATTGGATTGTAAGAAAAGTTGTGTATAATGATTGGTGTTATGAAAATTAATATTAGTAATGATTAAAATAATCATGGCATTTGAATATTTAAATATTTAAATCCGGGTTTTATTCGAGTTTTTATTAGGGTTGGATGTGGGTTTCCGGGTTTTTGAATAAAATCCGATTAGAATATTTCTTTGGGCTTTGATCACGATGATGGTTCAGGAATCAGCAATGAAGGGTCAAGGTTGCGAGGGAATAGGTCTTCGAAAGTGGGCATGTCATTAGGAAGTGAGAAATGATAAAATTACTACCCTTGCACAACTATCCTACAACCCCAAGACACATTGGGTGAGACCCACATGCATGGATCCCACCCAATGTATCTTGGTTGTGGGATAATTGTGTAATATAGGTTGTGTATGAATCACTTCCCTTAAGAAGTGCATCAGTATGGAGCTTAGATTCTTACTCAGTTGAGAAATTTAAAGTGGATGATAAATTTTTGCAATAGGCGTTAGATTGTTGAGAAGGGGATAGAGGGCCTCATACGAATTGTTGTCCTCCAACCCCATGGGTCTTTAACATGAGATGAATGCTAGGCAATTTGAAGATGAAGAAACATCAGTATTAGAGTTGAAATCTGCTTAACACTTTATTTTTATGGATATCGGCTCATCATCACTCGAATCATGTTACTTTTACAAAGTTTTTAATTTATTCTCTTTTGTTTCCTCATTTAAGGAGATCTCTTGTATACTTCATTTGTATTAGGATTGTCCCCTTTTACGCTTTTTCAATAATATATATATATATATATATATATATATATATATATATATATATATTCTGGGGATGTAGTACATAATTTATGGGGTTATCAACATATGGATTGGTCATACTTGGGGTTGACAGAAGCTTTTAGAGGGATTTTGTTAATGTACGATATGCCGGTGGAGCAAAAAATTGAAGATTGTGTGGGGAGCTTTTCGGTTGCGTGTTCTTTGTAAAATGTCAATGATAACTTTGATTGGGCTTATGCGAGTGTGTATGATCTAAATGATGATAGTTGATAGGAAATTACTTTAGGACGAGTTGGGAGGCCTTATGAGTTGGTAGGAGGTGACATGGTGTATGAGGGAGATTTTAATGTTGTTCGTTATCCGCTTGAAAGATCAAGCGATTCTTGACGGCCCCCAACTATGTTGGACTTTTCGGAATTCATTTTTTATAAAGGCCTCACGGACATCCCTCTTGTAGGTGGGATTATATATATAAGCAGAGAAATTCTATAAAAGATGTACGCGACTTTAAATATATAGGGAGTATACCAAAGGACGCAAAAAACATAAAAGGCCAAATAAAATTTTTTTTTTTAAAAAAAAAAAAAAAAAAAAAAAAAAAAACCACCCACAAAAACCCAACCACAAGAGAAAAACCAAAGAACCCCAACATTACTTCACACCAAAGAGCCTTCTTGCTTTTGCCCCGAGTAGAACCAAGACTCTTAGCATCATAATTGATATCACACTCAAAGTTACGTATTTCTCTAATTAGGAGCGGAGACCGGGACCTCAAGACACTGCCCCTCGACTACTTAAGCTGTTTCCCTCAAAGGAGATCCCCATAGCTTGGAGGCACAGTGAAGCATCGAAACCTACCCCCGAAGAACCTACAGCCTCTTTAGAAACAACTTCCTCCAAGATTTTTCCACCTCAAGAGGCGGGGAAGAATGGCTACGCGGAATAAGAAACCCACGCCGACAAAAGCTGACCGGAGGCTCCTTAACTGCCTCGGACTCCAAAGGTGGTGAAGGAAGAAAACCCAGGGGAGAAGGAGAAGCGGTGATCACCACCAAAGACTCAGCTATCAAAGACTTGTTCAGCTGCTTATCCTTTCGCTTCCAAGAGTACCTCATCATTGACTCCGAGGAAACACCGGGAAGAGCTGACCCACAACCTGCTTTCCTTGGCTATGGAAGTTGTGTCTGATCTAGAGAAGTTTACTACGAATAACTGTCAAATAATATATAAGTAAATCCTTCGATTAAAGATAAAGAGTAATTTCTAATTAGTAAGTTTCCATTTTGATCGAAAGAAATGCCGTTTCTTTCGTTTATGGACAGCATTTAAAGTCGGGCTCAGCATCTCCGGCGGTAAGAAGGGAGGGACCAATGAAGAAAACGTTGGACCCAATAAAGCAGAGACCTCTCCTGGCTTGGACAAAGACCTAGCCAAACCAGAAGCACCACCGGCGAAATCTGGAGATGCCGAAGAAGACCCATGGCTAGAGGACGCTAACTAGGACGAGAGACCACACCCCACTAAAGTAAACCCGACCGGGGGCAACGAAACGACCGCCGGAGAAGCCACTGGCGCACAAGACGACCGGCCAGGAGCACCCACCGCTTTTGGCACCACAGAAAAGGTCGCTGAAGGCAAGGAGATGGCCTGACCCAAAAGATTTGAACCTAAACTCGCTGAGAAAGAAACAGAACTAGAACCTAGAACATGACTCGACTTATTGGCCTTCTTAACGTTGGGCCTAAAACCCCATCTCCTGGATCCAGCCTATATCTAGGCCCCTCCAAACACAAGAAAAGAAAAAAAAAAAAAGCTCTCAAAAACCAGGCCCAAGGTCCATTTAAGCCTAATAGGAGAGATCCTGCCCATGTTGCATTTGAACCCACAAACCCAATCCAACCAAACACCAAAAGACTAGAGAAGCTTCTTGAAGATCTCCTTTTGCCCCTGATCTTCAACTGCATACACGACGGCACACATACCTGGAAACTTTGATATGCTGTTGCTGCATCGAAGCCTGGAGCAATAAGCATGATGGTCAATACCCAAAGGAAAAGATGGAGACATCTCCAAGGCGAAACAGCCCACCACCTGCCAGATCGTCACCTATTCCAAACTCCGCGGAAGAAATTGCTCCACCTTACACCAAGCCACCTCCGTAGACTAGACCAGAGGCCCACCACCGAAGAAAGGGAAGGTAGGCTTTGAACGCACCACCTCCGCAAACAACAGAGGGCCCCTGCCTTTCCCAAACACTCATCCATCAAAGCGCCACTAGCAAACGGAGCCTTGACCGAAGCTTCAAGAAAAGTCTGGGCTTTACTCAACTCCCTAGAAACACGGTTCCAACCCCACCCATCCCAGCCTTTAGGAAACATGGTCATCCCACTCTGACTGCCCACGGCTTAGACCACCACCTCAAAAAACTGATAGAGTACGTTCCCACCACTTTGAACGATTGTCACCTTTGAGCCTTCCCTATAGGATTTAACAAAATCCTCCGAAACAATGCTACGCAACGCCTCTTCCTCCATTGAAACCAGCCACACAGTGCATCACGAGCTTATCAGAACAAACCTAGAAAACCCTTTCCTATTTTCCACCATCCTCACACTACAAAAAAAAAAAAAAAACATGCAATCAGCCACGTGTCTACAATACTCGTTACTGTAGCCACGTGACCAGTTAGCCACGTGTAATAAATACACGTGGCTAGATGTAAGAGAAAATATAAAAAAGTCAGTTAGCCACGTGTATTAAAGACACGTGGCCAATTGGCGACGTGCATAATAGACACGTCTCCAATTAGCCACGTGTATAATATACATGTCTCCAATTAGTCACGTGTATAATAGACACGTGGTTAAAATATTTGAAAAAATTTAATTTATTAAAAAATTATTAATTTTTCTTTTTAAAAAAAAAAAAAATTAAAATTTTATTCATGTAGTTTATTGGCCACGTGGCACATAAACACATGGCTAAAATATTCTCTATTTTTTTTTTAATTTTTTTCAACAAGTAATTTAAAAAAAAAAAAATTAAAATTTAACATTTTAGCAACGTGCTTTGTGAACACGTTGCCATTTGCTTGTTTTGGGGGGAGACTCACGCGCCTGTTTGTTTCAAATTTTTAATTTTTTTTGTCATTTCTTTTTAAAACAAGATCTGTCGCCTATCTTCCTATTTTTTTTTTTTCCTTTTTTTTTTTTAGAAATCTCTCCATATCTCGTCGATCTGTTCTCCTAATTTTCTTCTTTAATTTTTTTTTTTCCTTTTTTTTAGAAATCTCTCCATCTCTCGTCGATCTGTTCTCCTCATTTTCTTCTTCTTCTTCTTCTTCTTCTTTTTTTTTTTTTTTTCAACTCTAGCTAGCAAACGACGTCTCCTCATTTTTCATCAAAAAAATTTCTCACTTTCTTTGTATTTTTTTCTTAGTAGACGACGATTCAGCCCCACCCGAACGCATGACGACTCAGCCCCACTCGGACGCACGACTCACACCCAGAGAAAATTGTTTTCGTCGTCGGTGATGGTGAATAGGCCGGTGGTGTATGGGTCCTTTTGATGGTGATTTTTGGTCTTTTTGTTAAATTTTTTTGGTCCTTTTTGTTAATCGCCGAAGTAGTTGGTTTCTTTTTTGTTAGTCGCCGGAGTAGTTGATTTTTGGATCTCGACGACGTCGTCGACGACAACGATTTGGACGAAGATCCGGCGCGGATCTCACCGGATGCATAGCCCTTTCTCCCGATCTCGCTGGATTGCCGGATCTCGTTGGCCCTTTCTCCAGATCTCGCCGGATCTCCGGATCTGGTCGGCCCTTTCTCCAGATCTCGCCGGATCGCCGGATCTTGCCGGCCCTTTCTCCAGATGTCGCTGGATCTCGCCGGAAAGAAAAAAAAAAAATCTGAAGAAGAAAAGAGCAGATATCGATCTGTTCTTTTCTTGTAATTTTTTTTTAAAAAAAATTACAAACGTTGGCGACGTGTGTAAGGAATAAGTGGCTAAAAATATATCATTTTTCATTATTATTATTATTTTTTTCTTAAAAAAAATACATTTAGCCACTTGAAAATAACACGTGGCTAAATGTCAAGTGGCTAAATAGTTACATATATAAAATTACACGTTGCTAAATGTACATTTAGCTACAATCAGATTCACCACGCGTAACCCATGTGGCCAATTGCACGTGGCTAACAGTTAGTCACGTGTATGACCCAATACACGTGGCTAACTGCATGTGACTAAACACAAAGTTTTTTGTAGTGTCAACACATCTAACCCATTCTCCACCGAGAAGAGGAAAGATTTAGCCTCCACAACGAAACAGTTCTCCATCCCCAAGCTTATATGGCAACCCCCAGAGGGGTCGAGGCAACTACTCCACCTCAAGGCGAAACATGGCCGCTAGCAACAAAAAGCAAATGCCCTAGAAAACTACCAGGCACCAAGGCCCAACGTCTAATAATTGTGATTCTCAGTCTTGGTCCAGATTTGATAGGTTTTTTCTTTTTTCGGATCGGGAAGAACAACTTCCTGATGTCCCTCAAAGGAGCCTCCCAAGAATCCTATCAGGGCATTTTTCCTTTGATATTGGATCGTGGTGTCTGTGTTTTAATTTGCTACTCTTCAAACCCATTTTACACCGATTAACGTAGTATGTTTTAAGTTGCTTTCTATGTCAACTACTTAAAAAAAAACAGACACACATGGGAAGACCATTAATTGAGGAAGGAATAAACTTTTAAGGAGTTGGAGAGGGTAATTCTTCTTGAGGAAGTGAGTTGGAGGTGTTGTGAGAGAGGGATAAAAACAATAAATTTTTCCACCAAATGAAAAATTCGCATAGAAGAAATAGCTATGTGGATTCCTTAGTTGTTAACAGGTCCATGCCTTCTGGTTCTACAAAAATATGGGAACATATTGTGCAATTTTACAATCGGTTGTATTCTGAACAATTTAGCTGGCGAGCAAAATTGGATGGCCTTTCTTTCAATGCCATTTATGTCGATTAGAGAGCATGGTTGAAAAGAACTTTTGAGAAGAGTGAAATGCCGGAGGTGGTGAGAAATCTGGATGGTGACAAGGCTCTAGGCCCGATGGATTATCCTTGGCATTTTTCCAAAAGTGTTGGGAGGGTTTTTTTTTTTTTTTTTTTTTTTTTTTTTTTTTTATAGAAAAGAAAAAAGAAAAAAGAGGACATTATAGATGTTTTCAAGGAGTTTCATAGCCGATGGAAGTTTGAGAAGAGCATTAATGCAACTTCTTTTTCCCTTATTCCTAAAAGACCCGATCTTGTGGACATTAAGGACTTTTGTCCTATTAGTTGGATAGTCAACTTCAGTCGGGAGAATATGGGGTACCGTCCAAGTTGGCTAGAGAAAGCATATGATCATTACAATTGGGAATTCTTACTCCATTTGCTTCAGTGTTGTGGTTTTGGGGTAAAATGGGGGCTTGGATAGAATATAGGTGAGATTCTCTATACTTGTGAATAGAACTCCGTCTAACTTTTTTAATAGTTCTTGTGGGTTGCAACAAGGGGATTCACTTTCACCTTTCTCGTTTGTGGTGGTTATGGAGGCATTGAGCCAGATGTTGATTGGGGCAATGGATTAGGGTTTCTTGACAGGGTTCTTAGTGGGGTCTAGGGATAATTTTTTTTTTTTTTTTTTTTTTTTTTTTTTTTTTTTTTTTTTTTTTTTTTTTTAAAGTAATGTCAATTCATAAGCTGGACCACACCCAAACGAAAGCCCCAACTAGTCAACAAATCCAGCACCCTTCGAGGCATAACCCACTCTAACCCAAATAAAGTAAAAATGTAAGTCCATAGATCGTAAGCAACTTCGCAATGAAGTAACAGATGTTCAATAGACTCCCCACTCTTTTTATACATACAACACCACTCAATAACCACAACATTCCTCTTTCACAAATTGTCATGTGTCAAAATTTTACATAACACTGCTGTCCATAATAGATTTTGAAGTTCAATACATTTCATTGATATATAGTAATGTATAAATATAGGAAGATGTTACACGAGTAAACCTATCTAGAATTTGAATTACAAATATATAAAATAGAATTGTATCTATCTATATTTGAAAATACAGAATCCTATCTCTAGATACTATCTATTTGTTAGGATTATGTTATCAGAGTAGTTTGAAGGAAGTGGACTGTGAGAGTTGCTATGCACTAGAAAGGAGTCTTCAAATGTATCTGGACGTGAGGTTGTATTTGCACGTGTAGGGGATGAGGTGGCAATGATATCGTTTACAGCCCTTGGCAAGCTAACGGGGACGGTACAAACCATAAGCTTGTCCCATAAAAATGTAAACTGAGCCGAACTTAGACCCTTAGTGAAGATGTCGGCAAGCTGATCATGAGTGCTAATAATACTTCATGGAGATATCACCATTAAGTACCTTCTCACGAATGAAATGGTAATCGACTTCAATATGCTTAGTCCTAACATGATAAACTGGGTTAGAAGCAAGGGCAAGAGCCCTAATGTTATCACACCATAGACGAGGAGTATAAAATAAAGGAATATCAAGATCCTTAAATAACATTTGCAACCAAAAGAGATCAGTTGTGACAAAGGCCATGGCATGATATTCTGCCTCTGTACTAGAACGTGCAACCACTGATTGTTTCTTTGCAGTCCAAGAAATTAGAGAGGATCCCAAAACGATACCAATCCCAGTTGTAGAATGACGATCATTTGGATTTCCTACCCAGTCAAAGTCACAGAATGTCTGAAGAGTCAATGGACCTTTAGTGTAACCATAAGCCGTGGTCAATTGTGCCCTTAAGGTAACAAAAGACTCGTTTTGCCGCTATCGAATGAAGCGTAGAAGGATTATGCATGTGTTGACATAACTGGTTGACATAAAAGGCAATATCTGGACGTGTTAAGGTACAATATTACAAAGAATCCACTGCCAAGTGATATGTAGTAATGTCCGTTGGAGATAAAGGATCACCATCCACAGTGGACATCTTCGAACCAACAAGGCAAGGTGAAGAAAATGGCTTAGCACCCAACATTTTTGACCTGGACAATAGGTCTGAAATGTATTTTGCTTGCCACAGATGTAAGCCTTGAGAGGACCGTACAACTTGGATGCCTAAGAAGAAATTCAAGTTGTCGAGATTCTTAAGTTTAAATACCTGTTAAAGCTGAGCAATAATAGAGGCAATATGTTATGTAGATGTGCCCGTGAATAGGATATCATCTACATATATCAAGAAGTAAAGATGCACACATCCTTAATGAAACACACAAATAAGGAGCTGTCAACAGTGGAAGAAACAAACCCAAGCTCCAGCAATGTCTGAGATAAGTGGGTAAACCAAGCACGGGGTGATTGTTTAAGGCCATACAAGAACTTGTGCAATCTGTACACATGAGAGGGAAACTGAGGATCAATGAAACCTCTAGGTTGTTCCATATACACTTCTTCCAGCAAATTGCCATCGAGAAAGGCATTGGACACGTATAATTAGCAAATACTCCAATTAAACTAGATTGCAAGAGCCAAAATAACTTGAATTGTAGACATTTTAACCACTGGACTGAAAGTTTCTATAAAGTCCACCAAAGTCTCTTGATCAAATCCCTAGCAACCAACCTAGCCTTATACCTTTTAATAGAGCCATCTTGTATATCCATTTATTCCGGATGATATTATGTTGAGAAGGATGAGGACATAATGACTAAGTTTCATTACTAAGTAAAGCATCAAATTCATCACCCATGGCAGCACGCCATTCAAGAGACTTCTCGGCTTGGGAGTAGCATGTAGGTTCAAGAGGAATTGATACACTGGAATGAGCACATAAAGGATGCTTTGTGAAGAAGAAGAATGTGTAATCTGGGAAGGAATGAGACTTCAAAGTGTTGATCTTAGACCGTGTGACCATTGAATGAGATGTAATAGAAATCGGTGTGCACATCGTCAAGTTCTACAAGAAGCTGTTTACGGAGCAGTGCAGGTGGAGGCCTTCGGTTGAGGGTATCTCCTTTGATTCTATTCTAGAGTCTGAGGCGAGTTGGATGGAGAGAGCTTTTGAGGAGGAGGAGGTCAGGAATGTAGTTTCAGCAATGGATGGAGATAAGGTGCCAGGTCCTGATAGCTTTTCTATGGCCTTCTTCAAAGAGTGTTGGGATGTTTTGAGGGGGGACATTATGGAGGTGTTTCGATAGTTTTTTATCGGGGGTTCTTTCGAAAAGAATCTCAATGCTTCGTTCATTTCTCTTATCCCGAAGATTCCAGGTGCTAACGATTTAAAAGACTTTCGGCCTATTAGTCTTGTGGGTGGAGTTTACAAAATCATCGCCAAAGTTCTAGCAAATAGACTTAAGACGGTTTTGGAAAAGGTTATTTCTAAATCTCATTGCGCCTTTGTCAAGGGGAGACAAATTTTGGACCCAATACTTATTGCTAATGAATGTCTGGATAGTAGATTAAGATCTGGGGAGCCTGGAGTCATGTGCAAAATGGATCTGAAAAAAGCTTATGATCATGTTAATTGGGATTTTCTCTTGTTTGTATTGAGGAGATGTGGATTTGGGGAAAAATGGTGCTCTTGGATAAAACATTGTATATCCTCTGTGAGATTCTAAGTGATGGTTAATGGCTCTCCTAATGGATTCTTCAGCAGTTCTCGTGGGTTGAGACAAGGGGATCCTCTCTCACCCTTGTTGTTTGTTTTTGTGATGGAGGCATTGAGCCAAATGATTTCAGCTGCGGTAGGAGGGGGCTTACTCGAAGGGTTTAGTGTTGGTAATGTTTCCTTCTCACACTTGTTATTTTCACATGATACTTTGATTTTCTGCAATGCTCGCCATGCTCAGTTGCGTTATCTTAGAAGCCTCTTTCTTCTGTTTGAAGCTGCTTCGGGCTTGAAGGTTAATTTGGCGAAGTCAGCTTTAATTCCTGTGGGAGACGTAGTTCAAGCAGAAGGTCTTACCGATATTTTAGGGTGTGGGGTTGCCAATCTACCGGTGAAGTATCTAGGCCATCCGTTGGGGGCTTCCTACAAATCTATTCATATCTGGGATGGTGTTATTGAGAAGGTTGAACGTCAGTTGGCCAGCTGGAAAAGGTTATACCTTTCCAAGGGAGGTAGAGTTACCCTCATCAAGAGTACTCTTGCCAACTTGCCCACGTATTTTTTGTCTCTCTTTCCTATCCCGGCAAGTGTAGGTGCTCGAATTGAGAAACTACAACGAGATTTCCTTTGGGGAGGAATTGGTGATGAGTTCAAGTATCATTTGGTGAAATGGTCTAAAGTGTGCACTCCAGTTTCAGAAGGCGGGTTGGGTATTAGAAATCTGGTGGTGTTTAACAAGGCTCTATTAGGCAAATGGCTGTGGCGTTATGGGATTGAGAGGGAAACTTGGTGGAGAATAGTGGTGGATTCCAAGTTTGGAAGTTTATGGGGAGGTTGGTGCTCCCTAGAGCCTACAGGTACTTTTGGGGTGGGGTTGTGGAAGAACATCAGGAAAGGGTGGAAGAAATTTGTAGGATTTTCTAGATTTGAGGTGGGAGGTGGGGCTAGAACAAAATTTTGGCATGACTTGTGGTGTGAGAACTCAACTCTTAAGGAAGCTTTTCCTGTTTTATTTGGAATTGCTCGTGCGAAGGATGCTTTAGTTGTGGATAATGTGGAGCTTGTGGGTGGCTTCAATCAGTGGAGCGTATGCTTTTTTAGAGAAGCGCATGATTGGGAAGTGGATACCTTTGCTGCTTTTTTCCAGGTATTGCACTCGGTCAGTTTTAATATAGGTAGTGAAGACAAATTGTGGTGGATCCCCTCCAAAAAATGTTTGTTCAAGGTTGGGTCTTTCTTTAGCTCTTTGGCTTGCGATGTGAGAAGTCACTTTCCTTGGAAGAGTGTATGGCGGACTCAGGCTCCTCCGCGGGTGGCTTTTTTCGCGTGGTCTGCGGCTCTAGGCAAGATCCTAACGGTGGATAACCTCAGGAAAAGACATGTCATTGTGGTGGATAGATGTTGCATGTGCAAGAGAAGCGGGGAATCAGTGGATCATCTTCTCCTTCACTGCGATGTTGCATACGCTATGTGGAGTGCTATTTTTTTCTCGTTTTGGTCTGTCTTGGGTTATGCCTTTGAGAGTCCTTGACTTGTTTGATGTTGGTGGACGGCTGGTAGGCCTATGAGTGCTCTTATTTGGAAGATGATGCCGACATGCATTCTCTGGTGTGTCTGGAAGGAAAGAAATGATAGGTGTTTTGAGGATTTTGAGAGATCCTCGGAGGATATTTTAGCTTCTTTTTTTCATACGTTGTATCTTTGGACGGTGACTTTTGTGTCACCGTTGTCGTTTACCTTTGATGAATTTCTTGTTCGTTTTTCACTTTCTAGCTAGGTGCGTTCTCTTGTATACTGCTGGTGTATTTAGGGGCGCCTTACGCTTTTAATAAGACCAACTTATTACTTATCAAAAAAAAGAATGAGATGTAATAGAACCTGATGAAGCCTCGAGCAGTAGAGGAATAATTGGATCATTGGATCCGAGAGATGGTTAGGTATCCAGTTGAGAAGAGGATAATGTAGCACTCAATAGAGGTGAGTATGGATCTTAGAATGCAAGAGGAAGAGCACTTGGAGCAATGGGAGGTTGTACTGAAGAAGGTGATGTAAAGCTAGGAAGAGCAAGAAAAGGAACATATGAGACCAAATCAGAAGTGGTAAAAGGAGATAGAACACCTTCTTTAGCAAGAAATCATGATTCGTCAAACACTACATGCCTTGACACATACACCTTAAAAGAAACTGAATCTAGACACCGATAACCATGTTGATTAGTGCTATATCCCAGAAAAATATAGTGTTTACTCTTAAACATTAACTTATAAGTGGAGTAGGGACGTAATAATGGAAAACATGAACACCCAAAGGAACGAAACAGAGAATAATCAGGACCTTTGTCAAAGAGTTTAAAATATGGTGAAACATCTTCAAGAACTGAAGGAACAAGAGACTTAAATTGAACAAAAACTGTGAAAACATTTTATTTAATATGAATGGTATACAACCAGGTAAATCTGAAAAAATCATCAATAAATAAAACATAGTATGAACAGCCACCTAAGGACTTTGTAGAGCATGACCAAAGACACAAAGAGACACGAGGAGAAGATTGAAATGGAAGCTGCTTGCTTTTGCCAAGTTGACAAGGTTTTTTAAACACCATTCAATTGCTTGAACCCCATTGACCGAAAGGGAAAATCGCTTCAAAACTTGATAATCAACTTGCTGAGAGGCATGACCAAGGCGAGAATGCCACACAGTTGCAGAAGTCTTGACACCTAAAAAAGCAGTCAAGGCATGCTACTTATTCACCGAGAAGGACTGCAAATGAAGAGGTTAGAGACCACCTTCACTCTGGCCTTCCAGTAGAGTGATTCCCGTGCAGTTGTCCTTAACAAAGTAATGAGAACCATTAAAGAGAAAAAAATAGTCATTATCTCTACAAAATTGATTGATGGAAAGGAGATTAGCATAAGCTTGAGGACAATGTAAAACTTTAGAAAGATGAGGAAGATTTAGGAGTACGAAAACTCATAGAACTAGTGTTTTGAATGCTCAAACCTATGTCATTCCCCACGGCTACATCTTCAAAACCCAAGTATGGCAGTAGTAAGGAGAGATTCTCAAGATTGGCAGCGATGTGTTGATTCGCAACACTCTCAGCATACCAGGGACCATTATCAGCAGCTTGGTTGGAGTTAGCTACCATTGTAGACAGTTGAGCAGGAGGGTGACAACCTTGAAGGCATGATCCATCCTATAAAAGCAATCCAACGCTTTATGACTCAACTTCCCACATATTTGACATGGGGATCTAGCAGTGATAGAAGAAGAGGTAGGCTGATATTTTGGTGAATAAGAGTTGGGTTTAGGACCATTCTAACGTTTTCTAGAGGGTTTTAACTTACAGTTTTGATTGTTGGCATTGGGCTTGGAGGAGAACATGGCAAACTGATGACTATCTGTAGTATTGGAAGCTGTTTGGCTATCCAATAGAAGCTCGTAAGAGAGCAATTCATCTTGAAACTCAGTGAAGGTAAGTGATTTGTAGCGAGAAGCCACCGACAAGGATGTGACAACAGGGTTGAATGAAGGGTGAAGTCCACCAATCACATAACCAATAAGAGCATCATCAGTAACCAGTTGACCAACAGCTGGAAGTTGGGCCGAAAACTACTTAGTAGTTTCAATATAATCAGTGCACCCTTTAGAGACTTGATGAAGACTTTGTAGCTAGCGCTAAAGATGAGAAATCCGAGTCTTCGAATGAGAGGCAAACCGGCTGGAGAGTGAGTCCCAGACTTGTTGAGCGCTGGTGCCACCAAAGGTGGTTGACATCACTTTCTCTGTGAGAGTGGCACTAAGCCAAGAAAGAACAAATTGATCTTTCTTATTCCAAAGTTGGAAAGATGGACACAAGGTAGTAGTAGCTTTCCCTTGGTCATCCAAGACGTACTTAGGAGGGCATAGTTCAGAACCATCCACAAAACCCATCAAGTCGTTTGTCTTCAAAATAGGAATAACTTGGTTGGACCACATGATGTAGTTGGGTCCTTCTAATTTGAAGGTCATAGGCGGAATGAATAGGACAACAGAGCTGGAAGCCATTGATAGAGAAAAAAAGATAGAAGCGGAAAAGAAAAGTGTAGAAGAGATCGAAAAAAATAAAAAAAAAAATCTGCGTGAGCAATTTAGAGCTCTAATACCATAATATATTTTGAAGTTCAATGCATTTTATTGATGTATCGTAACGTATAAATAGAATAAGAGGTTACATGAATAAACCTATCTTGAATTTGAATTACAAATATATAAAACAGAATTGTATTTATCTATATTTGAAAATACATAATCCCATCTCTAGATACTATCTATCTGTTAGGATTCTGTTATCTGAGTAGTCTGAAGGAAGTGGACTGTGAGAGGTGTTCTGTGATGAGTGCCAAATATTGTATATTTGGACCCCTTGATTTACATTAGTTAGACCTTTAGCCGTGCTATTTTCTGATATTTTTGTTAGTTTTTGTGTTTTTGTGTTTTATAGGTCAATAAGAGAGGAATGGCATAATTTCATGTGGAAATACTTGGAAATTCAGAAGTCCTGAAAAATCAATCGATCGAACTTAAAAGTCGATCAATCGATCGAAATTATGCCCGAAGTCGATTGATCAAAATTTCCCAGAACTTACTTTTACAGAAGCGCTCCAGAATACCCAATCAGGAGCGTCTCCATGACAAAAAGCAGTTCTCCCTCTGATTTTCGCAGCAAAACACGCTGATTTCGTGACTTTGGTTGTCTCTAGCAAGAGAGGAACCCTAGAGGGGGTTAGAGGAGTCATTTGACATGGGTTTCTAGCCCTAATTTCCTTCTATAAAGCCATAGCCATGCCTCCTTGTTGGGGGAGTTTAGAGAGCAATAGATAGGTTTAATTTCGTCCATTTCATAGTGTATTCCAGTAACTTTTGTTCTTAGACACTTTCTCTTTGTAAAGCTTTTCTTTTATTTCCATGTTTGTTCTTCATTTTCTTGTGGTGTTCTTAGTCATGGAAGGCTAGTAACCTCATCTAAGGCTAAGGAATCTACCAAACCAAATCCAACAACTCACACTCTTGCTTCCCACTTGAACACCCAAAGAACATTAAGCTTTGGATGTCATTCAAATTTCTTAACCACAAACTCTAGAACCATTAAATGAATCCAACTCAAAGATAAATCACAAAGAGTACCCATTTGAAATCAAATCATCCAATGTATCCATTCAATGAACAAATCACAATGTATCTAGACATGATACTGAAACTGGTAGTGAGGCTATATATGCACGTGTAGGGGATAAGGTGGTAGTGATATTGTTTACAGTCCATACAAAGAATGACACCCTCGCTAGAGCCTTTACATGCCAGATAATCTTCCAAGGAAATGAAAGGAGATCTTGTCTATTTAACGCTTCATAAAAGACTTCACTTCAAATAAACCCTTCTTGAAGAGGCTCCAAACTAACCCATCATCCTCTCCATGTTGAACCAGAGTAGAGAAAAGCCGCTCGAACAAAAAGAGTACCATCTCCACCTCCCAATCCTGGACTGGTCGCGTAAAGATGACATTACACTGAGTAACTCCATTTTGAACTACCAAATTATCTACCACTCTCGCATCTTTATTCCTAGCAATATTAAACAATACTAGAAAGCATAGCTTCAATTATCTATGCCCACATCATAAGTCATGCCAGAAACTTACATGCGCCCCATCCCAACGTCAAATCGAATAAAGTTGTGAAACTTATCTCACCCTCTTCTAATATGTTTCCAATGCCCACTCCAAAAGTACCCAAAACCTCGTTAGAACACCAACCACCCTTTAGACTCTCAAGTTTGACTTCAATCACCAATCTCCATAATACCTCTTTCTCTCTACCATACCTCCACAACCATTTTTCCAGGAGAGCTCGATTAAACTGGATGAAGTTGTGAACTCCCAACCCACCTGATTTTAATGGAGTATAGATCCTATTCCAATTCATTAAATGGTATTTTGTCTCATCTCCAATGTCATCCCATAAAAAATCCCTTTGAAGTTTATCAAGTTGATTAGCCACACCCACTAGAATAGGGAATAACGACAAGTAATACATAGGAAGGTTGGAAAGAGTACTTTTAAGAAGAGTCATCCGACCACCCTTCGATAAATACATCTGCTTCCATCCAGCCAACCGTTGTTCCATTTTCTCAATAACACCATTCCAAATAGAAGTGGACTTATAAGAAGAACCCAACAACAAACCCAAGTAAGTCATTGGCAAAGAAGCAACCCGACATCCAAGTAGTTGAACCAAACCTTCGATATCCTCCACGTCACTGATAGTAACAATTTATGATTTTCCTAAGTTGATCCTTAACCTTGAAGCAGCCTCAAAACATAAGAAGATACAACGCAAATGTCGAATTTGTTCTGCTTACACACCACAAAAAATCAATGTGTCATCGACAAACAATAAATGATTCACAACGAAAGCATCATTATCCCTGAACCCCACTGAAAACCTAGTCAAGTAACCCTAATCCATTGCCGTAATCAACATCCGGCTAAATGCCTCCATAACCACCACAAACAATAAAGGTGAAAGTTGATCCCCTTCCCGCAACCCATTAGAACTATTAAAAAAGCCAAGACAGGGTTCCATTCACAATAATAGAAAATCTCACCATAGGAATACAAAATTCTATCCAAGCCCTCCATTTCTCCCCAAAACCACAACGCCGCAGCAAATAGAGCAAGAATTCCCAATTAACATGATCATATGCCTTTTCCAGATCCATTTGTGAATCATTTATTGTTTGTCAATGACACCCTGATTTTTTGTGGTGTGCAGTCAAAACAAATTAAACATCTGTAATGTATCTTCTTATGCTTTGATGCAGCTTCAAGGTTGAGGATCAACTTAGGAAAATCACAAATTGTTCCCCTAAAGATGAGGTGGATGATGTTGAAGATTTGGCTCAAATCCTTGGATGTCGAGTCGTTTCTTTGTCAGTGACATATTTGGGTTTGCCATTGGGTGTTTCTTATAAGGCACTTCTATTTGGAATGGAGTTATTGAGAAAATGGAACGACGGTTGGCTGAATGGAAGAAAATGTATTTGACAAAGGGTGGTCAGCTGACTCTGCTTAAAAGTACTCTTTCCAACCTACCTACGTATCACTTGTCATTGTTCCCTATTCTAGTGAGTGTGGCTAATAAAACCAATAGACTTCAAAGGGATTTTTTTATGGGGTGGCATTGGAGATGAGGCAAAAGTCCATTTAGTGAATTGGAACAAGATCTGTACTCCAATAAAATCAGGTGGGTTGGGAGTTCACAACTTCATTCAGTTTAATCGAGCTCTTTTGGGAAAATGGTTATTGAGGTATGCTAGGGAGATAGAGGCATTATGGGGATTGGTGATTGAAGCGAAATTTGAGAGTTTAAGGAGTGGCTGGTGTTCTAAAGAGGTTTTGGGTACTTTTGGAGTAGGTGTGTGGAAACATATTTGAAGGGGGTGGGATAAGTTTCGTAACTTTGTTTGATTTGAGGTGGGGTTGGGTCTCAAGTAAGTTTCTGGCATGACCTTTGGTGTGGGGATAGACCATTGAAGCTATGCTATCCAGTTTTGTTTAGTATTGCTAGGCATAAAGATGCGAGGGTGGCAGATAATTTGTTTGTTCAAGATGGAATTACCCAGTGGAATGTCATCTTTACACGACCAGTCCAGAATTGCGAGTGGAGATGGTACTCTCTTTCTTCAAGCGGCTATATTCTATTCCGGTTCGACATAGAGATGATGATACGTTAGTTTGGATCTTGTCCAAAAGGGGTCAATTTAAAGTGAAGTCCTTTTATGAAGTGTTAATTAGACAAGATGACCCTCATTTCCTTTGAAGAGTATTTGCTGTATAAAGGCTACGGCGAGGGTGGCATTCTTTGTATGGGCAGTAGCATTAGGAAAAATTTTGACGCATGATAATCTTAGAAAGAGGAATGTCGTGGTGGTTGAGTGGTGTTGTATATGTAAGAAAAGTGGGGAGTCCCATGAACATCTGTTACTTCATTGCGAAGTTGCTCGCAATCTATGGAGTTACATTTTTACTTTATTTGGGGTAGAGTGGGTTATGCCACGAAGGGTGCTAGAATTGTTAACTAGCTAGGGCGATTCGTTTGGGTGTGGTCCAACTAAGGAAGTTTGGCGGTTAGCTTCGTCGCGTTTAATGTGGTGTCTTTCGTGGGAGAAGAATGTTCGGCACTTTGAAGATGTAGAGACATCGATGTTGGAGCTAGGAAGCATTTGCTTAACACGTTATATATTTGAATAGCGACACATCATAGCTTGAGTGTTTTTACATATGCAGACTTTTTAAATCTATTTTATGTTCTTTCTAATTAGGGGTTCTCTTATATACTCGTGTACTATGGTTGCACCCCTCTACGCTTTATTAATGAAATGACATTACTTATGAAGAAAAAAAAAAGGAGTGCTACCAAAGCCAACTTATGATGATAAGGAAGAGTATGTTGATATTTTTTTTTGATAAGTAGAGAATTTTATAAAAAGCGTTAAAGGCGCCCCTAAGCATACAGGAAGTATACAAAGAGGAAACCAAAATAGGAAAGCAAGAGGAGAGAGAAAAACACCCGAAAAACCCAAAAACATAAGGAAACCCAAAGAACCCTGCAAAAAAGCCCACAAAACCCAGAGACTAAAACATCACATCAGAGGCCCTCTTGCCTTGCCCCGGCTAGAACCAAAACCCCTAGCATCATAATTAATAGTGCACTCTTGAAAACAGAGGCTAAGATCGATTGCTATCCCGGGAGAACCACCAAGCTTTTCAAGACCACCCCCCCGCGAAGAATCATCAACAAAGGCTGCCCCGGAAGACTCGCCCACTTCTTAAGGAGAAGGAGCCGTGCCCTTTGGGAGAAGAAAGCCACGTCGAAGGAAAGGCTAACAACCCTCGTCAAGAGCAGGAATTAACCCATCCTTTGACGGTTCAAAAAAGGGCTTGGAGGCATCCCCAAATGACGACAAGGAAGGAGCTTTGGGAACACCGAAAGTCTCAAGAGCCTCCTCAAGCAGAAGCTTATCCATATTGCCCACCTTATTCTTCCGGGAGTATTTAAGCACAGACTTGGATTCCGACGGGTAAATAGGCGCTCCAGACTCCGACATCACAGGGCAAACGCCGGGGGCTGGACCAAACCCATCTAGAGCCGGAGAAGGAGCCAGCAAATCGCAATTAACCTCAGACGAAGACGGCAACAGAGGATCCTCACCTAGAACGAATCTACCCAAGGACGCCGAAGACAGCTCAGCTGCAGAAATCGTTAGGTTGCAACCCACGGCTGACTGCTTTGGAGCAGCAGCAATCACCTCCACTAAAGCCATCGGAGAAGAGACCTTCAAAGAGGAAGAAGAGTGCACAACAGACAACGAGCACTCACCTGACGAACAGCCTGAAGCATGCTGTGCCGGAAAAGCAACGGCGCCCGCCGAAGCCGTCGGGCCCAAGGTCGAACCTGAACTCGCTCTCAAACCCACAGAACAAGCATTGGAGCCCCGTACTTGATCAAAACCTGACAAGGAAGACTTCTTAGACCTATATCCCACTCTCCTAGACCTGTCCCTAAAACGCCTCCAGCCCATAACCACTCTTAAGCAACCGACCTAACCCAAATCTGCCTATTCTCCACTTCAGCCCAACAGAGGAGTGCAAGCCCAAAAAAGGCCTACGCTTACAAGCCCAACCAAGCCACGCTTCAAAAAGACCAAGAAGCTTCCTGAGAACCCCAAACTCCTATGAGGTGTCACCATCAAACTTCCTCGAGCATGCCAAACTACCTCTTCTGGACACGAAACCCTCTAAAGCGTCACCTTCACCCACTACAGCCCTCTACATGGAACACGCCAAACTGCACCCACAGGACCCTCGAAACTTGGAGCCACCAACAAGAGGGTCTTTACCCAGAGGATCAGAAGAAAAACACTCCATAGCGTAGCAGTCCACCGCCTGCCGGATCGTCTCCTGCTCCCGATCCATTGGAATAATCTTCTCCATCTCACACCAGACCGCAGGCACCGGCTGAACCTAAGGCCTGTCAACTACGACAATGGCCGGCAAGCATACCACCTCAGCGAAGACAAAATGCCCGCGCCCAGACCCAATATCTTCCCCGCCGGAGCGCCACAGAAGGATGACGACACCATCGATGAATAAAAAAAAACCAACACTTTGCTCAACTCCCGAGAAACACGACCCCACCCCCGCCCGTCACGGCCTTCAGGGAACACTACCATTCCTCTCCGTCCACCCACATCGTAAACCGTCACCTCCAAGAACCGGCCGGAGCTATTACCACCTAACCAAATGATGGTCACCTTCGAACCCTCCCTGAAAGATTTCACGAACAACTCGGAACCACGAACTCGCAGCGCCTCTTCCACCATCAACAACAGCCAAGCTACGCAACGCTCGCCCAGCAGAACCCACCCCGAGAACCCATTCCTCTTTTCCAGCACCCTCAAGTCAACAGACCCTTTCACCATAGAGAAGGTGAAAGATTTTGCCTCCACAAAGAATCGATTCTCCATACCCAACCCCACAGGAACCCCTAAGGGGATTTGCAGCAGCCACGCGGTGCTCACATGACTGAAGACCAAGAGACGCAAGCTAATCAGATCCAACAAACTCTATGGAGTTCAGACCACTCTTTACTACCCAGCACAAGGAGTCTTTGGTGGTACGAGAAATGATGACAACAGGGATAGTGAAACACCAGTTCTTTGTTTCGTAAGGTGTGTAATGTTGTTCTTGATGAGGGCAGCTATGAAAACATTATTCCAAAAAGGCTACCGAAAAGTTGAAATTAACTATTGAAAAGCATCGTAATCCCTACAAAATTGCATGGTTTCGAGTCTTTGTTTAGTCAAATTTACCTTGGGTGACAATGTTAATAGTGAGGCTCTGTGTGACGTTATACCTATAGAAGTATGTCATATTCTAGTGGGTAGACCATGGTTATATGACAATGACATGATCCACTGAACTAGAGCCAACACTTATTCATTCCAAAGGGATAACGAAAACTATACCTTGCATCCTCATAGGGAAGAAGACACTAGTTCCTCAAAACACAATAAGGTTAATGGCTTCTTGACTATTACAAAGTTTGAAACTGAGAGCCAAGGCATGGGAGTTATATATGAACTGGTTTCCAAGGTTGGAAAGGAAGTTTCAGACTTAAAGTTTGATGATTATCCTCCAAAGATTCAGCAGCTATTATGGGACTTTAAGGAGCTAGTTAGTGATGATATTAATGCAAGGTTTGCCACCAATGAGAAGCGTTCAGCATGCTATTGATTTAGTACTGAGAGCAGCTTTGCCAAATCTACCTACTTATAGAATGCCGCTTGTGTAACAAGCTAAAATGAAAAGACAGGTCGAGGAGTTGATTGCCAAAGCTTTGGTGCATTAGAGCAACAACTCTTGTGTTGTCCCCTCCTTGCTTACACCTAAAAAGGATGATTCATGGAGGATGGGTTCGAAAACGAATTGTAAGGGATTTACTAGATGGAGCTGTATTTAGGTGTTAATTTGTAATTAATGGGAAGGAAATGGAACAAGGTTGAAGATGACAATGGCTGAATAAAATACTGGAAATGCATAAAGATAAGAGCTGGTTCGAGATGTTCAATCTCCACTCATTATAGACAATACAATATCTCTCTTTGTAATCTTCTCTACCTCGTAAGCCACCCCATATAGGATTGATTCTGCTAGAATATATTCTAACAAAATCCTTCAATCATTTATTTCCCTCTAAATGCACCACAAAAGGCAAGGAGGTGTGGGTTTGAGGAGAAATCGCACTCTTGGATAGCGCATTGTATTTCGTCGGTGCGCTTCTCCGTTTTGGTGAATGGCAATCCATCCAGATTCTTCTGTAGCTCCCGGGGATTGAGACACGAAGATCCTTTCTCAACTTTTCTTTTTGTTATCGTCATGGAGGAATTAAGTAAAATGTTGTTTGCAACTGCTAACAGGGGTTTCTTTTCAGGCTTCTCAGTGGGGTCTAGGCACTCTAGTGTGGTTAGCACTTCACACCTGTTGTTTGTGGATGACACTTTGGTGTTTTCCGGTTTGAAGATTAATTTGGCTAAGTCGGAACTGATTCATGTGGGTAATGTCAACAATGTTGAAGGGTTGGCTGGTATCTTGGGTTGTGGATAGTTAAGATTTATTTGTTTTCTGAAAGATTAAGAGCTAGGACTGTAGGGTTACTAAAGGCTATTATAAATAGCTTGACAACTTTTTCTTCTCTAATAAATGAAGTTTCAAATTTGCGTTCTTGAACTCTTTGGGGCCTAAAAATTGATCATATATTGTTCCAACTTCAATATTATCTTCTCCTCTTCGAAGTTTTTAGATCTTAGACACTTTTAGGGTGTTTGGCTCTCTTGAATACTTTTCGTGTAGAGGGTTTTGCCTTTTTCTTTCAATAAACTATTATTCATATAAAAAAAATGTTGTTTATTGCTGGAATTTCTTTTTAAGCCCTTTGTAAGCATCAATTTGCTTGAAAGGTGGGATCTTTGGCTGGTTCATACTTCATATCAGATCTAATCTAGATCTAAGTTCTCATTGCTGCATCATTCATACACAAATGGAATGAGCAGGTCAGTGGCAGTTTTTTGGTAAGTAAATAAGAATCACGCATTCATATGGGAATTTAACCTGTGATGTCAGCCTTTGTTTAGGCACAAAGAGATGCCATTTGGTCCAAAATTGGCAAGCAGGTCAGTGGCAGTCTATTTTAATTTTCAGGACCTAGCCAAGGTTTGGCTTTGATTGAAATCTAAAGTATATATATTTTTGTCCTTTGTGCTTTGTGAACTTTTGGAACTTACATTACAGTTTTACAAAATTTACAAATAATATATACTGTTTCAAAAGATACTAGAACCAAACATTATGCGAGAATGTAATTTAAAATCTCAACTAAACTCGAGTAATACTAGGTAACAGGCATATCAGCCTGATCTGATTATTCACACCATGTGAAAGACTGAATTCCACTTTTACGTTCGACAGATGTTTTTTCAAGGAGGGAACCGAATATTGGGCTTGGAATTTATGAAATCCTACAAGTATTGTTATAATTTATGAAATTTCAATAGGTATAACTTTCTCTGATAATAATTTCAATAGGTATAACTCAATACATAGTATTGCAGATCACAAATACTATGCTGAGGAATGGTCACATAAACCCCAGAATTGAATAAAAACATAAAATTTTAAACTCCAATATAAACATATATATTTTTAAGAAAGAAAAAAAAAGCGAGGCTGTTAGGCATAAGAAATGTATCATAACAAGGGAATATGAGAGTTGACAAAACAGGCTTACCAGAGATATCTTGCCCCATTATGGCATGCAAGAATTTTCCCGGGACACCAGCATTGATATCATCCCTTCTGGCTTTCAAATATGCATTTAGCCAATTAATGCTTTCACATGATTCAACAATTTCCATTTCTGGTGAGCACCCATAATAAAATGTTGCTGCAGACTCAGGAAGTGGAATTTTTGATACGTTTGGTTTTCTTTTCTCTATGCTATATGATTTTTCAAATGCCAGCCTTGCCAGATCATGTAAAGTATGGTATTGATCATCATTTGCTTCAAAGGTTGTAGGACTGGGGTCATACACTGAATCATTTTGATCACCCAGGTCAACGCTTAAATCCGATTGAATACTTGGGAGTCCAAATGAAGTTGCTTTGACAATCTTTGACCACCTCCCAGATGAAGGCTCCTCTAAATGTTCTTGAAAAACATCTGAATCTTTTAGTGGTGAGTCCCTAGCCTTTTCAGATATTTTTGAAAAAACAATCTTCTCTCTTGTATCGCCAACACCTGATGTGGACTGAGAAATATTTCGGCTGCCAGTACTTCCTTGAAAGTAAAAGTCAAAAGGTTCAAGAATAATATCTGAGGCTGAATCTTCTAATGACAAGTCCATGACCTTTCCAGACATATTTGGAATGAGTTTTCTGTGTCTTAAGTCACCAACATCTGATGTGGACCGAGAAATGTTCCGGCTGACAATACTTCCTTGAATGTCAAAGGTAAGAGCTTGATCATCTCCTTTTAACAAACCATTGAAGTATGGGTTTTCTCGGGCTCGAATGTATGGTTCCTGTCAATCATAACAAAAACTAGACTAACTGAGGGGGAAAATGAGATAAGGAAAAAGTAACTGGTTCCAGGTAGGAAGAAATTCTTAATTCAACTTAATGACATCACTCCAGAAATAACATAATGAGTAACATGCACCCCAACCAATTAACCAACAATCAGAATATACTTTTTCTTGTTAAGTGATTGCTAGTATTTGTAATTAAGATTGGAGGTGACCAACAACTTGAGGCTAAATGGCATAAATCTATTGCTAGCTAGTTCACAATTAAGATAGGAGCTGGTGACCAACAATTTTGCTAGTTCACAATTGGAAATGGCATAAATCTATCCCCAGTTTTCCTTCCCAATCTCCGAAAGAGGAGAAACAAGAAGTAAAAGTTGTAAACTAGGGATAAGAAGCGACAGATGTCAAAGATTCAGACTGACATGGTCCTTAATTCCAATTTTCATACTTGAATTAAAGTAATGCCATTGCCTACTCCCTTCTGAATAAAAGGAGATGATTAATACAGGATCAACATTCAAGGCAAATGCAAGATGGGACTGACATTTTGGGCACCAACATGACCAGGAGAAGGATAACAGTAAACATTTAAATCGTGCAAAATAGTGATGACGGAGACCAATGGATTATTTGCAATTCATACTAGTTCAATTCCCAGGAAGGGAAATAATACAAGCCACGGAAGATTGCAACATCGATATTCTCAAAAATATGTATGACTGAGGTTCCAAAGAACCGTACTACCTTCACGTTTCAAATTTCCGCGAGCTACCTCTATCAACTTTAATTTTACAGTTTTCCCCAAGCCCAAGGACATACTCCTAGCATAGATATGTTAAAACGGAAAAGCTTTCAGGTCTTCAATTCAATAGCAATGGTTCATCTCTTTTTTACGTTAGAGCTAACATTTGTTATATATTCTGGTGTCAAGAACAAATAACACTTGTTTTAATTCGGTAAGTAACAACAGAAACTGTTCTGTAGGGATTGCATTGTTTGTTTCTCTTCCTCAATGAATTTAAGTAAGTAAAGAGGAGAACTTAGCAATTGAATAATAAGGGAAGTGAAGATCTTATGATTCTCCTGACCAACTTGACACAACTTTAGACCTGAAGTTAGATCTCTAGAATGAAAAAACAATTATTAAATTGGAGTGTCTACTCAATCATATTTTATTATCTAACCTTATGGCACATTTGTTATGAAGATATTTTTTAGCTTAGACAGAAAAATGGTGTAAAATAACATATCGAATCAAGGTTAGAGTTAACGTTCTAATTTGAAAATTTTGCAACCTTCTTAATTATGCTATTGATCGAGCAAGGTACGGATAAACTAAAGAATTATTTCAAAGAACCCAAAACTAAACCATATATAAAATATTAGAAATTGAAATAAAATAAAATAAATAAATAAACATGAAAATATAAGAAAGAAGATGAAGAAAAGGTTGACACCTGGTGGCCTGGCACAACTGCACTGGGAGACCTCATGTTGAAGACGAGAATGAAGAGGAGGAAATAGCGAGAAACTCTTGGAGTTTTGATGGCATGCTCGGACGGCGGAGTAGAAGAGAAAAACGAATGGAAAAGACAACATGGGAATCATCGGCGACTCCGTCGTTCAAATTAGCGTACTTTATGGTTTTTAGTAAAGATGAGCAATGACGGAGCCAGGTAGGCTGACATTTGAAACCTGCGATAGTGTTCCATTTTTACAAAACTTTGGAAATGGTGAAAGGTGCTTTCCCTTTTACTATGACTAGCCAATAAACCGCGCGAGAATTTTCATATCAATTTAATTTTAAGACTAAAATGCATTTCAATCGTACTTTTTATTGTAAGATAAAAAAGGAACATCTTTCAATAGAAACACATGCTAAAGGACCAAAAAGAAATCTCTCGCTCTTTCAATACAAACACATACTAAAGGAGCATTAAAAAAAAAAAAGAAAAAAAAAATTATAACTCCTTCAATAAAAAGCTTCTGATGAAAATGTAGGCGGTTAATAACCGTTAGCATTTACTATCCACACTTATCCGCTATCCGCACATGCGAATGCGGATGCGGATGCGGTTAACAAAAACCAATATCCGCATATGCGAATATCGTTTTAAAGAATCTGAATGCAACCAATAACCGCATCCACATTTTCTTTATATATAATATATATTTTATATGTATATATAAAATTAAATTCACAAAAACCACGTCGTTTTGGATTTGGAAAGTTTAGGACATTAAGGTTATGTTAGGTATTTTCACTATCATCTCAAAGTCATACCTCATTACATTTACAATTTTTTTTTTCTTTTCTTTGGTAATCCAAATCTCAATTACTCTATGAAACAATGATCATCTTTAACTGATAATTGCGAATTGTGTAAGAAGTTAAATCTTAACTTAATTAAGCTTGCATATAGTAATAACTGCATTATTTAATCTTCTATAGAGATTTAGATAGTAAACCAAAACGCTCATTACCTCATGTCCAGATAGCGAATAATAACCACATTTAATAGACGTAATAACCGCGCGAATGCGGATAGTAATCATATAATACAAACGTCAGTCTACAACTTAGTGTTTAATAATGCGCATGATGACAGGTTATCATGTGGTGAATTCTGTTATTTATAAATCACATGCAGTAATGTAAATTATAGTTCTTCTTTCGACAAAATGATCATGGATGCAATATAGATATAATATATGCTGTAATAAAAGATCATATCATAGTTCAATTCCATATGGTCTATCCAGGATATTAACCACTTCTTGGTAGGGTTGGCACTAGGCATGTACAATCGGTTGCGCTTATTTTTTCATATAATTTCATTTACCATTTACCATTCACCATTCATGCATCTCAAATGAGCTCACAATCAAGTCCATACAATAAATAAAATGGTTGCAAATAAAATCAAACAAACAAACAACATTACAAATCCAAAATCAATCTAAAACCAGTTTCCTCTAATAGGAAATAAAAAACATTACAAATCCAAAACATACAAATCGAAAATTAGTCTAAACATTAAACTGTTACAAATTCAAAAGTGAATGAATGGATGTTGATGGCAACGGATCTACAGCACACCATGAAGCATTGAAGCTAAATTAGCAACCCAACAAGGAAAAATTATAAAATCAATTAAACGTAAAATATAATGACAATTGTATTGTAATTAAAATATGATGACAATTCAAAAAATACCAAACCTTCATTAATAAAAAACTTGAGATGATTCATTCCTTGAATTTGAAGGTTGAGTTTGGGGCCCATCTAAAATAAATGAAAGCTTGAGTTAAAATGAATAAATAAGTAATGAAAAGTAAGTTTAATCTAATTTATAAACATTTACCTTGCTCATCGTAGCTTTCCACAAAATCTTCCAAATCTCGAATGTTAATTGGGTTGTCCCTGATCCAATTTTGTGTGCAAATCAAGGCCTCAACGGTAAGTGGAGACAATAATTTCCTAAAGGAATCCAATACACGTCCCCCAGTGCTAAAGGCGGACTGAAGGCAACAGTGAAATTCGGATTGCGCGATAAAATGGCTAAGTTTAGCCTCATACTCTTTTTTACTCAAGTTAGTAAGTCTTTAGGGTGTTTAACCCCTAGTGCCCTAAAACCATCTAGTTTGGAAGTTATTGACCTAACACTCAAAACATTAATCAATTAGAAAGCTTAAGAAAACTAAGCATTGCACAACCTGATAGAAGAGAATAAAAAATGTCTACATGCCTTGGTAACTTCATCTAATATGGATCCTAATGAATTTTGAGTTATTAAGTCATGCACATTGAAATCAATTTGAAACCTCATAAATGTGTGCTAGTTCATTTCACACCAACTTGAACTTGGGTTATCTCTGTCAGCCATTGGTAAATGTGTAAACTTTGGGAATTCCTAAATGATTTGAAGTTGGTGTTCATCTTGTTAAGCTTCCTAATGAATAGAAAATCATTGTTCTTATGACACTTCATTTTTAGGAAAAGCATGATCTTGCACAATTTTTGTGGGTATCATTCCTGTTAAACCCTTACAAGACTTCACTCGTCCTCTAGGGATGCCTAGAGGTTTAAAATGCATGTTGCATACATTAAATGCAATCGTACATCCCACGAAAGAATGATTTATCATGTTGTTTTTCAATTTATCTTTTGTTTTGTATTGTTAAGGGACTACCAATATGTAAGTTTGAGGGTGTGATAAGCGCCAAATGTTGCACATTCAAACCTCTTAACTCACATATATTAATTCCTTAGCATTGTTATTTGTTTAATTTTGTTTGTTTTTGTGCTTCAAAGTTTTATATGACAAATGCAAGAATTCCAGTGGAAATTGGGCTTAAAGGACACTTTGGAAGCATGCTAGCAGCCATGGGAACGAGCACCCCACCAGCTAGGCTCGAGCGCACCAGCGCTCAAGCGCTTCCCTACCTAAACTCGAGCGGACCCGAGCGTACAGTACACGACAACAATCCTTTTCCACCTTGGATTGGGTTTTCAGTCTTCTACTTGGATTAGGAGACTGACTTACGATTTTCCTAGGTTTTCTAAGGTTTCTAGGGTTCTCCTAATCCCTATAAATAGGCCTCTAACATTGATGAAAGACACAATACTACTTAGAGTTAAAATTCAGAAAAAATACTTTTTGAAGGCTTGAAGAGTTGAAGAGCATGACAGAAGTCCATCTCAGCAGCGTCATGAGCGGCTAAAACCCTTCGTAAGGCATTGATGTAGCCCTATCCAAGCACAATGTTTTGATTGTATCTTAATTTAGAGATATACAGTTTATGCTTGTTGGTTGTATAATTATGAGAATTGCTACAATTTGATATTGTTCTTAATATTTTAATGCAATTGTTCTTAAATTCAAAATCAATATTGGTGAAATCCTTATTTTGTCTTAAAAAGCTTTTTACCTTTATTGAACTCAAATCATTCTTATTATCTGTGATTATGAAAATGATGATTATACAACGGTTTTAATTGGCATATGATCAAGAGGGTTAGATAGCCATACCTAGGGAAGACGGATCGTAATATACCCTAGTTTAGTATAATTTAGGTAGACGGTCCGTACCAACTAGAGATGGGTTATACTATTCTATTGATTGTATGTATTTTATTAAAGAATTAGATAATCCATACCTAGGAAAGACAGGTCATACCACATCTTAGTGGTTAGGTGGACGGTCTATGCCAACCAAAGATGGATTATACTCTTTCTTTAATAAGGGATTTTCTTGTTTATTTATAACATGCATAAAATGAATTTATTTGATTAAATACAATTAACCATTAATGTGCGGATAGCAGTGAAGTCAATACTTCACTCTACTCTCTCTTATATTTCAATTCTCTTTTACGTTTATTTTATGCACTTTAGTCAAAAACAAAATCAACCGTCTTTTCTTAAGTTATTTTTAATTTTCATAAACTTGAAAACAACACCCCTACAGTCCTTGAGGTTTGACACCATCTATGTAACGCCCCGCCTTTTACAAAAAGGCGTAAGTAAAAAATTTTCAATTTACACGTGACATTACTACAACATCATCAGAGTTAAGATTTGGCAGCGGAATATAATATATCCAATTGGCTTGGAATAACACGACAGAGCTTCTAACTGAAATACTTCTAGACATTTATAAAGAAAATATTTAGAACAAATACATGGAAACAAGTGTCAATAGTGACACAAAAGAATACATGGAAATCATTAGCAATCTTGTCAGACTACAAACAAAATACAAACTATGTATCCTTAGCTTTAAGACCTTTTGAGCTCTAATCTTTGTCTATAAACCTGCACCAATATATATATATATAGAAACAAAAACACAAAACACTAAAGTGAGTCCACTGTTTTCCATAATATAATGAATGCTGATTTATTTATGAAATGCAACACAATGTATATGACTTTATAATCACATGTATATGCAATAAATAATCCATGTCGCGAGTCATAGACATAAATTGAATATAGACATAATTATAAAGCAGTAGAATGATAGTCTTAAATGCAAAGTTTAATTATCATCTTTTGCACTCCTCTCGTGATGGAACCAACGGTCCGAATTAGCGTTTTGTGGGAGCCAACGGTCCCAGCTGGCAATACCATCAACCCCCCCCCCCCCCCCCCGGGTGTATTAGCCAACTCTCACTTAAAACTTATTTGTTTGTTACCGGAATCCAAAAGTCCCAGCAGACTATGAGCCAAAGGTCATAACCCGTTTATTTATTAGGCGTCACGGAAGCCAAAGGTTCCACTGGCAGCCATCAATCCCCCCGCTGCATACTAGCTTTGTTATTAACCAATTTAATTAAAAATAGAGAATATGTAAAATCACATGCGCAAACAAATAAATAAGGCAGTAAACACAATTTTATGGAAAAGTCCACCAGTTTCGTCCTCAGTAAGTATAGAGATACTTACAGCTTTTTGATGCAGTTCTCATAATAGCTCATTTTTCTGCAATAAATATATATTTATATACAATGTGTTAACATCGTTACTTGTGAATATTAATTATATTCACTTAGGAAAGCCAATTATATCCATTATCATTATGAGTTTATGGAACTCAATATAATAGTCATACACTAAACTTAAGCATCTAATTTCCATCTTTAATTAATATCATAAAATTAATTGTTTATTAATTTTAAAAGCTCAACTTAGCTAACAAAAGCCATTAATAACACACAGCCAAAATAGGAAACTACCCAATATTCACAATACCCTCGGTAACAGACTGAACAAGACCCAACAATTATACACACAGCCACAATCAGTTCAAAACAGAAACTCAACCTCAAAACAATATCCCATCCGGCCAACTTCAAAGCTACAACTCAAACACTGTCTATACCAAAATAAGAAATACACTCAACTCAGTCAACATCCAACCACAAACCAGTAAATACCCAATATTTACTCATGCCCACACACTGGCCGGAACAGGATACACGAGCAAACCCACCAAGAAATTCATTCTAGTTTACCCACAAACCCAGCCGTTCAAGGGACTCAACACAGGGGAAAAATACCACACACACACACACACGAGTTCTACCCAAAAATACACACAATCGGGTCAATACACATTAAATCCAAATACACAGAAGAAATCCACAATAAAACATCAGGAATTTCTGTTTAAGGTTGTAGGAATTCACCAGAAAACAATCTAGGATTCACCCGAATAACACCACTGGAAGTCGCCGGATTTCCGGCCAGAACCGCCGGAAATCGCTACTAGGACCGTCATCGGAGATGACCCATGTAGGATCGGGTCTGGGTCTTGTCGAAGGTCGGGTTTCTGCTGGGTTTGACGGATTCCGGTTCTGGGTCCGTCGGGTCCTCTGGCTCCACCGGAAGACCAGCCTCCGGTCGGATCCTCGTGGGTTTTTGGGTCGCACGGGTTCTCTTTCTCTCGGCGATCTCCCTCTCTGGCTCTCTCTCATGGTGTCTCTCTCTCCCTTAGTCGGCTTCTCTCTCTCTCGGGTCTCTCGGTCTTAGAAGAGAAGAAAGAAGATAGGGAGAAGAAAAAGGGAACCAGGTCTCTTCTCTCATCGCTGTCTCTGACTCTCTCCCTTTGTTTCCCTCCATCTCACCGTCTCATACTCTCTCACTCCGTCTCCTTTGTCTCTCAGACTGAAGAGAGTAAGGAAGGAATGAGAAAGAAGGAGAAAGGAGAAGAAAGAAAGAAGGAAGAAGTGCGCAAGTTTCAGAAGGGGAAGGAGAGTCTATTAAATAGGCGGGCAGCAAGGGTGACGTGGAGGGGAGTGACTCACAGGGGCTGACGCAAAGATTCATATCTTATTACATAGGATACAGATTAAGTGAATCTGTAAAGATATTTTATCTATGGGTATTTTTATATAAGGTCTATTTCATTTAATAACTCATTAGGGTATAATTTTAAACCCGTTTTGAGTCCAATTCATTTCATAAATAATATAAATTTTTGAATAACATTATTACACTGATAATATTATTATATAAAGTAATATTAGATCAAAATAATATCTTGTACAATAAATATTTCAAAATAATATTATATATCAATAATATTATTCTACAAAATATTCTCGTATAATAATATTAGAGATATTATTATTCCAACCAATTCACTAAATATTTAGGTTTTGGAACATATAGCACATAAAGATGCAATTTATCAGAATAATGTCGATCGAGTAATTAAAAGTGTGAATTGATCGCCATAGATCTTAAATTCTATTTAAGACACCTTGTCTTAAAATCTGGGGTGTTACATCCCTCCCTCCTTAACGGAATTCGTTCCCGAAATTCGAAAACTGTAAAGTTTTCCTTAACAAAGATTTAGATTTCTAAATCTAAAGTCAAGGGTTAGATTTTAAGACGGAGAACTTAATTGTTGAACATGAATTACTCTAACTGTCACCACTTAAAAGTATTCTAAGGAAGGAAAAATAATGCATATTTTCTATCATCTTGTCATAATACCTTATCTTATATGATCTTCTATCTGACCTTCACCATCTACATCATTTCCATTTCCATTTCTCTGCTTCAACGTAAAGGTCTGCTCTTATCGTAGACCTTCATCTACTTTATTCGTCCGTATTAGTAGTACCTGATCAGATCATTGTATTTCAAATACCTTAAGCAACATACTGGAATTCCATCTTATCTCCTATTGTTAAAATTCCATCTTACGTCATTGAAATTCTAGCTCCCAATCCTAGGGAAGAAACTTATTCAAAGTCCAACGTCTCGTTTAAAGGTTCGTCCTTTAGTCATCCTTAAGGGTCGGAGTTTCTTTCCATTAGAAAATCCTTTAACATAAATCCGGGTCTAACTATTTCTATTCCTCAAATAAGAATTAGCCTTTAATTCTTCAGACCATAAATCATATCATATCATAATAATAGATCACACTAAGCAAGAATTTCAAATCAATGCATCACTTACCTCAATCATCCTCAAGTGCGGCTTAGTGGGGAACTGAGGTATTTCTTTTTTTGTCCGATGAATCAAATTGTCATACATCTCTAAGTTTAGCTCGAACTCAGATTGTATTAGTCCATAAGTATTTTGATCTATGCAATCACAACTATCTTTAAAATTCATAATATCCTTAACTGGGATGTAAGGCCACAAATAACCATTATTCAATTAATTCTTGCTCCTCTTTATCCACAAAAAGGGTGTAAGAAAATAATGTCTTTTAATCCTATCTTCAAATTAGTCCATAGACCTCAATTTATAATTTAAACACCCTCCTTGCATTCCATTGCAAGGTTTAACCTCGATATAGATCAGCTAGTAATCAAACATTTACTTAATAGTCAATTCAAGAAATTAGTCATTCCAAAATCAATAAGGTATCGCATCAAACATCAAAATCAGTTACCTGATTTAGAAACAATCTTCCTTTTATTTATTACGTAGCATTTCTCACTTTTCTGAATTTCATCTAGGCATCGATATTAGTGGTATATCATAACCTAGTCTCCATGTTGTCATAATCATTCTATCATGATTTCAGATAACAAACACTTAATACTATAAATCCATAAACATAAATTTTTTTTTCCAAGTGAATTCCAACAATGGATTTATTTTCCATATATTGCTTTCTAATATCATACGCTTAAGTCTTCTACAAGGTCATCAAAATCCTTTCAGTAACTCGAATCATATCTCATAACTTTGAAATTAAAGATTACCTCAAAAATATCAACTCATCATCAAATCTTCAATATTTCACGAATACCATATTTAATCTTTGTAAATCCTCAAGTTTAGCCAATGAAAAGTCAATGTGTAAATTATCTATCTCAGATTATCTAAAATATCACCATGGAATTCCTCAATTCATTTGGCTAAGATTCATACTTACCATAATCACATCTCAAAGCCAAAGCAACTTAAATTCATCACTAAGGCTAAGCATCAATTCAAAATTACTATGAAGCGGAATAATGCTAACTCATCCACAAATTTATCATAACTAAAATTTGGGAATCGAGAGTTCCAAAATTAAATCAACTTCATAGCTCAATATATATTCAAAAGTCTTGGTGAGTACTAACCCTATATGAATAAGGCTATCATGCTAATATTGTACTTCTTAAGAATATAAATTCTTAATCCAAAAAGTTGAGTACTAGCTCTAGTCAATTTTAAATATAACCAAGAGGGTTTATGTACTTACCTCAAATGCTTAACCGATAGCAATCTTGCATTGTATCAACTCTTCGTCTTCTTGGTGTGACCATAGGTATTCGCATTAAAGATGCGTGATTCTAATGTTGCTGACCGTTGCTTCTTTTCGGTGTTTCTTTAAGCTAGTCTTTAACCCAGTGATTTGTGTGTCTGCGAAGGTTAAGGTAAGATTACCTTTTTCAAGACGCGGCTTATCAAGACATAAGAGTTTCCATTATCCATCAATGGTGTGAAAAATCTTTCTTGGTTCTGAACGTTGCAAGCCTTCGTCGTCGTTGTTCTCCTTGTCATCGTTGTTCAATTGTGGTGAAGAACAATCAATTAGTCAATCAAACAAACACAGTGGCAAGGATAATCAATCGACCATTCAAGTGATAGGAAAGAAAACAATGTCAGTTATAAAATGAGACCTATCATATTACTATCTCGTAGGACTTAGGACTAAAAGCAAATCAATCTTAGTCATCATATGCCACTATATCAATCTACACCTCAAAGGAAAGGCTTGGAGATCAATATCTCTTCAAATGATTAATTTCTTAATTATCACAAAATTCCTATTTCAAAAATTAAATCAGCAACCCATTGCCTTTATAACTTCAAAATTCGCAGATCCAAATATCCTCAGAGGTATCATATACCATTATTCTTATCAGGACTTTAGCAATGTAAATCTAAAAATACCTAGATGATCAATAATCCATACCTCAAAGAATTGCAGTCCTCTTTTGGAGTTCATTACATTTCCTCAATCACATTAAATCAATCTTATCAAGAGGCTGTAAGGAAATAATAACTTTCTATGTATCGTTCTATCTCTCAAAATCAAAGATCTCCTAAGACTGCCATAATCCTTTGAACTGTTTCTCTTCTTGATTCATTACCTAGGTACAATTCTTACATAGTACCATGATCTTCTCATTATCCTTGCATAAATACTATCATCCTCGAAAGTCAATAGAATTAGATCCTAAATATCAATCCAATTTAATTATGCAGTCCATCACGCTTCCGTTGCGCCTCCCTGATAATTAACATATCTATTCATCAAGCAAGGATTTCTAAGAGAATAAATGAATCACATATTCAATTTTTATTTAACTTAATCTCTATAAAATCTCAATAATATACAAACTTCTCCGAAGTTCATCAGACGCATAGGAAAATAATCTCTCCAAATATAGATAAATCAGCAATCTACAATATATACACACCTATCTTCAAAAGATACTAGATTTGAAATAATAGATACCCAATAGTCATAACATATCCTTTTCTTACATTATAAAGTTAATCAGGTAAACCACAAAGCCTCAAAGTTTATCGTTTGATCCTCAGGTTATCCTTATTATGGTCACAAGAAAATATTATCTCTAAACACAAAAATATTGGCAATGTGGTTAATAAATTTACCAACTTAATTTCCATAAGTTCTGTCAAAGTATTGAGCATCCGGATTCTGTAATCTATATTTCCAAAAAGTATTTCATGACTCAGTCAACATCCAACCACAAACCAGTAAATACCCAATATTTACTCATGCCCACACATTGGCCGGAACAGGATACACGAGCAAACCCACCAAGAAATTCATTCTAGTTTACCCACAAACCCAGCCGTTCAAGGGACTCAACACAGGGGAAAAATACCACACACACACACACGGGTTCTACCCAAAAATACACACAATCGGGTCAATACACATTAAATCCAAATACACAGCAGAAATCCACAATAAAACATCAGGAATTTCTGTTTAAGGTTGTAGGAATTCACCAGAAAACATATCTAGGATTCACCCGAATAACACCACTGGAAGTCGCCGGATTTCCGGCCAGAACCGCCGGAAATCGCTACTGGGACCGTCACCGGAGAAGACCCGTGTAGGATCGGGTCTGGGTCTCGTCGGAGGTCGGGTTTCTGCTGGGTTTGACGGGTTCCGGTTCTGGGTCCGTCGGGTCCTCTGGCTCCACCGGAAGACCAGCCTTCGGTCGGATCCTCGTGGGTTTTTGGGTCGTACGGGTTCTCTTTCTCTCGGCGATCTCCCTCTCTGGCTCTCTCTCACGGTGTCTCTCTCTCCCTCAGTCAGCTTCTCTCTCTCTCGGGTCTCTCGGTCTTAGAAGAGAAGAAAGAAGAAAGGAAGAAAGAAGATAGGGAGAAGAAAAAGGGAACCGGGTCTCTTCTCTCATCGTTGTCTCTGACTCTCTCCCTTTGTTTCCCTCCATCTCACCGTCTCATACTCTCTCACTCCGTCTCCTTTGTCTCTCAGACTGAAGAGAGTAAGGAAGGAATGAGAAAGAAGGAGAAAGGAGAAGAAAGAAAGAAGGAAGAAGTGCGCAAGTTTCAGAAGGGGAAGGAGAGTCTGTTAAATAGGCGGGCAGCAAGGGTGACGTGGAGGGGAGTGACGCACAGGGGCTGACGCAAAGATTCATATCTTATTACTTAGGATACAGATTAAGTGAATCTGTAAAGATATTTTATCTATGGGTATTTTTATATAAGGTCTATTTCATTTAATAACTCATTAGGGTATAATTTTAAACTCGTTTTGAGTCCAATTCGTTTCATAAATAATGTAAATTTTTGAATAACATTATTACACTGATAATATTATTATATAAAATAATATTATATCAAAATAATATCTTGAACAATAAATATTTCAAAATAATATTATATATCAATAATATTATTCTACAAAATACTCTCGTATAATAATATTAGAGATATTATTATTCCAACCAATTCACTAAATATTTAGGTTTTGGAACATATAGCACATAAAGATGCAATTTATCAGAATAATGTCGATCGAGTAATTAAAAGTGTGAATTGATCGCCATAGATCTTAAATTCTATTTAAGACACCTTGTCTTAAAATATGGGGTGTTACAATCTATATAGCCTTATCCTGCATGGATTCGTACTATTGTGAATGGTAATTTATTATTGATATATTTTTGCTTTAAAAAGTCCACATCAGTTACGATACAATTATTGAAAAATATAATAGACTTCTAATTTATCATGTGTGTGTGTGATCAATTGTGTAATAAAATATCTAAATGGGAAATTTAAAGAAGACGGATATTTTGTTAACAAAGTGGAAACTCAATTAAGAGAAAAAACACTCGAGGCAGTCAAACCCAGGATTTCCACTATTCAGAAGTCAAGACTAGTAACAAAGCACTTACACTCACATACCCATTATGCAGTGGTCATACCATGCACTCTAATGTGTACCTATACACGAATATCTCACAACAGGTCTCCTACCTGAAAGGGTCTTCAATGGAATCCTTTAGCTTTAGGCTCCTCTCTAAGCTAGACTTCAAGGTTGATCAAATCACACACTAACCACCCTAAAAGAGCTAGCAAATGTCTATGTTTCTGCTTAAACACCCTCTCTTAGTACAAAGGAATTTAATACCAAATTCTTGAATAATACATGCCTAGAGACCTCTATTTATAGGCTACAAAAAACCTAATACAAGTATGATTCGGAGTTCTCTGGGCGGTATCCGGACTTAGAAAATGAGTGTCCGGACGGCAAGTAGCAACTGACTTCAAATCACATGATTCTTCATTAATCTTCATTCATTGAGTCTGGACGTATAACCCTAGCGTCCGGACGATTGCTTGCAATGTTCACTATTCACAGCATTTAGTTTGCCGTTCGAACACTTGTGCTCTCGGGAGTTGACATTCGCTGGGCTATCCTGACATCTATGCAAACATGTGTTCCCTGTGGTTGGTGTCTGCTGAGGTGTTCAGACACTTCTTCGAACACTGATGGGTGTCCAGACGCTTCCTCTGGGCCGTCTATACGGTAAGTAGGGAACCAACTTTGCTGAGCTGTAAACTGCACAGAATCTTCTTGAAGCCTGAAAATTGCCTTTTTTGAGATGATGATACTGACACTTGTCATATCTTAGCTTTCCTTGTTAAGGGAATTAACTCCAAAATATTCTGAGGACTCTGATAAATACGGTATCCTTGTTGAGCTGTAACAGGCCGATCTTGATCGAGTGAGTGACTCTATCATGAGCTCGATGAGGAGCAAAGAAATCAAGAAATGCTTCAATGGAAAGGGGATCCACAGAGTCTGGGAATGGAATACCCTTAAAAGGAATGGGGTCAACCCCAATGAATCTATCGATGAGAGCAGGATCCACTCTGAAGGTAATGCCTCTGACTGTGGTCTGCAGAGTAAGACCGCTCTGGTCATCCTTGACCACCTCCATATAACCATAAAAATCCCGAACCAATCTGGGATAAACGGTGCCGGAGCAGGAGTAAAGATAGCCCAAATGGTTCTCCCAGACTAGCTAAAATATAAGTCGAAAGGAGTAACCATGATATCAGCTCTCACAACATTTCGCTCAATAAGCACCTGCCTATTTTCCACCTTGGCTCTGGTAGCTTCAAGACCTTCCTTAGTCCTTTGGCGGACTCTGTGCTAGGAACTACTAGCCGACATTGTCCTGCAAATATTTAAACAAATAGATGCAAAAAAAAAAAATAACACCAACAAAATTAGATCCTGTTAGGTCCAAATTTTTTTGGCATTATAACGGCTGTAAATTGGATGCCCAAAACTTTTACATATGAAAATAAAGCAATCCAATAATACAGATAAGTCAAGTCCAACCCCAGCAGGCAGCAGAATAATTACATCATGCATATTATCTCAATAAAAGTCCAAAACAATTATTCCTAAATTCCAAAAAGCATAAAAACTATAAAAGAATCAAGGAAAACAGTAAAAGTACCTGAAATAAGATGATAAAATGCAAAAAAGAAAAAAATAGCCAACAACTCAATATAAAACACGAGAAAAATGTACAAAACAAAAGTAAAAACGACTTTGTGAAGAAAGGTGTGTAGCAGCCTGTACGAGAAAGTGATGGATTTATACCTGCAGGGATCGCGTCTAGACGTGTTAGTAACTCGTCTGGATGTCACACTTCTAGCTCAATAGTCGATAGGCTTGAACGCGTCCAGACTTTAAACCAAGTCCGTCTGGACTCACCACATCGAAAAGCTAAAATTAGAGAAAAATTTGCAGAAAAATAATTTTCCCTAAGGTTAGCTTCAGAACACGCATGTTTTGAAAACTGATAAAATAGTCAAATAGCAATTCAAAAATATGCAAACATATAATTTGAGAGTCAAGTAATCAATGAGTATAAATTTCCCTCCAGATAGAACTTTTAAATAGCTTACTCAACTCATGCTATGCGTGTGTGTGTGTGTGTGTGTGTGAAAGCTTTCTCAATAAGGCATGATGTTCGCTGATATGGTTTAAAACAATTGAATTTTCTAAACAAGAGAGAAAATCAATGTTGGATCAGTCAAAAGTCAAACCTAATTTTACTAGGGCCTAGCCACCCTCATTTGATACATTCCCCCTAAGATCCAGCACTTTTCTTTTACTTAGTCTATTAGTGACCATCTATTTCCGCAATGATTTGGTCACTTGCTCTTTCTATAGGGACAAGTGGAAGAACAGATTTAATAGCACAATAAGCAGTGGATCTTTTCATATATCCATATTTACTGAAATTTAAATACTTTTTATCACTTGGTGCTGCAACCTAGAAGGAATGCCAAAATTTATGGGTTCTAGTTTCAACTAGAGAGTTGGTCAATTTGACCTTCTTCGCAAAAAAAAATCTTTCTCATCAGACTTTGTAGAAGCTAAAAATCAGAGAGTAAAAAAAATGTACCTTAGGGGAGCTTTGGATAGTGCACAATTTCATTGCATGAGAATAGAAAACTATCTAACATTAAGATGCAGCAAGAAAACTTAGCAGATATCAAACATAAACTCTCAAACATATATAAGCATATTTCATCAATGCATAATGAACTGAGATATCAGGAAAAAATACATGTGATGTCTGAAAAGCTATCAATAGGAAAAATAAAATAAAATAAAATTCTGCATACTCTCCCCCATTTTTTATTTTTTATTTTTATTTTTAATGTTGAAAAAAATATAAGACAAAAAAACAACAAAGACATGCTATGAGGAAAAGAAACAGTATCTAGTCCTAGCATGTGAGGTAAGATCAAACTTGTCCTCAGGGAGAGAGGTCAATAACTACCAAGACAGAATAACATCCGTCCGACGTGCTTTTTTTGTCATCCTCATAAAATACCTGTAGAAGTTTTCTCAAGACAACAAAAGAAAATTTTGGAGATAAAACAAATATGGTTCCTAGAATGCAAGGCATATGTAAAAAATATGACAAGGAGAAACCAATGCAATGCAAGCAAACCTGATATGCTCTAGGATTAGGAACCAAATCCTAGGCATGTGTAACCTCACCAACTAGGTGAGTCCACTCCTCCTCCAGGGGTGAATGACCTCATCCTTTCTATCCCATACATGCCTTACCCATGGTGGTTGTTGACCGGCCTTCAACTGGTTGTCCATCCATCTCAGCAAGCTCCTTATCAAAATAGGCAACCCCTCATAAAATTGTTCGCTTTTGGGCTTCTGTAGCTTCTTCTTGTAGTGCCTTGATTTGTTCTTGTTGGTTTTGCCATTCTGATTGGCAGGAGCAAATCGCTGCAGTCGCCGCTGTTTCTGCGGAGCCTGATGCCCTGCCGAAGGTCTAGTGCCGGATCTAGCTTGTCTTGGCAGCTCCTTCTTGACCTTTGATCTCTGAACTTTGAGAAGAGAACACTTGGGTCAGATGTGACCACTTAAACCACAGTGGTGGCATATAGGTGGCCCTCTAATGGCAGGAGGCTTCTGAGTGGCCTTTGTAACAGCTGGAACATCTCTACCAATGATAGTCTTTCCCTTATCCACACAAGTGGGTGGAGGCTTGGGGACTGTGGATTTGACAAACACAGTCTTGGAAGTAGGGGGATATAAGAAGTAAAGGCTATATACCCGAGTCCTGTCTTGTCTATTAGGCTCTTCTGGATTGATAACATGTGGTTCGACTTTTCATCAGTAACTCTCTCCAACTACAGTTGTGTCTCCAACAACTTTTCTTCTAAATCTTGGATCTTGGGAAGTAAGGAACTCTTCTCAATCTGCAAACTATTCAGTTCCTGCACATGTTGTTGGCGTGTCTCCCTCAAGTTTAAGAATTTCACATAGAGGACTTTGTAAGCCTCTTTTAGTTCTTCCCTGTCTTCATCGCTGCTTTCTAAGTAGTAGGACTGTGACCCCTCAGATTCTTCGCGTGGTGCTACAAAGGCCAGAAACTTCTGATCCTTGTCTAAGGTCTCCTCTTCTTCAGATTCGCTGAGAGTAGCGTTGTAGACCTTACCCTTAGCCTGCTTGAGATTCCCATAATCAACCCTCATGTGCCCAAAGTCAGAGCATTCAAAACACTGAGGACCACTTGGATCCTTCTTCTCTTCTTCTGGCTTGGCTCCCTTTGGGTTACCCTTCAGTCTTTCAGAGAACTTCTTCTTGAATCTTGGATTTTTCATCAATCTTCTGAAGTTTTTTGCGAGCATAGCAACTACATCCTCTTTTTCATTGTCGGAGTCTTTATCAGAGAAGACTCTGTTTTTCTTCTTAAATGCCTTGAGGGCCATTGCCTTTGTCTTTCTGACTGGGGGCAGGGAATGCTCATAAGTTTGAAGAGATCCTGAAAATCGAAATTGACTTCTAAAAATAAAGTGTTGCAACAAGTGTCAACAAAAATCAAGCACAGCGAAAAATAAAAGACACATAGTTTTTGTTGACGAAATGGAAACTTAATTAAGAGAAAAACTACTCTGGGGCAGCCAAACCCAGAAATTCCACTATTCAGAAGACGGAGCTAGATACAAGATAGTAACACTCACATGTACCGATGCAGTGGTCGTACCTTGCTCTTTGACGTGTAACCCAACACGAACTCTTCCCAACGAGGTCTCTTCCCTGAAGGGGTCTTCAATGGAATTCCTTACCTTAGAGCCAACCTCTAAGATAGACTTCAGTTGTAGCGCAACACACTTGAAACGGCTTCAGAGGGATCTTGAACTTCTTTGAGCTCTTGTGGAATTCAATACCGAATTCTTGCAGTTCTCAATGCCCAGGGGCCTCTATTTATAGGCTGAGGTGCAGAATGGGCGATTGTTGTAATATGTACAGACGCCGTCTGGATGGTGAACTTGGGCCGTCCGGATGAACAACTGTGCGACAGGATATTCCAAAAATTTCGCTAAAAATCTTTCCTGTTTAAGACCTGCGTCCGAACGGTGAGACACTGATGTCCAGATGGTCGCATGTCCGCTACAAGTAATTTCCATATAAAGCTTAGCGCATCCGGACCAAGGGGGATGAACATCCGGACGGCAATTCTTCAACACGCAATTTCCATATCTGTTATGTGTGCGTCCGGACCAAGAGAGGCAGACGTCCGGACGGTTGAAGTCGAATCGGCAATTTCCTTAACTGATGAGCGCGCGTCCGGACCAAGACTGACTGACGTCCGGACGGTGATATTTGAATTGCGATTCTTTCCTTAAGGAGACGCGCATCCGGACGGGATACCATATCGTCCGGACTGATGGAATAGTGGACAGATGGGCGTCCGGATGGGATGACACGTCGTCTGGACGGCTGACAGGGAATTGAAAATCTTCTATCTTTTTCGCAATGCAGAGTCTTCTGAAAATGTTGTGACAAGTGGAATCCCTGTTTACAGCATCTTTACACATAAGTGATTTTGTCCAAACACAGAATGAGGCCAAAATACTAACAGATCCCACCAACTCTTCAATCTTCATCTCTTCAAGATCCTTGCTTTCTTCAATGGTAGTTACTTTTATTCTGAAACGCTCAGGCAGAGATCTTAGTATCTTTTTAATGAATTTTACATCAGAGATGTTCTTCCTGAGACTCACCATCAAGTTTCTCAGGTCGCTGATCTTGGTGTAAAACTTATTGAATATCTCATCTTCCAACATCTTAATTTTTTCAAATTTTGAAATCAACATTTGGATCTTAGCAGATTTAACAATTTTTGTGCCCTCATATGTTGTTTTCAAAATTTGCCACGCTTCTTGAGTGAATTCACAGATTGAAATTCTTGCGAATTCAGACGATGAAAGAGCTTGACATAGAGCATGGAGGGCTTTATAATTGAAAAGTCGTGCACTTTTTTGAACAGTTAGTCCGGCAGCTGTAGCCTCTGGCTTAGTCCAACCAAATTCTACAATCTGTCAAACATTAATGGATTTTAAAAAGAAATACATATGAGCTTTCCCATAACCATAATTCGTGCCATCAAAGGCAGAAACGAAATTAAGAGTTTGAGACATGATAAAATAATTAGAAGTCAAAGATCACACTCAAGAAATTAATCTAAAAAGAATGTACCAAGCTCTGATACCAATTGAAAAATATAATAAACTTCTAATTTATCATGTGTGTGTGTTATCAATTGTATAACAACATATCTAAATGCAAAATTTAAAGAACATAAATATTTTGTTAACGAAGTGAAAACTCAGTTAAGAGAAAAGACACTTCGAGACAACCAAACCCAAGATTTCTACTATTCAGAAGACAAGACTAGTAACAAAGCACTTGAACTCAGATACCCGTTATGCAGTGGTCATTTCGTGCACTCTGATGTGTACCTATACACGAATGCTTTCCAACCAGGTCTCCTACCTGAAAGGGTCTTCAATAGAATCCTTTAACTTAGGGCTCCTCCTTACGCTAGAGTTCAAAGTTGATCAAATCACACACGAACCATCCTAAGAGAGCTAGCAAATATCTTTGTTTTTGCCTAAACACCATTTCTTAGTACAAAGGAATTCAATACCAAATTCTTGAATAATACATGCCTAGAGACCTCTATTTATAGGTTATAGAAAACCTAATATAAGTCTGATTCTATGTTCTCTAGGCGGCATCTGGACTTAGACAATGAGCATCCAGACGGCAAGCAGCAATTGACTTCAAATCATACGATTCTTCATTAATCTTCAGTCATCGAGTCCAGACGTTATAGCACTAGCATCTGGAGGTTGCTTGCAATGTTCACTATTCATAGCCTTCAATTTGCCATTCAGACACCTGTGAAAACAAGTGCTCTCGGGAGTTGCTCTTCGCTAGGCTGTTCGAACATCTATGCGAACATGAGTTCCTATGGTTGGTGTCTGCTAAGGTGTTTGAACACTTCTTCGAACATTGATGGGCGTCCGGAATCTTTCTTTGGGCTGTCAGGATGGTAAGTAGGGGACCGACTTTGCTGAGTTGTAAACTGCGTAGAATCTTTCTGATGCTTGGAAATTGCCTTTTTTGAGCCGATGACACTAATACTTGTCATATTAAGGCTTTCCACTTTAAAGGAATTAACTCTTGAATATTCTGAAGACTCTGATAAATACGGTATCCTTGTTAAGGCAGCAGACTTACATAATAGTGATTTTGTCTAACAGAATATAGCCAATTAAAAACTACCAATTATTTTCTAGGAAACGAAAACTAAACGCATGTTTAACACAAAATAGGTATACTTGAGAACTAAATGAGATGCCACATATCACAATTATAGGCTCTCCTCCTATTGATTCCCCTATTACATATATATGATTCGTTTACAAATTTAGTCCATACAAATTTTAAGAAAAATTATTATTACATAACCACCGTTCATATATTATAATGATTGGCATAATAAATGACATAAATTACTGCATTAATTTGTAAATATGATAAGTATTATGTCACTTTATATTTTAATAGCTGATGTGATAAGTGTTGGGAATAATCTCAATCTCTCCGGTCCATTTGAAAAGCATTGGGCCTGAAGGCTAGCACCGGCCCATGGAGAATTGTGAGCCTCAAGCCAAGACAACAAGACTCTTGGATAGGCCTATCCCAAAAGATAGAGAGATTAGGAGTGATGAACAGCTAAACCTAAAGTAGAGTGTGTTAGTTTGTGATTGGCTGCATTCTATTGGACAAAATCACTTCTATGTAATGATGTTTTTAAACAGGGATTTAGTTATTTTCAGAGTCTTCTTATTCAGAATTATACTTCTAGAAGATTCTGCACAAATTCCAAGTCAGAAAAATTGGATCCCTTGCATCAGTTCGGCTGACTTGATATTCCGTCCGGACGACGAGAACTTTTTGTTCGGACCTTCTTCTGTGTCTAGAAGCTTCGAACTGCTCCAGGTTGCATCCATCCGGACGTCTCAACAACACGGCCGGACGCCTTTTAGTGTTTGACAAATCAAACAATTTCTTTCCAAAACACAGATATGGGAAGACAGCTACAACCATCCGACGAAGTGTGTTCCCTTCCGGGTGCTATCCTTGATAAGGCAAGTCGTGCATACAAAGTTCAATCGTTCGGACGTCAGTCTCCATGGTCCAGACGCGCAAGTCTTAATATAAAAATTGTGTGCCGCAGAAGTTCAACCATCCAGACATCAATCTCTATGGTCTGGACGCGGCTCAATTCAGGAAAGAATTTCAAGCGAATTTGGAAAGCCGATCGCAAAGTTGTCCATTCGGACGCCTTCAACTACCGTCCGGACGCCGACTAGCAAAATTGCATCAAACACAATATAGGTTTTTGTGGCCTATAAATAGAGACCCCTAGGCATCTATTTTGCAAGAATTCGGTAGTGAATTCCGAAGTACTTAGAGAGTTTATTTTAGAAGCTATTGTAACGGCCAGGAAATTCAATCTCTTAAGAAATCATTGATATTGTTGAGGAGACAATATCCATGGGTTTTTATAACCAAACCTAAAGTTGTTTTGAAAACTTAAAGATCAAACCTTAAAACCTTTAAGACCAATAAGTAACATTTAAGCTTTAAACTTTGATTGAACCGAAAATAGGTCAAACGAAATCAGATTTGGTTGATTAAAAAACCGTTGTGGTCACAAAAGAAAGATCTATCATATGATAAAAGTTAGTAAAAAGTCCACCAGTTGACTTTTTAACCCGAGCTTAAATGACCCAACTGTCGAATTAAATAAAAAAACTGTCATAGAAAAATATCACCATGGTTCTAGAACCTTTTTGTATAGAAGTCAAGAGTAATGATGAAAAAATAAAAGATCTCAATAAAATCACAAGAGTAATCACGAAAAGAAAGAAAAATCAGTAAAGCAAGTGTAAACATAAAAAGTAGATAGAAACATTGACTGGACTAGAACTGAGTCAAAATGAACTCGAAATGAGTCGAACCAAAAAGAGAAAGTGTTTGTCATGAAGTCATCTATCTACCCTCCAAAATTTATGTCAATTGGAGTAGGTTTGGCAATCAAAAAATTGTTCGAAGTAGGCTGCCATCAATTTGGACGAAAATCCTAAAATTTAAATAGATAATAAAAATAAAATAAGGACTAGTTTGCAAGAAATCATCCAATAAGTTAATACTTTTATTACATTTTGCACCTAATACCACTACTTGCCTTCCATAAATAAGCATACGAGGGTCTTTGTTTTTCCACACAAATCATAGACAACTTTCATGAAAGCCTTTGCTTTGGTTTTCTCTTCATTTTTCCCTCCTTCTACCACACGACCACTTTGGTGTTCTTGAAGGTTTTTCCCTCCAAATCAACTTGGTAAGTGATCTTGATGCATGGAGTGAGTTCTTGGATATTCCTAAGAAAGCGTTTGATTCATTTCCACTATATCGAATCCGAAAACTCAAAAGACATAGTTTGAATGTGAAACTTTCAAATGAATATCTTATGAACCACTTGGCATCTCCTTCTTACTATTTGATTTCATTACTTGTTTTATGAGTTGTTTAAAGATCCAATAAGCTTAAGAGATACAAGATTTAAAGTAAAGAGTAATATAAATTTCTTTTACATTTCATTGTCCTCATGACTTTCATGAGTTGATCGTATTTATATTTTCCTTTTACATTCCATTGTCCTCATGACTGATCTTATGACTTTCATGAGTTGATCGTATTTATATTTCCTTTTACATTCCATTGTCCTCATGACTGATCTTATGACTTTCATGAGTTGATCGTATTTACTCTTATGTCCTTATGATATACTTTAAACCCTTCAAGTTCATATTTGGTGGTATTGGTCATATAGCCTCGTCATCAAATCATGAACCAAGGCTTTAAGATTGTTAAAAGTGATCGTCTCAAACATAATGAAGTGATGGATAATAATAAATATAAAGAGATAAGGGTCTATAAACGATGATTTGTTTGATAGATAATTGATATATATATATATATATATATATTATTGTATGGATAGATTTATATGCAGAAAATAAGTCTAAGGAACTACACGAAGAAGAGTGTAAGTATGGATGTACTTACTGGGGTGATTCTATGTTTCATTAGGATTGTGTGGTGTGTGTTCATTGCATGGGTGTTTGTTCATGCATTTCATGTTGTGTCCAATTAATAAAATGGCTGAGGAGATAGCCATCAACAAGCTGATGTAGTAGCAAGTGGAAGGAAGGCTAATCCATGGACCCAAGGGGTTCAAAGTGACCCAAGGGTGTCCAAAGTCCTAATATATAACTAATGCTGGGACCGGTAGGATTCTAGTAAAAATAGGTAAGACTTTAAGCGGGAGGCAATGGACGTGAACGGGTTCAGATAACCTAGAACGAGAGGCTTGAAAAAAGATGATCATAAAACACAGACTAAATGGTTACTACGATGCATATTCATACAACTTTTGCATTTGTATTCTTTAAGAACTGTTATTAATCTGACGGTAACTTAGTTATGAAAATGGATGAGTCACTTGTTTGTCTATGTAAATATGATGATGTCATATTTGCATAATTACTGATGTAGATCTAAAGGGTGTAGGCAAGGACCCATATGCCAATTTTGATGGTTTTTGAAACCATTATTGAACTATTATGTACTAGCTTAGAAATTACTAGTTGTATTTATGTGTGTTTTGTTTTATGGCATGTAAATATTTATAATGATGTCATGTTTGGCATGTTTCATGTTATATGCTTATATGCTGTCTGTGGCACTAATTTTGATGCACTTAGTTTGCATTTGGCATGTAAAGATAAACCTAAATTACTTTTAATAAATGTATCAAGGTATTTCAGTCAGCTCCAATGTGTTATACTATCAATTCCAAAGTCTTTAGAAGAAAAAAATATATTCCGCTGTGAGAGTTTATCTCTAATGTAGTAATATCACGTGGAAACTTGAGGTTTCTGCTTACGAATTTGCAGGCTCAAATTCAAGGCATTGTAGTTATTATGCTGATCCGCTTACTCTCAACTCGTTGCCAAGTGTTGTTATTGCGCTGAATTGAAGTCTATATTAGGGGTTAGCTCTAAGGTAAATGATTCCATTGAAAACTCCTTCAACTAGGTGACTTGGTTGGGAGGCGTTCGTGTTAGGTTACACGCCAGAGTGCTAGATACGATCGTTGGATCGGGTATGTGAGTGTTACTGTCCATGTACTAGCTTTGTCTTCTAAATAGTGGATATCCTGGATTTGGCTGCTTCGGAGTGATTTTTATCTTAATTGAGTTTCCACTTAGTCAACAAAATATCTGTCTCTTTAATTTCCACATTGTGATATTTTGTTGCACACTTTGCACACACTTGGTAAATTAGGAGTCATATTAATTTTCAATTGGTATCAGAGCATGCTTGAATTTTAATTGTACTCGCAAGTGCACGAATCGTTTGCAGTTAATGGAATGCAAGTGCGAGGTCGATCCCACAGGGAATTGTGTTTTTGAAAAACAAATTTATGTCTAAACTAATTAAATCTTAACCTAGTTCCAAAAAAAAGTTGAGAATTTGATTTTCGATAAAAAAAAAAAAAAAAGAAAAGAAAAGAAAAAAAAAACATAAACTTAATAAAGTAAAATAAAACAAAAGAAAATATACTAAGGTTTTGGAATCCATACACACCAAATCATAGCAACATATTCTCATATTCATCAATACACATCCAAAGTTCTCACCATACAAATCTTATGTATGTTCTATTATGCTTCAAAAAATCATTAAATCATTCAATGAATCCATTCTTTGCACAAATCACAAAAAATATCCAGTTTAAACCAAATCATCAAATGTATCCGTAGAATGAAACATAATGAATATCCAACGTTTTGATAAATAAAAACTCAAGCAATCAATTTAAATGAAACTATCTCAAATTATCATATGCATCCGTAAATCACAATAGATGAATCATCTCAATAATTGAATTGAAGAAGAACAATTAGAAATAAAAAACACATAAAATCGGATAGTATAAACTTACATGAAAATATTGTTCTTCTTCAATGGTGAGGCTTCATCCTCAACCTTAGTTGAAAATCTAGCTACACATGATTATTGAAAATAAAACCTAACCTAAAGAAAAAAAATAAACTAAAAAGAAGAAAAAATATTTGGTCTCTAGCTCTCACCTCTTCTTGAGGTTTAGAGGTCTATTTATAGGGAGAAAACAAATCCTAGAAGCCCTAGAATTTCTAGAAAAATCGGAGGTTAGTCTTCTAGTTTGAGTAGGAGATTCAAAACTCAATCCAAGAAGGAAATGATTTCAATTTCGTCCAGATTTTTGGTCTTTTATTGAGAGGAACTTTTGGCATAGCATACCTCCGAATTAGGAAAATCCTATTTGACAATGATTTGTAGTATTTTGAGTTATCTTTCCAATGCTGCTTGTTTCACTTTAATCCGATACTTGAACAGAAACTTAAGTTCAAAATACTATGACATGTGCAGAATCTAAAATTTGATCCAATCCGATTTTGACTCCAATTAGAGAAACTTCGATTTAGTCCTCTCCTTGATTTGGTTGAACATAACCACATCATCTAGGTCTTCTCAAAGTGTGTTTTCTTTCACCTTAAAGCTATTGTTTTCTCTCAATGACCTGCAAAATACTAAAATACCAAAACTAACAAAAAACATTAGAAAATATCAAAACTAAAGGTTTAGTAAATACAAATTAAGGGGTCCACATGTACAATATTTGGCACTCATCAAATACCCCCAAACTTACATTTTGCTAGTCCCTTAGCAAAACAAAACATAAAATCAAAGCTTGAAACATAAATCCTCTTTCGTGGGAGAAATGATTGCATTTAGCATATGTAACAAGCTTTTTAAACCTCTATGACTCTCTAGAGGAAAAGTGAAGTCTTGTGAGGGTTTGCCAAGAATGATACCCACAAACATTTTAAAGCACTATGTTATTTTCAAACAATGACTTCCACACAAACACATGGTTCATATATCATGAGCAAGTTTAACAAGATGAACATCACAATCACGTCATCAGGGCATAAAAAATTGAGATAACTCAAGCTCAAATGTGTGCAATGTGAGACTAACATAGACTCATGAAGTTTCAATTTTTCTCAAAGTTTGTGTACCTCAAAATTCATAGGAATCTCATCAGATGAAAATGACCAAGGCTTAAATCAAAAAGTTCTTTTTTTTTTTTTTTTTTTTTTTTTTTTTTTTTTTTTTAATAGGCTGTGCAAAGTCTGACTCCCTTAAACTTTCTAATTTTAGGGCATTAAATGTAAAAACATCACTAAGGGCTTAATTACTCAAGTCAAAAAGGCTACGAAGTCAAACTAGCTATACAATCAAACAAATTGAATTTCTCATCTTTTGAAGCGAACATTCAATGCTTAGTGAGGCAAGAGGCCCGATTACTCAATGAGAAGTCAAACTGATGATATTATTGATTTTCTTTTTCTTTTTTTTTTTATTTATTTATATATTTTTTTTTAAAATTGAAATTGACTTCTAAAAGTAAATAGCAAGTGTGTGCACAAGTGTTAACAAAAATTAAGCACAACGGAAAGTAAAAGACAAGGATTTTTGTTAACGAAGTAGAAACTCAATCAAGAGAAAAACCACTCCGGGGCAACCAAACCCAGGAATTTCACTATTCAGAAGACAAAGCTAGATACAAGATAGTAACACTCACATATACCCGATGCAATGGTCATACCTTGCTCTCTAACGTGTAACCCAACACGAATGCTTCCCAACCAGGTCTCCAACCTGAAGGGGTCTTCAATGGAATTCTTTACCTTAGGGCCAACCCCTAAGATAGACTTCAGATGTAGCACAACACATTTGTAACGGCTTCAGAGGGAACTTGAACTTCTCTGAGCTGTTGTGGAATTCAATATCGAATTCTTGCAGTTCTCAATGCTCAGGGGCCTCTATTTATAGGCTGAGGAGTAGAATGGGCGACTGCAGTAATATGTACGGAGGCCGTCCGGACAGTGAACCTGGGCCGTCTGGACGGACAACTGTGTGACAGGTTTTTCCAAAAATTTCGCTGAAAATCTTTCCTGTTTAAGAGCCGCGTCCGAACGGTGAGACACAGTCGTTCAGACGGTCGCATGTCCGCTGCAAGTACTTCCATATAAGGCTTTGAGCATCCGGACCATGGGAGATGAACGTCCGGACAGCTGAACTTCAACACGCAATTTCCATATCTGCTATGCGCGCGTCCGGACCAAGGCTGACAGATGTCCGAACGGTTGAAGTCGAATCGGCAATTTCCTTTTTTGTTGAACGCACATCCGGACCAATGCTGACTGACGTCCGGACGGTGACATTTGAATTGTGATTCTTGCCTTAAGGAGACGCGCGTCCAGACAGGATACCACATCGTTCGAACGGTTGAATCAGTCTTCCCATATTTGAACTTGGAAAGAATCTGAAGCTGGTCAAGTACTGAGAGGTGTCCAGACGGGCTGCTGAGACTTCCTGACGGATGCAAGCTGGACAGAAACTTCTCGACTCAGTGGAGGGTCCGGACGGAATTCCACGTCATCCGGACGGATGATGCTTGGTCTGTTTGGCATCCGAACGAACGGAAAAGTGGACAGATGAGCGTCTGGACGAGATGGCACGATCGTCCGAACGACTGATAGGGACTCTGAATTCTTCTGACTTGTGAACACTTTTGAATAATGAAATCCCTGTTTACAGCATCTTTACACATAAGTGATTTTGTCCAGGATGAGGCCAAAATACTAAAAAAAAAATTTTCTGTAGCCTGTGCAATGTCTGACCCCCTTAAGCTTTCTAATTAACCTATGTAACGAGTGTTGGGCCAGTGACTCCCAAACCAGATGGTTTTAGGGCACTAGATGTAGAAACATCCCTAATGGCTTAATTACTCAAGTAAAAAAGGCTATGAAGTCAAACTAGCCATACGATCAACCAAATTGAATTTTTCATCTTTTTATGTGAACAATCAATGTTTAATGAGGCAAGAGCCCCGGTTACTCAATGAGAAATCAAACTGATGATATTATTGATTTTCTTTTTCTTTTTTCTTTTTTCTTTTTTTTTTAAAAAAATTTAAGCCAAGGTTTCATCAACAAATCATCTTACAAATCTCAAGATACACATTCCTCAATTCAAATCTCATACCTCACAAAACCAATGCTAATGTGCTTGTGAGAAATAATTCAAACAAGTGAAGTCTCTCTAATCCAGCAGGTGAGTCAAAAGATTCAGATTTCTAATGATATACAGTGTTCAACATGTTAAACAAACCAATGATATGCAAACCATAGTTGCGATGTAATCATGCTTAATCAACAAAAAGACAAATAAACAAACAAACAAACAAACAAACAAAGCCTTTTTCGATACCCCCAAACTTGAATTACACATTGCCCTCAATGTATAGTTTAGAAATACATTACTAGAAGTAAGGAAAGATCAAGGTGTGAAAAAGGCCAGGGCGTCCCCCAAATTTAAACACCAAAACACCTGTCAACAAAACTAACAACAATATTTTCTCATAGAAACAAACATCAAAAGGTTAATTGCTGTCAGAAACAAAAATAAAATAACAAGAAATTAAATGAAAAAGGAAAAAGAACTCAGAATTTAAATGAAGAAAATAAAATAAAATAAAAATTACCATACCTGCCCCGGTCATGTGGATGTCCAACCAATCCTTCCACCCTTTCTTCTTTAAAATTTGATAGCACTCTAAGAGGATGTTTCGCCATCTTAGGTAGCCAACTTGTTTGCTTGGAAATATTTTCTTAAGACGATGGTTCTTAGATTTGTGCGCTTGTCTGCATAAATCCTTGAGAATCTTGGCATATGATGGCTCTTTGAGACATTGAAGAATTGAAGCTTTGGATTCATGCTGTGTGTCAAGAGGGACAATGATGAAGGAATGAGTTTCAGCACTCACTTCCTTGTCATTGGAGAGACTTGTAACTGCTGGGGGCTTAATGTTCTCTTTATGCTCAACTTACTCTCTGTGCTCAATTTGCTCATCTTTTTCTTCCCTATTGTTAACCACAATTTCCTTACTCTCGAGTACGGTGGTGTCAGGGAAATGCTTATGACAAGAATGGCTAGCATCATCTCATCAATCATGTAGTGCCCTTGTGCCATCTGCTGACATTGAAGCTCTTCTTCCTCTATTCTGTTGAGTTTAGCAACCAAATAATCAATATGTCCTTCCATCTTGGCAAAAGCTTGATGTGTCAACTGCGTAAGTTTTTGTAGATTTTGGCTATTGCTCATTGATGTGCAAATTTTAATACTCGCAAGCACACGAATCGTTTGCAATATAGTGTGTGTTGTTGTGAGTTTTAAAGAGTACTCGCAAGGGCACGAATCGTTTGCAATATAGTGTGTGCAAGTGCGAGATCGAATCCACAGGGAAATGGTCAAAAATCAGTGTCTTGCTTAATCAACCTCATTCTAACCTAGTTCCAAGAGTTTGAGGGTTAAACATGCACCAAAAATGTTAAGTAAAGAGGAAGAAATGAAATATGTAAAAAGGGACTAAGGCTAAGGAATTCACCAAACCATCTCCAACAACGCACACTCTTGGTTTCCACTTGAACATCCAAAGAACATTAAGCTTAGGGTGTCATTCAAGTCTCTTAACCATCAACCTTAGAACCATTAAATGAATCCAACTTAAAGATAAATCACAAAGAGTACCCATTTGAAATCAAATCATCCATTGTATCCATTCAAAGAATAAATCACAATGGATATCATCTTTCAAACCGATAAGACAATGTATCCATCGGTTGAAACACATTAAATGTCCTATTTCTACCACTAACCACATTCATTGCAAAAGATAAAGCATTTAAATGAATGGAACTTGAATAACATAATGATATAGCATTAAATGTGCAAGTAGGACTACAAGAGTGTGAGTGTCATCAATTGAGAGGTTTCATCATCAACTTTAGTTGAGAGTTCTAGCCTCCCATGACTAAGAACACCACAAAAACTTGAAGAACAAACATGAAAATTGAAGAAAAGCTTTACAAAGACAAATGTCTGAAGAAAAGAGCTACTGAAATAAACTAAAAAATACACGAAATTAAACCTATCTACTGCTCTCTGAACTCTCCCAACAAGGAGGCATGGCTATGGCTTTATAGAAGGAAATTAGGGTTAGAAACCCATGTAAAATGACTCCTCTAACCCCCTCTAGGGTTTCTCTCTTGCTAGAGACAATCAAGGTCACGAAACCAGCGTGTTCTGCTGCGAAAATTAGAGGGAGAACTGCTTTTTGTCATGGAGAAGCTCCTGATTAGGTGTTCTGGTGCGCTTCTGCAAAAGTAAGTTCTGGGAAATTTTGATCGATCGACTTTTATTCGATCGATCAACTTCGGGCAAAATTTAGATCGATTGACTTTTAAATTCGATCGATCGACTTTTCAGGACTTCCGAATTTCCAAGTATTTCCACATGAAAATTTTGCTATTCCTCTCTTATTAACCTATAAAACACAAAAACACAAAAACTAACAAAAACATCAAAAAATAGCAAGGCTAAAGGTCTAACTAATGTAAATCAAAGGGTCCAAATATACAATATTTGGTACTCATCAAATACCCCAAAACTTACATTTTGCTAGTCCCTTAGCAAAACAAAATGAAATACAAAATCAAAGCATGAAACATAAATCCTCTTTCGTAGGAGAAACGATTACATTTAACATATGCAACAAGCCTTTTAAACTCCTAGGACTCCTAGTGGACGAGTGAAGTCTCGTGAGGGTTTGCCAGAAATGATACCCACAAACATTGAAATGTTGTATTATCAATTGAGCAAAAATCCGCATTAAAACACCTGGTTCACACATCATGAGCATGTTTAACAAAATGAATATCACATCATCATGTTATCAAAAATCGATCGACTCATAGTTGAAAAATTGAGACAGCACATGTTCAAAAGTGTAAGGTGTTAATAACATAGAATCATGAGGTTTCAATTTTTCTCAAAGCATGTGTATCCAAAAACCCACAGGAGTTCCATCAGATGAATATAACCAAGGCTTAAATGTGCAATTTCTTTTATTCATTATTTTTGTGTCGGCTGTGCAATGCTTGACTCCCTTAAGCTTTCTAATTGACCTATGTAACGAGTGTTGGGCCAGTGACTCCCAAACCAGGTGGTTTTAGGGCACTAGATGTAAAATATCCCTAGGGGCTTACTTACTCAAGTCAAAAAGGCTATGAAGTCAAACTAGCCAAACAAACAACCAATCTTGAAATTCTCATCTTTTTACGTGAACACCCAATGCTTAGTAAGGCAAGGGGCCCGGTTACTCAATGAGAACTCAAATTGGTGATATTATTCTAAGGCTTTTTTTATTTTTTTTTATTTTGATAATAAGCCAAGGTTTCATCAACAAGTCATCCTACAAGTTTCAAGACACACATATTCAAATCAAATTTCATGCCTCAAAGATCCTATGCTACTGTGTTTGTGAGAAATGATTTAAACATGTCAAGTCTCTATAATCCAACAGATGAGTCAAAAGATTTCATATTTTTAATGACATGCAAAATTCAACATGTTGGACAAACCAATGATATGCAAACCATAGTTAAATGTAACCATGCTCAACTAACAATAAAAGTTATATTTTTTTTTTTTTTGGTGAATAAACACAAAATATCAACAAAAACAATAAATGATAACAAACATACATGTCTATCCCACCCCCAAACCAAAATGACACATTGTCCCCAATGTGGCGAGAGATACAATACCAAAGTGGGTGATGCAAGCTAGGTAGACTGCAAGAGAGCATTCCCCCCAAACTTGAACAGTAGACATTGTCCTGAAAATCACAACTAAAATAACAAGAAATAAGATCAGATGATAAGGAAAAATAATGAGGGTTGCCTCCCACAAGCGCTAAGTTTTCAGTCTTCAGCCAGACCTTCCATCCTGACGACAATCATTCCGAGTAACTCGGATCCTCCAAAAGGGTTGTCTCAATCTCCGGGCTCGGTAACTCCAAAAATGGCTTCGGTCTTTGCCCGTTCACCTTGAAAGTACTGCCATTCTTTGGATCCTCAATCTCAATGGTCCCATAAGAAAATACTGAACGAACAATGAATGAGCCTGTCCATCGAGATCGGAGCTTCCCTGGAAACAGATGTAGACGTGAATTGTAAAGAAGGACTTTTTGACCAGGTTCAAAAGATCGTCTCAATATGTTCTGGTCATGAACCTTCTTCATCCGTGCTTTGTACAACCTAGCACAGTCATAAGCATCGTTCCTCAGCTCTTCCAATTCGTTGAGTTGAAGCTTTCTCAGTGAGCCAGCCTTTGTGAGATCGAAATTCAGCTGCTTAATGGCCCAATAGGCTCTGTGCCCCAACTCCACTGGCAGATGACATGCTTTTCCGTATACAATACGGTAGGGTGACATGCCAATCGAGGTCTTGAATGCTGTCTGGTATGCCCATAATGCATCGTTCAAACGTAGAGACCAATCTTTCCTTGACGGGTTCACCGTCTTCTCCAAAATCCTCTTGATCTCTCTGTTTGAAACCTCCACTTGACCGCTCGTCTGAGGGTGATAGGGAGTGGCAACCTTGTGCGTGATGCAATACTTCTTCATTAGCTGCTCGAAGACCCAGTTACAGAAATGCTTTCCACCATCACTAATAATTGCTCGAGGAGTACCAAAACGAGCAAATATGGTGTCTTTTAAAAACTGAACCACAACTCTTTGGTCATTGGTCTTGCAGGCAACCGCCTCCACCCATTTGGACACGTAGTCTACTACAACCAGAATGTATAGATAGCCGAAGGAGAGTGGGAAAGGTCCCATTAAATCGATGCCCCACACATCAAAGATCTCGACAATAAGAATGGGGTTAAGGGGCATCATATTTCGGCGTGAAATACTCCCTAGCTTCTGACAACGCTCGCATGAGACACAATAAGTGTGAGCGTCTTGAAAGATGGTCGGCCAATAAAATCCGCACTGCAAAATCTTTGCAGTGGTCTTCTTCGCGCTGAAGTGGCCTCCACAAGCATGATCGTGACAAAAGGAGATGACACTAGATTGGTTGGGCTCAGGGACACATCTCCTAATGATCTGATCGGGACAATAGTTGAACAAATAAGGATCGTCCCAGAAAAAATTCTTCACCATGGCCATGAATTTGGACTTATCTTGCCGCCCCCAATGTAAAGGCATTTGACCGGTGACAAGATAGTTTACTATGTCAGCAAACCACGGTGAGTGAGTATGAGCAATATGCATCAATTGCTCATCAGGGAAGGTCTCAGAGATGGGGGTGGCCTCCTCAGTAAAATCTACAGTAATCCTCGAGAGATGGTCGGCCACCACATTTTCGAAACCCTTCTTGTCCCGAATCTCAATGTCGAACTCTTGTAAAAGCAAAATCCACCGAATGAGGCGAGACTTAGCATCTTTTTTGGAGAAAAGATACTTTAATGCCGTGTGATCCTAGTAGATGATGACTTTTGATCCCAACAAGTAGGATCGAAACTTATCCAAAGCAAAAACGACTGCCAGCAGCTCCTTCTCAATGGTCGAATAATTCAGCTGGGCGTCGTTCAGAGTCCGACTAGCGTAATAGATGACATGGGGGAGCTTATCAATGCGTTGCCCCAAAACAGCTCCAACCGCGTAGTTTGACGCGTCACACATGATCTCAAAAGGTGTGCCCCAACTGGGGGGCCGAATGATAGGTGTGGACGTCAAAATCTTCTTCAAGGCCCTAAATGCCTTCTTGTAGTCCTCATCAAAAATAAATGGGGCCTCCTTAACCAACAACTTGCACAAGGGCTAGGCGATTTTGCTGAAGTCCTGGATGAATCACCAATAAAATCCTGCATGGCCCAAAAAAGAGCGAACCTCTTTCACCGTTCGTGGAGGTGGAAGGTTGGATATCAGATCCACATTTGCCTTGTCAACCTCTATCCCCCGATGAGAGATGACGTGCCCAAGTACGATCCCTTGCTTTACCATAAAATGTCACTTCTCCCAATTGAGCACTAGGTTCTTCTCTTTGCACCTCACTAAGACTAGAGTGAGGTGGTGAAAACACTCCTCAAAAGTTGAACCGAAAACTGAGAAGTCATCCATGAATATCTCAAGAAAACGCTCCACCATGTCAGAAAAGATGCTGATCATACACCGCTGAAAGGTAGCGGGTGCATTGCATAACCCAAAAGGCATGCGTCAGTAGGCGAACGTCCCAAACGGACAAGTGAAGGTCTTCTTCTCTTGGTCTTCAGGGTCCACAGGGACCTAGTTATATCCGGAATAACTATCCAAAAAGCAGTAGTACTAGTGTCCAGCTAACCGTTCGACCATCTGATCAATGAACGGAAGAGGAAAGTGGTCTTTCCTGGTGGCGGTGTTCAGCTTGCGGTAGTCGATGCAGACTCTCCATCCGGACTGGACTCGAGTTGGTACCAACTCGCCCTCCTTGTTCTGCACGACCGTTACTCCAACTCGCTTGGGGACGACATGAATAGGGCTCATCCATTTGCTGTCAGAAATTGGACAGATGATCCTGGCATCCAATAACTTGATTACTTCTCCCCTCACAACTTCTTGCATGGATGGGTTGAGCCGTCTCTGTGGCTCCCTCGATGGTTTGGTGCCTTCCTCCAGATGTATCTTGTGCATTACCACCGAAGGGCTGATTCCCTTAATGTCTTCAATGGTCCACCCTATAGCTTCCTTGTGCTCTCTCAAGACATCTAACAACTTCTCCTCCTGAGCAGCAAGTAAATCGGAAGCTATGATCACAGGCAAAGTCTCTCTTGGACCTAGGAACTTATACTTGAGATTGTCTGGTAGGGGCTTAATTTCCTTCTTTGGAGGCTCAGGTATTGTGCTTCCTCTTTCTCATTGCTCTCCAGAGGAGCAAACTCGAAAATTGCATTGGCTTGCTCAAGTAATACATCCAAGTCCAGATCCTCTCCGAATTGATCAAAGCATGCCTCCAGAGGGTCTTCAGTGCTTGATTCTTCAATAACTTCATCTATGATCTCCTCAATCAAGCAGGCACTTCCGATCTCATCGCATTCCCTCAGCGTCTTGCTGATGTCAAAGATGTTTAGCTCCATTGTCATATTGCCGAAGGAGATCTTCATTACCCCTGTCTTGCAGTTGATCAGGGCGTTAGCCGTGGCTAAGAATGGTCGCCCTAGGATTACCGGTATCTGAACTCCAACGTTCTGCACCGGCTCAGTATCTTGCACTATAAAATCCACGGGGAAATAAAACTTGTCCACCTTAATCAAACATCCTCCACTATTCCCCGTGGTATCTTAACTGACCGGTCAGCCAACTGCAGTGTCATGGAGGTGGGCTTCAATTCTCCTAACCCTAATTGCAAGTAAACTGAATAGGGGAGGAGATTGACACTGGCTCCAAGGTCAAGCAAAGCCTTCTCAATGTGGCTGACTCCTATCGTGCAAGAGATAGTATGACATCCAGGGTCCTTGTACTTGATAGGCAGCCTACATTGGAGGATTGAGCTGACTTGCTCGGTCAAACAAAATTTTTTCGTGACATTGGTTTTCCGCTTGACGATGATCAAGTCCTTCAAGAACTTACCGTAAGACGGCACTTGCTGGATGGCATCCAAGAACGGGATGTTGATCTGCACTTGTTTGAACACCTCCAGAATGTCCTCGAACTTTCCTCCTTTCTTGGGCGCGAGAAGTCTGTCAGGGTAAGGCACCTTAGGTATAAACGACCTAGGAGGAGTCTCTACGGTCGGAGCTAATGTAGATGGCTCGACATCTCTCTTCTCTGCGCTCCTGCTTCCTTGTCCTTCTTGTGCAGCAGGGTTCTCTTCAAGAAGAACCACTTGGTTATCCACTTGTCTCCCTGACCTAAGTGTGACAATGGCTTGCACATGCTCCTGCCCGTGCACTGCATTTGATGAACTTCCCTCATGGAACTGCAACTTTGGATTCGGCACCGGTTGACAAGGGAGCTTTCCCTTCTCTCTCTCTCCCCCAGGTGACTAGTAATTTGCCCAATCTGGGTCTCCATCTTGGCAATAGCTTGAGTGTTCACCATGGTAACATTCTTCACATCATTGATGGATTGCCCTGTAAGCTGTATGAAGGCCTTGAGAGTGTCTTCCAGAGTGGATTGTGAAGAAGAGACAGGGGCTTGAGTAGGGGCTCGGTATGATGGTGCTGGCTGGGTAGGACGACTTTGCTGGTGAACTGGCTGATGAAATCTAGGGGGTATTGAGTGTGGGATTGGAGAGGAACTCCCCCTTAAGTCATAGGCTGGTTCTGCTTCCATGAGAAATTAGGGTGGTTTCGCCACCCTGGATTGTAGGTCTCGGAAAAAGGTCCATTGGCTTGCTTCCTATAGTCGTTGAAAGCGTTCACTTGCTCCATTGGTGACTCGACAAAAGCTGGCAAGAATGGGCAAGTCTGTGCTAAGTGCATGGGACTAGCACAGATGGAACAACAATCAACATGGAATGGGTTCGCAGCATTGATGGACTTGCTCACGACGAGAGCTTTGATCTTCTTTGTGAGGGCATCTATCTTCATCTTTAACTCAACATCTTCTTTCACCTCATAGATGCCTCCCTTCTTCTGAATGCGAGCAGCTTTATCTCGACAGCTTGAAAAATCCCACTGTTGGGAATTGTCGGATAACTGATCTAAGGTCCTATACGCCTCATCTCCCGTCAAACTCAGAAATGCGCCTTCTTTCATTGACTCGATCATGCTACGGTTGGATTGAGTTAATCCTTGATAGAAAAAATGCACGAGTCTCCACTTCTCGTATCCATGTGGAGGGCACTTAATCAACATATCTTGAAATCTCTCCCAACTCTCAAAAAAATTCTCATCTTCTTCTTGAGTAAATGGGCTTATTTCCTTCCTACACTCATTGACTTTGGACATGGGGAAGAATTTGTTGTAGAACTTGTTTAGCAAGTTCTCCCAAGAAGTGATGGAACCAGGCATGTTTGAATCCAACCATGCCTTGGCTCTATCATGGAGTGAGAAAGGAAATAGCCTAAGATGCACAGACTCTTCAGAAAAATTTTGAAATTTGAAGGTGGCACAGATGTCTTTGAATTTCTTCACATGGCTATAAGGATTTTCGAGGTCCAAGCCATGGAATGCGGGTAGGAGTTGGATGACATGGGGCTTGAGGTCAAAGTGAGTGGCATTGGTTGGGGGAAACATTATACATGAAGGAGAATTTGTTGCAACGGGTGCAAACAAATCCCTAAGTGTCCTAGTATGATCAACGTTTTCTCCCCGATTCCTCATTCTCACCCGCATGCATGTTATCTCCCATCTCAACAGAATTTCTAAGCCTTCTCCTAAGAGTTTTTTCAATCTCGGAATCTAAAGATGTCAAGTCTAGATTCAAAGATCTTCTACCAAGCATACACCAACGTACAAACAATTATTTAACCAAAAAGACAAACAAAATAAATAAAGAGAAGAAATTGCAAATGGGGGACAAAATTCTCCAAGGTACAATCTAGGTTAGTTCCCAGGTAGGTAAAGGGGGTCACACTGGACACACTTAAACCCCAAGACCTTTCATTGCCAGAATTCACCTTGACATTGCCCTTTAGATAGCTAAGTAAACCTACACTAGCAAAAATAGCACAAACAAATTAAGAAAAATAAAGACTAACACAAATGCATATAATGACACAAAGGTAGCAAGAAGGGCAAAAATTAAAGCTTACAAGATTGGACCAAAAAATGTTTTGGCAAAAATTTCTGCTACTGAACTTATCCAAAGCTGCCCCCTGTGTTGAAGTCGATTGATCGATTGTCGATTGATCAAATCCTTGGTCGATCGATCGAATATTTGAAACTTTGTAGGACCAGGAACAGAAACAGAACAGAAATTCTCTTTTTCTTTTTTTTGCACAAATCAAAAACTAATAGACAGTAATATGAAGAATAAAACTACACAAAAATTTTAATTAAACTAAAAATAAACTAAAAGAAATCAGACAAACAGCAAAATAATGTAAAACAGAAACAAAATATGAGCAAAATAGACTAGAGAAAAGAAATACTTACCTGATTTCAAGCAGCTGCTGTCTGCAGAATGTTCGCTCGATCGAAGTTGTGTTCGATCGATTGACTTTTCGCTCGATCGAATTTCTTCTCAATCGATCGACTTTTCGTCAGGCGAATGTTCTCTCGATCGATCGAAATATGACTCGATCAATCGACTTTTCAAGGCACTCAGTAAGTTGCAGCAGCTGCAGAAACAAATCCGGGAGAAACAAAAGAGAAACTTAGAACACAGAACAAAAGCTAAACAACAGAAAAATGAAACAAAAATCTATCTAACTAGTAGAAAAACAAAATCAATCAAACAAAAACCAATTTTTGAACCGATTTCCCCGGCAACGGTGCCAAAAACTTGTTGTGAGTTTTAAAGAGTACTCGCAAGCGCACGAATCGTTTGCAATATAGTGTGTGCAAGTGCGAGGTCGAATCCACAGGGAAATGGTCAAAAATCAGTGTCTTGCTTAATCAACCTCATTCTAACCTAGTTCGAAGAGTTTGAGGGTTAAACATGCACCAAAAAGGCTAAGTGAAGAGGAAGAAATGAAATATGAAAAAAGGGACTAAGGCTAAGGAATTCACCAAACCATTTCCAACAACTCACACTCTTGGTTTCCACTTGAATATCCAAAGAACATTAAGCTTAGGGTGTCATTCAAGTCTCTTAACCATCAACCTTAGAACCATTAAATGAATCCAACTCAAAGATAAATCACAAAGAGTACCCATTTGAAATCAAATCATTCATTGTATCCATTCAAAGAATAAATCACAAAGGATATCATCTTTCAAACCGATAAGACAATGTATCCATCAGTTGAAACACATTAAATGTCCTATTTCTACCACTAACCACATTCATTGCAAAAGATAAAGCATTTAAATGAATGGAACTTGAATAACATAATGATATAGCATTAAATGTGCAAGTAGGACTACAAGAGTGTGAGTGTCATCAATGGAGAGGTCGCATCCTCAACCTTAGTTGAGAGTTTTAGCCTCCCATGACTAAGAACACCACAAAAACTTGAAAAACAAACATGAAAATTGAAGAAAAGCTTTACAAAAACAAATGTCTGAAGAAAAGAGCTACTGAAATAAACTACAAAATGCACGAAATTTAACCTATCTACTGCTCTCTGAACTTTCCCAACAAGGAGGCATGGCTATGGCTTTATAGAAGGAAATTAGGGTTAGAAACCCATGTAAAATGACTCCTCTAACCCCCTCTAGGGTCCCTCTCTTGCTAGAAACAACCAAGGTCACGAAACCAGCGTGTTCTGCTGAAAAAATCGGAGGGAGAACTGCTTTTTGTCATGGAGAAGCTCCTGATTGGGTGTTCTGGTGCGCTTCTGCAAAAGTAAGTTCTAGGAAATTTCGATTGATTGACTTTTATTCGATCGATCGACTTCGGGCAAAATTTAGATCGATCGACTTTTTAGGACTTCCGAATTTCCAAGTATTTCCACATGAAATTTTTGCCATTCCTCTCTTATTGACCTATAAAACACAAAAACACAAAAACTAACAAAAACATCAGAAAATAGCAAGGCTAAAGGTCTAACTAATGTAAATCAAGGGGTCCAAATATACAATATTTGGTACTCATCATGTGTGCAAGTGCGAGGTCGAATCCACAGGGAATTGCGTTGCAAAAATTAATCTCTTTTTAAACTAATTCTATTTTAACCTAGTTCCAAATTTTGTGAATAATAGAAAAATAAAAGATAAAACTAAAGAAAAATGTACTAAGGTTTTAGAATCCACACCCACCAAATCACAGCAACATATTCTCATATTCGTCAATACAAATCCGAAGTTCTCACCGTAAAAATCTCATGAATGTTCTACTATGCTTCAAAAATTAATTAAATTATTCAATGAATCCGTTCTTTGCACAAATCACAAAAGATATCCGGTTTAAACCAAATTATCAAATGTATCCATAGAACAAAACATAATGAATATCCAATATTTTGATAAATGAAAAATCTAAGCAATCAATTAAATGAGACTATTCTCAAATCATCACATGTATCCGGAAATCACAATAGATATCCAAGAAATCATCTCAAAAATTGAAAAGAAGTAGAATATTGGAAATATTAAATCCAATAAAATCGGATAGCATAAGCTCTCATGAAAATATCGTTTCTCTTCTAAGGTGAGGTTTCATCCTCAACCTTAGTTGAAAAATTAGCTACACATGGATAAAAATAAAATGCTAAATTTTATTAAAAACATAAAGAAAATGGAAGACTTACAAAAGAGAAAATTGCATGAGAACAAAATCCAAAGACGCTATGTACAAAGAGGGGCTTTTCGCCTCCACCCCCACCACCCATTTACAAGAGAAAAGCATGATATTTATAGACAAGTCCTAGGGTTTTTCGTGCCACTAGGTCAATACATCTCTTAATCTCTAAGGCGCCGCACATCCATGATTTCCCTTATTTCTCTCCTTTTTGATTTTCGGAATTCCTGCAGGTCATATTTGGAAAGAGCCCGTGTACAATATTTTGGTGCTGCACTAATTGTTATTTGCTGCCCTCCACGTTCTCGTGTTCGCTGATCTCGGGCGTGATTCTCTGCCGTTGCTCAGGTAAGGAAAGAATATGTGTTTCAGCTACTGAGTATGGAAAGAGTCCATGTGTTCGGCACCTTGCAAATTTGGAGAGAAATCTGTCTCGCTATTATGGAAAGAGAATTGAGTGTTGCCAGGTTTGGAAAGAAGTAATGTGAAGAGCTGTTGCAGAAACGCATCTTCAAGAAAAACGAGCATCCCTCTTTGTGCTACCAAATCAAGGGAATCACGTGTGAATCGGGTTGCCAAATCTGGACAGAAGATATTCTCTCAATCTTCCAGAAAACCGTGTGCTGCCTTAAGGAGGACGTGTGTTGCTCTCTTGTGGAAAGAATTCAAGCGTGTATCACTCCTGCCCTTACATGATTTCTTTGCTGCCAGGTGTCATGTTTGGAAAGAATTGACTCTTTCGTTGCTTTATAGGAGACATGATTTCTTTGCTGCCAGGTGTCATGTTTGGAAAGAATTGAATCTTTCGTTGCTTTATAGGACACCAAAAACGTGTCTTGGCAATGAATTGTATGGCTGCAAGTTCAACATTAATGCACTTAATGCACTCCACGTTCACGTACAATATATATATATATATAGCTGGACCATGAGTTTCGGCCTCTTCCCATAAAACTTGTGTCTTTGGTTCCTAAAATATATGATTTCCAAACTTCTGTCTCATATGGTCTTTTATTAGACAAAATATTATTTTCTCTAAATTTGTAATTCCACATAAAAATCGTCATTTTTTTTCTCAATGGACTGCAAATCACTCAAACACAAAAACTGAACAAAAACATTAGAAAATAACAAAGATAAAGGCTTAGCGAATGCAAATTAAGGGTTCCAATTATACACTATTTGGCACTCATCACTCATAGTGGCGTTCTTAAGCTCTTGCATAGCCTAGTTGCTTTCCTGTATGAATGCTTTGAGAGTGTCTTCCAATGATGATTGTGGTTCCGGATATTGTAGGATGAAGGATTGGAAGATTGATGATCGAACTGCGGATATTCAGGATGGTGCAGCTCATGGTATTGGGGAGCGTAATTTCCTGTGGCTTGAGCTTGCCACGAGAAATCAGAATGGTTGATCCAATCCGGGTTGTGAAAATTGGAATTTGAATCAAACCTCAAGTTGGAGAAATTTGTGTTCATTTGTTCAACAAGATGAATTAGAAAATTGTCTAGATGCTAGACAATAACTAACATGATGATAAGGATTGAAACAATATAAACATGGTTTATGTAGATAAAAATTGTGAGTGTAGGTGGTAGGAGCAGGTATCCTACTACTAGATGAAGCATGTTGTGTAAAAAAATTACTATAATTGTCAAAATAAAAATCCATACTTCACTCAAATCCTATAACATGCAAATATGTCACATAAAATCTGAACCAAGTTTTTTTTCTTTTTTTTTTTTCAACTAAAAATAATAATAATAATAATGCAAGTGGGGTAGACAAAATTCTCCAAGGACCTAGGTTCGTTCCTAGGAAAGTGAGGGGGGTCACACGGACCTCTTAAGTCCCAAGACCTTCCTACCCAGAATTTGCCTAGACACTTGGATAACATCGTAAGACCAAACTACAATTTTTTTTTTATTATTATTTTTTTTTAGAAATAGAAATAACAAAAACAAATTGCAAATTAAAAAATTAAAAAAAAAAAAAAAAATCCTAATTATAACAAGTAGAAAGATAAAATCAATTACGAAATAAATTGTTTTCAAAAATAAACAATTCCCCGGCAACGGCGCCAAAAACTTGATTTGAATTTTAATTGTACTCGCAAGTGCACAAATTGTTTGCAGTTAATGGATTGCAAGTACGAGATCGATCTCACAGGGAATTGTGTTTTTGAAAACAAAATTTATGACTAAATTAATCAAATCCTAACCTAGTTCCAAAAAAGGGTTTGATTTTGGTGAATAAAATAAAACATAAATAAAATAAAATAAAACAAAAGAAAAGATACTAAGGTTTTAGAATCCACAAACACCAAATCATAGCAACATATTCTCATGTTCATCAATATACATCAGAAGTTCTCACCAGTCACCATACAAATCTTATGTATGTTCTACTATGCTTCAAAAAATCATTAAATCATTTAATGAATCCGTTCTTTGCACAAATCACAAAAGATATCCGGTTTAAACCAAATCATCAAATGTATCCGTAGAACGAAACACAATGAATATCCAACGTTTTGATAAATAAAAATCCAAGCAATCAATTTAAATAAAACTATCTCAAATTATCACATGTATCTGTAAATCACAATAGATATCCAAAAATCATCTCAATAATTGAATTGAAGAAGAACAATTAGAAATCAAAAACACATAAAATCGGATAGAATAAACTTACATGAAAATATTGTTCTTCTTCAATGGTGAGGCTTCATCCTCAACCTTAATTGAAAATCTAGCTATACATGATTATTGAAAATAAAACCTACCTTAAAGAAAAACTAAACTAAAAAGAAGAAAATATATTTGGTCTCTAGCTCTCACCTCTTCTTGAGGCTTAGAGGTATATTTATAGGGAGAAAACAAATCCTAAAAGCCCTAGAATTTCTAGAAAAATCGGAGGTTAGTCTTCTAGTTTGAGTAGGAGACTCAAAACTCAATTCAAAAAGGAAAATGATTCCAATTTCTTCTAGATTTTTGGTCTTTTATTGAAAGGAACTTTTGGTATAGTAGACCTCCGAATTAGGAAAATCCTATTTCACACTTATTTGTATTATTTTGAGTTAGCTTTCCAACGCCGCTTGTTTCACCTTAATCCTATATTTGAACAGAAATTTATTGTCAAAATACTATGACATATGCAGAATCTAAAATTTAATCCAATCCGATTTTGACTCCAATTAGAGAAATTCTGATTTAGTCCACTCCTTGATTTCGTTGAACATAACCACATCATTTAGGTCTTCTCAAAGTGTGCTTTCTTTCACCTTAAAACTATTGTTTTCTCTCAATAACCTGCAAAATACTAAAATACCAAAACTAATAAAAAACATTAGAAAATAACAAAACTAAAGGTTTAATAAATACAAATTAAGGGGTCCACATATGCAATATTTGGCACTCATCAATACACTTTGTTTAGATTCAATTCTTGAGTGTTATCTTTCCTATTGACTTCTAGTTTTAATTCAAATGTCTCAAAATCTTAATAATGTTCCTGCCTTTGATGGTACAAGCTATGGCTATTGAAAAACTTGTATGCGATTTTTTTTAAAATCTATTGACTGTTGGAAAATTGTTGAAACTGGTTGGACTAAGCCAACAGATGCAACTCCTGAATCAGTCACTGATAAAAACGCACGACTATTTAATGATAAAGCCCTCCATGCTCTATGTCAAGCGTTTTTACCGTCTGAATTCGCTAGAATCTCAAACAGTGAATTTGCTAAAGAAGCATGGCAAATCTTAGAAACAACATGAAGGCGCCAAACTTGTTAAATCTACCAAACTTTAAATGTAAATTTCTAGAATTGAAGAAATTAAGATGTTGGAAGATGAGACATTCGGAGAGTTTTACTCCAAAACGTGCGACCTAAGAAACTCAATGGTGAGTCTTGGGAAAACCGTCTCGGATGTAAAACCCATCCGTAAAATTCTAAGATCCTTGCCTGAGCGTTTCTGAATCAAGGTAACGACTAATGAGTGCCAAATATTGAATATTTAAATCCCTTAATTTACATTAGTTAATTCTTTAGCAGTATCTTAATCTAATATTTTGTGTTAGATTTGTGTTAGATTTGTGTTTTTATGTTTTGTAGGTTGCTAAATAAAAACAGCAGCTTTAAGGTAAAAAAATGCAAAGCTTTGAAGAAAGCACACTTTGAGAAGACCTGGATGATGTGGTTATGTTCAACCAAATCAATGAAAGAATTAAATCGGAATTTCTCTAATTGGAGTCAAAATCGGATTAGATTAAATTTCAGATTCTGCACATATCATAGTATTTTAGCCATAACTTTCCGTTCAAGTATTGGATTAAGGTGAAATTAGCGGCGCTGGAAAGCAAACTCAAAATGATACAAATCATTGTGAAATAAGATTTTCTTAATTCAAGTGTCTGTTATGCCAAAAGTGTCCCTAAATATTAGGACACAAATCTGGACGAATCCTATTCCGATTTGTACTAGGATTGCTTCTAAATTTGACTAGGAGATTGAAGTACGATTTTTCTAGAATTTCTAGGGCTTCTAGGATTTGTTTTCTCCCTATAAATAGACTGCTAAGCCTCAAGAAAAGGAAGAAGGGGGAGCTAGAGACCAAATATATTTTCTTCTTTTTAGTTTAGTTTTTCTTTAGGTTAGGTTTTATTTTTTATAATCATGTGTAGCTAATTTTTCAACTAAGGTTAAGGATGAAACATCATCAATAAAGAACAACAATACTTCCATATAAGTTTTTATTATCCGATTTTATTTGGTTTAATTTTTCCAATGTTTTACTTATTTTCAATGTGTGGAATGATTCTTGGATATCTTTTGTGTTTCAAGGATACATTTGATGATTTAAGATAATTTCACATAATTGATTACTTGATTTTTATTTACATAACAATTGGATATCCCTTGTGATTTATTCTACGAATACATTTGGTGATTTGGTTTGTAACGCCCCCAAACCGCAAAGGGTTAGGTTCGTCACTTTTCTCTTTAAACTGCAAAGATTCGTAAGGTCTGCCAAATATCTTAACTAGTATGCTGATTTAAATAAATAAAAATAATAATGGTTTCAAAATATCAGAGTTTTTAATAAATGCGGAAACGGTCATTTAATTGTAAAAGATACAATAACTGAAAATTTTGGGTAATATAAATGCAATGTCCTAATGCATTCCTAGATCCCATCCCGGCCACCTACGTCTCTCTGTTCATAACCTGAAAACAAAAACAAAATAAGGGGTGAGCACAAAAAAAAACATGCTCAGTAAGGAATCCTCAACCATAAAACAGTTGAGTTAAATTCTTTTGAAAATCTTCAAACAATTGTCAAAAACTCCCTTTTATAAATCTCCAAAACATTTGTCAAAAACTCCCTTTTTATACACAAGATAATATATATATATATTTGAAATAATCATTACTCATAATATATACCAATACACTGTTACGCCCTGTGTACGTAGGGTTGCGCGGTCGTTGCTGTGACCTTGGGTGAGTAACGCGGTTTACCTGTGGCCACAGGCCCCACCCCCGTCAGCTAATTAATTGAAGTGCACTTAGACTGACATAGAGACAGATACCGCTGTCACTAAGCGAACCAGCGGGTGCGCTTCCATCTCGAGCTACGGTACCGAGCTAAATCTTGAAGGGTCTCGAATCTCTGCAGGTCTAGACCTCAAAATATAATCTCCTCCACACACGTGCCCTTTTCAAAAATATTTCTCCTTTATATATAACTCAAAGAGTTTTCTCCCAAAACTTTCTCATTCTTTTCTTGTATAACTTCTCACAAAAACTTTCTCATTCTTTACTAGTATATATATAGGGCAACGTGTTGGAGGGTTTTTACTTAAAATCACGATTTCAAGAATATCATTTTTATACTCAAAAATTTTATATCAAAACCAACAAAATCCTTTATATATAATAATTTAATAATTTGAAATACCAAATCAAAATAATAAATTCGAAATTTTGCAAATAGAGGAATAATTAAAATAATATAATAATTTGAGAAGGGGCAAAGGGTTCCCTTACTTGGATTTCCCTAATATCGGGATCGAGCTTAATCTTCTTTGTATATTTTCTTAGTTTATTAACTAAGAATTTTCACTAGAAAATCCAGTGGAAACGGTGAGTTCGGTCACGGGAAAAATCGCCGGAAAAGTCACCGGAAAGTCGCCGGAAAGTCGCCGGAAGTCTGCCGGAGATGAGTCACCGGCGGGTCGGGTTCCGGGTTCGGGTATGGGTATGGGTCCGGGTCGGTTTCGGGTCTGGACTACTGCCGGGTCGGGCCTTCGGTTTGCTGTTGGGCCAGTTGGATTGTGCTGGTCGGTGGTTCAGATCAATGGGTTGCTGCTAGTTGGGCTCACGGTTATGGACTATTGAGATGGGCTGGGTCAGCCCATGAGTCTTCTGGGTTGGGTTCATTGGTTCGGTCCAACCTGCTATGGGTCCTCACTTCTCAGCGTCTCTTTACTCCATCGTGACTATTACTGGAAATTCCTTCACCAAAAATTACAACACTCACCACAAAATTGATCAAAGTCCGCTCAGAAAATCCATCACAGTGATGGAGGTTCTCAACCGAATTGCCGGAAAGCTGCTGCCAACCGCCAGGAATTTGCGTCGAGTTTCACTAGTCGGAGTACGGATCTGCCGGAGAGTCGTCCCTTGGATCGTGGGTGTCAACCCAGAGGAGTTGGGTCGGCCAGGATGGCTTTGGCCTCCGGATCTGCTACGGCCTTCCTTGGTTCGGTTGGCTACTTTAGGTTTGGTGGTTTTGGTTAGTCGGATTGTTGGATGGTTCGGCCGGAACTATAGGTTCAGTTCACGGGTTCTGGATTGGGGTCACGGTCTGTCCGGCTTTGCTGGGTTCTATCGAAAAACTGGGTTCGTTGGCTTCGGGTCGGCTGAGTTGGAGTCCACGGTTGCTGCCGGAAAACGGTTACGGAGGGCCGAGGATTCACGGTTTACACGGAAATGGGCTGAGTCACCACTGGGCTTTTACGGGTTGATGGGTCTCGGGCTTGGCAGGTTCAGTTGGATGGGTTGCCGGGGCTGGAAATCTGCTGGGATGTTGGGTCTGCTGGATGGGTGCCGGAATTGCTGCATCGGGTTGCTTCGAGCTGTTGGATCGGGGTCCTGGGTTGCGGCCAGAACTGGTCACTGGGTTCTCGGGTTCATGCCGGGCTGTTGGGGTTTGGGTTGCCTTAGGTTCATTACTGAAATTCTGCTGGGTTCCTCCATTGCTGGATTGTAGTGTTCATGGGAAATCGGTTGTGGGTAGAACCGGGTCTCTCAAATTTTTGTAAGAGAAGAAGGAAGAACATAAAGAAGCCGAATAGAAAAGAAGAAGAAAGAAGAAAATTAAGGAAGAAGAGAACCGGTTCTCTGTTCCTTCACTGACCTCAAAATTTCTCTTCAATTCTTCTATCTCACTGTCTCATACTTCCTCACTCAGTCTCCTGTAACTCTCAGAATGCAGAGAGGAGGAAAGGAATGAGAAAGAAGGAGAAAGGAGAAGAAAGAACGAAGGAGAAGTGTGCGATTGAAGGAGAAAATGCCCAGTTTTTATAGAAGAATCAGTCGAGTGCTGTGGTTTATTGGAGAGGGCACTGAGAATAAATCTACGCAGAGTGGAGAAGTGGTGTCGTCGGTGGAGAATTGTTTGAACTCAAATGGAGGAGGTGGGAGATCAAACGGGTGCAGTGGAGAAGATAATGGATTTAATAAACGGTAATGGTTTGATTATGAAAGATGATTGCTGTAGACTCGCAGTGGAGAAATAACAAATGAAAGTGGAGAAAATTTGGTGCAGTGCGATTTATATATTACTAATTAATAAATCTGAATAATTAAATCATAAATATATTTGTATAATAATATATTACGAATTTATAAAAATAGGTAAATAAATATTTACGGTTAATTATTCCTCAATTTTATTAACTCAGTAATAAATATTTTTGGTGATAAAATAATTTATCAGTTTATAAAAATACCGGTTCATAAAATCAAATTGAAAATATTTATAAAACAGCTTATAAATCGAATGGTTATTTATTCAAATAATAAAATTTTATTATAAAAATATGTCTTAAAAATCTGGGGCATTACATGGTTTAAACCGGATATTTTTTGTGATTTGTGTAAAGAATGGATACATGGGATGTTTTGATTAACTGTTTGAAGCATAGTAAAACATACCTAAGTTTAATAGTGAGAACTTCGGATTAATATCAATGAACATGGAGTATGTTGTTATGATTCGGTGAGTGTGGATTCCAAAACCTTAGTATCTTTTGTTTTGTTTTATTTTGCTTTATTTACTTTATGTTTTTCTTTTATTTATCAAAATCAAATTTTTTTTGGAACTAGGTTAAGATTTAATTAGTTTAGACATAAATTTGTTTTTCAAGAACACAGTTCCCTGAGGGATCAACCTTGCACTTGCAAAACACTTTACTGTAAACGATTCATGCACTTGCGAGTACATTTAAAATTCACATCAACTATAATTGAAGAAAGCAAAGACTTGGAAGAGATGAAGATTGAAGAGTTGGTGGGATCTCTTCAAACTTATGAACTGTCCCTGCCTCCGGTCAAAAAGATGAAGACCATTGCCCTTAAAGCTTCCAAGAAAAAAGTCAAAGTCTCATCTGAAGACGACTCTGAGGATGAAGAAAAAGCTGTGGCAATGGTGGCAAAAAAATTTGGAAGATTAATGAGGAATGATCGGTTCAAGAAAAAGTTTTCTGAAAGAATGAAGAAGGTCCCCAAAGAGTCTGAACCTGAGGAAGTAGAGAAGAAAGACCCTAAAGGCCCAAGATGTTTTGAATGCTCAGGGTTTGGGCATATACGGGCTGACTGTGGGAACCTCAAGCAGGGAAAAGGGAAGGCATACAATGCGACTCTTAGTGATCTCCTGAGCAAGAGAAATTTCTAGCTTTTGTGGCTCCACATGTAGAAAATGAGGGTTCTTACTACTCAGAGCACAGTGATGAAGACAAGGAAGAACTCAAGGAGGCTTATAAAATCCTCTATGTAGAGTTCGAGAAGCTGAGGGAGGCTCGCAAGCAGCACATTCATGACCTGAATAGCTTACAGACAGAGAAATGCTCACTACTGCTCAAGATACAGGGGCTAAAAGAGAAGCTACTGGAGACACAGCTACAATTAGAGAGGGTCACCGATGAGAAGTTGACTCATATACTATCAATCTAGAAGAGCCCAACAAACAAGATTGGACTCGGGTATGTAGCTCCTCCCTCTGACATTCCCTCTACTTCTAGGACTGTTTTTGTTAAGCCCACAGTCCCCGAGCCTCAATGGAGATCTATTGGTCACTCAGAAGCTCCCTACTATTTGAAGATCGCCTATATGCCATCATTGCGGATTAAGCGGGCATGTGCGACCCCAGTGCTCCCTTCTCAAGGCTCAGAGAGTAAAAGGTCAAGAAATAGGTGCCAAGACAAGCAAATTTCGACAAAAGACCTCTGGCCCAGTATCAGACTCCATGGAATCAAGCTCCGAGGCATCATGCTCCTCATCAGGCTCCATGGAATCAAGCTCCAAAGCATCAGGCTCCTCAATATCAAGCCCCATGGCATCAAGCTCCATGGCATCATCATGCCATGGAATCAAGCTCCGAGGCATCATGCTCCTCATCAGGCTCCATGGAATCAAGCTCCAAAGCATCAGGCTCCTCAATATCAAGCCCCATGGCATCAAGCTCCATGGCATCATCATGCCCCACGGCGCCAGGCTCCTCAGCATCAGCAATCTCAGCAAAGATTTGTTCCTGCCAAGCAAAATGACAAATTGAAGACTAACAAATCCAAGCAATTCAAAAGGCCGCAAAAGGTGGAGGATGATCAATACTGCACCTATTTGGATGCGAAGCATGATACAGTGGATGGATCATCAGATGAAGACCTGCCAACAACCACGACAGGAAGGCAGGCATGGGTTAGGAAGAAGGAAGACTAACCCCTTGAGGGGGAATGAACTCACTTAGTTGGTGAGGATATTCATGCCTACGATATGGTTCATAATCCTAGAGCATCAGGTTTGATTGCATTGCATGATCTTCTACTTGGTATATCTTTTGTTTGCTTTGCAATTTAGGGACCATTGTTATTTGCTCCATATTTCTCTTGTGAGAACTTTGCAGGTACTATTTGGGGAAGACAGACAAAGCATGTCGGGCGACTGCTTTTCTGTATTAGTAATTTTGATCCTTCACAGGTTTGATCTTGCCTTACATGCCAGTCTTATGATGTTTTTTTTTTCCATATAGCATGTGTTTATTGTTTTTAATAAAAAAAAAATAAAAAAAATAAAAAAATTTGGGAGAGAAAATAAAAGGAATTTTTTCTTTTCTTTTCTTGGCATGTCAGATATTGCATGTATTTTTGCATGATATCTCAGTTCATTGCACATTAATTGACTATGCATTTATATGATTGAGAGTTTATGCCTAAATATCTGCCAAGTTTTTCCTGTGCATCTAAATGCTAGATAGTTACTTTCATCTTTCCTCATGCGATGAAAATATGCACTATCCAAGGCTCTCCTAAGGTACATTTTCTTTCTCTCTAACTTTTTGTTTATGGAAATTCTGATGAGAGGGATTTTTTTTTTGATAAGATGGTCAAATTGACCAATATGCTAGTTGAACCTAGAGCCAAAAAATTCTAGCATTTTCTCTAGGTTGTAGCACCAAAAAAGAAACAAGTAGTTATTCTTCTGAATTCCTGGTTATATGCATATATTCACTGCTTCTGTGCTGAATTAGCTTTATATCTTGTCCTTCATGGTGCAAGCAAAAATTCATCTTGTCCTTCATGGTACAAGTAAAACAATTAGGTGCTGCATCTTAGGAGGATTATATCAGATGAGGGTGGCTAGGCCCTAGTAAATAACGAAGTTTGACTTTTGACTGATCTTTCATTGATTTTCTCTCTTGTTTAGAAAATTCGATTGCTTTAAGTCATATCAGTGAACTTCATACCTTATTGAGAAAGTCTTCACACACACACACAATGCATGAGTTGAGTAATCTATGTAAAATTTCTATCTACAAGGAATTTTTGTGCTAATTGAACTTTGAACTCTCTTTCATATCTCTGCATATTTTTGAGATACTATCTGACTGCTTTATCAGTTGATTATACATGCGTGTTTTGGAGCTGATATTAGGGAAAATATTTTTTCTGCAAATTTTTCTTCAATTTCTATTTTTCAGTGTGAAGCATCCAAACAGTCTCTCCTTGCGTCCGGACGGGTGCGGCTCAGACGGCCGAAAGGTCAGGTGACACGTCTGGACATGCACGGCCTTGTCGCATGCTTACGCATCCAGATGGGTTAGTGATACGTCCGGACGAGGACCCCACAGGGTTAAAAATCGCTTTCTCCCCTAGCCAGCGGACCTCTTTGGCTTTTCTTCTCTCTTTTTGTCTCTTTTGGGTGTGATTTTCTAGAGGATCTTCCACGATTTCTAGGTGTTTTTTGTCTTTTTGTGCATTTTTCTCTTCATTCCAAGTATTTTTCTAGTTCTTTTTATTCTTTTCAGTGTTTTATTAACTGTTAAAATATTGAATCTTTTGGGAATTTGTTTGAGATTAAAATTGCATATTTGTGATATCTGCTGTGTTGGGATTATCTTTTTTTGGCATTCTTTTGGACTGTATTGGGTTACTTATTGGTTGTAATTTTTGGAAAAGTCCATTTTACTCACATTATAATGCCGGATTTTTTTTGAACTAACAAAAACCTAATATTTTTTAGAATATTTTTGGCATACCTTGTTGGTTATTTTTGCATAATCATGTCTGCTGATAGTCCACAACGCAGAGTCCAACAGAGGACAGAGGAGGATGTGGCAACCTCCAGAGCCAAGATTATGAACAGACCTGTCATTCCTGAGAGGAATGTTGTTTGAGCAGATATTATGGTTGCTCCACTGGATAGTATCCATGAGATCATCCAAACCTATCATTGGGGATACCTCCACAACTGCACTTGCATTGTGCTCACCAGGCTGGTCAGGCAGTTCTATGCCCAACTCAAGGTGATGACAATGGGATTGTTCTACAGTCCTGCATTGCAGGGCATGTTATCATGGTTGATCCTCAGGTCATCAACCAAATCATCGGGGTGCCAGTGCTTCAGATTTCAGCCAGTCCATTCAATGACGTTGTTTTGGCTCCATCTTTGGATGAGCTCCGAGAGTTCTTTCATGCCGTCCCGTAGGGCGAGGAGCAAGTCTCTACCATCAGGATTGGTACTCTATCTCCCTCACACTGCCCCACAGCCTCCACAGCAGGATGCCGATTATGCTCAAATTTTGGAGGCTTTGGCATCTCTACAAGGGGCCATGAGCTCTATGCAGCTGACTGTCTCTTCTATGCAGTAGGCGATGTCATCTATGCAGCAGGAGGTTCACTCTATTAACCTCCGTGTGGAGTAGAGGCAGTTAGACATCCAGGAGTGTCTCAAGCACCATCATCCGTCTAGCAGTAGCAGTGATGACGAAGATGATGTTCCTATGGCTGAGGCTGTTTGAGTTTTTCCTTGGTGCTTGGCTTTTATTTTGAGACATTTTATCTTTCTGTTTTTGGATAATTTGTAAAACTTTATAACTCTTGGTTATTTTTTACTCTGTTTACCCTTGTCCTACTGAGACATATAGGGGGAGTAATTATTTTGTGGTTTTTCTTAATACTCCGTTTTACCCTTTGTCCTTTTGTGACAAAAAGGGGGAGTATTTTTTTCATTTGGACCGGGATTGTATTTTTAACCGGTCGAGTATTTTTGTCATAGAATGGCCAAATGGGGAGTTTGTTAGTTTTTGATTGGCTGCATTATGTTGGACAAAATCACTTCTATGTAATGATGCTTTTAAACAGGCATTCAATTATTTTCAGAGTCTACTTATTCAGAGTTATACTTCTAGAAGATTCTGCATAGATTCCATGTCAGAGAAATTAGATCCCTTGCATCCGTTCGGACGATGTGATATTCCGTCCGGAAGCTCAGCTGTCAAAGCATCATCCGTCTGGACGACGAGAACTTTCCATCCGAACCTTCCTCTATGTCCAGAAGCTTCGAACTGCTCCAGGTTGCATCCATCCAGACATCTCAACAACACATCCGGACTCCTTTTAGTGTTCGACAAGTCAAAAGATTTCTTTCCAAAACACAGATATGGGAAGACAGATGCAACCGTCCGGACGATGTGTGTTCCGGTCTAGACGCTATCCTTAATAAGGCAAGTCGTGCATACAAAGTTCAACCGTTTGGACGCCAGTCTCCTTGGTCTGGACGCGCAAGTCTTAATATGGAAATTGTGTGCTGTAGAAGTTCAACCGTCCGGACATCAGTCTCCATGGTTCGGACGCTAAAGCCTTAATATGGAAATTGCTTGCAACCGAAGTGCAACCGTCAGAACACTAGGGCATCACTGTCCGGACGCGGCTCTATTCAAGAAAGAATTTCAAGTGAATTTGGAAAGCCAATCGCACAATTGTCCATCCGGACGCCCTCAGCTACCTTTTGGACGTCGTCTAGCAAAATTTCATTAGACGCGATTTAGGTTTCTATGGCCTATAAATAGAGACCCCTAAGCATGTATTTTGTAAGAATTCGGTAGTGAATTCCGTAGTGCTTAAAGAGTTTATTTTAGAAGTTATTGCGCTGATACGCTCACTCTCAAACCGTTGCCAAGTGCTATTGATATGCTGAATTGAAGTCTATCTTAGAGGTTAGCCCTAAGGTAAAGGATTCCATTGAAGACCCCTTCAAGTAGGTGACTTGGTTGGGAAGCGTTCCTATTGGGTTACACGTCAGAGTGCTAGATACGATCGCTGCATCGGGTATGTGAGTGTTACTGTCTATGTACTAGGTTTGTTTTCTGAATAGTGGATATCCTGGGTTTGGCTGCCCCGGAGTAGTTTTTCTCTTAATTGAGTTTCCACTTCATCAACAAAATATCTGTCTCTTTAATTTCTGCATTGTAATATTTTGTTACACACTATTGCACACACTTGGTAAATAAGGAGTCATATTAATTTTCAAAGCTAAACTAATTAAAGAAGGGAATAAACCCTACAAGGAAATAGATTAAAGGAGAATATAAAATGGTAATCAAATCTATAGTTTTGATTACAATCAAAATTAAATGAAAATTATTATTATAAGAAAATAAACCAATGTAATATGAAATATATATTCTAATAGGTATTAAAGAATGTTTGGGGTGAGCTACAATGCCAATCTAGTTGAATGTTATTTTAGGGAATCAGTAGGGAAGCCAATGCAATGGGTTTTGGGTGAGTTTTATCCAAATTTAAGAAAGCCAATGTACTCCTTTAAAATCGACTAGTCTTACCAGGATCTCAATCAAAAGATCATTGTACATATTTCACAGGTAGTCTTACTGGGATGTCAATAGGTTGAGCACTATCTGTGAAATCTTTGGAAAATACTCTAAAACCTTCATCTTGTGTATATTTAACTGATCTGGGGCAAAAATAACGTCCAACAGTTTGTCTTCTCCTTATCTAAAACACATTTTGCTTTTTAATTAGCTCATTTTAGAGCCTTAAGGTAAAGTAATCCATAGAAGACCCCTTCAAGTAGAAGACTTGGTTGGGAGGCGTTCATTTTGGGTTACATGTTAGAGTGCTAGATACGATCGCTGCATCGGGTATGTGAGTGTTACTGTCTATGTACTAACTTTGTCTTTTGATAGTGGATTTCCTGGGATTGGCTGCCCCGGAGTGGTTTTTCTCTTAATTGAGTTTTCACTTCGTTAACAAAATATTTGTGTTCTTTAAATTCCGCATTTACAATATTTTGTTACACATTGTACACACACACACACACACACGATAAATTAGAAGTCATTCTATTTTTCAATAAACATATGGTAAAAATGTAAAGATTGGCTCATTGTGAAAACCAGTGTGTATTATACTCCTATGTTGGTGAACTCATACTTTCACTCCACGACCATGTAGATGATGTTTCTTTGGCTGTAAGTACCGCTGATATCGACGACGGCCCAATGGCTAGGTACTTGGGATACTATGACTGAAGCCTATCGCAATAGTTGTAGGTGTTGGACAGGAGAATAGCCCATGTTTTGGTTTATACTTTTGTTTATGACTTGTGCCGCTTGTGGCACGAATTCTTTTGTTGAAACCATCTTTTTGTAATGTAATGTAAGTAACACTTTTATTAAGCTTTAAACAGATAGACAGCTAATTGGCTCTATCGTTGTAATTAACTGATATTGGTTTTAATAGAGTTGTGTTTTCCGCTGCATAGATGTATAACTTTGATATATCTGGTACAGGTTATGGGACTTCTGCTATGAGTTGGCTGGATGACTTATCGTCATGCCACTGTAATGACTTATTTATGTTTGTGTAAAAATAAAAAATGGGTCATCACAACCCTTATACACTAACTATATAGGGGTCATAGTAAAGAAAACTCTTGTACACATAGCTAATCACATGAATATATTATCTACACTAATAAACTCTAAACACTTTAAATATTGGCCCACATCCAAAGGTCAATTAAGTGATTCGAACTAAAGGTCACTTGTTAACATGATATAACAACTATCAAAGGAGAAATATATCTATCCATTTTGTTTTTGTAAGTTATCATTCCTCACCAAATAAACTCTTAATCCTAAGTCTACCACTTCATATGCTTGTAGAGGAGATAAGTAATACCATTGGAAATTAGATATCAGAGAAGCAATAACTTGCTCGTCCGATTAACTGCGTCTCTCTCTTTCTTTTAGAGTGAGAAGCTCTCAACCTTTAGGGTTTGAAATTTTTTTCTCCACCTCCCTAGTGAGGCCATTCCACTAACTTGTGCAACCACTCTTGGGAGGAGGGATCTCTTCCCTCCTTCCTCCCTCCTCGTCTCTCTTGGTTTTTAGGCTATATTTTTTCCCTCTCTCCACCGCAGCATCACCATCTCCCCCCCCCCCCCCCTTGCAGCAGAATAGGATCCTCTCCAGTTCTAAAGAATTGGAGAAGAGCCAATTGATGGCCTGGATCTCTTTAAAGAGATCCAAGGCCATCAACCGGCAACATTGTCAAGAAAAAAATAACTTAAAATGACAGGAAAAATAACTTCAAAAAAAGCACATGTCTTGTCACTGACTCACTAGTTCCTCTATTCTAAAAACGTGAATTGGTGTGCCTGTGGACTGAAGCTTTCTTTTCCGAAAAAAAAATAGGCGGCAACATGTGGAAACAAAGGATCCAACTCAACGTGAATGTCCTCTTTACAAAGAAGAAGAGAAATGACAGAGAAAAGAGAAATGCAAAATATGTGGTCTTCTTGATTTTTTTCCGTAACTCAGTTCCTCTTCCTAACTCATTTCTCTTCCTACAGTTATCAACTCCTCATCAAGCTCGCTGGATCAAGATTCAAGGTATGGTTATTATATGACGTTTCATATTTTAAGGCTTGGTTTTTGTAGTTTTGATCTTCCGAATGCAAAAAGAAAAAAATGGCTTGGTTTTTGTAGTCTTAATCTTCCGAGTGCAAAAATAATAAAAAAAAAAAATGGCATTTTTTTTTTTTTTTTTTTTGGTATTTAGCTTGTGACCAACTCAATATATGGGATCCTATTCCCAATATATGTGCTAAAAAAAATAGGCAAGCTAAATTCTTGAAGGAAGGTACAATAAGATTTTTTAGTTATAAAGCTAAATTTTGGCTTTTAGTGGGGTGTAGCACATCATTGGTTGAAATTTGAAACCATTAAATTGATTTTGATGTAGGATATTGTTTAAATAAATATCAGTGAATATTATTATTTAAGAACAATAATTTGAATTAATGTTTTTGGTTGGTAATGTAATTTCTTTTAGGGATAATAATATATGGATGTCTCAATGAAAGATTTTGTGTCCCCAAATATGCCTATGGAACTTACACCATCAAAAGGCATGGAGTTTGAATCAGATGAGATTTCATATAATTTTTATAATGAGTATGGGAGAATGACAGGTTTTAATATCATAAAAGAGTATGTGAACAAATGTTAAAAGACCAGAATTGTTACTTCAAGGAGATTTGTGTGCGAGAATGGGGGAATTCAGGGCATAGACAAGCGAGATACTAAAACAAGAAAACCTCGAGCGGAAACAAGATGTGGATGCAATGCACGTTTAGGTATTGTATATAATCGAGATAGTGGCAAATACATAGTGACTGACTTCATTGTTGAACATAATCATAATCTCCATCTCTCAACAGCACATGATGCCATCACAACGGAAAATGTCTATAACTCAAGCTGCTGAGATTGATTTGGCATATGAATCGGGTTTAAGACTAAAGGATTCTTATCAGCTTATGAGTAAGCAAGTTGGTGGAGGTGATAACCTTGGTTTTACCAAGCAAGATCATAAGAACTATCTACGCAATAAGTGGCAAAAAGCCTTGAAGTTTGGGGAAGCTGCTAGTTTGGAAAGATATTTCAGGGGTTAACTTAAAGAAAATCCTTCGTATTATTATGCTTTTCAATTGGATGTTGAAGAGTTGATTACTAATATCTTCTGGGCTGATGCAAGAATGATCATTGATTATGGCCACTTTGGTGATGCAATAACGTTTGATACAACATATAGCACAAATAGAGATGCAAGGCCACTTGGTGTATTTTTGGGACTTAATCACCATAGAGAGACTGTTGTATTTGGAGCTACTCTATTATTTGATGAAACAATTGAGTCTTTTGTATGGTTATTTGAGACCTTCTTAGAGCAATGTCCGGAAAGAAGCCAATTACTATTTTCACTGATCAAGATGCAACAATGTCAGCTGCTATCAAGGAAGTGATGCCTGAAACGTATCATGGGTTATGTAGTTGGCACATGTGGCAGAATGCTAATAGGCACTTGGGCTATTTACTTAAAGGTGGGTCCCGATTTAATAAAGACTTTTTAGCATGTGTCTATGAGTATAATGATGAAAATGACTTTCTATCTGCTTGGAATATCATGTTGGAAAAATACGATGCTCGTGAAAATAAACGGCTACTGGATATATTTAAATTGAAGAAGAAATGGGCCCAAGCATATGAAAAGAGGACCTTCACGGCAGGAATGAGGACTACACAACTAAGTGAGAGATTCAATTGTGACTTGAAGGATTGCTTGCGTACTGATCTCAATATACTAGAATTTTTCACTCATTTTGAAAGAGTTGTCAATCAAAAACGTGATAAGGAATTAGAAGCAGAATACAATTCTAGATAAAAATTATCAAGATTGAATCTCAAGAGCTCGCCTATTTTGAATCAAGTAGCAAAATTGTACACGCCTAAGGTGTTTGAGTTATTTCAAAATGAAGTTGAAGAGGTACCGCCACTCTCCTTTATCGACCACAATGCAAGTCAAGCGACACACACATATGTTGTTGGAGTTTTCAAAGGACATGGAGAATACAAAATTATGTGGAATCCATTAGATCAAACTTTGTCTTCTAGTTGTAGAAAGCTTGAGACATTTGGTATTTTGTGTCGACATGCTCTAAAAATTCTTGATGTATTGGATATCAAGTTGATTCCTGACAGATATATTACAAAGAGATGGAGAAAAGACGCAAAAGATGAGAATGCAAAATATTTCACAAAGAAGGACATTGAGTCAGATATTCGATTGGAATATGCAGATAGGTATCGAGCTTTGTGTCCTAAATATATTCAATTGGTGAATGAGGCATGTGAAACTGAAGAAGGCTTTAATATTCTAAATGCAATTGTTGGAGATTTGAAGAAAAGACTTTGTGATGCAAAGAATTGCCAAGGTAATGCGAAAGAAGATAATATTAGGCTTTCAGCTAATATTGTGGACAAAGAAGATCAATCATGTGTTTCAGTCACGGTAGGACCAAAAGGAATAAAGAAAAAAGAGACTTATCGTAAAAAGAAACATCGACCCAAGTCATGGATGGAAAATGTGAAGAAACCAAAAGAAGGCACATCAAAGAATCAAACAAAGGAAATCATAGTGACAAAGGTAGTCTACTAAATTATTTTTATTGACTTCTCATGTTCAACTTTATTATCTTACTAAACGCATAAGATTTTTACAGGGTATAGAAGCATATGATTGCATGGCACAGAAGAGTAACGATGATATCACATATGCTCATGTTCCTAACTTTACCCAAATATCTAAGGTAATATATTCATAAACACATGTTTTAATTACAAAGTTGCATAATTGACTTATTTAGTTAATCTACTGCTGAGCTTATCATAAATTCAATTATATCTTATTTTCTTTATATATATTTAAAAAAAAAAAAAAAAAAAAAAATCTTTTCTTTTTAGACACTTGTATCTAGGAGTTTCTCTAATCCAAGCTTTATACAAGAGGAAACAACTAAATAAGTTCAAAATTGAAGGTATATTATTTTCTGATTAAGAAGAATGCAACTAAAAAAGAAACTGAATCATGAATACTATATTTTGAATTTGTTTTTTAAATTCTTGCAGGATCTTAGTGGTCTCATGAATGAAGGAACATGGTGGAAGGTCTAGGAACTTGGTGGTTATGTGTTGTTGATTTTATTTGATGATGGTGAATATTGTACCAATTTGTTATGTTAAGATGGTTTATTTCTTAAGAATTTTTGGATATATGTGTATGTGGTTGGTTTCCTCCCTTGAATTGTTTTGGGTAGATGTTTTGCTCTAACCGAATGGTACAAAGCTTTCTCAAATTATTTAAGAGGAAAATTCTTTTAGGTGGATCTTATTTTTATTATGATTCCAAGGAGGCCACCTTTGAAGGCCAACCTTTGCTAATTAGTTGGAAGACAAAACCATGTGATACCCGCATTGAAAGTGAAAGTAAAAGTAAAAGTAAATAACATAATGCTCCATGAGGCAATTATCAACCAATAACATCTCCCTTTTTACCTCCAACAAACATTCAAATTTTAAGATAAACAAAAAAATGCCATCAAGAAATAGTTTAAAGCATCATTTACATTGTAAACAAATGGCTTTAACTAATGTACATCCTAGTATTGCTCCACACCCAGTCACTATCATCACAAGTGTAGATATTCTAAAATTATTAAGCAAGAAATTGCCATAAATTCAATTGCAAGCCGATGTGAATTGGTCTTCACCCCATTATGAATGTTGCCCACCTGATCAGAAGCCATTTGACAAGTTAAAGTAGACCACTGTAACATTCACCCTGACAAAAAATTCTCAAGGTGAAAACTAATACTGGAAAAAAATTGACAAACAAAAAATAAAATTGTACACTGCTGAAACACACACCATACATATGTTCATAAATGAAAAGGCAAACATAGATCATATTGTTCATACTACCACCATTCATCATACAAAACATAGTAAGCCAAACACAGAATACAACTAAATTAGAATGGGTCATCATTTGCATCAGCTTCTGGATGCCCATAGGGGGAATCAACAATTTCCAAACCATTAAATTTATGGGGTTTCCAGAAAAGCTGGAATTCGAATAGATCAATAAACAGAGAAGAAACATAGGAATTTCAAATTTTGAAATTTGGATATTAAAAATTCTGAATTCTGGATTTTGAACTTACCCAATATTTGGGAAGCCAAAATCAAAGTTGGAAGTCCTCTGTTGACTACTTTTAAAAAATAAAAAACTTACCCAATGCGTCGAACTAGCAGTAGGATCAAACAGAGAAGAAACTGTAGAGAAGCACATGGGTCTGTCAAAAATGGTTCAAATCCTCTCATTTCTAGTCGTTTTCGTCGCCGACGTGGTGATCTATATAGCCACCACGTCGCACATCGACCGCCACTACTTCATCTCGCACATGAGCCTCCAGTTCCGGACCGACCCATCCTGCTCCTCCGATTCCGGTACAAACTGGCACACCTCGCCGGGTTATCTCACGGTGTACGTGGCCAGGAACGCAGGCGTTTCACGGTTCCCACTCGGTTTCTGAACCTCCCGGTGTTTGTGGGTCTGTTGGAGAGAGCCGAGGAAGATGGGTTTCAGGGAGATTGCGGTCTGGAGAGAGGTGAGGATTTTTTAGTGTATTTTGGTTTTTTTCGCAGAAGTTTTGGGTGGGTGATAGCGACAGGCTGGAATGGGGATGGTTTAATTTTGATTTTTTCTTTTCTTGAGGACATGGCAGGTTGATGGCCTTGGATCTCTTTAAAGAGATCCAGGCCATCAACCGGCTCTTCTCCAGTTCTTTAGAACTGGAGAGGATCCGGATCCCCTTGCAGCACCATGCCTCCACCTTAGTCCCCCACTCTCCTCCTCCGCTCCCCTCGTCGTTCATGGTCCATTCTCGAGATAGGTTTGGAGCTCAGTTCGTGGCTTTCAAAGCCAGATCTATCATCCTCCGTTTGTTATGTCCACCAACGCAGCTCACTCTCATCTCCTACGGCTGCTCCGCTCCACGTCGATCTTCACAGCACTTCCTTTCGACCACCACGCGCCAACGTGTGGCCCTCACACACCTGCACGTGGGCTTCACTCGCTGATGTGTCTTCCACGCGCCTTCCAATTCGTTGTCATTGCCTTCATCCGCCGTCACTGCTTTTGTTTTTGTTGTTTTCTTTTGTGGGATTTTGTCTCCTTGCTCTTTTGTTGTTTCTTTTTTGGGTGGAGACTTTTCCTTCCAACTCTTGTTTGTCGATTTTGCTTGTTGTGGTATGGCTGCTCATTGGTGACTTCGATCTAGCCTCTTTCGGTGCCGGTTCTGTTATTTTGCTCCTTGTAAGGACTCCAGAAGGGTCCCTTTGCTTTGCCTTTAGTTCTCTTTGTGGGCCAAATAATTCATTTGACCAATTTTCGCTAGTTACTTTGTTTCAGCACTGTCTTCTGGCTGGTTAGGGGTTGTTTATAATTCTCTCATTTTTCTCCCTCCCCATATTTAAATAGAAAAATAAGGAGGAAAAAAAAAAGTAACACATCTAAAATTGCAGACAATCTTTCAAGTTAATTTAGGAGATGAAAAAAAAAGTACTAAGTTAGTCCCTGTGGTTTGAAACTATGATAAACAACTTCATAGGATTTCTAATAGGTTCATTATGAAATTATAAATTTACCTTAAAAATATATAAAAAAGTTTTTTAAAATTTTTAATTTTTTGAAGATAAATTTGTAATTTTAAAATGATCCGTAAAAAAAAATAGTCGGAATTTGTGCGGAGGGAAATGTTTATAAAACAGGCATAAAAAATAAAATAAAATAAAAAAATTATTTGTCACTTTCAAAATTCCAAAAAATCATTTGTCATAGCTCCAAATCATAGAGATCTAATTTAGCAATTTTTCCTAAAAATAATGGGGATGGAAATCTTTACCCACAAAAGCATTCAGAAAACCATAATGGTGGTTTTAGTTGTATATATTTGTATTAAAAAAATCTCTTCGGAATAAGAGAAAACTAACGAAGAAAATTTAGAAAAGCTAAAACCAGCGTTGGCATAAATCCAATACACCAGAAGTGAAATGCAGAGACGAATACCAGAACATCATACAATGGAAAAAAGGAATAATTATAAAGCTAAAAAGAGTAGCTACAAAAGAAAATCGAAAAAGAAAAGAAAAGAAAAGAGACGAGCATAATACCGGCGTAAATGGAGCTTCTGTCAGATGGACGGCCATTGAAATGGGTCCTACATGTAAGACATGCTCTGTCCAAATTGAGACGTGTTTGGAATCTCCTCCAAGATAGAAGATAATTAATCATAGTGGCATGCAGTGAGAAAGAAAGCAATAATCATCACCATAGGGTTGATCTTTGACCGAGAAAAGTCCCCCCCCCCCCCCCCCCCCTACTAGATCTAGAGTGGCATGTCTGCCACGTGAGACTCTTTAAAACGCACGCCTCATATACTGTCCACTGTCCAGCAAACGAAAAAGACTCTTTTGTCCAATAAAAACAAGATGCACCCCCCAAGTTGCCACATGTGTATATACGAGGATTATATATCTACGTGCTCAAATTGGTTGGCCTCCAACCAATTTCTTTTATTAGAGTGAAAGAAACGTTCCATTGATTCGAACGTGCCAGTTGGTCGGGAAAAGAAAACAATCATTTATATATACTTTAGGAATATATATATATATATATATATATATATATATATATATATATATATATATATATATATATATATATATATTTACGTACAATTAAGTTTTAAATTTACAATTAAATTTGTAAGATTCACTGTAAGTTTCATAAATTTAAAAATAAAAATTACAAAAAATTACATGAAAAATGTAAAAATATCATTTTTTTTTTATATTTTATTCCACACACGGGGGAGAGAGAGATCGAGAGAAGCCCTTGGATTCTTTATGTGATGACTAGCTATTCTTAAGCTTGAATCTTCAGCCAAGTACGTATCTGGTAGAATACCAAGTACTACTGATACATGCTTTACCTATACGTACCTAAAGATATATTTGGAATTGTAGGTCTTAAGCAAAAGGAGAGGAATGACAAGTAAAAAGGTGAGTTGGTGTGATGGCGATGTTGATTAGTGGGTTATATTAAAAACTTAAATTGGAAGGAAAGCGTTATATATAAATTAAATCTTCCCTTATTTATTGTACAGAGACAAAAATACCATCTCCAAATTCCCTCCTAGAGTCCTAGTTAAGCTCTATGCCTTGTGAGTCTTCTACCTAGGGTCGTAACTTCTTTTTTTTTTTTTTTTTTTTTTTTTTGACATGAGGGTTGTAACTCCAGTTTGTCTGAGTTCTCTCTCTATCTCTCTCTCGTCCAGAATGATCTCTTCTTGTACAAAAATAAATAAATAGCTTATATTCCTCCTTTTTTTTTCTTTTTTTTTTTTTTGTCTATTCTAACGGATATTCCTCCTTAATTAGCTCTATATAAATGAGTCTTTTGTTATGTGTTTCCTTCTCTACCCGCATTGCTCTTGTGATTACGATGTGTTCCAAGTTACTCGATCTGAATGCGCTTTGACGACGCTTAAGGAAGAAGAACAGGTGAAAGGGGTTATGCCTGGCTCCCTGTATGCCACAAGCATCACCCGATCTGCTTCTTGATTGACTAATGCGGGTGGCGTGCGAGGAGCCAAGCATACGCCATTTTTTAGTTTGACTTTTTTTCTTTTTTTTTTTTTTTTTTGTTTGCTCAAGCTGGTCGATTATGTGAGGTTTGTTTCTAACTTTTCTATTTTTTTGATGAATTCGAATATATATGGCATGAAATCTTTTCCTCCATTTTCTTGTTGCTAAAAGAAAGCATGTATTTAAACCATGTGCAGTGCAGCACAAGTACATTATTGCTGTGAAATTAAAGCTCTACTCATGGATCCTTTTTCTTCTTAAACACAAAATTTAGCCAAAAATCGATTGAAATTTTGATCTATTTTCATTAATTAAGACTAAGTTTGAACTGGTATGGAGATCATCTAGTTGTATATGTTTACAGTATAAATAAATATTGTTTCCAAGCAGAAATGGTAGTCAAGAAGATATCATTCTTTTAATCATATTTATAGTTAATTGTTTCCTTCGATCTCTATGAGATGTAAAATAACCTGGATTTTGAAAATCATATTTCTTGTTGGAGATCTCTTTCCTCATTTACATCCAGATCATTTAAGGATTCTTTGAAATTCTCATGTATTTTTCATCCATTTCATGGCTGAAGTTACATTATATAACAATTAATGATATATATATATATATATATATATATATATGTTGCCAAATCAGTTAAAATTTTAAATAATATAACACCATATTTAAATGATATGGTGAAATATATATTTACTTGAGCATAGAATCGATGATCTTCATGCATGCATGTACCTTAAAATGGAGGGGATCGTATTCAGCTAAAACATTAAAAAAATGATAAATATTGAGTTGGTTAAAAGTAAATATAGTAATAAATGTTGATAACAAATTAATTTTAAAAAATATATTTGAAATTTGAGAAAATCAACTAAATATATAATTAATATCTTAACAATTCTAGAAGATCCTAAAATAGCTAGTAAAGTGATATTTTTGTTTCCTTTCCAACTTTAGTTTAAGAATTTTGTATTTGTTGGGTACGTAGTCTATTAGTCTCAGTATTTGATTTCCCTCTCCTGGCATATGATGATGGGTACGTACGTTTCTAAGTTTTTCCGTTTTATTATATCAGCTTACTGGTCCAAAATCCCTCCATCAAATGGACTTAAATGCCTTTATACGTAAAATTACTTACCTTTTCTTTTTTCTTTTTTTTTCTCTCTCTAATAAAAAAGTCAGGCGAGGGAGGCCAATTGTGACTATTCTAGCTGGGCGTGACCATAACAGCATCTTCCCATTCAAAGCCGTAGATGAGGGAAGAGCCTAGACGGTGGAAACCGCATACGCTGTCTCAGATCCGACTAAGGCATAATCTAACTCAGCTCCACTAGAGCATCAATAAAATTAACCAAGGTGGTTTATACTATTCAAGCATGAAGATTCTTATCGCGAGAGTCAAACTCATGTCCTAGTGTGTACCTAACAACTTTAAGAATTTTCTTGAACGATTGAACCACCATCCTAAATGTATGAAAATTATTTACTTACCTGGAAAGAAGTTTGTATATTTCCCTCATTTTAATTTGTAGAATTATCTTTCAGCAAGAAATAAGGGTTTCTATGAATATAAATATCACCTCTAGCTATGTTTTCACGTAGATGTCAATTTGATTCAATTCTCTGTTACATTATCACTCGCAATCTGATTTCAGTACGTCCACGAATTGGCACTTTCAATTTAATTTTGCTTCAAAAAAAAATTATGTTATCAGAATTGTGTGTGTAAATTGAGTATCATCTTTCAGAGGCAGTTGTTTGATTCAGTTTACAAGCTGAAAGAACCAGAAAAGTTGCACTACAAATTCGTTTTTAGGACGCGATTGCAGTTTGATTTTAATTCCTTCGAATCTTGGATTAGTCAAAAGTTTTGTGGTTGTTAATCTAATTTAATTTATATAAACTTTTTGCACCAATCACATGATCAAAAGGAACTTTTACACGATCATCTCTCTTTTTCTTTTTTGGGTGTGTTAGTGTGTTGAACACGCATGAAACTTTAGTCAATATTTCCGTCCCGCGATTTCCGCACGTTAATTGTGTCAATCAGAATGTGCCTCCCATCCGGTTTGGTTTGAAATACAAACTTATTTTCTTTTCAACACAACAAAATTCTAATCCAACTTATTATCCATCCACAACGGTTCGGAGAGTATTTGGGTATTACAATTTTATTTTATTTTTCCTTTCAAAAACTACAAACTCGTGTCATTTTAAAGTTTTTTTTTTTTTTTTTTTTTTTTTTTTTTTTTAAGAAAAACACATAAAAAGGAAAGGGTTAAAGTGGAATAAAAATTCAAGAGGAGTGCTCCCCAAGTGTAATACCCCAACTATTAATTATGGATAAGTAAGCCTTAATTAATATATTAGGATTGGTTAAGGAGGAGAATTTTGATTTTCTCTCCTAACCAATCGTTCGACGAGGGATGCCGAACGTTTGATAATATAACATATACATCATGCGTATTTATACTCACTAAGTCGTGGACTTACGATTATATCTTTTCCACTTGTAAAACATTTGTTGTTCTATAGTTAGTTTTGGAGATAACAGATCCAAAATGAAGGATAGTGCATTTAGAGGATGTGATACGGATCATCTTTGAGGAGCTGGACCCAGTTTGTCTGAAGTCGATGTGGGATTGGGATGAGGATACCCGTTGTGAGATGATAGAGATTGTTCATTTGTTGTACCTCCTTAAAACTAGGCCTTGAACCTTTATATTATTTGTGACTCTTAGACTCGGTTTGTAATATTTATGTTGTGATGGTGATGTTGGGAATTGGTTTGCAAAAACATCTTTGCGCAACGTAAAATAAAATTCCGAAGCCAAGATTGAACTTAATGAAGAACAGGTGAAGAACAATGCTATTTTAAAATAAATTGCAAAGAAAAAACACTTAAAGAATTCGGCCACTCCTTGGCTTTTTGAGCAAAACTTTATTTTTTGCTCCTCAATGAAGAACATGTCATCTCAAGGATTACGAGACCTTCAAATCTTCTCACCAATGATTGATGATAACTAAGAGTGTAGGCTCTCAACTTGCTCTTAAAAACTTAAACTTGTTCTCGAGAGTTAACTCAAGAATATTAGTTCTTAGTAAAAACTAAAGAATTGTTGCAGTTACTTATTTTTACAAGAGCTACATGCATATTTATTTATAGGTTCTAAATACTATGAGAGTGTGAGATATAAGCAATGTGAGACAAGCTATAGTAGAAGTTCCAGTAGAACTAGAACTCCACTAGGTGTAGACGGCTAGGGTTTGGAAAATCCTAGCCTTCCACCTCATGGAGTCAACTTATTAAGGAAAAATCTCATGGCCCATGCATCAATTGCAGTCCCTCTTGGGCTTGAATTTTATCCCAATGCCCAATCTCCCCTCTTATATCTCATGCACCATTTTTTTTTAGCCCATGTTTTTAATAAATAAAAAACAACCAACCTAACAAATAAAAAGCCTAGTCTAGGTAAATTAAATTAGCTTGGTGAGAGGCCTAAAGGAAAAATAAAAACTAGCCAAAATAGTTCCGACTCATAAGTCACAATTTAATTACAATTGATTCCACTAAACAATTATAATTGGGAATCAATTGTAATTGCACTCTAGTTTATATTTTTTATTTAAATAACTAATCCTTTAAACTTACTAAATATTGATTTTTGATTCCTTCATGAAATCATCCGTAGCAGAATTAAAGCTAAGATACTGTCATTTAACTCTCTACCTTTTTATCCTTGAGTTACTGATTTTATCCATTATTCTCGTACTCATGAAAGTCTTATCACATGTACATTATATTTTGGTATCTCATAACAAAATGTTCCGACAAGAGACTAAGAATAATCCAATCCATTAAATCTATCTCAAGGAAAAGTTTCTTATCCTTTTAATAAAGGACTTAGATTCCTTCTTAAAAAAAGTTTTCTCGCAATGTTAATTGCGATCACCCAACGCACCGAGAATGTTGAATATTGGTCTCACTCATAAATGCATCAAAGTGATCTACACTTCATATATAAGTACACAATCCTCTTAGGATTTAGAATCAAAATCATAAGAAGTCTTAGGAGTATGAGTTTTTCCAATCGACAGTATTTCAGTGGAAAAAAAAAACTCACATGGTCCGTTCAGTGCATAACACTTACACATCAACCCGAATCCTCCAACTTCGCCTGATCAAGATAAATCACAAAGATTCAATGTGTAACAGTCTTTCCAAATGGAATGCCTAATTCCATTACCGACTGCGAACTATACAAATTTTAAGACTACAATGATTATGGACTAAGACCTTGTGTGATAACCTTGTTACTCACACCATTTACAATATTCAATGTAATCCAAGGACATTTCACATGAAAATAAACATAATCATTATTAAGCATGTAAAATATCATATGCCTTATGCTAAAAAATAAATCAGTAAATAACAACATTTATTCATAACAAACTTATATGTCAACAATAAATTGGGATTTAGGGCATAAACCACAACAAACTCCCACTTGCACTCAATTCCAATTAGGCATACATTTGACTCTAATTCCCTCTAAATGAGATTCGAAAATCTTTTGAGGTAAAATCTTTGTAAACAGGTCTGCCAAATTCTCAGCCGATAGAATCTTAGCCGCAACAACATCTCCTCAAGACACTATCTCTCTAATGAGATGATATTTGCGCTTAATGTGTTTCCCTCTCTTACAGTTCCTTGATTCCTTGGATTGTGCAACTGCTCCACTATTGTCACAAAACAACATGATAGGAGACTGCTCTATCCTTACAACACCCAGATCCGTTAGGAACTTCCTGAGTCATACTACTTCATTTGCAGCTTCACAACCCGCAACATATTCAACTTCCATAGTGGAGTGAGCAATACAAAACTATGTATTACCCGAGGAATTTAAAGTCTGTCAAATTCATCTATATGAATCAGCGATAATATTGGGAAGATGTAGTGCCCCATATTTTAAGACATAAAATAGAGCGTCTTAAATTAGAATTTAAGACTAAATAAAATGATTGGCACTTGATCTACTCAACACTCTTCAGTTTTCTTTAAACGCACTTCATGCCTATTTCAATGAATTAATTGGCATGATATTATTAGTGTAATAATATTATTGCTATATAATATTATTATGTGATATTTATTGTGTATAAATATTATTATTGATAAATAACATTATTGGTATAATAATATTGGTACAATAATATTATTAACGAAATAATTTTAATTATGAGATGAACTAGACCTAAAACGGATTTAAATTACAAACCTTAATGAGTGTAATTAAAATGATAAAGACATGATCTTTTTATCAAAACCACGACTGTCCAGAGTTCATTCGTTACTACTTAACTTTTAACTATCATGAAAACAAATAAGTTAAACTAAGGGCTCAGGGGACAGGTAGCTAGTTTGCTCATTCATTAATCACTTCACTTCGCTTACTCCCTCATGCCTCTCCTCTCTCAGGAGGCATTTCGCTAGTGTACTTTTTTTTCTTACCCATATGGTCTATGTAGGGTCAAAGCACATAGCCATACTGCTAGGTAGTGCTGGAACCCACACAGATGTTTGCAATTTCGGTGGAGTAAGGGAGAGAGACCACAGAGCCTTTTAATGCTCCATACACCTAATGGAGATTGAGTAGGGCATCAAGGAGATGATTCGCACATGCATGGATATATTAGGAAATACAAATAAAGATTACAAGGGCACCAGAGGAGAATCCTAAGTTAGAAACTTACTACTGGTTAGTTAAGGATATGAGATATATATTATCTTTTCTCTTGTCCAGGTGCTGTGTTTCCTCCTCAGTTCACGCACGCCATGCAACACCTCACCCCCACAGCTCATCACGTCCAGCTTGCTGCCCACGCTGAGCTTCCCAGCCGATGGATCAATTCTGCCCAAATTGATCCTAGCCTTTCAAGGTTTCTACAAATAGAAGGTGCACCCCCCTTCATTCTCGCACATCAAATCTCCTTCTTCCTTCTTCCTTGTTCTCTATCGATTCAGAATTGCAAAGAACTTAACAAAGCTTTGTAGAAACTAGGGGTGTGCAGGACCCAATGGAACCGACCCGCCCCGCAGTAACCGATCCACACCAACCCGCAATTTGCCTCAAATCGCGTAAAAGAGTGCGGTCTTCTTTTCTGAAATGGGTTCCCCACACAATGTGGTGCAGGGTGTGGGTGGGGTCCTGGAAAAATACCGGGGACCCACCCCTCACCGGTCCGCACCACACCATTAAAATTAAAAAAATTAAAATTAAAATTAAAAAAAAAAAAAAAAAAAAAAAAAAAAAAAAAAAACCTAAAAACCCTAGTGCCTTCACGCTTGCCCAGTTGCCCCCCTCTACATTTTTTCTTTTTCTTTTCCAGAGACTTCCACACAGTGACACATCGCCGATCTTCCCCTTTTCTCCTCTCTTCCGAGTTCCGCTGATCTTCATCTTCTTCAACCTTCACCAAAACCCCAACTCAGTCACCCCCTACCACCTACAAATCCCTAGCACCTTGCGAACCCCCAAGTCCGGATTCCCTCCCTCCTTAGTCCTTTCTTTCTTCATTTTGGTAATTCCTAGGGTTTAGACTCTTCAAATATTCGGTGTATTTTCTTGTGGTTTATTGTTTTTCTGGTGATCCATTGTGATTATTGTTTGGGTTTGCAGGTATTTTCGGAGGATCAGAGGCTCAGAGCTTCACAGAATCACCCTTCTTTCTAGCTAAACTCTCTGCATCACAATTGCTAAGGTGTGTTTCAAATCTTTCTATGAATGTATTCTATTTTCTCAATGAATGTTAGGACGAAAATCCGGGTCCTATTGAGTTGTTATGTCTGAACTCTGATTGTTGGGTTGATTTCATATTTGTGTCCTTAGATGTCATGTGGGTTGATTTCGTATTTGTGTTTCTCACAGTTTTGGATTTGATTTGCCTCTTATATTAATCTACTGTACATGTTATTCAAACTTTACTGAGGAGCAAGTCTTCATCATTACTAAGCAAAATTGCTCCATAACTAACCCAAGATTTTATAAATCTACTATATGGAGTTGTTTGAGAATAGTTGTTAAGAACTATCGTATTAGTTGTAAATTTAAAACATGTCTAAGCTCAAGTAGATGACAAAGTACTTATTTGTGCATGTATGACTTCTGAAGATGTTTTGGTATGTGCTGAAAATCTATTCCAATTTTGTTTTCTTTTACTTTACTCTCTTCGAAATGGCTAGCTATCTCGCAAACTCAGTTTTAAAGACAATCTTACAAATTCAGTTTTAAAGAAAAATCTTACAAACTCATTTTTTTTGCTTTCCAGAAACTAAAAGAAATGGTTTTGTTTTTTTTTTTTTTTTTTTTTTTTTTTTTTGCTTTCCAGAAACAAAATGAAATGTTTCAATTAGTTTATGTTTGATATGCTACATTTTATTGCTAACCAATGACCAACATATGAGTGTGTGACCAAAAAAAAGGTACAAAAATAATCTTCCCCTAAGCAAAAATGATTTTGTTGGCCTTTCCATTTTGTAAACGTGATTTCAATTAATTTATGACTATCAATGTATGCCCTAACTGCTATTTGATTTTATATTTATCAATGTATGCTATAGCTGTTGTTGATTATGTTTTTTTCCCACTTAATGTAGACTCAAGTCATGAGTGATTCAACTAGTGGTACTTAGACTATTGGTTATAGTTCTACTTCGTTTAGGCCTAGTTTTTTGGATACAACTATGCCTCTCATTGATAATGAGAATTTTGATTGTGATGGGGTTGGATTTACAGCAACTATTGGCCCTCAAAATCCTAGTTCAACTCTCCCACCAAAACCTAAAAAACCTGAGCAAACATCAAAGGTTTGGGAACATTTTACTAAGAGAAGAGTGACCCCAAGGATCCTAAATCATAGTGCAATTATTGTAAGACATTGTTTAGTTGCCACCCTAGAAGCCATGGTACTTCATCCATGCTACAACATATCAAGAAAAGCTGTAAAAAAATATCATGGTAGGTTTGATAAGACACAATCGAAGTTGAGCTTTGAGGCTAAGAGGGAAGGACAAGTGGGAGGGTATGAAGGATCTTGTGATAACCTTGTGATAGCTAAATACAATGCTTCAAAAGTAAGGGATGCAATTTCTAAAACGGTCATAGTGGATGAGTTGACATTTAGGTTTGTGGAAGGTGAAGGATTTCAGGAGTTCATGAAGACAATTAAACCTAGGTTTTCAATTACTTCCCATTATACTGTGATGAGGAATTGTGTTAGGCTCTCTATGTCTGAGAAAGAAAGGTTGAGGGGAATATTTTTGACATCCGGTACTTGGGTTTGTCTTATCACTGATTGTTGGACTTCGATAAAGAATCTTAATTACATATGTATCACCGCTCATTTTATTGATAGTGAATGGAACTTACACAAAAGAATTCTAAACTTTTGTTTAATTCCTAATCACAAAGGTGAGACCATTTGGGAGAAGATTGAGTCGCGTATGCTTGAGTGGGGCATTGGTAGCATTTTCACTGTCACAGTTGACAATGCTTCTTCCAATGATATTGCTTTGGAGTACTTGAGGAAGAGAACTGCTCATAAGGCTAGCGCCATATTAGAGAATCAGTTTATGCATGTGAGGTGTTGTGCACACATTTTAAATCTTATTGTGTGTGCGGGGTTTAAAGAGGTTGATGAGTCCATTGTGAAGGTTAGAAGTGATGTCAAATATGTCAAATCTTCTCCTCCAAGATTTGAGAGCTTTAAGGCTTGTATGGAAAGAGAAAAACTTAATTACAAAGGGTTTCTGTGTCTGGATGTTCCAACTAGATGGAACTCTACATTTATGATGGACACTATGTTTCTTCGTTGATTGGGCTCGCATTAAGATTTTTCTAAAGTTTCTTAGACTTTTTTTATGAAGCCACAATGCAACTTTCGGGGTCTTTATATGTGACATGTAATATGTGTTTTCAAGAAATTTATGGCATTCAAATGCATTTACAAGCCTATAGTGAGAGTGATGATTATGTGTTGAGTTCTATGGCGGAGAAAATGATGTCGAAGTACAATAAGTATTGGGGGGGATCTTGATAGGGTTAACGTGTTGATGTTTGTTGCTATTATACTTGATCCACAAACCAAATTGAGGTCATTGAAATATTGGTTCAAAGATGTTCTTACTGTTGAGCAATGTACTAATATGATGATAAAATTGAAGAACTACCTTCAAAAATTATATGATCACTTCGACGTTGGAGAGAGTTCATCTCAAGTTTGAACATGGTAGTGCATTCCTCAAGATTACTCAGTGACAGGAGAAACTGAGAACCTTTCACTTCACTTCATGAATAGGTTTCATAAGTACCTAACTTCTAAAAGTGATGTTCAAAGCAAATCGAAGATTAATCAGTATTTGATGGAGGAGGTTGAAAAACTGAATGCGAACTTCGATATTCTAAATTGGTAGACAATGAACTCAACCAAATTCTCAGTACTTGCCCAAATAGCATCTATTGTGTTGGCCATTTCCATTAATGCAGTTACTTCAGAGTTGGCATTTAGCACTAAAGGGCGTGTGTTGGATCCTTTTCGAAGTTCATTGGCCCCAAAAACAGTTGAAGCATTGGTGTGTGCACAAAACTGGTTAAGATCAAAACCCCTAAGTAGTGGCAATGGTTATAACACAGAGATGGTTGATGATCCTGAAAGTTATAAGCTAGATTCAGGTAAGCTTTCTATCATTCACTTCTTAATTTATTTTGCTAATTATAAATTCTAAATATCGGTTTCAATTGAGAATATAATTCTTTTTTTTTTTTCATTCTTTGTAAAAATAACTTTGAAGAACAATATTTTGCTTGAGGAGGATTAGTGAAGATTGAAGATTAAAGATTTTAGACTCAATATTTTGTTTGGAACTTTGGATGGGTTGCTATTTCAATTTGTTTGTTTTGCTTGTTTTGTTTGGATGGGTTTTTACTTGCTGGATTTTGCTTGTTTTGTTTGGATGGGTTGCTGACTTGCTGGATTTTGCTTGTTTGTGTTGTGTTGCACTATTGGCTACTTAGATTTTGCTTGTTTTGCTTGGATGGGTTGCTGTTGCAGCCTTGTAGGTTATGAACTTATGGATTTTGCTTGTTTGTGTTGGATCTTGCTTGTTTTGTTTTGATGAAATGTTGCATTTATTTTTAAGAATGATTTAATTGTTGTTCATTTGTTCATTTATTAATCAGGTTTTAAACTTTTAATTTTTGTGTATATTTATTAATCAGGTTATAAACCGTGTATATTTATTAATCAAAATGTCATGTGTGCTAGTATTTTAATTGTTGTGTATATTTATTAATCAGGAAAAAAAACCGTGTATATTTATTAATCAGGTTATAAAAATGTATATTTACAAAAAAATTAACATTTAATTTGTTTTTATATAAAAATAAATAAATAAAAGGTATTTTTTTGAATTTTTATTTTTTACAAAAACAATACAAAAAATTATGAAACTGCCACTCAACTCAACCCACCCCGCCCCGCACGTCCTCGCCCGCCCAAAACTACACCGTCCGGATTTCCCCAAAAAAATACAGATCATGGGGATTTTCCCCCACCCGCAGCGGTGCGGGGACGGGGCCAAAATGGGCAGAAAACTGCCACCCCCCCCCCCCCCCCAACCGCCCTGTGCTCAACCCTTGCAAAAACTCTCCAAAATCCTCTTCTCTTTGTCTGGTTTTCATTCAACTAGTAGCTCCTTTCTCTTTTTATAACAAAAACAGCAAAAGCCTTCAACTCTTCCCTCTTTCTTTCTCGGCTTGTAACAGAAAAATATAAATTAAAAAAAATAAAAAAAAAATGAGAAAATCCTCTCAAAATTCTCCCTCTCTCTCTCGGTTCTTCACAGAAAATTCCCCCAATATGTGTGTCGGCCAAAACTCAATAGAAAAACATAAAAGAAATCTCAAACCTTCAATTCTCCTTCTGGTTGTTTGTACAGCAACCCATCTTTCTTCCTCCTAAAAATCAAAACAGGAAATAAAACCAGAAAACAAAGCTCTCAAAATCACTAACCATCTCTCGCGGCCAGCAACAGTGAGATGGAACAAACTCCTTCATGTTTTCTCTTCTCCTTTTCTTCTCTGTATCTCTGGATCAGCAGCCCTTCTTTCTATTAAATCAGAAAAAACAGCAGCAAAATAGAGGAAAAAAAACGAAAAAGAAGAGATGAGAGTTCCGTGTGTGTTAAAGAAAGTAAAAGAAAAGAGAGAAAGAACAAAGAAACAAGAAAAGAAAAGAAGGAACACTCTAGAAGGACCTAGCTCTCTCTCGTAAGCCCCTCTCCTTTCTTTTAGTTTTATTTCTTTCCTAAAGTAAAAGAATCCTAATAAATGTTTTTATGTCTTTCTTTTATTCGGTCCACTCAAGGAAAATATAAAATAGGAGAAAAAAAATTAAAAGCAAAAGGAAAGAGAACGAAAAAAGTAAAAGTAAAGGAAAAGGAAATACTTCTCTCTCTCCCTCGGGTCTAGGAACAAAAAAAAAAAAAAAAAGATAAGAAATAAAAGGAAAGGATAAAAAGAGAAGATGAAGAAATCCCTTCTTTGCCTTGGCCGAACCTGGTCCCTTTTAATATCTCAAAATACCATTTTGAGATATTTGGTAAGTTTCTAAATAAGACTTTGATTTATTTTATGTAATTTCTAAGTTATTAACTTTGTTTTAATATTTTATTATTTTAAGTTTTAAAAGTTATTTAATGTTTTAACAGGTTATTCTAAGTGGCGTATTTAAATAATAAATCATGTCGTTGTGATGCCCGAGTAAAAAGTAATGTTTTATAAAAGCGTCGTTACACCGCCTAAAATTTTTAAAAGTATTTTTAGGCATTAGTAACACTAATGCCGTTATTCTGCGCAAATTTTATAAAGATTAAAATAAGGATTATTTATATTTAGGCCGTTGTATCCAGTTATTTTAAAAAATGTAAAACCCATTATTTATATTAATGGAGTTATTATGTTTATTTGACATAAAAATATATACGTTTTAATTAAAGGGTATTTTTTACGTTAATTAATAAACGTCGTAATAATACCCACAAGAAATATGTGGTATTATAATTGACCTATTTTACATGCCGTTATTATATCCAAGCGATATTAGGAGTTTATGCTAAGTGATTTAGAAGTCAAAAGTGATAAACGGAATAAAATAGGTTTCTTAGCAATTTTGTACTAACACACTATCACATGTACAAAATTGTATTACAGCGAGCACTTGTGTGAATATTGTCTGAAGCAGGATAGAATTAAGTGTATTCTACTCACTGAGAATGATACGTGGTTGGCTTTCATAATGTTGTGATTTCTGCTTTATTTAATTATATGCATAGGAATAGTATATTGCATATTGTTGTGAATAATTATTATGCAGGGTTAATAACAAATTGATTGTCGGGATGACCGATGGACAAGTTTACCGCTTATGCGAAAAACAATAATAAGTACAAGTTGGCTGTTGGGATGGTCAATGTACTAAGCAAGTTATGGCTACTTAATTGACTATCGGGATGGTCAATGTACTTAGCATGTCGAATGCGACCAATGTACTAAGTATGCTACTTTGACTACTAGTGCGAAAAAAGTTAATAAAATATGGTAAGGGAGTCTGTGCTCCAATAAATAGCCGCTAAGACGAACAAGATCTTGATGGCAGTGCAAAAGAAAGTAAATAAGACTTCGCATATAAATCTATCATTTCATCATAGGGTTGCATTGTGTATTTTTAAATAAATCAGTATTTCATTATATTATAGAAGGCAGTTGACTCACTTAATTACAGTATGGGATTGTGGTGATAACCACAATCACATATATGATTATGTAGGACAGGAGATAGATCAAGATTGCCAAGATTCTGATCCTGTTATTTATAAATAAGGCTTTTATATATTTCTGTTAATATGTAATAGTTTACATTATGGTAGGTCAAATCAATGATTTCGTATTATTAGTGTCGCATGTGGCACATATGTTAAATGCTTTGTGTGTAATTAATATGTAGAAACACCATTTTATATCTATCTATTTTGAGGTAATTTTCTATTTTTGTTTTGGCTAAGTTTTCTTTTCTTGTGTTTTACTCCTGGGTTTTTCCTTCCCTTTTTTAGTCGTCAATTCGCTTAGCGGGACTCTTCAAAGAGTTCAAGGAGGCAAGGAGAGGGTATCCTTCGGAGGTTGTGGAGCTCTATCATATGCTGGTAAGGTGCAGTACCCAAGAGAAGTGTAATATCCCGTATTTTAAGATATTAAATAAAATATCTTAAAATATGATTTATGACCTAATAATGACGTAAAAGAATAAATATGATATTTATGAAAATAAATATTTATTTATTAAGAAGCATTTATAGTTTTAGTTTAATAAAAGTTTAAACAGACCTTAAACTTTGGAACAACATAAATAGGGTCAAACGGACTCCGTTTTAGTTGATTCAAAAACCAGAACACTCGTCTAGAAGTCTTCTAGCTAGCTTCCGAATTTCATGATTTTTGGACTCCGTTTAGTGCACGAAATACCCACAAAAAATGATATCCTGATTTGGACGAAAATTGAACAATAATAATTTGTGGGCCCATTTTTATTTCTTAGACCCAGCAGCCCACATGTTTAGGAACCCAACCTCTAGCCCAGCCCATATGGAATCATTAACATCAACCCATATTTAATAAAAATTGGTAGTGGTTCACGTGGGTTTCCATTTTTCTAGATTTATTTCCTTTTTATCGTAGTCCACGCCAAGACCGCCCCATTTTCATGTGATTTTTGCTCAACCCAACCCAGCTCATTCAACACCCAATCCAGCTCAATCAACAGGGATATCAACGAAGGAAAAATTTTAGTTAGTCTTAAGTTGAGAACCAAGGGGTAATTAGTTAGAGATAAGTGATATTGGTCGATTTTGATTCTTTGAATCTGCCATTGAACACCTGTAAGGCTCCTGTCCATAGATTGAAATTGTGTTGGGATCATCATCACCCTTCGGGTCTTCTATAAAAGGAAGCGTAGGCTATGAGCATTCCTCGCAAACCAAAACCTCTCTCTGAAGCTTGAAGAAATTCTCTACAATTCTCTTCTTGCTCTACATCTCTTTCATTCCAGCAAGCAAGCCTTCTTCTTCTCTCAAATCTCTCCCTATTTTCTTCCTCCACGTACAGCAAGTCCAGCAAAAGGGAAAACTTTACCTCTCCTAGTTCTGTAAGAAGATCAGTAAAGAATAGAGGAAGGGAACAAAAACTCTAACCAAAGGTAAGCTCCTTCGTCTCTCTCCCTTTCTCTGCTCTTGTAGCTCTGTGTGTGTGTTTGTGTGTGTGTGTGTGTGTGTTTGGTCTGTGTAAAGAAAAAAAAAAAAAAAAAGATAAAGAAAGAAAGAAAAAGAGAAGGAATGAGTGGATAAATAAAAAGAAAAGTAGAAGCCAAGTAAGTTTTATCAAGTCTCTCCCTCAATCTTCTCGTGTGTGTATTATACAAAAGATAGAACAAAAAAATAAGAAAGGACAAAAGGGGAAAACAAAAACAAAAAAGGATAAGATAAGATAAAAGTGGAAGTTTGTGTGTGTGTTGAACGTGTGCGTGAGTGTTATATACGTATATATGTTTTGATATTTATATATAATTTATACTTGGTAACTTTCTAATTAAGAATTTGATTTATGTAATTTTTAAGTTATTAACTTTGTTTTAACATTTTGTGATTTTACAGTTTTTATTATTTTAAGTATCTAACGTTTTAAGTTGTGCTTTAAAACAGGCTTTTCAAGTGGCGCAAAAGATTTATAAAACACGCCGTTATAATGCCCGAGTAAAAGGTCACTATTTTACAAAAGCGTCGTTAAGCTACTTAAAAATTTTAAAGTATTTTAGGCATTATTAATACTAATGCCTTTATTTCCTCCAAATTTTATAAGATTAAAATAAGGATTATTTATATTGTACCACTTGTGTACTTTTAAAATATGAAACCCATTAATTATATTAATCGAGTCACTATATCGATTTGGTACAAAATAGATAAGCTTTTATAATACCATTTTACTTAAAGGGTATTATGGATATTAATTAATAAATGCCGTAATAATGTCCGCATAAAATATGTGATAATATAATTAACCTATTTTATGCTGTTATAATATCTAAGCGACATTAGAAATTGGGATAAGTGATTTATAAGTCGAATGCGATAAAATGTTAAAATAGGTTCTTAGTATTTTATACTAATATATTATCAAATGTATATAACTGTGCAGTCATTATTCCTGTGGATCTCTCTTTGTAGCAGAAAACTGTAAGTATTTATTACTTACTAAGGGTGATGCTAAATTTCCATAATGTTATGATTTCTGTTTTATTTTATTGTTTTGCGCATGTGGAATTTGCATATTTTGTTATTTTAATTAATGAATTTAATTATAAAAGAGTTAGGAGTGACGTCTGCAAACGGACCAGGGAGTGACGTCTGCCTGAGCCAAAAATATTAATAAAAAAACAGAGTAGGGAGTGACGCCTGCCTACAGACCAGGGAGTGAATTCTGCATGTGCCAAAAAGATAATAAATTATTAGAGGAGTGATGTCTCCTTAGAACTCGCTAAACGGGAGTGACGTCTCCTATCATTCGCTAAACGGGAGTGACGTCTCCTATAACACGTTAGACAGGAGTTACGTTTCCTAAATTTTATATACTGGAGTAACGTCTCCTTGAATCTATTTGTTAAAGTTACGTCTCTATAAGGTGAATGCTAGAAGAAAATGGTTATTTAAATAAATAAGACTGTGCATATAAAACTGTCATTTTATTATGTCATTGCATTGTGTTCTTTATTTCTAATAAATCAGCAATCATATCATTATTGAAAACAGTGGACTCACTAGGTATTTTTGTATTATTGTTTCTCTCTGTATTATATATTAATACAGGTTATGAAGAAAATGAGTATCAGGATTGTCCAGACCTTTAGGTGATCTTGATAGCAGTGTCTGAGACTAGGATGCCTCCCATTTTTGTGGACTACTATGTCTAGTCCATTATTATTATTATTATATTCGGAAAACAATATTTATATTTCTGTTGGTATGTAATAATATTATTATGAGTGTTTTGGTTGTAAATTATCCGTGCCATGTGGCACAAATACTATTTTTAATGTGTAATTATTCAATTACACTCTTTCTATATATTTTAAAGTATTTTTGTTAGAAGCTCTGATGTGTTATCATTGAAAAAATATATATATATTCCGCTGTCAAATTTATAACTCTAATGATGTCGTAATGTCACGTGAAAATCGAAATTTTCACTTACGCCTTTTTGTAAAAGGCGGGGCGTTACAAGAAGCACTTGAAGGAGCTTCTAGAAGCGAAGGACCGGGATTTCATGGGGAAGAACGCTCAAGCTAACGAGCTGGCTAAATTGTTGGACAGCTGCTTAGAGAAGAACAGAGAGTTGTTAGCCCAGGCGGCCAAGGTTAACTTTGCCGCCATTAAAGCTATTGAAGTGCGTGCCCAGACCTTGGAGGAATTGGGACGCCTGAGGGCCCAACTAGCTGAGTTTGAGAAAGCTCGAGAACAGGTTTAGGACTACTTGACAGCCACAAAGACTCTGCTTCAAGAATCTAAGGGAGCTTGTAACAAGCTCAAATTGAAGTATAGGCATTGGAAGGCCAAGGCTTTTCGGTTTATGAAGCAACTGTCCTTCGTACCTTGGCTCTGAGACAAAGTCTAGACTCGATACTTCCACTGGGGTTTCAAGTTCTTTAAGACCCTGGTTCTACAGCCAAGGAGATGACAGTTTGCTCTAGAAACTGTAGCTGCCAATTTCTTGCCTATCCCACAGACTGCGGTTGACGAGGTGGTGGAGATCGGGTTAGAACTATTCCTTGATGTTGCTGAGGACAACATTCATGGCCTTTACTCTTAAGATACCGAGATTCCCCCACTTCCTTCGAATTCCGAGGAGTCTTCTGAAGATGAAGACGAAATTACCAAGGGCACTACCTCTTGATTATGGATCTTCCCCCCTCCCTCCCCCCCCCCCCCCCCCCTTCTTTTGTAATCTTTTTTATAATAAATGAAGAAAAAATTTTGATTTACCCATAGCCGGGGCTAAAGCACAATTTAGCCCAGGTTAATAAAAAAAGGAAAATGGAAAAAATCTGTAAGTAGGGAACTTGAGCCGTGAAACCTGTGATTAAGGTTTTGTGACTCTTGTTCAACTTATCTAACCTAGTCAAAGCAACCCTCATCATGCTGCACAGCCCCTCATAATTATTCCTAAAATGAAATTATCATTCTTATGCTCATGGGGTTTTAGCTTGAAACAGTTAGGTCGGGTATGACCAATTTTGCCACAATGATGGCAAGTATGGACAAACCTTTAGAATGTTGTCTCCTATGTGGAGGGACATATTTAGACATGGAAGACTTTATACAAGCATTACCTTTCTTAGGATCATTCTTCTTAGTCCAAGGTCTTTGAGAGCGAATCTGAAGACAATATGATTGAGTATGACCAATGATACCACAGTAATGACAAATAGGAATGAATCTAGATTTAGAATGCTTCTTGACAGGTATTTTAGATTCAACTTTTACATGCTCATGAACAATAACATTTTTTCCTTTATCTAAACAAGCATCATGAGGCCCAGATATTTCAGGCTTAACAAACACAGTTCTAGAAGTAAAAGCATCATGTGAAGAAGAAGCAGCAAATTTATCAAAGCCTAAGCTAGATTTGTCATAAGAACATTTTTTATCATTTAGCAATTTAATCAACTTATCATTAGAAAAAAATTTCAAATGACTTTATGATTCATTCAATTCATCTTCTAAACACTTAACTTTTTCAATCAATTTGCTTCTTTCACTTTCAAACTCATTAAGTCTTTTTTCATATGCTGTTTGTTTAGATCTCTTAACTCAGAATATTTCAAAAACAATTTATTGTAAATACTTTGAAGTTCATTTTGTTCATCTTCTGACTCACTATTTTCAAAATAATAATCATTAGACTCATGAGGACTGTCATATGAAGCAGCAAAAGCTAATAAATTTAAGTCTTTTCTAGAAGTCTCATCAATTTTATCACTGTTAGATTCATCACACAAAGTAACATTGAAAGCATTACCTTGTAAATTTGTACATTTCGCCCGAATGTAACCATAAACCCCACACTCATGGCATTGGATTCCACGAAGGTTCTTTTCCCTTTTGAAGAGCCTATTTAACTTCCTAACAATCAAGGCCAAGTCTTCTTCATCCATTGATTCCTCATCAGATGAGTCATTTGTCTCTTTTCTAACAGTTTTGAGAGCAATGGACTTGTTTTTCTTATGTTGGGGCAAAGAAAATTCATAGGTCTGCAGAGAGCCAACGAGCTCTGCAATTTTCATAGTGTCAAGGTCTTTACTCTCTTCAATAGTAGTTACTTTGATCATGAATCTTTCAGGAAGAGATCGCAAAATTTTCTTGGTGAGTTTAGCATCTGAAACCTTCTTTCCAAGATTAATCATAAAATTACGAATATCACTTATTTTGCCATAAAACTAATTAAATGTCTCATCTTCCAACATCCTAATTTTTTCAAATTGAGAAACTAAGATTTGAAGTATAGCAAATTTAACCAGTTTGGTTCCTTCATATGTAGTTTCCAGGATCTTCCATGCTTCCTGAGCAGTTTCACAATTAGAAATTCGTGAGAATTCTGATGGTGAAAGCGCTTGACATATAGCATTCATGGCTTTGTCATTCATAACATGAGTTTGTTTTTTAGGAATAGTCCATTCAGCTATTGCCATCTCTGGTGGAGTCCATCCAAATTCGACAATATGCCAAACGTCTATTGATTTTAGAAAAAATCTCAAGCGTGATTTCCAATAGCCATAATTATATCCATCAAAGTGAGGAATAGAATTAAATGAGAGAGACATAAGAGAAAGGAGTCTAGGATCACACTCAAGAAATTAATCCAAACAGAGTGAACACGCTCTGATACCAATTGAAAAATAATTATAGACTACTAAGCAACCTCAACCAAACAGTTAACCAAATATGTAATGCAATAAAAGTAAATAACACAGATATTTGGTTATGAAGTGCAAACTCTTTGCACCAAAGAAAAAAACCACTCTGGGGCAGCCAAACCCAAGAAATCACATATCAGAAGAAATAGCTAATTACAAGAAGTTCGTACTCACAACTCTTTGCAGTAGTCACTCTCTTGAATTCTAACAAGTGCCTACTTGTTTGCCTCTCTTCCAGACTCTTCTGGAGAGTTCTTCTATTGACTTCATTAACTGGAGCTCCTCTCAAGTTAGACTTCAATGGTTGAACGATTGAACAACAAAATACATCAAAGACTCTAAGAGAAATACGTAAATCTGTTTAAGCCTAAATAATCCTGTCTTAGCACAATGGAATTCTCTACTGAAATTCTTAAAGAAATACTACCTAGAAGCCCTTTTAAATAGGCTCTGAAAACCCTAAAACAAGTTAAGAACGGATTTTTAGGCAGCGGTGTCCGAACATGTCATCGCGTGTCCAGACATGTGAGAGAACATAAACTTACTGACAATCATGTCCGGACACGATGTCTAGATGTCCGGACATCTTGAAGAAAATCCGAAAAATTAGGAACAAATAATTATGTAGAATATATCAAAGCTCTTTCCTTTTCTTGATAAATATTCCACAATATCTCGTTATTCAGCTCTTTCTTTTTTGATTAATATTCTGCAATATTCTTCTTATTTGTCTCTTTCCTTTCTTGATTAAAATTCTGTAATATTCTTTTCATTCAGCTCTTTCCTTTCTTGAATAATATTCTGCAATATTCTTCTTACTTTGCTCTTTCCTTTATTGAATAAAACAAATAATTTTTGACCCCAAATTTGCTAATATTAAAAACTAAACTAAAAGAACTTTGTAGCAACAAATTGAACTAAATCTTACTTGGTCAGATTGTATATCTGGACAGATTATATCTCATACTTTTCTCCAAAATAACAAATAACCTCTTCCTCTTCTTCTTCTTCTTCTTTTTTTTGTTTGCTGGATTTTTTTTTTTTTTTTTTGGGGAGGGGGGGTGAGGGGGGGGGGGGGAGGTGTTCAATAGGCGATCAATTAACTTATTGTCATGTAGTGTTTAACTTCTGTAGCTTTGTGATGTCAATTTAGTTGAGCTCGTTTCTACCTTCAAAGTTCAATTAGCAGAGGACAATTGTGCAATTTTCACACAGAATTTTGTCGCTGTAACAAGTATTTAAAAGAGCAGTATTCTCTATATCAAATGCTGGGTAGTATATTAAATACATGTTTTGATAGGAGAGCTCTTACCTATTTGAGAAAAAATGGTAGGTGGTTAAAGTTTTGCAATAGGAAGTGAAATTGAGAGGATCTATTTCATGTTCCAAATTAGATTTTACAAATATATTAACGTCATTTAAAATTGTAAATAACATATCACCATATATACTAATATACTATTATATGCAAGAAAAACAAACAAAAACAAAAAACAAAATCTTAGACTATGGAATAGATTTTTTCAATTTCAAAGGATCCTAATCCAGCAATGCCGGCTTACAAACTTTGGACCATTTATTCCTCTTTTGCCAATTCTCTAGAATCATTCGGTGTCTCTCCTTGGCCTCTTGATACTTCTAGACTAGAAGGGCTCCCTTTCATTGACTGGATTAGAGACATTTTCAATCCCCCTTCTTGTTCATATATTTGGTTCCAGATTCTTTTCACCTGGCTTCCCAAGCGAAGAAAGTTATCTGGGATGATCTGGCAAGTTGGAAATCTCTACCTGGTTTCCTCGATCTTCCCCAATGCATTCTCAAGAACAACTTTGACACTGCTATTAAATAATCTTTCTCCTCCGAAGCGGCCAGTTATTCATGGACCCAAATCAATCCTCCGTGCGATCCCTCTAAAGGAGAAGCCCTTGCAGCTCTTCTCGACATCCAAAAAGCTTCCGTCCTTGGGCTGGACAATCAAAATGATCTTTGAAGGCAATTCTTCGTCCATCATGCTTGCTCTCTCCACTAGAACTTGACTTCGGACCGGAGAATGGCTCCAATCATTTCATATGCTCTTGAACTGCTTCTCTAGCTATTCAACAACTATAATTTACAAGAGCAAATTTCCGTGCTCACATTTTAGCGAAATAAGCTGCTTCTTCCTCGTTTTCAATAAGCATTCTCAACTCCATGTTCCCCCTCCTTGATCTATTTCCCTTGATAGTGGGAAAGATCTCCTCCCTTAGCCCTTTCTCTTTTCTTTCACACACACACACACACACACACACACACACAAAAAAAAAAAAAATTCTATTTATACTTGTTCGAGACTAGACTAATTGCCAATCCCTTCAATGAACAAAATAAAAATATAAGCATGTTGCATCCTGTATTTGCAACATTGAGGTTTCATAGAGTTTCCACCAATTTTTGGGATTCTATGTATAATTGATCATTTATATCCAACTATTTTATTACTTGTCTAAAATTTTGAAGATCATGTATATCAAATGCCTTCAGAATATTGTATGAATTTGAGGGTTTATATATGCATGGTGGAAGGTGTAAGTAACCCACAAATCGTTTAATGTTACAATAGTCTATTTATATTCTGAATTTTTAACAAATTTTAAATTATTTAATCTAAAATTTCTGAATGTAGTCTTAGTACACCATATTTAAGTTTATTTAAGGTGACAAAGGTGGTTTTATACGAAACTAATTTCTGCCCCCACTTTTTTTTTTTGGTTGCTACAAATGATGGGATAGGAGAGGCTCGTAAGAAGTTTCAAGCATACCCCAAAAAAAGTACACTACGAACTAGCTGATTATACAAGACTATTAATTTAAGAGTTTTTTCATCTTGCAACTTATTTTTTTTATGGCCACATGTGCATTAATACAAGGACTTGCAACATTTTGTTAGGTACATGTTAGACAGGGATAGTATAATTTTAAAGTAATGCCAGAAACAACACTTCATTCCACTTTATCCTATTGGATTAACGTGGCAGTACTCATCAATCTTTCAATGAGCCTTGGACCGATGAAAACTGTTACGTCCACCCAAAGAAATAGACGTATAGTCTCTAGCATTTCTCATATGTTAATAGTCCATAAAAGTGAGCTTGTCTTTCATTAGATTCTTGACAATCAAAAACATTCCATGGGTGGGCCTTTCACCCTCAGTCACAAAGTCATTTTTGTACTTTCCTATAGGCATGGGTTCGGTCCTCCAAGGCTCAGTCTCTCTTAAACGCGTCCATGGCTAGATTGGAAGCTCTTAGAGTTCTCCAAAATATGGGCTCTATTAATCTGCCATAGTTGATAGTTCCTTAAACATGAGTACAGGACACCAACTCACAGATTTTCTCAATTTATTTGATTGACACACAAATCTCCATGCAATCCATAACATCTTCTTTCATCATTTAAAAGTTAAAATTAAAAAAATTAAAAATTAAAAAAGTACTCCTAGATTAAAAAAAATCTTTGTTATACTTGAATAAAGAGTCCATTTTGGGGAGTTTTTGTCCAACTATTATGCCCAATCACTTTACATTTGGAACATCGTTTATAATCCTATATACGGTGTAAAACATGTCTTTCACAAGAGTAATGCTACATGTATTCTCACTCTCACATTCTTTGAAGTAATTTTTAAAATAATCATTGGATCAAAATTTAATAATAACCCATCACAAATCTAATAATAATTTTAAAAGTCACGTTAGAGAGTGCGGGTAGCATTACATTACTCATTTCACAATATCAAACAAACAAGTTTGTGTTGTTGTGATGTGAATGCTTTGCTTTGTTGGTGCATTGAGTTTATTATTAATTGTGCCGCCTGTGCGTGCTATGTGGCCAAGTGTAAGTGCCAAAGGAGTATACGTTTGGAGGTACAAGCGCCAAGGGATGTACGTTCAGGGAAGCTAAGTATATTTTCACCAAATTTCAGACAATGGGGGCATTTTGGAAAGTTATTGTCCAAAAAAAGTCATGCAGCACAATTTCCGTTCAGTTTGACAGAAAATACTAAATTAGAGTGTTAACCATAACGGAGTGGTAGTTGGAAGAGGTCAAGTATCACCTTTAAAATTTAGAAGTATAAGTGCTAAAGATATGGAAGTTTGGGGGGCCAAGTGTATTTTGTCCCATTTTTTTTTTTTTGGGTGAAGTCACAAATTTTCAAACTAATTTGATAAAAACAGAATTTGACATACCATGTTGGGAGTAGATATGTCTCTAATGTTGATAATGAAAAACTTTGGAATGCTCTCTACCTTCAACATTTTGTCCAAACAATTCTTGAAAGAACTTAATAACGGAAGCTTCATCGAAGGGTTGTATCAACAAGAGAAAGAGAATGGTAACATTAGAGAGTCGGTGAACTAGGTGGCGCCACACGTATTTAATAATTCAAACATGTGCAATTAATTATTCTCAAAAACAATAAATAGAAAGCATCGTCCTGATGGACCCCTTTTCAAACTTCAGTTGCTTTTAACTGAAGAGGAGCCAGTCCTTGTGTATAAAGGGCAGAATTGTAATTTTACATAATGTAAAATTACAATTCTACTCTTTATACACAAGGACCGACTCCTCTACGATTGATCCGTTTGCTTTCAGACAATAGTGATCTAATCAATTTTCAGTTTTCACTCACAAAAACACTTTTCAAAGCACAAAACACAAAACATTTTCACAAAATATTTTTTTATGTTTATTTTCTTGAAAGCGTGTTTCATTACCGATATGATAACCGGTTCTAAAATTCATAAAACAGGAACCAATATCAGATATTTGTCTAAGGGCAACCATCTCAATAGTTGCTAAATCGGGGCTTATTTGAAGTAAGATCCTATTATGAAGTGCTTAATAGGAAAGAAGGCCCTTCATTTCCGTGGAAGAATATATGGTGTGCTAAGGCTCTGACAAGGGTGGCGTTCTTTGTATGGTCTGCAGCTTTAGGAAAAATACTGACCCATGACAATCTGCAAAAGATGAATATTGTGGTTATTGTGTGGTGTTGTATGTGTAAAAAGAAGGGGGAGGCTATTGATCATCTGTTACTTCATTGCGACACCGCCCGTGAGCTTTGGAGCTTTATGTTTTCTTTATTTGGAGTTGAGTGGGTCATGCCACAAACTGTGCTGGATTTGTTGACTACTTGGGGTGCGTCTTTTGGGCATGACCTAGCTAAAAAAGCTTGGCGGTTAGTTCCTCACTGTGTTTTGTGGAGCATTGGCGAGAGCGGAATGCGAGGCTTTTTGAAGATGTAGAGACTGTAATGGTAGTGTTAAGGAAGCGTGTGCTTAACACGCTATTTCTTTGGTTAGCGTCCCGTCTTTGCCACCTAGGTGTTTTTACTTTTGTAGACTTTCTAAATTTATTACCTATTCCTCCCTTTTAGGGGCGCTCTTGTATACTTCACGTGTATTAGGGTTGCACCCCTCTGCGCTTTATTGATGAATTTGAAATTACTTATCAAAATAAAAAAAAAAAAAAAGGGTACTAACTTTCTTTTGTATTTCGCATATATTGGCAAGAAGAAATATTCTCTACTCAAGAACTACAGTGAAGAACAGTCAAACAGGAAAGGGTGAAGAAGAATGTAGTGCTTTTGCCATACTCTTTTTACTTTGCCATTTTATATTAGTATTTTCCATTTTTATTTTTATTTTATTTTTCTGTGATTTTCTTCTTCCTTTTCGTTTCTTCCCTTATTTTTTCCTTATAATTTATATATTATTTTTCCTTTTGTAAATTTTACATTGAATTCAGTAAAATTATAGTGAGAGAGAAAGATTCCTATTGTTATTTTTTGTATGAAGTATAACGGTTTTTTAGTTTACAATGTTATTTATTAATTTTTTTGTTCTTTTATTTGGAATGTGTATTACAAATTGTTTACGGACTTAATTGATGGACGGCATTGCTTTCAAGGTTTCATTGGTATGAACCTTAAAGATTTAAGGTTAATAACTGCTGAAGATAACTTGAACACAAAGATAGTTTTGACACTTAAAGGGGTCAATCTCTCCGTTTACTCTAACACGCGGTTAAGAGGAATATTCAAAACAATAATCTTGATAATAAAACTAGGCTTGGCAATTTTGACACGATCCGCGAATCCGACACGAACACGACACGAATATATAGGGTTTGGGTTTAGGTTATAACCCGTTTATGACCCGTCAACCCGTTTATGACACGTTAATGACCCGTTAATGACCTGTTTATGACCCACCAACCTGTTTATGACACATTTATGACCCGTTTATGACCCATCAACCCGTTTATAACATATTTATGACGCGATAATTACACATTTTGTACCAAATTAGTTAAATGGGTTGACACGCTAACCCGATGGGTTGACACGCCAACTAAATGGGTTGACACGACAACCCGAATTGCCAAGCCTAAATAAAACATCACCAGCTACTGCTGGGTTTAAATACATATAAGGCTCTACCTTCTACTAGCAACTGACTTGCTAACCCGCTACTAACAACGTAAAGAACATGGCCCATGACATAACGTTTGACCCACTAAGTTAACATAAAACCGTAACATAAGCAGCTATACACTACACTACCCACGTAGGCCTAGCTGGTGGCCTAGTAGAAATAAAACTAAAAGCATTACATAATTTACAAATAGAAAAGCAAGAAAATTACCTCTTCACCTTAAATCCGACCTTCTCTTCTTACTCTACCTCAATACATCCTGCCAGTGCACTCTATAGAACCAAACCACAAAAGCAACTCTTCTTTTTAATATTGCCATTTGAATCACAAACCTGATCTATCATGCAATTGTAATGGTCAGTCAGCTCTTGCAACGAAGGAATGTTTTCAGCAGCAAAGAGCATTATGTGAGGAATTCTATTGTCCTCATGATCGTATAGGACATTTTGTGCATACAAATTGGGAGAACAACTGTGGTTGATGAATCTCCCCACATTGCCATACTGCGCTGCATCAATAGTGAAGCCACCATACTCCACAACTTCACAGGAAGTTGCCTGCACATCAGGCATAAGGGATGAGAGTCCATCCCAAAGAGAATTGTCATTGTAGTTATTCCCAATATCAAACAAATGCTCATCATTGCCGGTTCTTCGTTCAGCCTCCTTATCTTCAAGGAGCTCTCCTATATACTCACAAATAAAACTTCCTGAAGGAATCGAATTAAGGGATCTCACACCCCATCCCCTCGATTTGGTTTTAAAAATTTCAAGCTGAAATTTGATACCTCGCTGGCTGACTCTATTATGGCAAGAAGAAAGGCACTTGCAAGAAGGACCACACTCATAGACAAGGGGCTTTGCTTCAACTATAGCCCCATTATAGTTAAATGGGATTTCTCCTCCGTTCTTGACAGCACAGTAACATTTCTCAGAATCCAAGCATCCATTAATACAGTCACAGCCCTTAGGAGAGACAGGGTGGCACCAATGAGGATATATCATGCTGGTAATGTATTTAAATGGCGCAGGTTTCTCATCATCTATGGTGTTTACAACACAAATGGGAGCTGACTCTATCCCTTGTGAGATATCATCCACGCAGAGACCCTCCCTTATTTTGAATTTCTTCGACTTTTTGACTTCTTTCCAAGTGAGCTCTAGTTGACCTGGAATTCTGTCCAAGTGAAACTTGAAAACTAGCTAACCATGTGGCCCCAAATGCTGCCAATATTTCTCCACCAGATATATCCCATCATAGATATATGTTTTTCCATTTGAAGACTCAGAGCCACGGATCACCCTAACAGGATTCTTTTTATGCATGCTATTCTTCAAAGCAAGGTTTCCCCATTCAAGTTTCTGATCTTCGGGTTCTTTATCAGTATTCATCACATTTCCTCCCTGGCCCATATATGTCAAGGAATCTGAATTATCCAAATCATCATCATAGCCCCCAGATGACACAACGCTAATAGCAAGGATCTCCCCACCATGCTTCATAAAATCTATTCCACCCTAACTCGGGCGATGAAGGCCAATAATATTAAGCTCCTGTAATGAAACTCATCACCAACTTCAACTCCTGGGACAGATCCCAAGATTTTTTTCGCTAGTGTTAACATATTTATCTTTATCCTTAAGAATCTTTGATGCTTTTTGATCAACCCTCCTATTACCTTTTCCTCGTTCCTTTGACTTTGCTTCTTCTTCCTGCAAAAGCTTACTACAGACAGCTTGGAACAGACGCAATGTCTCCCTCACTTTGTTTCGAGTAATTGCATCACTGTTATGACTTTGACCACTTATTCCAATGGGTGGAAGGTTTACACCAAAACTACGAGGTCCTAGAGCCATATGAAAGTCTAAATATTCATCATCATTCTTAGGAGAATTCTCCTTATCCCTAACAACAATTTGACCCATACCTTGATTAGTGGTGTCCTGACAGCAGATTTATGTTTCCCAAGCTGTAGAAAACTATGTTTCTTTCCTTTACATTTGGGTATGGTTTATAGGCCCCTTTCCCATTCCTCCAAGGGCAATTTGGAGCAGCCATCAGACCTAGCACTATGACCCAGTCTAAAACAGGCTCCTGGTCCACCTTCATCTCAGAAGACCTTTCATATCCATCTTGCTTCCTGATTTTTTTAGTAGCACGCCCATCAGATTCAGCTCCAACTTTGTCCCCAATTATCACAGAAACACTCCCCTAAAATTTTCTCTTCCGCACTCTGTATTTTGAACATCCTCTCCCATTCGCTTCAAGTCAGTTTTTTCAATCTCTTCAAATGGCCTGTCACCCATATCAGATTTATCTTGACCCAAACTCTTGTTCTTTGGAGAAGCAAGCACTTTAACACTCTCTACCTTACTGAGATGTGGGGCGTTCTTTCCACACAAGGGAGGGAAGTCTCTGATGGCTCAAACTTCTCTTCGTGGAGGATACTTTTTGGCCATAGTCTTCCTCAAACCATTTCCATTGGGAACAGCACTGGGACCACAAGATGGTGACCAGCATTTAGAAACACTTGGCAAAAACATCTCTTCCTTTGAAGCATAAGCACCCACCAAATGTAAATCCTTTGACAAATCATTTAGAATGCTGGTGACCAGCATTTAGAACCACTTGGCAAAAACATCTCTTCCTTTGAAGCAGAAGCACCCACCAAATGTAAATCCTTCGACAAATCAGAGGATGTGTCTTCTAAACCCTTTACAGGTTCACTCAAACTCTGCTTTATTCAAAGCTTCTAAAGCTGGTGACTGCATTTTTACAGGTTTAGCATTCACAGATTCAAGTCCATCACCTCATCAGATGAAACAACCACTTTTTCTTCCGTTGATGTCAAAACATTTTTTTGCTCAAGCATCTCTGTAGACTGGATTTGTGGACCAAATGGTCCACATCCTAGTGGAAAGTCACAAACAGCAGAAACTTTGTGCTCTAAACCCTTTACTGGTTCACTCAACCCTGCATTGTCCGAAGCTTCCAAAGTCGGTAATTGCATTTTTACAGGTTCAGCATTCACAGATTCAAGTTCATTCACCTGATCAGATGAAATGACCATTTTTTCTTCCTCTGATGTCAAAAGATTTTTTCGCTCAAGCATCTTTGTAGACTGGATTCATGGAGGAATTGGTGGAAAGTCACGAACCGCAGAAACTTTGGGCCTCTTATACTTTGGTGGACTAGTATGAAAAGAACAATCACCGTTTTCCATTGCCCATTTTCCCAATCTTCCTTCAGAATGACTACCGTTTACTGATGTAACTGTTCTAAGAGACTCTGAATGCAGCATATTCTCCATAACCCCCATTCAAACTCCCAAAACAAATCAAAACAGCACTCCAAAAGCAATCCAGAAACCAAATAAGTATTAGTAAACCACACTAATTCCAAAGATTAAACAACAAATGAATATAACATTTTGCTTGTGGACAAGACAAACAGAAAACAAAGGAGAACTCGAACTCTTAGATTTTGGTTTCTCAGGTCATACCAAAACACTAAACACACAGGAATGAACAAAGAAAAGAAACCCCCATCCAGAACATATATAACACTGCTTATAAAATTAAACCAAAGTTCCACCAGCAAAATAACCCTTCCCTTCTAGTGACTTACCAAACCACAGAGAAAATTAAAACGAAAACAACATTCAGGATTTCATGAAAAACGCTGTGTCCGGTCAACAGATCCAAAAAAGAAAAAATCTACCAACATTCAGAAACTTAATTATCCTCATTCCCAACAATTTCCAAATAACCAAAACATATAGGAAAGATATACTGTATTCAGCCAAGACAAGGTGAGGAACTTGATGCTCGGAGCATATGTTAAAAAAAGAAAACAGTCTTAAGAAAAGAACCTAGCCGTCCTTTCGATTTCAGGAACACGATTAATAAACCTTTCAATAATGCGAAATAGCATATTATTTGCGGTATGCACGATCCACTAATCTCTTGGGTCGCAAACAATAAACAATCTAATACTCATTTCTAATAGGCCCTTCATTTTCCTCTAATTTCTGAGAAACCAAACAGAATTTTAAGAATCGTACACCCAATTTTCGACATATTAAGAGAAAAAAAAAATAAAAAAAATAATAAGGAAATTAATCCTCAAATTCGCATCAAATTTGAAGTAAAATTATTGCTCAAAATTAAAATATAAAAAATACCTGAAAGTCTCGATGCAATAAAAGCTTCTAAGAGATTAGTGTCCCACAGAGAAAGAAATTTACATACCAATCGGGAAAATCAAGCAGAGGAGAGAAGACGAACCATGGACGTATGTATAGTTGACCAGTGATTTTCAGAGGAACCAACGGCTCGTAATGGTTGGAACCCGATGGATAATGTTGGAGATTTAAACTGCAATCCGAAGTGATCGCATGAACCGAGCAAAATTAGGTATTCTTTTACCACAGAGAGGGAAGGCAAGGAGCCGTGATCCGAGAGAAATGAGATTTACATACCAATGGTGAGATCATTGCTCTCCATGTGCGGTTTATGCAAAACGACACCGTTAAGGTGATGCAAGGATTATGGTTATAAGAGCATTCGCATTGGATCGTGTAGAATTTCATCTAGAATAACTAACGAAAACCCATTTTTGCTAGTTTAGCTAATGAATTTTAAAATGCATCATACATCCGATTATCTATTCTTAACTCTATATTCTTTTTTTACTCTTATATTTTTCTTTTTATCTTTTTTCTACTTTTTATCATTTTACTTTTTTTCACTTTTTTGTATATAGAAAACAATAAAATAATGGATAGATCGGTGAATAGTGCAACTCCACATATAGAGTTGCACTATTCACAAATCTACCAAAACTCTATTTTAGATTTAGGATAGATAATCAAGTGGAATTGTGTTTTTGTGAGTTTGTTATCTATTATAGATTTAGAGGAACTTTTACACGATTCAATGTGAGTGCTCTAAGTCATGGATTATGGTTCTGATTTCTAACTTCAAATTACAGTTTCTTTTTTTTTTACTTCAAATTACGTTTTTTTTTTAAGGTTAAATACCCTTTTGCCCTTTGTGATTTCAAATCTTTATTGTGTGCCCTATGTGCTTTCATTTTTATTACAGGTGGTATCTGTACTACGAGAAAAAAAAACAGAGATGGTACCTCCGTCTATTTTTCTGTCCAAAACTGACGAATTTTCACGTCAGCAACACATGGCACCATTAAAATTGCGATACATGGCTACCATATTTTTTTTATTATTATTATTTTGAGGCTTTAAAAATAATTAATAAAAAACCGTGGTTTTTAATTTTTTTAGTTTTTTTTAATTTTAAGGGTTTTTTTTTTTAAAAAAAAAAAATGTAAGGGTAGCTTTTGGGTCACATGGGGTGGTCAGCCACCCCCAATTTGGCAAGGGTCAAAACATCTTTTTTTTTCACTTTGGCCCTTTGGGGGGGTGGCCGAACCACCCCCAAGGGCCATAAGGGTAGTTCGTCTACCCCAAAAACTGGCCTTAAGGGTGGCCTTTGGCCAAAATGGGGGTGGCTGGCCACCCCATGTGGCCCAAAGCCACCCTTACTTTTTTTTAAAAAAATAAACCTTAAAAAAAATAAAAATTAAAAAAAAAATGTGCAGTCATATGTCGCAATTTTAATGATGCAACATGTCGCTAACGTGGAAATCCTTCAGTTTTGGACGGAAAAATCGACAAAGATACCATATCCGTCTTTTCTCATAGTACACATACCACATGTGATAAAAATGAAAGCAAAGAGGGCAAAAAATAAAGATTTGAAACCACATGGGGCTGTAATATATTTAACCATTTTTTTAACAAAAATTTATAGGATTTATTAATAAAATCAATCAATCAATCAATCAGGAGACATTGCTCCTTGGTTACAATATCACAGATACAGTTTGGAATTTCTTCAACTCAAACTCAATCAATGACACAAGAAAAAGCCTCTTGTGCAAGAATATGAGCTGCAGAATTTGCATCTCTCTTCACATGTTCAACCCTCAACGGCCTTAGCTTACCCAAAACCTCTTTAATCCCATCTATAAGATGACCCATTGTGCTCTAGTTGGGGCTTCCCATATTTACCGCTTTGACAACTTGCAAAGCATTGCCTTCTAAAATAATATCAAAGAAACCCATCTCCCTGCATAGTTTCACAACATGGATTGCTGCTAATTCTTCTACAACTGCAACATCTGCAAATAAAGCTTTCTAAAGACTACAGGCCACCATAAAATCGATCGATCGAATTTCGCTCGATTGCATTCATGGTTGCCCTGTCTCGATCGATCGCATCTCGCATGATCGATTTTTCTTCGACTGATGATTCGATCGATCGATTATAAAGTCGATCGATCTATTTGTCTTAGCCGATTCTTCACTTGGCTTGAGTAACTTTGAACTCTGGAAATGACCAAATCGCCCTTGATATATTTTCAGGTCTAATTCAAGTGTTTTGAACTAGATTTCAACTAAGACCTGAAAATAAGACAAAACACAAAACTTCAACAAAACGTTATATTTACAACACAAACTAGGCATAACAAATGTAAATTAAAGGGTCTTGAATAGAATAATTCAAGACTTATCACTACTCCCTCATGATCCCGTACGACAATGCCTATCACATTGCGTCCCTGGGTCTTATCAACAGCTGCATCCAAATTAATTGTAAACATACATGTGAGTGGTTTTTTCCAATTAATGGGAGTGTCAGCATGAGGGCCAATCTGCGCATCATGTTCCTTAGAATTTACCCTTCTAAATTCATTGAGAGAATTGCAAGCCTCGGTGAGAAGTTTGTTAGGATGAAGGAGCTCTCCCACATGCACTACCTTTTTTCTTCAGAACCAAAGTTTATGTGCCACCATCACCGCCAATTCAATGTCTTCCACTTTGCATCGCTTCATTAAACTCTCAACAATTTGTAGGAAAGTAGAACCCACGGAAAAGCACTTTTGGATTTTCTTGGGGCCACAACTCCAAACGTCTTGTGCTGCAGGACAATTCCATAGATTTAAATGGTGCAAGCTTCTCATCATCTATGGTGTTCACAACACAAATGGGAGTTGACTCTATCCCTTGTGAGTAGGGTTGGCAATTTTGACACGACCCGACAGCACGACACGAAATTAGCGGGTTTGGATTTACCTTAAACAAGTTTGGGTCATAAAAGGGTCGACCCGTTTATGACCCGTTTATTTCGGTCTGGTAGGTCGTGTCATGGGTCACCCGTAAGTGACCCGCTAGACACGGTTTTTTTTTATTATTTTTTTTCAAAGGAAATGGGATTAGGTAGGAGTTTAGGACTGAAAAAATACGGCATCTTCGAACATGAAATCCTGCAGAATTTCAAACCAGACTAAGAAATCAACCACCAAATATAATTAGACTCCAATGTAAGGAACAGAACTTACTTTCCACACAATCATGGCATCCTGGTTTATACCCTTGCTGCCCTACTGCGTGAATATGCAAGAAGTACGGCTCTCTCCATTCATAGAGATCCAGTTCGGTATGGATGGTAAATGCTGCAGGCTAACAACGTGGTCAGAGAACGTTCTCCTAGCTCTTTTTTGCCCACAAAAACAAGAGGGAGATACTGTATCTCCATTGCTCCTGCTACTACAAGTACTCCGACTACTAGTTGACACACAAGCCCCCATTTGCTCAGTTCTGAAAAAGATGGCATTACATTAGATGTGAATAAGGGGAAATATCTCCTTGGCAAGAACAAATCTCACGTGAAATTATGAGATTACTAGAGTGGCCAACCAAGGATAAAGACCATCCGAACACCAAAGATACCCCAAGCATCAAACCACAAGCCACTTTACGCCTCCACGTAGAAAACTGGCCTCATTCTATCACTTTTAAGCTAAACGGGTTGTGTCAGGTATTTTCGACCCTATACGACCCATTATGCTAAAAGGGTTTAACGGGTCGTGTCGGGTGACCCGTGAAAATTACCATTTGTCATGCCTAGGGCTCCGACCCGTTAACATAAACGGGTCATGTTTAGGTCTACCTTAAACGGGTTGCAAGTCCCCACGGGTCGACTCGCATACCCGTTTTACCAGCCCTACTTATGAGGTATCATCCACTTAGAGACCCTCCCTTATTTTGAATTTTTTGGACTTTTTGACTTCTTTCCAAGTGACCTTTGGTTGACCTGGAATTATGTCCAACTGAAACTTGAAAACTAGCTTACCATGTGGCCCCAAATGCTGCCAATATTTCTCCACCAAATATAGCCCATCATAGATATATGTTTTTTCCATTTGAAGACTCAGAGTCACGAATCACCCTAACAGGATTCCTTTTATGCATGCTATTCTTCAAAGCGAGGTTTCCCGTTCAAGTTTCTGATCTTCGAGTTCTTTATCAGTATTCATCACATTTCCTCCCTAGCCTGTATATGTCCAAGAATCTGAATCTAGATGACACAACGCTAATTGCAAGGATCTCCCCACCATGCTTCATAAAATCTATTCCACCCCGACTCGGGCGATGAAGACCAATAACATTAAGCTCAATCCTATAGTGAAACTCATCACCAACATCAACTCCTGGGACAGATCCCAATATTTTTTTTCGCCAATGTTAACACATTTTCCTTTCTTCTTAAGAATCATTAATGCTTTTTTATCAACCCTCCTATTAGTTTTGCCTCCTTCCTTTGACTTTACTTCTTCTTGCAAAAGCTTCAAACAGACAGCTTGGAACAAACGCAATGTCTCCCTCACTTCTTTTTGGGTAATTGCATCACTATTGAGACTTTGACCACTTATACTCATTCCAATGGGTGAAAGGTTTACACCAAAACAACGTGATCCTGGAGCCATTGGAAAGTCTAAATATCTTCTTCTTCTTTTTTGAAGTATATGAAAATCTAAATATGCATCATTATCCTTAGCAGAATCCTGCTTATCTCTAACAACAATTTGACCCATGCCTGGATTAGTAATGTTTCCTGAAATAGACGAGTTTTTCTTCCTTTTTTTTTTTTTTACTTCACTCCAGAAACTTCTGATTCATCCTTTGTCCTGACAGCATATTTATGTTTCTCAAGCCCTAGAAAACTATATGAGTAATTACATTTTCCCCTTATCAACTACCGGCCATTGTCAATATGCCACCACGAGCTAACACTTCGACCAAAAGAGAGCATGCAACTACCATTTTCATACTGTTACCCCCCTTCCGTCAGTTAGCGTCGTTAATTTAGACAGTCAACCCGTCATGTACGCCTCACATGCCGTTTAACCAGTTTTTATCCCACTTTTGCCCTTAGCCTCGATTGTTGAAGGATTCTGAAACAAACAATAAAAAAGAAATAAGAAAAATGAAACAAACCAACTTGACTTGTTGTTAAAGGAGTCATTTTTCAAATTTTCTCTCCCACTTCAACTTTAAACAGCAAGGAGCCCTAGAAGGAGGAGTCGTCTTCTCTCAAGAAAAAATGCCGTGTTCACTGAAGAGCAAAGACCTGCATGTTTGAAGACTTCCTTCACTGAGGACAGGCGGTTGTTTGGGGGTTGTGTTAATTATGAGGTAAGAATTTCTTCATAGATTTGTAAATTTCGGACTGTTCTCTTTTCTTCTCTTCTATTTTGTAGATAATGGGTAATTTTTTTTAGGGTTTGAAAGTTTAGATCTTAGATCCAGAACATAATGGGTCAATCTTTTTGGCTAATGAGGTTTCACTTGAAAATTTTAGGAAAACTGAAGTTTAGGGTTTCTTGAAGGGGGGTCTATCTACTTGGTTTATTGAAGTTGAGCTGTTTTCAAGTTTTTTTTTTTTTTTGATATAATGAAGTACTGGCTAAAGATGATAATGAGCTGTTTTCGAGTCTTTCTCCTTTCACCTATGTCAACCATTTTGTTGGTATGTTATATAAGATGATAAGCTCCACATGAAAAGTCTATAATGGAATCATGTGTAATACAGAAATTGATAGAAAATACTTATAATAGATAATAATGATCTTTAGTTTGTGTGTTGACTATATATCTATTGATGTTCTAGATATGTAAAAGAAACTCACAAAATGCTTGAAAAAGAAAAACAACCAACACCCTGAGATGTAGCTGACATTTATAGATGATATTGACAAGTTATTTTGAATGCAATTTGGAAAATCCAAAATAATTTATCTATTTGGGTCTCTGTAATCAATTTGTTGGTTATATCTAATGTTCTTAATATAATGTTCTTGAGAGTTAAATTGACCATAAACTAGATGACCTTCGGACTTGTTATAATTTGACCTACCCCTATCATTAATGCACACATGCACTATAGAAAAAGCCAATGTTTCCTAAATATAGAAAAAGGTGAACATTAGCATGACCAAAAATTGAGATTAATATGTTCTTATACAAAAATATGATGGTCACACTGATCTTAAAGGCAAATATTCAAAATAAACAAGAATCGATATTTTTGCGCTCAATGTTAGGGGAGTGATTTTATGTGTCCCTAGGTCATAGTATTTTGGTTTGACTTTTGACCTTTGGGAAGTACTTATTTGATACAAATAGTTTCATATACTAATATATGCAGCCAGGCTTGACAATTTTTGACACGACCAGCGAACCCAACACGAACATGACACGAAAATACAGGGTTTGGGTTTGACATTATCGGGTTCGGGTCATAATCAGGTCAACTAGATTATGACCCGATTGTGTTTGGCGGGTCAACCCTAACGCGATTATAACACGGTTATATATATAAAATAAAATAAAATAGAAACTTCAAGAAACATAACCCTAGCCACACCCGCACGCACTGCCTAGTCTACCTTTTCACTTTCACTCGTTCACCATTCATGCAGCCACGATGCCTCATACATAGAGACACACTACTTCACAGCTTCAGCCTTCACAGTTCGGTGAGTGTTACCTAAGGCACATATTCATTCTCCAATACCGGTCGTATCCGAGTCCCCATTGCCAATGGTGCGTTGGTATTTCCAACGGAAGTTCTATGCAAGGTTTCACCCCCATTCGCTGCCCATTCCATTTGCTGCACCTTCTTCCCCTTTTTACACCTTCTCAACAACACAACTAATATATATCCAATAAAGCCAATAAGGCAAACCGACCAACCAAAGATCCAACAACTGTCCACACCCTCGAGTTGCCTTTTATGCCAAAATTAGGAGGCGGAGCCGCCGCATTGGGAGCAATAGACTCGACAAATATGGAGAAGTGTCCCTGTTGAGTTGCTGAACATACATTTCCAGATAGCACATTGTCGAACTGCACTGAGTCGTGTAAATCAAAATCGGGTTGTGTCGAGTTGACACGACCCGTTATGTAATCGTGTTTAGGTTACCCAATTCACAATCGAATTATGTTCGGGTTATAGGTTCCAACCCGATTAATAATTGGGTCAAGTTCGGGTTTGGCAGAAACGTGTTGGCATGTCAGTCGGGTTGACACGAACCCGATCCGCCAACCCGAACTGCCAAGCCTATATGCAGCTTGACCCCCTCACAAAATTGTTTGCACCTATCTATTGTTCTTATTATAATTAACATGGTTATCACACAAACTTATCAAAAAAAAAAGATTTTGTCCAATAAGCATGTTGCTTATTTGAAGAGTATTGATGTGTTGTTAGATAGTTTTGTGTATCAATTTAAATGTGAAAAAATAGATATTGATGTTTTATTGCAAATATGTGATTATGACCCATTGTAGCCCACTGCCTCAAGTACTGTTTGCTGAGAAGCATATGCATTGATGCTTTATAAAATTTGTTGAGGTGACTGCTATGATCTTATAAGAATTTGGACTCTTTGAAGGGTACCAACATTCCAATATGTGGCTATTGAGTTATCTAGAAAGCTACTTAGGACTACTTGTCACGTGTTTGAATTTTTTTGAAGCTGATAAACTAACTGAAAAATAATAGACTCCTAATTTACCGTGTGTGTGTGATCAATTTGTAACAAAATATCTAAATGTGGAATTTAAAGAAGACATATATTTTGTTAACGAAGTGAAAACTCAATTAAGAGAAAGACCACTCCGGGTTAGCCAAACCCAGGATATCTACTATTTAGAAGACAAAGCTAGTAACAAATCAGTAGCACTCACATACTCCTGATGCAGTGGTCATACCTTGAACTCTGGCACGTAACCCAACGTGAACGCCTCCCAACCAAGTCTCCTACCTGAAAAGGTCTTCAATATAATCCTTTAGCTTAGGGCTCCTCCCTAAGCCAGACCTCAAAGCTGATCAAATCACATAGGAACCACCCTAAGAGAGCTAGCACATATCACAATTTCTGCCTAAACACCCTCTCTTAGTACAAAAGAATTCACTACCGAATTATGTAAATAATACAAGCGTAGAGACCTCTATTTATAGGCTTTTGAAAACCTAATTCAACACTGATTTGGAGTTCTCTATGCGGCATCCGGACATAGGCATAGAGCATCCGAACGGCAAGATACAACCGACTTCCATAACGCGCTTCACGCATTGCCTTATTAAGGACCGCGTCTAGACAATGTTGCCCTAGCGTCTGGACGGTTGCTAGCTATCTTCAACAAACGTGTCTACTACGTAGTTCAGAATCTTCTTGAACATTGAGTAGCGTTCGGACAGTTTTACCCTATCGTCCGGACGGTTCATGCTGTCAATGCTGAGCTGTTCAAAATCTTCTCGAGCTGATGGGCATTCGGACGCTTCCACTGGGCCGTCCGGACAGTCAACTGAGGATCGGACTTTTGCTGAGTTGTAAACTGCGCAGAATCTTCCAAGAGTCTGGAAATTGCCTTCTTGATGCTTGTGACACTGATACTTGTCATATTAACTCTAGATAAATACGACATCCCTATTTCAACAGCACATTCACATGGTAGTGTTTTTGTCAACAGAATGTAGCCAATAAAACTAACAAACTCTTCATTTGGCCATTTTGGGACAAAATACACTTGATCGGTTTAATAATACAATCCTGGTTGAAAAATTAAAAATACTCCCCCTTTTTGTTTCAAAATGACAAAGGGTAAACAGAATATTGAAACCACGGACAAAAAGTTCTAAAATCCAAAAATAATAGGGATAATAGAGAATTGTCTGCAAGTAGCCCAAATAATCATAAGTTTGTAAAAAAATGATACACGAAGGAACAAAAATCCTCCATGTACCAAATCCTGTTAATCCACTAAAAATAAGTGAAGGAGAGAGAACCGTACAATAAGCTGGATTTGTGCTACTTCGGCTTCTAGCTATTGCAAAGCCTGAAACTGATTATCCACATATTGAAATCCTCTAATCAACTAGTCTGCATGATAAATGAGAAGATTCACTATTGAACCTCTAACTAGTGCAGATCTGAAGAAAGATGCTATGGAAGGCTCTGCATCAGTTGTAGGAAAAAGCTCATCTAAATCTTGAGACCTTTGGAAATTGAGCATAAGACTTCAACAACAGTCTGTTTTCCAAAAGATCCATATGTCGGATGTTGTGCTGGGAGCTGTTAGCTGACATATTCCTGAAAAGATTTAAACAGAAATATTTCCAAAAATACCACCACCAAAAAAGATTAGATCTTGTTAGTTCCAAAAACAATGTGGTATTATGACAACTATCAATTAGATGCCACAAAAAAGAAGAGCAGATATAGTAATCCAAAAGGCACAAATATATCAATATCAACCCAACATATAGACGAATTAGGATTTTTATGCACAATATTTCAAAAATATTCCAGTCAATAAATATTCCATTATTCTAAAAAACATAACAACTTAAAAGAACAAAGGAAAACAAAGAAAATATAATGGAATAAGAAGAGATGTGCAAGGAATGCCAAAATCTCGAGAGAAATCCGCGAGAGAAACATACAACATGACAAAAATAAAAATAAAAAATGCAGTGCTGTGCGGATGGCAAAAAAAGCAAAGGGCTTGCGTCCAAACGTGGTACACACTCCTCCAAACGGCATACTATCAAATCATAGATCGACAAAGCCGCATGCGTCCGTACTAAAGAATGTTCGTCCAGACGTTTCACACTGGAAGCTAAAAACAGAGGAAAAATTTGCAGAAAACTAATTTTTCCTAAAGTCAGCTTTAGAACACACATGTATAAATAACTGATAAGACAGCCAAATATCAATTCAAAAATATGCAAACATATAATTGAGAGTCAAGTAATCAACGAGCATAAATTTCCCTGCAGATAGAAATTTTAAATAGAAGACTTAACTCATGCTATGCATGTGTGTGTGAAAGCTTTCTCAATAAGATATAATGTTCATTGATATGATTTAAAACAACTGAATTTTCTAAATGAGAGAAATATTCAAAGTTAGATCAGTCAAAAGTCAAACCTTATTTTACTAGGGCCTAGCCACCTTCATCTGATACACTCTCCCGAAGGTGCAACACTTTTCTTTTACTTAGTCCGTTAATGATCGTCTATTTCCATAATGATTTAGTCACTGATTCTTTTTATAAGAACAAGTGCAAGAACAGATTTTTTAGTACAATAAACAGTGGATCTTTTTGTTTATCCATATTTACTGAAAATTAAATGTTTTTTATGACTTGGTGCTACAACCTATAAAGAATGCCATAATTTATGGGTTCTAAGTTCAACTAACGAGTTGGTTAATTTGACCATCTTAGCAAAAAAAAATCTTTCTTATCAGAATTTCATAAACTAAAAATTAGAGAGTAAAAGAATGTACCTTATGAGAGCTATGGATAGTGCATAATTTTTTTCATTACATGATAAAAGCAACTATCTAGCATTAAGATGCAACAAACAAAACTTTGCAGATGTCAGGCATAAACTCTCAATTATATATAAACATATTCAATCAATGCACAATGAACTAAGATATCAGGCAAAAATATATACAATATCTGAAAAGCTATCAAAAAAAAAAAAAATCTGCATCTTCTCCCCCATTTTTTTTTTTTATGTTGAAAAAAATAAGATAGAAAAACAACAAAAACATGCTTTTGGAGAAAAGAAATAATATCTAGTCCTAGCATGTAAAGTAAGAGCAAACCTGACCTCAGGGAGAGAGGTTTGGAATTACCAAGACAAAAAAAATCGTTCGATGTGCTTTCTCTGTCATCCCCATTAAATGCATGCAGAAATTTTTCTCAAGATAAACAAGAGAAAATATGGGGATAGAAAATATATGGTTTTTTAAACAGAATGCAATGCATGAGTAAGATATGACATGATAAACAATGCAATGCAATGCAAACATACCTGACATGCACTAGAATTTAGGAATCAAAATCCTAGGCATAGTGTGACTTCACCTTTACTAGGTGAGTCCATTCCCCCTCAATGGGTGAATGGTCTCATCCTTCCTTACCCAGACCTTCTTTACCTGAGAGGTAGGGTTGTAAGTCATGTCCAATTTGTCCAAATTGACTAGGACATTCTTCATCATGTAGACAAGTCCTTCATAGATCTAAATTTTCTTGGGTCTGTGAGGCTTCACTCTGAAGTATTTGGCCTTGGTGTGGCCATTCTTGCCACTGTGACGGCAGAGGGACAACCCTTTTGAGGGTATTGCCACGTTTGCTAGGAAGCACGATGAGGCTTGAAAGGTTTAGAGCTAGATTTACCTGTCTTTGGCTCTTGCTTCTTAATCTGAGACTTCTGAGATCGGATCTGAGGACAGTGTGGCCTGATGTGCCCAGAGGTGCCACAATGATGACATGTAGGCTGGCTTTGTTTGTTGGAATGCTTCTTAACAGGCTCTGCAAATTTAAGGTTAGCATTCTTACAAATAACAAAGTCCTTACCTCTTTGAGATATATGTCTCCTATAGGGAGGACATATTTATCTGAAAAAGGGTTTCTCAACACTGCCCTTTTTGAAAGCATCCTGCTTATTCAAAGGTTTATGGGATTTGAACAAATAACAGTTTGGTCTAATGTGACCAACAATCCCACAATGATGACAAATAGGAACAAATTTACCTTGAGTATGTTTTCCTTGAAGATCCTTGGATTCTGGCTCCACACAAATATTTAAGCAAGAATTTTTAAAATTATTTAAATAAGCTATATCTACTATCAGAGGCATAATAACAAGAGAAATTATTTTAAAATCAGAAGCATATAAAGTAGAAGCACCCATATCATCAACAATTATGCCAGGCTTGTTAGAATTATCTGTATAAATACAAAGCATGCCTTTTAAATTATCACTAGAGAATTTTTTTCAAAAGATCTTCAAATTCTTTTAATTTATTATCAAGTGTATCAATAGTGTTAAATAACATGGTATTCTCAGATTTCAAAGAGTCAATCAAAGCATGTGATTCAGACAATTGAATGATTAAAGACTCTTTTTCTTGCTTAACCTTTTTGAGCTCTTTATTGGAATTTTTATAATTTTTACTCAATTTAAGAAAATCCTCAAGGAGCACATTGTCAGAATTCTCTTCAGATCGCTGAGAAGAATTCATGATAAAAGGAGTCAACAAAAATATGGATCTCAATCAGAAAGTTAATCCAAACACGAGTGTACCCACTCTGATACCAATTGAAAAATAATAAACTCCTCATTTATCGTGTGTGTGTGTGTGATTAATTTGTAACAAAATATCTAAATGCGAAATTTAAAGAAGACATATTTTGTTAACGAAGTGAAAAATCAATTAAAAAAAAAAATCAATACGGGGCAGCCAAACCCAGGATATCCACTATTCAGAAGACAAAGCTAGTTACAAAGCAGAAGCACTCACATACCCCTGATGCAATGGTTGTACCTTGAATTCTGACACGTAACCCAACGTGAACGTCTTCCAATCAGGTCTCCTACCTAAAGAGGTCTTCAATGGAATCCTTTAACTTGTTCTTTTCTAGACTTCAAAGCTGATCAAATCACTTAAGAACCACCCTAAGAGAGCTAGCATATATTACAATTTCTGCCTAAACACCCCCTCTTAGTACAAAAGAATTCACTATCGAATTCTGTAAATAATACAAGCCTAGAGACCTCTATTTATAGGCTTTTGAAAACTTAATTCAACACTGATTCGGAGTTCTCTGGGCGGCGTCCGGACGGCAAGTTGCAACCGACTTCCATAACGTGCTTCACCCGTTGCCTTATTAAGGACCACATCCGGACGGTGTTGCCCTAGCGTCCGGACGGTTGCTAGCTGTCTTCACCAAACGTGCCTACTGCGTAGTTCAGAATCTTCTCGAACACTGAGTAGCGTCCGGACGGTATTGTCCTATCGTCCAGACGGTTCATGCTGTCAATGCTGAGCTGTTCAAAATCTTCTCGAACTGATGGGTGTCCCGACGGTCAACTGAGGATCCGACTTTTGTTGAGTTGTAAACTGTGCAGAATCTTCCAAGAGTCTGGAAATTGTCTTCTTGATGCTTGTGACACTGATACTTGTCATATTAAGGACTTTCCATAGTTGAGAATTAAGCTCTGAATAAATACAGCATCCCCGTTTCAGCAGCACACTTACATGGTAGTGTTTTTGTCAACAGAATGTGGCCAATAAAACTAACACTAAACCTTATTTATATGGCCTCTAATTTGAATAGGTTAGTCGGTCATGTGGATTCTTTCAGTGGAAAGACACTGACATGTGTGACCATGCTAAACGAGTGTTAGGTCGTTTGCAACACAAGGACGCGATGCTGAATAAAGAGGTTACAGAACTGAAGGCAAAGTTAGAGATTGAAGCAATTCGATAATAAATGCAAGTTAAAGTTTCGATGACAAATAGTCAACTTTTGACATTTTCCTGGACTTTTTTTGTTGTTGTCTTTATTGCTGTGTTTGGGGGCAAGTATTATGGTGCATGTAATGGACATTTGTCCTACAAACGACTACCAAGAAAAAGTAGCTTATTTTATTAAATTTGTAATGCCTAGTGTATTAGCTTTATGGGCTATGGCGTTGCTAACCCGTAGGCTTTAGCTTAAATTTATAATGACTAATGTAATAGCTAATATATTTATTATATTAGCTTAGTAGGGATGTTCTATTTAATAGACTATGGTGTTCATGGAGCATGTTGTTACTGCATGAAACAGCCAGTTGGTAACATCAACATAGAACTTTGGTTGGTAGCAAATGGTAGTCCAATGCCCTCTTTTGGTGAGGGGTGTCAGTTCATGGAGGCATATTGACAATGACAGATATAGAATATTATATTTTTATGCTAGACGTATTAGTATGTATATGAGTTTTAATGGAGAATAACATATGTACATTTTTATCGACTGGTTACATGTTTTATAAGCATTGAGTTTGGATGTGCCTAGATGTTCACATTACCTAGAATTAGAAATGTTAATGTCTATGTATAGATAGGCGAACTGTTATTTGTTTTTCAGCAAAGATGTGCTTGCATATTAGAGTTACACTCTAGTGCTCTCATGATCAACTGACGTTCAAAGGCACTCAGCTTCAATGTATTTAGACATGGTGTTACTTAATTCTAGAAATGCAAATGTCTCTGTATAGCTAGACGAGATGCCATTGTTTTCAGCCAAGGCATGTGTGTATACGTGAATCTGTGAGGGAGTCATCGTGTATACATATGTCTAAGCCACCGAATCATAAAAGTATTATTGTAGACGGGTCTATATGTAGATGCTTCCAAAGGAAGGAACTTCTATATATGTTCATAACTGCTTAGTATGCTTTACATGTTTTCTTAATAGTTGGTGTTTACTGTATCAACTATAAGTGTTTGCAAAAGACAAAAATTTATAAAATTAGTAGCTGTTATAGTGTACGTAAGACTAAAAATGAAAAGTCGGTTCTTTGCGAAAACTCAGTCAGTTTAATATCACCGAGGTCTCGGTATGTTTAATACTGAGACGGTGAACTCATTCTTTCATCTATACGGATGTGGCTACCACTACAACCGTATAGATGCTGTTCCTTTGGCTGCAGGTATACTAGAGGAGGACGATGACCCGGTAGTGTTATACTTGGGGTATTACGACTGAAGCCTGACACGACAGTTGTAATGTATTGGACTATGGGGTCTTATATTTTGTATATGGCTTGTGACCTGCATGTCACATATTCTTTTGTGTAACCATTCTTTTGGCATATGATGTAAATGTTGTTAAGCCTTAAACAGATAGACTATTGATGGCTCTTCTGTATAAACAATAGGTTATGTTATAGATGCGTTTTTTCGCTATGATTATGTTGGTATCATGATGTATTCCGATGTTAGATATAACTCTGATTATCATGTACATGTTATGGGACATGTGTCATATGTTGGTTGAGCGACATGTAGTCATGCCACTGTGATGATCCATTTAAATGTTTCAAAAAAAAAAGGGGGTCGTCACAAGATGACTCCTCCATTTAATTTACACAACAATTTCACAACCAAAGCTCTGATACCACTTTGTTGCGAGTGAATGCCCATAACAAAAAAAAAACGCAATGGAAATTATCTACCCTCATTGTGCAAATTAAATAGTCAATCTAGTTAGCACCAAAATATCAACTCACCCAAAAACAATGCAGAAAAATAAATCAAACAACCCACAAGCAAGATACCAAGATTTGTACGTGGAAAACCCTCCGGTGTGAAGGAAAAAACTATGGGACCTAGTCCAGTTAAAACTTCCACTATCAACAATAATTGACTTACAAGTGTCTTCTCTAAAATAATATCTAGAGGTTATCACCACATCAAGAATACATACACTCTTGGATAAAACATAAATTCATCACTTCAAGAGTGGATTCCAACAAGAATAAAGAAATCTCTCACCAAGTGGGGATGAAACAACCAAGCAACTAGAGAGGAAGTCCAACAATCAACACCAGTCAATACGTAGCTCTCGTCATTAGGAACAACATGCTGAAATTTCATCAAGATCGGACCATAAATGACCCTCCAATCTCTGACAGAAATGGCTAGGTTGAAAACTATATTTTTCTCCTTCTTCTCTCACTGTTTGCTCGAGCTTCTCTCCACAAAAATAATATCTCTCTCTCTCTCTCTCTCTCTCTCTCTCTCTCTCTCTCTCTCTCTCTCTCTCTCTCTCTCTCTCTCTCTCTCTCTCTCTCTCAGGCTATAAACCTGCATGCCTTTCTTCTTCATTTTTTTTTGGTTGCAATTCATGCATTGTGCGTGACTTGCCCATTGCCAACAGAAACAGAGGCGACAACCTCTATTTCTTTAGCTCATATGGTTGGTCCCCCACGTAGGAGGGACCATCCAACAAATCTCCCCCTCCCGACTAGGTGGGAGGCTCCACCAAGCCCGCTTTCCTTCTACAAGTAAGTTTTTGCATAGGCAAAGTTTTTGTCATAATATCTAAACCATTATCATCAGTATGGATTTTCTCAATTTGTATCAATTTCTCATCCAGTGCATCACATATCCAGTGATACCTAACATCAATATGTGTTTGGATCTTGAGTGGAAAGTTGAATTCTTACTAAGATGGATGGCACTCTGACTGACACAGTAAAACAAATACCTCTCTTGCTGTAGACTTAGTTCCTGTAAGAACTTTATCATCCATAACACAATCTATTGGATGGTGCAATCCCCAATGATCTTAGTTGCTTATATTTAAACCTAAGCGGGAACAAATTTTTGAGAATGCCAGATAGCATCTGTCAACTTTCCAATCTTCAAGGACTTCTCTTGGAAAATTGAAGCAGGTTTCAAGCATTGCCAAAGCTTCCATTGCGTTTAAGAAAATGAAATGTTTGAAATTGTCCATCGCTGGAGATGTTCTCTAACCAAATGTACGCGTAGATTTCAAGTGAAATATCAGAGAATAGTGATTGCTCTTTAGCGGCCTTTTATATTGATTATGATGGCAAACCCTGCAAGATTTTACAACTGGATCTACAAAGTCATTTACGAACTGGAGGCCGTAAGGTGAGTCTCTTTCTCTCTTTTTTAACATGCACATACTGAGGCAACGGGCGCCATACATCAGAATGCAAAAGGGCTAATGGAATTGAAACAATCAGAAGAGTGGAATTTGTAGGTCTTGCCCCTTTTTGGCCAACTAGCAGCTATGTTAGTTTTTGTGTTGGCTACATTCTGTTGGACAAAATCACTTCTATGTAATGTTGTTGCTTTCACAGGGATGCTGCTTTATCCAGAGTCTACTCTTCAGCTTTGTTCTTCAAGAAGATTCTGTCAAGTTTTCAAGGAAGTTCATTTTGGTTCCCTGTCAGCCGTCCGGACGACGTGGTCTCTCGTCCGAACGCTCATCAGTCAGCAACATACGTCCGGACAACGAGAACTTTCCGTCCGGACGCCCATCAGTGTCTAGAAGCTTCGAACAGCTCAAGATTGCATCCGTCCGGACGTAATGGCAAATCGTCTGGATGCTCTTCAGAGTTCGAGAAGATCCCAGTGTTCTAACGCATCCGTCCGGATGACGTGGTTATACCGTCCGAACGCCATTCAGTGTTTGACAAGTATTAGGGTTTCTGCCTCAAGACACAGTTATGGGAAGACGGCCGCTACCGTCCGGAAGATGTGTGATCCTGTCTGGACGATGTCCTCCATAAGGCAAGTCGTACACTCTAAGTTTAACCGTCCGGACGTCAGTCTTCATGGTCCGGACGATCAAGCTTCAAATATGGAAATTACGTGCACCAGTTCAACCATCCGGACATCATCCTTTACGGTCCGGACGTACCAAGCCTTATTATGGTAATTACGTACAGCCGAAGTGCAACCGTCCGGACGCTAGGGCAACACCTTCCGGACGTGGCCTTGTTATGGAAGCTTTTAGTGCTACTTTGGAAAGGCGGTTGCAATTGATCGTCCAAACGCTTGGTCAAGCCGTCCGGACACCCTCCGGTATTTTGGACATAACTTTTTACTCAAATATCGGATTGGGATGAAATCGGCGTCGTTGGAAAGCTAACGAAATTTTCTGTAAATTGAGCATCCAGACTGCCATTATACTAATCCGGATCGTCCGGACTCGGAACGATTTACCCATCCGGACGGCCTTGCAGAAAATTTCAATATTACTTTCCGGATAAGAAAAACTTGGCCTGTCCGGACGGCCCTGGCTCCCGTCCGGACGCGCGTGCCTCAGACTCCGTTTTTAACTCAATTTTGGGTTTCCAAAGCCTACAAATAAGAGGCTTGAGGCATGCTTTCAACACAAAATTCGGTAGTGAATTCTCTACAGCTTAAAGAGGTTGTTTAGGGAGATATTGAAGATCTACTAGCTCTCTAGCTTTGCCAGTGTGTGATTTGATCAGCTGTGAAGTCTATCTTAGGGAACGGCCCTAAGGTAAAGGATTCCATTAAAGACCCATTCTGGTAGGAGACCTGGTTGGGAGGCGTTCGTGTTGGGTTACACGTCAGAGTTCAAGGTACGACCACTGCATCAGGGGTATGTGAGTGCTACTACTTTGTACCTAGCTTTGTCTTCTGAATAATGGATATCCTGGGTTTGGCTGCCCCGGAGTGGTTTTTCTCTTAATTGAGTTTTCACTTCGTCAACAAAATATTTGTCTCCTTTAATTCCGCATTTAATATTTTGTTGTACACTGTTCACACACACTTGTTTAAATTAGAAGTCCATTTTATTTTTCAATTGGTATCAGAGCGGGTACACTCTATTTAGGATTTATTTTCTGAGTGTGATCCTCATCTCTTTGTGACTTCTATTTTTTTATTACACCTTTATCATGAATTCTTCTCAGTTATCTAATGAGGATTCTGATATTAAGCTCTTTAAGGTTTTTAATAAATTGAAGAATGCTCAACATTCTAAAATTTCACATAAAGAGCTTAAAAAGGTGAAGCAAGAAAAAGAGTCATTAATTATGAAATTGTCTGAATCACATGCTTTGATTGACTCTTTGAGATCTGAAAATACCATGATGTTTAACATTATTGATACACTTGAGAATAAATTAAAAGAATCCGATGATCTCTTGAAAAAATTATCAAGTAATAATTTGAAAAGCATGCTTTGTATTCTTTCAGATGTTCCTAACAAGCATGGTTTAATTGTAAATGATTTGAGTGCTTCTACTTCACATGCTTCTGATTCTGAATTAGATTCCATTATTATTAAGCCTGTGATAGTAGACACTGCTTGTTTGGATAATTCTTGCTTGAATAATTATGTGATGCCTAAGCCCAAGGAATCAAGAACACGAGATAAGTTTGTTCCTACTTGTCATAATTGTGGGAAAATTGGTCATATTAGGCCAAATTGTTATTTGTTGAAATCCCACAGGCCTTGGATTAAGCAGGATGCTATGAGGAAAAGTGAAGTTGATGATTCTTCCTCAGCAAAATATGTCCCTCCGCATAGGAGACATATAAAAGGTAAAGGCAATGTTATTTGTAAGAATGCTAATCATAATTTTGCAGAGAATACAAAGAAGCATTCAAACAAAAGAAGTTTGCCTACATGTCATCCCTGCGGCATCACCGGTCACATCTGATCCAAATGCCCACAACTCCAGAAGTTGAAGGTTCAGAGGAAGCAGCCAACTAGAGCTACATCAAGCACTCTACCTCCTACGGTGCTTCAAGTTTCACGGCATCAGCAGCAATTTGTTCTTGTCTATCAGAGTAGCAAATCAAAGAAGAACAAATCAAGGCGTTACAAGAGAAAGCCGCAGAAGCCCATTTGCTACCATGACTATGAAGGGTTTATGAGCCTGATGCAAGGTATGCTAAGGAGAATGGACAACATGGGCAAGACCTGCAAGCTACCACCACGAGTCAAGCAGGTATGGGTTAAGAAGGATGAGACCATTCACCCCTTGAGGGGGAGTGGACTCACCTAGTAAAGGTGAAGTCTTTCCATGCCTAGGATTTTGGTTCCTAAATCCTAGTGCATGTCAGGTATGTTTGCATTGCATCGTTTATCATGTCATATCTTATTCATGCCTTATATTCTATTTGAGGAACCTTTTATTCTATCCCCATATTTTCTCTGGTTTTCTTGAAAAACATCTGCAGATATTTTTTTGGGGGAAGATAGTTAAAGCACGTCGAGCGGCTGCTTTTCTGTCTTGGTATTTCTAAACCTCTCCCTATGAGGACAGGTTTGGTTTTACCTTACATGCTGGGATTAGATGTCATTTCCTTTTCCATAAGCATGTCTTTGTTTTTTTTTCTGTCTCATTTTTCAACCAAAAAAAAAAAAAATTGGGGAGAAGATGCGGAACTTTATTTCTTTCTTTTGATAGCTTTTCAGATATTGCATGTGTTTTTGCCTGATATATCAGTTCATTGTGCATTAATTAAATATGCTTATATATGATTGAGAGTTTATGCATGATATCTGCTAAGTTTTCCTATTGCATCTTAATGATAGATAGTTACGTTCCTCATGCGATGAAAATGTGCACTATCTAAGACTCCCCTAAGGTACATCTTTTCCTTCTCTAACTTTTTGCTTCTAGAAATTCTAGATAAGAGAAGAGGTCTTTGATTAAGATGGTCAAATTGACCACATGCTAGTTGAATCTAGAGCCTAAAAATTCTGGCACTCTCTAGGTTGCAGCACCATAAGAATCAAGCAGTAAATCATATGCATTATGCGCTTTTAAATTGTATATTCACTGCTTATGTGCTGAATTTGCTATATGCCTTGCCCTCTACGTGCAAGTAAAAATTTTACTTTGTCCTTCATGATACAAGTAAAACAATTAAGTGTTGCATCTTAGGGGGAGTGTATCACATGAGGGTGGTTAGGCTCTAGTAAGATAAGGTTTGACATTTGACTGATCTTTCATTGATTTTCTCTCTTGTTTGGAAAATCTGGTTGCTTTTTGTCATATCAGTGAATTTCATACCTTATTGAGAAAGTCTTCACACACACACGCATTGCATGAGTTGAGTAATCTATTTAAAATTTCTATCTACAGGGAAATTTGTGCTTATTGAATACTTAACTTTCATTTATATCTTTGCATATTTTTGCAATGCTATTTGACTGCTTTATCAGTTGATTATACATGCGTGTTTTGAAGCTAACTTTTGGGAAAAATATTTTTCTGCATATTTTCCTCAAGTTTCGGATTTTCAAGTGTGAAGCATTCGGACGGACCTATTTTTCGTCCAAACGAGAGCAGTTTTGCCATATGCTGACCTAGCAGTTGCACATCCGGACAGGATCTCTATAGGTTTAAGACTTGCTTCTCTTTCTCTTTCATACACACATATTTGCATTTTTATTGATTTATCATATCATGTTGTGTGTTTTTCTCGTGGATTTCTCCCGAGATTTTGGCATTCTTTGCACATCTCTTCTCATCCCATGATCTTCATTGTGTCTTCCGTTATTCTTTTAAGTTTTTGTGCTTTTAGAATATTGGAATATTTGTTGATTGGGATATTTTCTTGAGATATTGTGCATAAAAACCTACTTTGTCTGTGTGTTGGGTGGATATTGTTATATCCATACTATTTGGATTGCTATATTTGCTTTTGTAATTCATACGCCTCCAAATTGCAAGTTGTCATAATACCACATTCTTTTTGGAACTAAGAGGAATTAATATTTCCTTGTGGTGTTATTTTTGGATAGATTTCTGTTAAATCCTTTCAGGAATATGTTGTTCAGCAACTCCCAGCACAATATCTGACAGATGGATCCTTTGGAAAACAAGACCGTTGTTCAAGTCATATGTTCAAAACTTCCAAGGGTCTTAAGATATAAGATGAGCTTTTTCCCCCAGCTCATGCAGAGCCTTCCGTAGCATTCCCTCAGATCTGCATCAGTTAGAGGTTCAGTGGTGAACTTCCTCATTTATCTTGCAGACCAGTTGCTTAGAGGATGTCAATCTGGGGATAATCAATTTCAGGCTTTGCAAAATCAAGAGATTGAGGGTTTTTCAGTCCATGGTTCCCAGCTTTCTGAGCTCGAAGCCGAAGTAGTACAAATCCAGCTTTTTATACGGTTTGCTCTCCGTTACTTGATTTCAGTGGATCAGCAGGATTTGGTACTTGGAGGATTTTTATTCCTCTTTTTGGGCCACTTGCAGACTTTTCTCTATTTTCCTATCGTTTTGGATTTTAGAAAGTTTTTGTCTGTAGATATTATTACTCTTTTTACCCTTATACTTCTGAGACATTGAGGGGGAGTAATTGTTGTGTGGTTTTTTCTCATTACTATGTTTTACCCTTTGTCTCTTTGTGACAAAAATGGAGAGTAATTGTTGATTTCGACCGGGATTGTACTTTTAACCGGTCAAGTGATTTTTGTCTCAGAATGGCCAAAGGAAGAGTTTGTTAGTTTTTGTGTTGGCTACTGAAAATTGAAATTGACTTCTAAAAATAAAGTGTGTGCAACAAGTGTCAACAAAAAATTAAGCACAGCGGAAAATAAAAGACACACAGTTTTTGTTGGCGAAGTGGAAACTCAACTAAGAGAAAAACCACTCCGGAGCAGCCAAACCCATGAATTCCACTATTCAGAAGACGAAGCTAGATACAAGATAGTAACACTCACATGTACCGATGCAGTGATCGTACCTTGCTCTCTGACGTGTAACCCAACACGAACACTTCCCAACCAGGTCTCATACCTGAAGGGGTCTTCAATGGAATCCTTACCTTAGAGCCGACCTCTAAGATAGACTTCAGTTGTAGCGCAGCACACTTGAAACGGCTTCAGAGGGATCTTGAACTTCTCTGAGCTCTTGTGGAATTCAATACCGAATTCTTGCAGTTCCTAATGCCCATGGGCCTCTATTTATAGGCTGGGGGCTCAAATGAGCGCCAGGCAAAATATACCTGGGCGCCGTCCGGACCGTGGACATGGGCCATCTGGACGGACAACTGTGCGACAAGATTTTTTTGAAAATTTCGCGGGAAAATCTTTCATGTTTAAGAGTCTCGTCCGGATGGGATGGCACATCGTCCGGACGGTCGCACGTCCGCTGCAAGTAATTTCCTTATAAGGCTTCGAGCGTCGGGACCACGGGGGATGAGCGTCCGGACGGCTGAACTTCAACACGCAATTTCCATATCTGATGTGCATGAGTCTGGACCATGATAGGCAGTCGTCCGGGCGGTTGAAGTCGAATTGGCAATTTCCTTCTTTGATGAACGCGCGTCCGGACCACAGCTGTCAGACGTCCGGACGGTGATATTTGAATTGCGATTCTTGCCTTAAGGAGATGCACTTCCGGACGGGATACCACATCGTCCGAACGGTTGATCGATCTTCCCTTTATTGGAACTTGGAAAGAATCTGAGACTGTTCAAATACTGAGAGGCATCTGAAAGTGCTGCTGAAACGTACGGATGCAAGCTGGATATAACCTTCTCGACACAGTGGAGGGTCTGGACAGAGAGACATGTCGTCCGGACGGATGATGCTTGGTTTGTCTAGAGTCCAGACGGTATGGCACGTCGTCCAGACGGATGGAACAGTGACAAATAGGCGTCGGGACGGGATGGCTCGATCGTCTGGACAGCTAACAAGGAACTGAAAATCTTCTGACTCTGAAGCACTTCTGAATAGTAGAATCCCTGTGAAGCATCTTTAGACACAAGTGATTTTGTCCAAAACACAGAATGAGGCCAAAATACTAACAGAGGAGAATTAAGGTCTACAGCATATATAGGTTGGCTACGAGCGGCACCCTATAACTATGACATTATGCGTGTTGAAAAATAAATTGACTTCTAATTTAACCGTGTGCGTGTGTAACGTGTAACAAAATATCAAAAGTGCGGAATTAAAGGAGACAGATATTTTGTTAACGAAGTGGAAACTCAATTAAGAGAAAAACCACTCCAGGGCAGCCAAACACAGGAAATCCACTATCAGAAGACAAAGCTAGTACGGAGACAGTAAAACTCACATACCCATATGCAGCGATCGTATCTTGCAATCTGACGCGTAACCCAACGTGAACTCCTCCCAACCAAGTCTCCTATTTGAATGGGTCTTCTATGGATTCCTTTACCTTAGGGTTCCTCCCTAAGATAGACTTCAATCACGAGGACAACAACAGCACAACGGCTTGAGAACTAACGGATCTTCACAATTTTTCCCTAAAATATACTCTCTAAGCTATGAAGAATTCAATACCGAATTATGTAAATTGTACATGCCTAGAGGCCTCTATTTATAGGCTAAGAAGACCTAAAACAAGTATGTCTCTGATTTCTCTAAGCGGCCTCTGGACGCAAGCTGAGACCGTTCGGACGAACAACTGTGCAACCGGCTTTCCATAACGCGCTTCACGCAATACCATATCAAGGCCGCGTTCAAACGGTGTTGCCCTAGCGTCCGGACGGTTGAATTTTTGCTGCACATAAATACCATAATAAGGACCGCGTCCGGACGGTGTTGCCCTGACGTTCAAACAGTTGCAATTCTTCTCCACGTCTTGCCTTATCAAGGATAGCGTCTAGACGATGTAGACCTGATGTTCGGACGGATGCAGCTGTCTTCCCATATCTGTGTCTGAGATGGAAATCCAATTTCTGGTTGAACTCTGATGAGCGCCCAAACGTGTTGCCGCGACGTCCGGACGGATGCAACCTTGAACTGTTTGAAACTTTTGGACACTGATGGGCGTTCGGACGCATGACTGGGCCGTCTAGACGGAATCTTAGGATCAGACTTTTCTAACTTGAAACCTGTACAGAATCTTCTTTGAACTTTTCGAAGCACATTTTTGAAATGAAGACTCTGAAATAAACGGCATCTCTGATAAAATGACAACATTACATAAAAGTGATTTAGTCAAACAGAATGTAGCAAATCACAAACTAACAAACTCCCCATTTGGCCATTCTAGAACAAAAGTCACTTGACTGGTTTAAAAATACATTTTCGGTCCAAAAAAAATACTCCCCCTTTTTGTCTCAAAAGGACAAAGGGTAAAAAAATAGTAGAGAAAAATAAGCTAAAAATTACCCTCCTTAATGTCTCAACAGGACAAGGGTAAACAGAGTAAATAAAATCCATAGTTATAAAGTTTTACAATTATCCAAAATAGTAAAATGTCTCAAAATAAATCAACAAAACACCAAAAAAAGAAGAAAAGAAAAAAAATCAATCCTCATCGGGATGATGGTGCTTGAGACACTCCTGGATATCGAGCTGGCACTGCTAAACTCGAGTACTGATAAAACGAACCTCCCGCTGAATAGAGCTGACATCCCCCTTAAGAGAGCTCAATGCAGCCATAATCTGAGCATATCCAGCATCATAATGAGAAGGCTGAGAGCAGTCTGAGAAGAGGAAGCTCCTGTAGGTATCTCAAACTGAACAAGTGGAGGCTGAGGAGCGTCATCTTGACCTTCATGCCTCAGCTGGACATTAAACTTCATGAAAGTCTGACTGCTAAGGGGGTCTTGTATTCTCATCATGGGCTTTACAGAGACGTCTATCCCAGACGGAATAATGAGCTTCGTGATCAAGCAAGCAAAAGGAAACCCTATAGTGTGTTCATCTCTCATCTCCAGCATAAGGTTTAGGATGTGCTTACACAAGCAAAAGGGCATCCTCATGCACAGAGCATATAAAAACTGAGTCATTTTCAACATAAGCTCACTTCTACGAGCTATGGGCCAGAGATTATGCAAAACAATTTTTGCAAGTAACTGTGCAGGGGAGAAAATGCACCTATCTTTATAAAAGCATAAGCTCATTCATGGCCTTGTGGATGGGCATGAAAGAAATCCCTGAGCTGCTCCAAGGTAGGGGGCTCCATAACCTCTGTGAAGGGACAGGCAGAAATAGGCAGTACTGGAACATCAATGATGGCACTGATGACCTGAGGATCAATCTGAATGACGTGCCCCCGAACTGAAGTCTGAAGTATGATCCCATGGTTCTCATCCTGAATTACCTCCAGATACCCATAAAACTCTTTCACCAACCTGGAATATTTTGTGCATGCACAGTTGTAAAGATATCCCCAATGATTATCGCGGATTATCTCAGCAATGTAATTCATGGGAGCTACCATAACATCTGCTCTGAGTACATTCCTTTCTGGAATAGCCTGCCTGTTTTCCACTTTTGCTAAGGAGGCAGCTCGAGCTTCTTCCGTCCGCTATTGGACCATGTGCTGAGAACTGTCTGCAGACATAGTGCTGCAAAAATAATCCAAAAGGTTGCCAAAAATAATACCAATGAAATGTCATTAGTCCCCAAAAAATTTTCTGCATTATAACAGCAATAATTTGGACTTTCCAAAAAAAAAAATACACAATAATATCCCAAAACAGTCCAAATAAATGACAGAACAAATATTCCAATCTCAGCATCAGATAATCAATTTTATGCAATATTTATCTCAACTAAAAATCCCAAAAGAATCTAAAAAATCTAACAATTTAAATAAACTAAAAAGATTGTAAAAGATAGAGCAAAATACCTGAAAATGAGATAAAATGCAAAAAAGGACAAAATAGGTTGAGAAACTCGTGAGATAGCACGAGAAAAGTGCACCAAAAACTCAAAAGAAAAGAGAGAAAGAAATGAGTGTACGACAGCAGAAGAAAAAGAGATGCAATTTTAAGACCTGTAGGGTACCCATCCGGACGCACAATTTACTTGTCCGAATGGCCACTGCCAAATCAACACTCGACAGAACCGCGCGCGTCTGGACGTGTCACTTAATGGTTTGGACGTCTGAGCTACATACGTCCGGACCCAAGAGGAGGACCATCCGAACGCTTCACACTAAAAATCTGAAACTTGAAGAAAATTTGCAGAAAAATATTTTTCCTTAAAAGTAGCTTCAGAATACGCATATATAATCAACTGATAAAGCAGTCAAATAATATTTCAAAAATATGCAAAGATATAATTGAGAGTTTAAGTATTCAATAAACACAAATTTCCCTGCAGATAAAGATTTTAAATAGATTATTCAACGCATGCAATGCGTGTATGTGTGAAAGCTTTCTGAATAAGGTATGAAGTTTACTGATAGAACTTGAAGCAACTGAATTTTCTAAACAAGAGAGAAAATCAATGATAGATCAGTCAAAAGTCAAACTTTATTTTTCTAGGGCCTAGCCACCCTCATCTAATACACTCTTCCTAAGCTGCAACACTTTTCTTTTACTTAGTCATTTAGTAACCGTCTATTTTCGCAATGATTTGGTTACTGACTGTTTCTTTAGGGACAAGTTTAAGAACAGATTTATAGCACAATAAGCGGTGGATCTTTTTATTTATCGATATTTATTGATTTTTGAATGCTTTTTATCACTTGGTGCTGCAACCTAGAAAGAATGCCAGAATTTATAGGTTCTAAGTTTAACTAGTGAGTTGGTCAATTTGACCATCTTATAAAATATATATATATATATATATATATATATATATATATATATATATATATATATATATATATATATATATATATATATCTCATAAGAATTTTCAAAAGAAAAAAGTTAGAAAGAAAAAAAAAATGTTACCTTAGGGGAGCTTTGGATAGTGTACAAAAATCATCGTATGAAAAAAGTAACTATCTAGCATTAAGATGCATATGAAAACTTACTAGATATCAGGTATAAACTCTCAATCATATATAAGCATAGGCAATCAATGCACAATGAACTGAGATATCAGACAAAAACACATGCAATATCTAAAAAGCTATCAAGAAAGAAAAATAAAATAAAATTCTGCATCTTTCCCCCAATTTTTTTTTTTTAAAAAAATAAAAATAAAAAACATACTTCAAAGGTAAAGAAACAAAACTAAACCTAGCATGTGTGGCAAGATCAAACCTGTCTTCATGAAGAAAGAATCAAAATTACCAATACAGAAAAGCAGCCGCCCGACTTGCTTTTTCTGTCATCCCCAAACAGTACCTGTAGAATTTTCTCAAGAACAACAAGAGAAATAGGGGGAAAAATAATAAATGGTTCCTCAAACAAAATGCAAGGCATGAATAAGATGTGACATGATAAACAATGCAATGTAAACATACCTGACATGTACTAGGAATTAGGAACCAAAATCCTAGGCATGGTGAGACTTCACCTTCACTATGTGAGTTCACTCCCCCTCAAGGGGTGAATGGTCTCATAATTCTTGACCCATACCTGCTTGACCTTTTGCGGGTCTTGTCCATGGCGACCATTCTTATTAGCATACCTTGCATCAGGCTCAACAACCCTTCATAGTCATGGTTGCTATTGGGCTTCTAAGGCTTTCTCTTGTAGGCCTTGATTTGTTCTTATTTGGTTTGCCACCCTGATTAGCAGGAACAAACTTCTACTGATGCCGTGGAGCCTGATGTGCCATCGGAGGTATAGTGCTTGATGTAGCTCTTATTGGTAGCTCCCTCTAGGGGTGTAAACGAGCTGATCCTGAGTGGGTATTGGCTGTTCGGGATCGGCTCGTTTATGTAACAGTGAAGCTCGAGCTCGAGCTCGAGCTCGACACGAGCCTAATTTTTTTGTGCGAGATTGGCTCGCTAATAAAGAATTACTGATCGAGCTCGAGCTCGAGCTCGATCATTTTGGTCGATCCCGAGCTCGAGTACTCGGCTCGAGCTCGACTGGAATGAAAAAAATCCTAGCACAAACAAGTAGATCGAGAACCCTAAAATCAAAACCAATCAACCAACAAATCCGACTTAAAAAATAAAAATAAAAAATTAACCAACAAATTCCACACACAAAATCCAGAAAAGCAAATGACAGGAAAGTAGAAAACAAACCAGTTGGAACGGAGTTGAAGCCAAAAGCGCCATTCTCAATCTTGAAAGCTTGGAAATAAATGATTTTGGAGCAAGTCCTTTTTCAGAGTTGTGGATCGTTGTGGCTGAGATTCATGAGTCATACCAAGATTTTGTTAGTTTTTCATGTGATTTAGTCAAACCGTTAAAACTTGAAAGCAAAAAAATAAGCAAAAGAGGTTGAAGAAGATGCACCTTGAACTTGAAGGAAAGACGAGACAATGTCGACCATGATAAAAAATTTCGTTGAGGGGTAAATGTGAAGAGTCAGTAGAGAGAAGAGGCGAGATTTGTTGAGGAGAAATTTGGAATAAAAGTGCCTGATAGTTTTTGGAGGGAAATGTTTACGTTAGGCAAATAAGTATCATTATTGCAAGTGATAGGCGTACTGCTCAAAATATTTCCTCACGTTTTTTCCTGACACGCGAATGATTGTGTACAAAAGACTGTCCAACGCCCAGACTTTTTGACAGATGGCCTTTCCTTTTTTTTGAGCGTGTTGAACAAGCTTGGAGAACTTGCTTGTTCTCGTGTTTTCACTTCCCATTTTACCCCTGCAATGATGAAAAATCATCCGCCTTTACCCTTAAAGACCTGCAGCTTTGATTTTTATGTTTGCCAGGGGTAAAATGGAAAGTGAAAATAAGAGAACAAGCAAACTTGTTCAACATGCTCAAACCGAAAGACAGGCCAAACCTGCTGCCTGGGCGTTGGACAGTCTTCGTACAAGATGCAGGAGAGAACTTGGGGGAGGGAGGGGGAAAAAGGGATTTCAAACAAGACAGCCAAAAACACCTCGTTTGACTTGACAAAGGACAAACTTTTTATCATTCATCAGAAAAAAAAAAAAAAAAAAGAAAAAAAAAAAAAAAAAAGAAAAAAAGGAGAAACGCGTTTTCCTATAAATCAAGAGTTTGGATGTGAATTGTTTTCTTGTTTTTATTTATATTAGTTGAAAGATGGGTCTTGAGTCAGACAAGTCAAAAAGGAGATATGATGTTATAGTACACGGTCATATTAATATAAAGGGGAATGTTATATATATATAAATAAAGGGGAGTGTTTGAAGGGGTGGTATGTGCATAGTCTGTAACTGAGTGATTTTTTTGATCATTTTCCTAATATAATACTCTCTTTACACAAGACAATGAGAAATGTAATATTAGACATCTCTTTCTTCTTTTCTTTTTTTATCTTTTTTTAAAAAAAAAAAACAAAAAAGGTTCTTAACAGACTAAGACTTAGGTTAAGTTAAATAGGAAATTATGAGTAGGTGAGACTTGTCTAAATGACTAAGAGCATTTTCAAAGTCTTATGTAAATTTTTATATAAAATAGCTAACTAAATCTCAATTTAAAATAGCTAATTAAATCTCACTTTATCTAGTTTAACTAATAACTTTTAAAAACACCATACATCTGATTATCTATTTTTAATTTTATTTATTTCTTTATTCTTTTTTTATAATGATAATACTTTTTTTTAAAGTCGATTGATAATACTAATTAGACCATATCTAACGACTAACAGTTATATAGCACAATGATAAATCATATGATCTAAATTATAATGAATAATTCATAACTTATGAATTGTGATTATAATTAATATATAAGTAATTCTATTCCTAATAACTTAATTTGGAATTGTATGAATCATATTATTATTATATATGAATAATATGATTAAGTTTCATAAGTGTCATTATATCATATGAATAATGTGAATTCATACTTACTGTAACTTACGTATGTAATCTATATACATAGTCACTGCAACTAAATATTACTAATAATTATTAAATACTTAAAATCATAAATCATACTTATTAAGTGTATGAGTGTATCTAAATACTAAACTATTATATTAATATGAATTTGTATACTATAGTCAATATCATATATGACATTATGTAGCTATAATTATATATGTTACTAATATGTATATATATTTATGATTATGAATTATGAATCGTATCATATCACTTGATTTATGAGATTATCTATGAGTCATAAATCATAATTATCAAATTTATCATAATTCATAACTACCTACTAATAATACTAATATTATATGATCATATGATTTAAGTATTATCATATGATAGTATATTTAACATATTAACAAGATCTAACAATCCGTATGTAATGATTATTAAATATTTAATGATAATACTTATAACATATAATAAAGTGATTGCATATTTTATATTTACATGTCATATGGTAGTATGGTACAATGTTATATTATTATATGATCATATAGTCTTATAAATTATAATCCTATTATATTACATGAATAATTTGATTAAGTATTTTGATTGTCATTATATCATATGACTAACAATTAATTATTGATATTATTCACTTTTACTATTTATATACATATGACCAATTAATATATATTGACTAATAATTATTCTTATTTGTTACTTAATTTATGCTTACATAATACACGTAGTATATATATATATATATATACGAGTCGAGCATTAATAAACAAGTCGATCCTTATACGAGCGATTTCACGAGCTTTAGTCGAGTCGAGCCGAGTTTATACGAGTTTGCATCGTTTGATAATCGAGTTTGATTTTCGTGTTCACGAGTAGCTTATTTAATAATCGATTCGAGCACGAGTCGAGTTTATTCGAGCCGATCTCGAGTAAGCTCACGAGTAGCTCAGCTCGTTTACACCCCTAGCTCCCTCTGAATCTTCGACTTTTGAGCCTGGAGCTATGCACATTTGGGTCGGATGTGACCGGTGACACAACAGTGATGACAAGTGGGCAGGCTTCTTTTGTTTGAATACTTCTTGACAGTCTCTGCAGATTTTAGGTTAACATTCTTACAAATAACAATGTCATTTCCTTTTATATGTCTCCTATGTGGAGGAACATATTTGGATGATGAAGATTTTTCAACTTTACCTTTCCTCGGAGCATCCTGCTTAATCCAAGATCTGTGGGTTTTTAACATAAAACAATTTGGTCTAATGTAACTAACATTCCCACAATTATGACACGTAGGGACAAACTTACCATGAACTTGTGTGCCAGTAACTTTAGATTTATGCTTCACACAATTATTTAAGCAAGAATTTTCAGAATTATCCAAACAAGCAGTAGCTATTATCACAGGTTTAATAACAATAGAATCTAGTTCAGATTCAGAATCAGAAGCATGTGAAGTAGAAACACTCAAATCATTAACAATTAAGTCAGACTTGTTAGAAATATCTGAATGAATACAAAGCATGCTCTTTAAATTATCACTAGATAATTTTTTCAAGAGATCTTCAGATTCTTTTAATTTATTCTCAAGTGAATCAATAATGTCAAATAGCATGGTACTCTCAGATTTCAAAGAGTCAATCAAAGCATGTGATTCAAACAGTTTAATGATCAATGGCTCTTTTTCTTGCTTAACCTTATTGAGCTCTTTATTGGAATTTTTAGAATTTTTACTCAGTTTAAGAAAATTCTCAAGGAGGTCAGTATCAGAATTCTCTTTAGATAACATAGAAGAATACATGATGAAATAAGTCAACAGAAAATATGGATCATATTCAAGAATTTAATCTAATAGAGTGTACTAAGCTCTGATACCAATTGAAAAATAAATTGACTTTTAATTTAACTGTGTGCGTGTGCAACGTGTAACAAAATATCAAAACTGCGGAATTAAAGGAGACAGATATTTTGTTAAAGAAGTGGAAACTTAATTAAGAGAAAAACCACTCCAAGACGGCCAAACCTAGGAAATCCACTATCAGAAGACAAAGCTAGTACAAAAACAGTAACACTCACATACCCATATGCAGCGATCGTATCTTGCAATCTGACACGTAACCCAACATGAATGCCTCCCAACAAAGTCTCCTACTTGAAGGGGTCTTCTACAGAATTAAAGGAGACATATATTTTGTTAAAGAAGTGGAAACTTAATTAAGAGAAAAACCACTCCGAGACAGCCAAACCTAAGAAATCCACTATCAGAAGACAAAGCTAGTACAAAAACAGTAACACTCACATACCCATATGCAGCGATCGTATCTTGCAATCTGACATGTAACCCAACGTGAATGCCTCCCAACAAAGTCTCTTACTTGAAGGAGTCTTCTACGGATTCCTTCACCTTAGGGCTCCTCTCTAAGATAGACTTCAATCACGAGCACAACAACAGCATAATGGCAACGGCTTGAAAGTTATCGGATCTTCACAATTTCTCCGTAAAAAATACTCTCTAAGCTATGAAGAATTCAATACCGAATTCTGTAAATTGTACATGCCTAGAGGCCTCTATTTATAGGCTAAGAAGACCTAAAACGAATCTGTCTCTAATTTCTCTAGGCGGCGTTCGGACGCAAGCTGAAACCGTCCAGAAGGACAACTGTGCAACCAGCTTTCCATAACGCGCTTCATACAATACCATATCAGGGCCGCGTCCAGACGGTGTGGCCCTAGCGTCCGGACGGTTGCACTTCTGCTGCACATAAATACCATAATAAGGACCGCGTCCGGACGGTGTTGCCCTGACGTCCGGACGGTTGCAATTCTTCTCTACGTCTTGCCTTATCAAGGATAGCGTTCGGATGGTGTAGAACTAACGTCCGGACGGATGCAGCTGTCTTCCCATATCTATGTCTAAGAAGGAAATCCGATTTTTGGTCGAACTCTGATGATTGTTCGAACTCGTTGCCGCGACGTCCGGACAAATACAACCTTGAACTATTCGAAACTTCTAGACACTGATGGGCGTCCGAACGCATGACTAGGCTGTCTGGACAGAATCTTGGGATCCGACTTTTCTGACTTGGAATCTGCACAGAATCTTCTTTGAACTTCTTGAAGCATATTTTTGAAAAGAAGACTCTGAAATAAACAACATCCCTGATAAAATGGCAACATTACATAAAAGTGATTTTGTCAAACAGAATGCAGCCAATCACAAACTAACACTTGTGTAGATCCTTGACAACACAGAGGAAGTCAGAGTAAAGATGGCATAGCTTTGGCGATCATAAAAAAAATTGTCCAACCGACAAATTTTTTTGAGAGACTAGCTTTAGGAAGCAACATAGCATCATTGAGATGAAAAACATTGCCATAACGAGACGATAAAGAGATTGTACAAATGTTTGAAATAGAGAGTGGGGTGTGGTCACTGGTGAAGACAACACTTTTGCCTTGGTACGGCAAGGATGAGACAAATGCAGCTGGATTGCTCGTCATATGATGGGTAGCCCCAGTGTAAATGTAAAAAACAATTTGTAATCTAGCTTAGAAAATGAATACATAATACCCACATGATGAGTTGTTTGATGCGGAGCAAAACTCGAGTTGTAACGCTGTGGACATACGATAGCCATGTCTTCAGTGAAAAACAAAAGTATATATACTAATACCGCGCACCAACCTCATAGGTCCTAAGTAAAGAGTAATTCTATGAGTATCCATTTGTTTTCCTTACGTTCCTTGTTGTGGCTTATAAAATTATCACTGAATCAAATTCAGTAGTAATCTATTACAAATTTAATTTTAAAAGCCACATCAATTTTGAAGGACACAAGAACTTGTAGCATTACTTGTAAGTAAATGAGTAATACAATACTTTATTTTACTGGGTTGATGTGACCGTATTAATTAATAATTGGATGAGTTACTGTTAGTAAGAAAAATTTAAGCGTTAATGAGCATTACCACATCAACCCAATAGGATAAAAGTAGAATGAGTTTCTCTAAATAAATTGGATTTAGATTTCGTGTAATGAGGCTACTAAAAAATTGAAGGGTGTACAAGTGAGGCAGTTATTAACCGCTAATAACCACTAATAATAGCCCACGATCACTAACCGCATAACCGTATAACCATAATTGGATAACCGTCTAGGCCGGTTGCAGTTACCGATTATAGGAATTTAGGAATTCGGTTAATAATCGGGTAATCGATAATCGGTTTGCTATATTATACATACATACATATGGTTTTAGATTTCGCGTAATGAGGCTACTCGAAAATTTAAGGGTGTACAAGCGGGACAGTTATTAACTGCTAATAACCACTAATAACAACCCACAACCGTCAACTGCATAACCGTATAACCGCAACCGGATAACTATCTAGGCCGGTTGCAGTTACCGATTATAGGAATTTAGAAATTCAGTTAATAATCGGCTAATTGGTAACCGGTTTACTATATAATACATACATACATGTACATACATATTCATTTATGTGTATATATATGTATATGTATATACATATACATATACAATATATATATATATATATATATATATATATATATATATATATATATGCTCCCTGCTTGACTCCCTCCCCACTTTCTCTTCTTTTCTTTTAAATAATAATGAATATTGTTTGAAAATAAAACGAAGGATCAAGTTTTGGATACTCTCAAGTTCATGAGGGATGACCATTAGCTAAAGGAGAGCCATGATGATGTGAAATGGCTTTAATTATTAATGCCACAATGCACATTAATATATTAGTGAAATCTCAACAATACACAATTAAACGTACAACATCATTATGTTAAAATAGTATTGGCCCTTGCCCCAAAAAAAAAAAAAACCTTAAAAATCTTTTCATCCCTAACAAATTGATAAACAACACATACATTTGGTGCCCGATGAACAATACAGATCTCATCATCCATCTTCACCTTCCAGGCTTCCATCATGCTCGTCTCATCACCTTCATTTTTGAAGAGAGTAATATTTATGTTTTTTTTTTTAATCATAAACAAAATGTTTAATAACCGCGTAACCGAAAAAAAAAAAAAAAAAAAAAAAAAAAACTCAACAATTTATGAAATTTGGGTACCGATTAATAATTGGTTTTAATAATTGTATCACCGCTGGTTGTTAATAGCCGATTGCGGTTGTTTAAAAGTGAATAACCGCCTAAATCGCTTGCAGTTATGAGGAAATAACCGCAACCACAACCGGTTGTACACCATACTCAATATATGCGTAATGGACAATTTTATTGTATGTGACTTCTCCGAGAATCAACTATTTCAATTATCTTTATTAATGTGTTTTTTATTTTTAGTTTGAAAATGTATTTTGATGTAACATAAAGTTGAAAATTGTCTTGAGAATTGTTTTGTTGTTGAGTTTACATTTGAAAATATAATTTTTATAGAGTACATATGCTTATTTTAAAAAACTACTTGTAAACAAATAAAAAAGAAAAAAAGGAAAAAGTAAGGGTGGTTGCATGGCCACCTAAACCACATCGGAGTAGCACACGGCCACTGGCCATCATAGTGGCTACCTTTTCTCCACTTTGGTGGCCACATAGTCACCTAATTTTTTCTTTTTAATTAATAAGTTAGCTTTGATATATGTAAAAATTAATGACATGTTTGGATGAAAATGAAAAAAAAAAATTATACTTGCTACAATGTTTGAATTTTTTTTTTGAAAATCGGGATAAAAAATCAAACCCGCATTTAACCCAAAACTAAACCAAATTCGCTTCAAATTTGAAGATGAGTTTCCGAATTCCAACGCATATTTCCAATTCCAACGCACGTCTACGTCTGCTTTTTACTTGTCGCACGTCTCCTTTTTATTTTCTTCTTTCTCTTTTCTTTTTCTCCCTTGCCTTTCTTCCTTTCTTTTCGTTCTTCCCCTTTCTTTTTTTTGGCCGATCACCGAGAGAAAGGGGGAGAGAGAGATTAGAAAGAGACCGAGAGAGAAAAAGAAAGAGAGAGAGAGAGAGAGAGAGAGAGAGAGAGAGACCCAATTGGTGGGGGTAGCCATCGTTTGGGGAGGACGACGGCATTGGAGCTGGTGGGTCACGACCTGACGCCAGTGAAGCCAAAGAGCACATTTTTTCGGTACCCAAACAGTAGGAATCCATTTTCCTGGGTAAGTGAAATCCTCAGGCTTTGATTTCTTTTAGTTTGATTTGGGTTTGGTTTGAAATGGTTCCTTGTGGTTGGAGGGATTCATAGAGTTGTGAAAACTTGGGTATGTTTTTGGAGGATTTTTTTTGAAAAATCGATTGGGTATAAAAAAGTTTTTTTTTTTTTTTTTTTTTTGGTATTGTGTAATGTCCGCTGGTGCATAACCAAAAAAAAAAAAAAAATCTGGGACTTTTTTTGAAAAACCGATTGTTTTGTGAAGAAGTTTTTAGTATGACAAATTGGGTATTGTGTTTTTGGGTTGGTTTTTGTAAAGGATTTTTCTTGGCATACTGAATGGGCATTGTAAAATATTGAGGTTTGTTTTGGGTAGACCAAATGAGTGTGAAATCTGTTGAGATTTGGGATTGTTTTTGGGTGAAGGTTTTGATGAATTTCTATTTGAAAATTTTGAGGTTGATTTCATAGCTTGGTTTGGATTTTTAATTCTAGAAGATGAGATTAGTAGATGATTTTGGTTTGGGTTATGGATTGGGTGATTTTGAGAATTGTTGCGGTTGAGATTTTATTTAAAGAAATTTTGTAGAAACTTTGAGAAGTTGGATCTGTGTGTTGTCAGTTATGTTTGGGAAACAACGACGGAGCAGCAAGAAAATAGTACAAAATGCCAAAAAAAAAAAAATCCGAACATTGTTGGATGGCAGATTCGTATTTATTTATATTAAACTAGGGGTGTAAATTTAGACCGGTTATAACTAGCCGGGAACCGGATCCAGGCACTAATTGGCTCTGGAACACCGGGAAACCGAGTTGGTACCTGAACTCGGAGCCAAGTATTACCTGGACTCAGAGCCGAGTGTTGGTTTTGAAAAACCCGGTTATACCTGGGTATTCGGGGACCGGGTCTGTTAATTTATTAAAAATAAATAAAAAATACCCTTACCCTTTTACCCTAAATACACACGGCCTAACACACTAACAGAGACCTTTCCGCCTTTTCACTGAATCACTTTTGCCCATTTCTTTCTTTCACTCTTTCGACTTTCAGTCTTCAGACTTTACCCTAACACTAACACGACACCATTGCCTTCTTCTTCTTCTTATTGTCTTCACTTCTTTGTCTTTAGAAATTTTGGAAATTTCAACGCCTTCAGTCTCCTGTCGTCTCAACCAAATTTCCTGAGGAACAAACATGAAGCAAGAAAGAAGGCCGGCTTGGAGTCGCTCTGCGAGGTCGTGTGTGGGAACTTCTTGGAGATGCCGTTCCCGAACAACAGCTTCGACGGCTTGTACTCGATGGAGGAGACTTGCTGCACGCTGAAGCTGGAGGAGGTGTACTCCGAGATCTTGAAGGTTTTGAAGCCTAAATCTGGAGGAGGTGGTCAAGGAGCGAAATTTGGCTAGGCAACCGGCTCAGCCGTGGTGGTCGAGGTTGAAGATGGAGAGGATCGCTTACTCTCCTACGAGGTGAAAACTGCCCGCGATTTACATTTGGATTCTTCCTCCGTTTTTTATTGTTATAGATTAGGTTTTCGCTGTTTGATTATGAGATGCTCTGATTGTGGTTTTGGTTGTTGAACACACACACACACACACATATGTGTGTGTGTGTTGGATTTCTAATTTGTATTTTGTTAATTTGTTTGGTTTATTCATTAGTTTCTGAGCAGATTGATCTATACCTTATTTAGCTTATCTTTTCTTGTATTAGATCAGGATATGAAATTTGAATGTGTAGATTTCAACTCAGTTTCTCAAAATAGGCCAAAAACTATTTTTTTTTTTTTAAAAAAATACAACCTGGTCTGGATACCTGGGGAAACCGGGTAACCCCCAAGTAACTGGTTTCCCAGTTAACCGTGGTACCCGAATCTAGACCAGGTTATTGAAATCCAATAATCGGGGACCCTGGTTTTGGTTCCCGGTTTTGGCTAATAACCGAGTACCGGAACCGGATTTACACTCCTATATTCAACAATAATTATTTCAATCATTATTCCACACTAATTTTCGTAACTCAAATTATTCTACATAGCTTTTCATATCTCCAATCATTTCCTATTATGGTTTTCCGTGAAAAAAATAATTTGACACAATTATCACCAAATATGATTTAAAATATAATTTAAATTATAACAATCATCTAAATATCTTTATTTGCCTCCAAATTTGGGCACCAAATAATAATGAAATTCAAATTTCACAATTAAACACCCAAATGTGCCACAAGCACTTGTTTGTAAAAATATTCTGACAAGAAGAAAATATATAGATTTATAAAAAAGATTGAGTTATGGGAAAAATACAATTTAACCCCCAAAATTACAACTATTTCTCCGGATGGCCACCAAAACTATAAAAACATTTGAAAATAGCCAATTTTGGTGAAATATCCCCATAATACCCATGCCACGTGTCATTTTTTAATAAAAAATTCCAAAAATTAAAATTGAAAAAAATTAAAAACTAAAAGAAACTTCTTTTTTTTTTTTTTTTTTTTTTTTTTTTAATTTTTTATAAATATTGAGATCGACCGGATGACGTATTGCTTCTTTCCAGCATCGTTGTTGGGCAAGATGCACGCCTGCAGCTCGGCGAACTTGTCTTCTCCTCTTCAAACACAAATATGGCTAATTTCCTATCCCAATGTCTATAATATTGATCTTTCGAAGATTATGAATGATTCCAATCTGAATTTTGTTTTGTTACAAACGACGAGCAAGTTTATCATCGTTGTGGAAGACCTTGATCGGTTTTTGACGGAGAAATCAACGGCCGTGAGCTTGTTCATTGATATTCATATCCATTTTCCTCTCTGTGATTTTTTGGCATTCAAAATGTTGGCCAATAGCTATCTGGGGCTCAATGATCACAAGCTTTTCTCTCAAGTGAAGGATATTTTTCAGAGCAGGGCGAGCTTGAGCTTCTGAGATCAGCGAGTTGATGATTGCGAATCGAAACTCGCCGAGTCGGGCTATAAAATTGGTCATCATAGCGTTGCAAACGGACGGTGGCCGAAGGGGTGTCGGGAAGATCGGGTTGCGGTTGGGAAATAACGCCACCTCAAACAGTTATTTTTTTTTAAATAAAAATAAAAATAAAAATAAAAATAAAAATAAAATTTTAGTTTATTTATTTTTTGAATTTTTTTTTGAATTGAAAAATGACACGTGACATAAGTATTATGTGGATATTTCACCAAAATAATCATTTTTCAAAAGTTTTGATAGTTTGGGGGGTCAGAGTGCAGGCCATAATAGTTTGAGGGGCCATCCGAAGAGATGGTGGCAGTTTGAAGACTAAATTGTTTTTTTTCCTTGAATTATTTTATAAAGTAATGTTTCTTACATAATTCTTACACAACTTTTGCACGACTATAATTACTTTTTATATGATCAACTATTGGATTTGTTTTTCTACATGTGGACCTTAAATATTCGATGGTTGATATTAAAAAATGTTATTAGAATTGTGCAAAAGTTACGAAAGAGTTATACAAGAAATTACTCTATTTTGTAATGTATTTGTGAACATAAAATAAATTTTTAAATATTACGCGCCAGGAACGCTCGTGGGTTAAACGAAGCTCCCTAAAATACCAAAGCTGTACCGAAAGAGCCCAAAAAAAAAAAAAAAAAAAAAATTCTCTCTCTCTCTCTCTCTCTCTCTCTCTCTCTCGCGTTCCGTCTTCTGTTTTAGAGGCGAGTTAAAACTTAAAACAGCACTTAAAAAAAAAAAAAAAAAAAAAAAAACAGTTAAAATAGCGCTCCACCCTCCCATTTTGTCATTTGATTCTTTTCCTTCTGTATCTCTCGCCGGCATTTGGCAGAGACAACATAAAAAAGAAAAGAAAAAGACGAAGGAACAAGAGGAAAGGTCTATCTCACTTCTTCCCCTCTGCATTTTGCATTGATCGATAGGTACAGGTAGAAACGGTGCGTTCCTTTTTTGTTCAAGTAAAAGATGTCGGAGGAGGAAAAATTGTTGAAGGATGCGAAGAAATTGCCGTGGGAAGATCGGCTTTTACACAAGAACTGGAAGGTCAGGAACGAGGCCAACATCGACTTGGCCTCCGTCTGCGACTCCATCACAGATCCCAAGGACTCCCGCCTTCGTGATTTTGGTCTGTTTCTCTCTCTTTTTCTCAATTTTTTTTTAGGGTTTCTGTTCCTACGCTTCAGATCTGTGTTTCTTTGTTTCCAATGGTCGATCTGTGCGTTTCTTTGCTTCTCTGTGTAATGGCGTGATGATACAGTCTCCCTCTGCGTTGTTATGTGGATCTTGTTTGTTTCTTGGGATTTGAATTTTGTTTTCCAATAGGTCCACTTTTCAAGAAGACTGTGACCGATTCGAATGCGCCGGTGCAGGAGAAGGCGCTCGATGCTTTGATTGCCTTCTTACGAGCTGCCGACGCCGATGCCGCAAGGTGGAATATGATTTTCGTTTTTATTTTTTGTAGTCGCCTTCCACATTTGTGTATTATTGATCTTCTTACTTTTTTTTTTCTCTTTCTGTAATCTGAAATTTTTTGATTGCTAATGTTTTAGGTATGCCAAGGAAATATGCGATGCAATTGTTTCCAAATGCCTCACCGGGAGGCCAAAGACGGTGGAGAAGGCCCAGGCTGCATTTATGCTTTGGGTAGAACTGGAGGCAGTCGATGCTTTCTTGGTGCTCTTTCTTTCTTTCTTTATTGAACTTTAATTTGTTTCAAGCGCAGGGGCTGGGTTTTCTATCTTGTTTGCCAAAATTTTATGATACTTTTCATTAAATTATGTCTTGTTTTCTGTAGTGATTACATAATTTCTTTTGTTAAGTTTAGAATTGTATGTGAATAGGATTTGGTGACTTGGGAACAAGGAAAAATGTTTCCCAGTTTCCTTTTGTTTCTAATTTTAGAGCCTCAAGTTTATGTCTTGCTCTCTACGTAACTTATCGTAGAAGGTGTCAACTTTTTGCAGTCTTAATACGAGCTTTTTAGGGCATTTTGCTCATTTCTAGTGACAGTATATTTTCAAGGAGTTTCTTAGCAATTTCTTGGGATAAAGACAACATGTTGGTATTGTGTTTAGTTATTTACCGAACAACTGAACTATGTCAATATGTATTGTGGGCTTATAATGTGTATATTCAGGGATCGGGATCCCCAGCAATTGGCTGCCCTTGTATGTGCGAATTCGAAGACATGCTCTGGCATTCTATACTTTCAAGTTTCAAGTGATCTTACATATATTTGTTCATAATTTGCTGACACATTCTTTGTAAAATATTTGTTTAGTAGTGAGCTCTCATTCTTCGTATATATTTAGTACTTGGAATCCATTAGCAAAAAAAAAAAAAAAAAAAATAGCTTTGCTGCAATTGATAAATTTTTCTTCTGAGACTTTTACAAGCTTCATGTTAATTGTAGGATGCAATGGAGAAAGGAATAAAGAACAAAGTTGCTAAAGCTGTTGTGCCCGCAGTTGATGTCATGTTTCAAGCCCTGAGGTTTGCACATAAAGTTTCATTTTAGTAATTATGCATTAGTTATTTTGGCATCTTTTTCCCCCAGCAAGGGATGAAGGGTTAGGTCATGGATTCTATCCCATGTAGATGTCTTGCGTTTGTGTATTTACCTATATAAAAATTGCATAAGGTCCTCTATTGTTTTAGTAATTAGTTTAATGTCATTGTTCTGATTGTGTTAGTGACTTTGGAGCAAAAATTGTTCCCCCAAAAAGAATTCTGAAGATGCTTCCTGAACTCTTTGATCATCAAGATCAAAATGTTCGTGCATCTTCTAAAGGATTGACTCTTGAGCTTTGTCGCTGGATTGGGAAGGACCCTGTAAAGTCAATACTCTTTGAAAAAATGCGGGATACAATGGTATGATATTCATTAATTGTCTATTTCTATGGTTTTGTGCACATTTCTCTTTTCTTTAGACCTTGACTTGATTCTTTTTTTTTCTTTCATATCTATCTTTGGCTTGTCTATGTTTCTCCTGCTTTCTGGAAATTATAAAATAACTTTTATTTTATTTTATTTGGGTTGAAGAAAAAAGAGCTGGAGGCTGAGCTTGTAAATGTTACGGGAACAGCTAAGCCATCTCGCAAAATAAGGTGAATGTTCTTTTGTGAAGAAGCATTTATCTAATATTGAGGTTTAATGTACTTGGTTCATGCAAGTTTCATCATATTGAATATATTAAAATGTGGGTTCGTACAAGTTCTTTCCACTCCCTTTTCTGGATTCCACTTTGTTCCTTGTACTCCTTTTTTTTTTTTTTATAACTCTGTTACTGTCATTTTTCTCTTGATTGACTTCATGTGTGACATTCTGTCTTTAGTTTGAATTCAGATGTCAATGGCTCAAATTTTGTTTCTTTTGTTTATGGAGGGTAGGGGGGAGGGGAGGATTTTCTTATTGATGTTTATATTCTTAGATCCTTCTAGAAGTTTAGGGCTTTGTTTGTTAAAGCGTTTTCCTTCTCCCTTTTATTTTTTGTTTTCAAAACAAAAACATTAACAAATAACTCAAAACACAAAATTGATTTCCCATTTATGTACATCAGAACACTTTTTAATGTGGTTGCTCATTATATTATAAAAATCTGAATTATTCATAAAAAAACAACTCTTTTTCATACTGAAAACAAAAAACACCCTCTAAACACATTATCAAACAGAGCCTAGATTTATAAGACCAAAGACTTTCTTGGATTGTAGCATTCCTGATGTAGCTGAAGACTTAGTAAAACTCCGCAGAGTGTTTGAGAGAATTCTCTAATTTGATTAATAATTCAATTGTTAATGTTTACATGCTACTACCTCCTATATTTACACTGAAACAGACTTGAGGAGAAAGTAAACCTACTCCTAGTAGTAGTAGTAAACCTAATTCTAGTAAAAGATGTAAACCTAATCCTAGTAAGGAAAGGAAAATAATTATAATCTTAAAACGAAGTAAAATCCTTACTATAAAAGAAAACAAAATCTTCAGTTTGGTGGTCACAGATTCATCTTCTAGAATATTCATCATTAATGCACTATTAATGCACCAGCTGTATAAGATCCACTCGTGTCTTTCTTCTCAGTCTCGATTGCCTTTCACGATTGCTTGTACTTGGTGATTGTTTCTTGCGTGAACCCTCAAATAAGTTCTCGGGGACCACTTCTCGAATATGTCTTGGCGATCGGGATCACTGCTCGGATGAACACCACTCGGGAATGGGCTATCGGTTTGATGGTCTACCAATCGCCTCTCGGAATATAATTTGGCTATCGCTTCTTGGGAGCGTCCTACATCAATTCCTATTTTCCTTCATTTATGATCATGTTTCCTTGGAGGCTAAGAGTGGATCAAAAGAAATAGTAGGGAAATTTTTTATGAATTTCAATGCCTTTTTTACTACCCATTTAACAAATGCACCTTATTGATGCTTGCCAATTGCAGGGTTTTTAAGCACATTTCTGTTTATTTATGATCAGTCCTAATATCAGCCCTTTTAGGAATGATTTTAAAAATGAAGTGAGCATATTTCTTGGTGGTGCCTTTTTATGGATGTAATGGTTGTTTATTAGATCTGAGCAAGACAAAGAGCCAGAACAAGAAGCTATGTCTGAAGTTGTTGGTCCTGTTCCTACTGCAGAGTCTTCAACTGATGGTATGTGATAGGTCCTGCAAGATCCTTGAACATGCTTTCTACTTATACATGTTAGGCCATACCTATACTAATGTATCCTTTTTCCTGATAATCTTGATTGACAGCTCCTCCAGAAATAGATGAGTATGAGCTTGTTGATCCTGTTGATATATTGACTCCACTTGAGAAGTCAGGATTTTGGGATGGAGTGGTCAGTGTTTTATCCCTGTTCTGTTTTCTTTTTTGGTGACAAGTAAACTTTTTTTTTTTTTTTTTTTTTTCCAGTTCTGTATTTGGTGGACTTGTCTTGATTATTTCATTTTCTTATTTAATTTTGCAAGTATCATTGTCATTATTTTTCAGAAAGCTACCAAATGGTCAGAACGGAAAGATGCTGTAGCAGAGCTAACCAAGTTTGCCTCTACGAAAAGAATAGCACCTGGTGATTTTACAGAAGTTTGTCGGACATTGAAGAAGGTGTGTTAAAATGATTTCATTGAAGGAAACATGAGTTTTGCCGATCCAAACATTGTAGAATTATATTTTATTTTATATAGAATGAATGGTGTTTAGCAATGAACAAATGACATTATAGCCATATCTTCCCAAGCTTAACCTTCTGACCAGTTATTTTTGTTACTTAATGGAGAAATGAATTTAAAATTAAGGAGGGCATGAGAGTAGTTTGGGAAGCACCTTGAATGCTTACATCCTGGGAGCCCCTTCTACCTTTTGTGTATGTCTAGAATGGGGCTACAATAAAGGAAATGCCATTCTAGAGACTTGGGAGATCTACAACCTACCACAAAGGGGATCATAATTAAGGTTCTGAATGAAACATATGCGATGAGGAAGAACACTCTATTCCTCAGTTGGGACTGATGTGGTTGTCAATTTGCATGATGAAAAGCAAATTTGTTGGGTGACTTTCATCAAAATTATTGTGTGGTTTTTGGTTTCGACTCTTTTTTGGTAATCTGAAGAGTGAAATAAAAGGTTGTATGACAAAAACAGAAAAGAAAATAGAAGTAGAAGGTCAAATACACAAGGGAAGACTGCAGCCAAGTGATCTAAATGAAGTGGTTACTTCACATTGTATGTACATGAGCATCGTTGACAGTAAACAAAGCCATGCTCAGTATTGTTTCGATTAATCTTTTTGCTTAGTCTTTACTACTAATGTGGCATATAAAAGTTTCACTGATTGTTTTTGCTTGCAGCTTATTACGGATGTGAACATAGCTGTTGCAGTTGAGGCCATCCAAGCTATTGGCAATCTTGCCAGTGGTCTAAGATTGCATTTTTCTGGGAGTTCACGCTTCTTATTGCCAGTTTTACTTGTAAGTACAATAATGTTGTTTTTACAAGGGGAATAATAAAATTTAAAAGTCTATCCATTTATATGCATTAACATTGTCGCATCTCTAGTTGTTCATCTGGTCTAAGATTGCATTTTTCTGGGAGTTCACGCTTCTTATTGCCAGTTTTACTTGTAAGTACAATAATGTTGTGTTTACAAGGGGAATAATAAAATTTTGAAAGTCTATCCATTTATATGCATAAACATTGTCGCATCTCTAGTTGTTCATCTCTGCCATTATTCTAATATGAAAAAGAATAGGAACGTATTATAGTATGCTTGCTGTCTTCTTTTGATATCTCCTTGTTTCTTTATAGTGCTGTGTCATCTTGTGGTGGTTAGGGTAAACTAAGGGCGTCTTTTAGTTATTGAAAATATTTTGTTTGTTTCTTTGTTGGCTTTTGAAAATACATTTATTTATTTTTTAAATTGAGGGCTGAAAAGTGAAAGAAATGAACTGAAATTTTCACATGTTCCCTGGAAATAACAAATACAAATGTAAAAATGTTTTAGGCACATAAGCTCTTTCTTCAAGTCAAGAGGGTATTCTACCACTTTATCTGAGTGACAGTGCTTACCTGATTTTGAAATAAGTAATGAAAGGAAGCCTCAGATTAAACTGTTGTTGATAATGCCTGTATAGTTTGGCACCAAATATGCCCTAATTTTTTGACGTGTGATTGAAACTGATTTAATAATAGAGTTGGTTCTCTATTTAAGCTTAGCGATTTATTTTCAAAGAATTCTGATGCTTTGTTAGAGATTTATTTTCAAAGAATTTCCAAGCCATGAGTAAATCTGATGCTCACTTGAAACTGCAGATGAGTTTTTGTAACTGTGGAGATAAGTGGACACCAAAGCTTACTCCCCTTTAATATACTTGAAATCTTATCTTGTTTGTGTGCATTTGGTGCTACCTTTACCATTGCCTATGGTGGACGGCTGTTTTTTTATTTAACTATATCTTGCACATAAGTTGTTAATGTGAGTGAATGTTGCAACTCTCAAAATATGTCTCTCATTTTTTAAATTGATAAAAAAACTTCATTCTTGAGGAAAATCTGTCCATTTGTATTCTGACAATTTGTAGCCTTTAAAATATCTCCAATTAATTATGTTATGTGGATTGTGTATTAAGGTTTTTGTAAATCCTATGTACAAACAGAATCGTTAACTTTGTTACCATGCGTGAAAAAGTGGCTATTGAAGTTTTAATTCTGGCCGTATAACAAGTTTCTTCTTGAATAGGAAAAATTGAAAGAGAAAAAACCTACATTGATGGAATCACTTACTCAAACTCTGCAAGCAATGCACAGGGCTGGATGCTTAAATCTTGTTGATATTGTTGAAGGCAGGTTTTATTTTCTATTTCTTTCGAAAACCACTTCCAGTATCTTCACTTGCATTGAATTCATCTTCTTTTAATTTTAAATTTTTTAGTTCTTTTTTATACAGATCTTACTTCTAACAATTGTTTTAAAGACAGAGACAATAAATTGTTTTTCCTTAATGTTTCATTCTTGACACATGGTAGGTGGTAATTGTGAATTAATGTTGATTACAGTGATTGCTATTTATTGCAGATGTTAGGACTGCAACGAAAAACAAAGTCCCTCTTGTGCGTTCGCTAACTTTGAACTGGGTTACATTTTGTACTGAGACGAGCAACAAGGCTGTTGTTCTAAAGGTGCATAAGGATTATGTACCAATTTTTATGGAGGTCAGTGCCTTTGTCTTATTTGTGTAATACTTTTCAAACTTTAGTCTTGGAACCTTGATTCACCAAAGCTAACGGGTGCTATTCTAATTTGAGATATATGAACAAGAGGTTCTATTCTACATTCCTAGTGTCTGGGCCTAGTTAGCAATATGTGGGACACCGTGGTAGAACACTTTTTTTTTTTTTTTATTAAAATATTTCTTAATTTTTAATTTTTACAAAACACTTCCAAACTAAATCAAACCAATTTTCAACTTTTACTTTTTCCAAAACTCTTAGCCCAAAACTACGTAAAAAAACTTCATCAAATGGGTATTTTCAGAGTATTTGAGTTCTGTATGGCAGAGGGAGTTCTTTGAAGAATATGCGCATGTGTATTATATGGTGTAGTATGTGTATTTTACTATGTTTTTAGGTCCTTGGCACATCCACCATTGTCTGATACAAGGGCCGATCATTTGCTTGGATTATGGTGGATTGTTATTTGTTAATTACATGACTTTTACCCCTTGCTAATGTCTTTCTAAGTTATAAACATATTTATAGTTGTGTACGTTTGATTCGTTTGATACTATCTACTGCTATATTTCTAGATTCTCCTTTATGTTTGTCTTAATATGAAACAATTTTGTTGATGTAGTGTCTCAACGATATGACCCCCGAAGTGAGGGATGCAGCCTTTTCAGCCTTGGCAGCAATAGCTAAGGTAGTACCTTCAACCTTTTATTAAAAAACAGCTAATGCTTGACGTTTGAAAACTACTATCATAATTTGAAATTATCGTTGTTCTTTCTTTTTTAGTTGGTAGGCATGAGGCCTTTGGAGAGGTCATTGGAGAAACTCGATGATGTTCGGAGAAAGAAGCTCTCTGAAATGATTATGGGTCATGAAGTTGGTATGTCCGCTGGTATGAGCTCAAGTTTGTATAATATTTGTACTTAGAGGGAACACAAATTTACTTCAGTGTTAATCTATGGAGTTTCTCTATCCTTGTTTCTCATATCTTATCATGGTGTGCCAGTCCTAGTCCCAGTCCAAACTTCTGGTGGGAGTGTGCCTTCTCTGGAGGTAAGTTGATAATTGCTTTTCGATTTAAGTTTCTTGCTTTGCATACTTTATTTCTTTTTACAAGGAAATAGAGGAAGGAAATTTCTCTCTCTCTCTCTCTCTCATCAAAATTTCTCTCTCTCTCTCTCTGCCATAGTGACGGCGCGTGAGAGCGCGTTACGTTCGTGGCTGAAGTGATCCGCTTATCAGAGGCCGGGTTGCTGTTCGTGGATAGAGTGTTGAGCATCAGGTGTTAGTGGGTCGCGCTAGTTGCTCGCGTAGGGGTGTCTGGCGGTGGGGTTCGTTATTGTGTGGCTACATTTCGTCAAAAATGTGATCATTCTCTGGGTCGGACGTTTGGGTTCTGGGTGTTTTATGAGATGGAGTTAAGGTTTATCGTGGAGTCGAAGACTTTTGTCTTCTCGGTTCTGGAAGGGGCATCGATGCTGAGGGTGGGGGAGAAGAGAAAAGGCTTCTCCGGCGAAATCTTCATTAGTTCTCCTTGCTCTGAGTGGTTGGCTTCAACTTTGGAGCTTCTTGTGGATTTTCCGGAAGATCAAGATTTCATCAAATCTTTCAGGGAAGATTCGAGAGTCTTGATTGCTCAAAGAGGGTGTAACCAAGCCGGCCGTTTCTTAGAGGCAGCTTCTTTCGGGATGGGTGGCCGGAAAGGTTTTATTATGATCCCTGAGGGACGTGGAGGGTGGGGTTGGATCAAATTCTCCGAAGAGCTGAGGAAGATCGATGTTTCCGTTTCTGCTTCAATGGGCGGGGGGGATGGGTTCTTGCAGGAGTCGGTGGAGATTAAGGGGAAGAAAGTAGAGGCTTGGCCAGGTTTGGTTCCTGTCACGAAGGGGCCCTCCTTTGTGGAGGTGTTGAAGACAAGTTCGGCCGCTGGCATGAAGAAGGCGCCTTTCGTGGGGGGTCGTTTGTCTGGGAGAATGGTTACGCCAGTGTGTGAGCTTGACCTTCTTCCGACGGTGAGGGTGATAGTTGCAGATCGGAGGTCGGCGTTGGACTGTTCTACATTGGAGTCTCCTTCGTTAGATCTGTTGGGTAAGGACCAGCCTCACCGTTCGATGGGTAAGACCTTGTTTCCACATGCGAGTTTGAAATTTGAAATTTCAAAGTTGCGCACGTGGAGTAAGCGGGTCATAGGTTTCAACTTGGATTTGGGCTGGGCTGTAAAGAAGATTCTGGGCCGGCTTGCAAGAATCGGACGAAGTCGAAAGGGATTGCGTTTGGGTCGCTTCCTGAGAAAACCTAATTCCTTACGGACGTCGAGCTTCTCACCGGAGACGACGCTGGTGACTTCCTCTGGGCCGTGCGATCTCATTCCGCCGGAGTCTCCCGTTGAGATTCCCTTGTGCGAAGATAGAACTGGGGGTGGGTTGTCTCTGGTTAAGTTGGTTCCTTTGTTCGTCTTCCCTCCTCTGCCGACTGTGAAGACGCTGTTGCCGGCGACTTTGCCTCCGGCGTCGACTGGGCTTCTGCGTGGGACAGAACTCTCCGACCCTTTTGTTCCTTCACATTTAGGGGATTCTGCGTTGGGGAAGAAGGTTCGTTCCTTCCCTTCCCCCTTGATGCCTAGTCGACCATTTCAGCAATACTTCAGGAGGGCTAGGGAGCTCAGGGCAGGGCGTTCAGTGGTCTGGAATGATGGGCTTCTGGCTGACTCTTTGGAAGCCTCAAAGCTGTCCGCAGAACCTGTCCTTCTTAAGGTTACGGGTGGAGAGGCTTGTGCGAAAAAGAAGACAGAATTTCCAGCAAAAAAGGGTCTGTTTAGGAAGGGTTTTCTTAATCTTCCCCTGAGTGTTCCTGTCCCTCCCGTTGTGCTGCGGGAGGTCAAGAAGGTCGGGGTGGTACGACCTTCCTCTCCTTCGAGTGGTTGCTTCTCCCCTTGTCACAACGGAGAGATTGTGGATTGGGAGAAGGAGGAAGATGACTTTTGGGATGGATCGCCATTGGATTGGGCATTGGAAGGGGCATTTGGGGAGGAGGCCTTGGCAATTAGGGAAGCCATGGAAGAAGATTTTCAGCGGGAGAAGATGATGGCGCGCCAAAAGTCTAAAGGGAAAAGGGAGCTACTAAATTTGCATAGCTCAATCGATTATGGTGATGTTAAAGTTCCTTCTAGGAGTAGGAAAGGCAAGGCACACATGATGTAGGTTTGTGTGCTTTGGTGGGCGGGTGGTGGGTTTTTTTGTTCTTAGTTGGTTTTTTAGTCTGGGGTTTTTCTTCGTTTTCGAGGGGTTTGGGTTTTGTTGGTTCTATTGGGTTTTAGCGGGTTAGCTTTGGTTGTTTCTATGTATACTTCCTGTGTACTTAGGGGCGCCTTACGCTTTTTTTAATAAAGTAGTCTTACCTATCAAAAAAAACATGTGGCAATGGATGTCTTTTTTTCAGCACTCATTTTTTTCTAGCTAATAAGTTAAAGTAGCCAAAACTTGATTGGAAACGTTAGAATAAGGAGGGTTTTGGAAATGTAGAAGGGTGGAAGAAGTCCTTGCTGGAGGAGATCCAAGTTCTTGATGGTTTAGAAGATGAGAGATTGTTGGTAGAAGAGGAGAGAGTTAGGCCACAAGGCGAAATTAGTTGGATGTAGAAGTCAAGGGCGACTTGGCTAAAAGAAGGGGATCACAACACTAGTTTTTTCTTTGTTGCTAATTCTCCCGTCTTTGCATTGAGGGTAGTGTTACTTTTGATCAAGAGGTGATGAAAGATACAATCACTTTGTACTACAAGAATCTCTTTATTGAAAAAGCTCCTTCTCTTCCCAAAATAGATGGTTTGGAGTTCCCTTGTTTAGATTATTCAGAAGCGGTTTGGTTGGAGCGACCGTTTCAAGAGGAGGAAGTTCTTCAAGCTTTGCTTAGTATAGATGGAGACAAAGCGGTAGGCCTTGATGGCTATTGCCAATGAGGGCCTGGACAGCAAGCTGAGATCGGTAATTCCAGGTGGTATGTGCAAACTATACCTGAAAAAGACTTACGGCAATGTCAATTGGGAGTTCCTCTCCTACCTCTTGAGGTGTGGTGGGTTTGGTACTAAACGGAGGAAGGTTATCTCAAAACCTTAGAATGCTTTTGTGAAAGGTAGGCAAATCCTTGATTCAATTCTTGTAGCAAATGAATGTTTGGATAGTCGAATCAAATCTGTTGAACTAGGGGTGCTTTGCAACTTGGATATTGAGAAGGCATATGATCATGTCAACTTGGAGTTCTTATTGTATATGTTGAGAAGGTGTGGGTTTGGGGAGAAGTGGTGTTCTTGGATAGCGCATTGCATCTCTTTGGTGCGCAATGCGTGGCTTTTTTAGCAGCTCTCTCGGGCTGAGGCAAGTTGTTATGTAGGCTCTAAGTAAAATGCTCACTGCTACTATTGACGTGGGTCTTCTATTAGGCTTCTCTGTGGGATCTAGGCTTTTTGAGGTGGTAAATATTTCACACCTGTTGTTTGCGGCGATACTTTGGTAATTTGTGGTGCTAATCCTGGCCATCTTTGCTATCTGCGTGTTTTATTCTTATGCTTTGAAGCTGTCAATGGGTTAAAGGTTAATTTGGTTAAGTCTGTTTTGGTTCCATTGGGTTGTGTGGATGGACTGGATGGCATTTTGGGTTGTGGAGTTTGTTTTGTAGCCATACGAGATTTGAGCTAGGAGACGAAGATCAGATTCTGGGATGATGTGTGATGCAGAAAGATGACCCTTAAGGAAGCTCGGTTTTATGGCATTGTTTGTGAGAAGGATGCGTTTGTTGCAGCTCACTTTGACTTTGCTAGTGGCTCCCTTTAGTGGGATGTTGGCTTTATTCGAGTGGCTCACGCTTGGGAAATGAATGTTTTGGTTTCCTTCTACACTTTGTTGTATTCAATTAGAGTGAGAAGGGAAGGGGAAGGCAAGCTTTGGTGGGCCTCTTCTCACAAAGGGAAGTTTGATGTTAGATCCTTCTACAAGGTCCATGCTTGTAAAGATGATGTTCCTTTCCCTTGGAAGAGTATTTGGCGGACAAAGGTTCCTTTGAAATTGACTTTTTTCGCTTGGTCGGCGGCTCTAGGGGAGATTCTTTCCATGGATTTTCTTAGGAAGAAGCATGTCATTGTGGTTGACAGGTGTTGTATGTGCAAAAAGAATGGGGAGACTGTGGATCATTTTCTTCTCCATTGTGAGGTTGCCTGGGCCTTATGGAATGTTGTTTTTAGCCGCTTCAGGTTGTCTTGGGTTATGCCTTATCGGGACGCTCTCGGAGTGCTATGGTGTGGAAGATGGTGTCTTTTTGCCTTTTGTAGTACTTGTGGAGGGAACAAAATGATAGAAATTTCTAGGACCAAGAAAAGACGATAGAAGAGCTCAAAACCACCTTTTATTCTCTTTTTACTTGGACAGTTGCGTTCTTAGCTCACTTAGTGATTAGCTTTAATGATTTCCTTATACGTTTTCTTCTTATTTTTAGGTGCTTCTCTTGTATACTCTGTGTACCTGGGTTGCGCTTTGCGTTTTTAATGATATTACTCTTACTTATATATATAAAAAAAGAGCCTTTAAATGTATTGAAAACAAATGTCAAATATAAAACAAGGAGTTTAACTTCTTTTTGTTAAGTAACAAGGAGTTTAACTTCTATAGGGACTTGGCATAAAACATGTACTTTTTCCCTCCAATAACAACTTGCCACATCAGATTGGGACACCAAAACACTTTAAGATGAAAATAACCGATTATACCAAACCCATAAACCAAAAAATCTGAATGCCATAGTTAGGGCTGAGCATGGGGCGCGCGGGGGGGGGGGGGGGGGGATGCCCATTTTTTGGCCCCGCCCCGTAAGGGTGTGGGTTTACAAATTCACCCCCGTAAACCGCATAAAACCAGTGACATCCGTGCGGGGCGGGGGTGGGTGACGCGGGGCGAGGAATGTAGGGTTTGCGGGTATCCCCGGGGCAAGCCAAGACATGAGAAAAATCAAATCAAAGCCAAATTCAATACCTAGAATGCTAGCAAAGATTCAATACCTAGATTCAAGCCACATTCATAAAGAAATGATAGTAACAAAGGCCAGAGAATGGGAGAAACACCAACCTATGGACGAGGATGCAATCGCAGAGCCACAACCGAAGGTCTTGAAGCCGATCTTCTCGGTCTTGAAATCGCATGTTCATGACGTCCCTACAAGCCACAGGACCAGCGGAGCCAGTGAAGATGGGAACGATTGACAGAGGCCATGGCGCTGTGCGGTGTAGGGGAAGAAAATGGAAGATGAAGAACTTAGGGTTTTTTCTGGGAAGAAGAAGAAAAGGTGTCTTCCAATCTTCCTCAGTTATGGAAGGAAGAAGACGAAGGGAGGAAGGGGGTGAGGGGGTGAAGGAGAAAAGGAAGAAGAAGGAGAAGGGTAAGCGGCGCAAGAAGAAGAAGAAGAAATTGGAAATGACGAAGGCCGGGTAGGGTTTTTAGAACTTAAGTGTTTTGCGGGGCGGGGCGGGTCCCCGGGGCTTTTAAAAACCTCCAACCCGCAATCCTCCCCTCCTCGCACGGGTATATCATTTTTGAACCCGTTCCCGCAAAAAAACTCTTAAAACCCGGGATTTTAGGGGCGGGGCGTGCGGGTTGGGGCGGGTTTACGGGTATTTGATCACCCCTAGTCATATACGGGCGCTGTGTTGCGGCACCGTGTGCCTGTGCTGCAGCACACCGAGGTGGAAGTTGGTGGCAACCCACGTGGTCGCTGCACAGTGTGGTATAGTTGCGCCATTCTTCACAGATCTTCGGCGACCCACGTGATCGTTGCCTAGATAATGTGAAGAAAAATGAGTTTTGAATGAAGTGAGAGAAAAGGGAAGAAAAAAGTTTGAAATTTTGAATTTTATAAACTTATAAACTTGAATTGATCGATGTGATATAAACTTATAAAGGTGAAAGGAGTTGAATTTTTTGTGAGAGAAAAGGGAAGAAAGTTGTTTGGTAATGTGAAGAAAAATGAGTTTGACCTTTTTTGAGAGAAAAAAGAAAGGAAAAAAGTGTGGGTTGCCAAATGGGCTCATAGAGTTTTATTTACTTTTTTCTCGTACTATTTTCTAGTTTATGAAGGGTTTAGTATGTCATTAAAGTTTATTCTTTTCCTATTTTTAGATTTCATGTTTAAGATGTCATACTTGATTAAGCTGCAGGCTTCAGAAGGTGCATTTGTGAGAAAGTCGGCAGCTAGCATGCTTACTGGGAAGAGGCCTGTTCAGGCAGCTGTAAGTTTTTCTGCTTGTTCGTGTTTCTTGTTACTTAATTTACTTTGTATCACCATGTGTTTCCTCATTGATTTGTTGGGCTTCTTTTCAGCCTGTTATAAAAAAGGGGGGCTCTATAAAATCAGGTGCTAACAAGAAAAGTGATGGAACTGGACAGCTGAAATCTTCAAAGACTATTGAGGCTCCTGAAGATGTTGAGGTAAATGAATGGTTTGTTTATGAAAGCTCTACTTTGATTTTAGTTTGCTTTTCCATGCTCTGTGCTAACTGCCTTTAGTTCGTTTAAATTTTTTCAGCCAGCAGAAATGGGTCTTGAGGAGATTGAACGCAGATTAGGTTCCCTTCTACAGTTAGAGATCATTTCTCAATTGAAGAGCACTATATGGAAAGAACGACTTGAAGGTTCGTTGTCATCTACCTTTGACTTCCTTTGAGATGTTGCTTCTTGAAGAATGATCAGGTTGAATGGCCCTATTTATGAAAAAGGAACTGGTCGATGAGTTATCTGTCTATGTATATATGTACACAGACACATACATAAAGATGCACATATATTTAAACTCATGTTTGTTGTATTGATGTGAAACAATACATAGTACTCTTTAGGGTTTGTTTTTGTGTTGTTTTCTTTAATAAGTAAATTAATCTCGTTGGAAAGCGCAAAGGGGAGCAACTTAAGTGCACATGAAGTATACAAAAGAGACCCCAATTAGGAGAGGAAGAAAACAAATCTAAAAATTCTGAAAAATTAGAAAAGCGAGAATTGTTATAAGCCGCCATCCAAACATAGAGAAATTTGAACGTAATAGCTTTCGATTAGGATTTGTTTTACCAAAGAAAACTTTCTTTTTTTTTGGCGAAAAATACAGCTGGTCAGATTTGGTTAGGATTTAGATTCAATTATATTGACTCTCTTGCCCTTCTTAAGTCTTTTTCATCCCTCTAACATACCCATCTATTAAAACCCACGAAATTTAGAAGATATAATAACGGAAATAGTTAGTAAACAATAAGTAAAATGTAAAACAAGCAATCATTATTAAAATTACCCTTGCAGGTCTAGGTGCCACATAAATCTTTTGAGTGATGGTGAAGATTGAAATTCCTTTTAGTATTTGCATTGATCTTGAGTTGCCTTTTGTAACAACCCACCCTAACGACACAATATTGTTCGCTTTTGGCTGTCCCAAACTAGACTTCTCAGGAGGTCACTCATCCTGCTACTACTCTTATATAAGCACGCTTAACTCTGGAGTTTTGATAGGTTTATGGACATCACAACTTTAAAATGCGTTGTGTCAAGAAGGATGTGAATATAGATATAAACACAACCCCATTCCCGTATCTAGGCGATGTGGGACGTCATACCTTTTCTTTTTTCTTTCATTCAACATTCAACATATAAATACAATCCCATTCCCTTGGTTGTTTTATTACAATAAACCATGCTACTTCCAACTTTCCTTATCATCTCTCTTGTTATGATTTTCATGTAGATTGTGTTTGTTTGGTGTAAAATGTTTTTTTTTTAGTATTTTTTGCTGTTTTGTACAACAAGTAAATACTTAATCGTAAAATCTTTTTTGGGTCAAAGGAGAACCAAGGCTTTGCAGGTGGAAAAATGCTTCTACTTTCGCGAAGCGGAAGCCGTTTTTTTGGTTGCTTCCCATTAGAAAAATAGTCTCTCTCTCACACACACGACCTATTTGCTCTACCAAATTCCTCCTCTCCTCTTTGCCCTTGCAATTGCCTACTTCATCTCCCTTGAGCTTGCAAAGCCACCAAGTGGGATGATCTCAACCATTGTGGAGGTGATAGTGGTCAGAGATGTTGACTTGACTGGAAAATTGGAAGGGGGGGAGGGGGGGGTGGGGGGTTGGTAGCGGATCAGGCAATTGTACAGAAGTTGAGTTTGCGGACGTGGAATGGGATTTCATGGTGGTGTTGTTTTGGGAGTGTGGGGGTGTTTGGCAATGGTGGTAGGATGGTTGCGTGGTCGTGGTGGGGTATGTGAAACTGGGTTTTTGGGTGAGATGTGTGGTTGTGGTGGGGTGTTGTGAGGGTGGGTTCGTAAGTATATGGTACCACTGTCGCTGATGTAATGGACTTTGCCATACTTGTTGCGACATGGGAGGAATGGAAGATCCAATTGTCTTCAGGTGCAATGGTGGTAGAAATTCTTGAGTTTCTTAGGAGTTGGTGGCTGCGGGATATGGCAGTTTACGATTGGTGTGAAGTTGTTTCAGGTGTGATGGTGGGTAATGGTTTTCTAGATGAGCCAATTGGCTGAAAATGTTTTTGACGTCATTTTCAAGGTTTCAAGCAAGCTTTGGAAAATTAGTGACTTTCCCACTGGATGGAGAATTTTTGTGATGAAACAAATACAACCTTCTTCGTTGTAGTGTTTATACGTAATTTTCTTATCTTGTAAGTGCTTGTAATGAGGCCCTCTTCTTATGGAATTTGTTAGTTTCTAATACGTAATTTTGTTGTTCTTTGTAAATCCTTATAATGAGTCCTTCTTATGAAGTTTCTAAGATCTAGTTTGTAAATGTATTCAGTTGAGTAAAGTCATTTTGCTCCAGACAAGAAAAAGTCATTTGGACAAATGAGAGTGCATATGCTAATTCTTCATGTAATAAATTTCTTTCATGAATCGCTTTGATGAGGGTTTGCAAAATGGAGGCTTGCGTTCTAAACAAGCTTGAAAAATGTAACAACTAAATTTTGCATTGGTTTGGGTTTACATGTAGTTTGTCTAGGCAACTGATTTGGGTGTCAAAGAATCAATAAAATGATTATGTTTGGGTTCTAGTTTGTAATGAAAAAACGTTAATATAAGAACTAGTTCTTTCTGGAAAGTTTACGAAATAATAAAATTTTAAAATCAATTACAATATTCACCGTAAAATGGTTTTTTGTTTTGCTGGAATTTGACTCATTTTCCAATATATAATAATTTTGGGTTTAAGTTGTTGCAAATTAAAAACCAAGTAACCAGTATCGGCGCCTTTTTGTTTGTACATAAGTGACCTGAATCTAACTTGTTGAGGTGACAGCTGGCATTGATTTTGAGTTGGAATTGTCAAATGACTTCTTCACCTACCATTTACTGTTTATGATTCAGTGGAGCCATTTTTCCCCGCATTTGTATTGGTTTTGGTGCAACCTATGGGCACTGGTAGGATTATGTATTGGCTGAAACTGTGTGGCGACTATTTTGTACAGTAAGATATATAGAAAAAATGTACTATAAAGAGATCATTACCTTCCTGTGCATTTATCTTGAGGATTTTCCTTAGTCTGTCCACTGAAGTTCTTGATTAAGTTTATGATTACTAAAATTTAAATTTTGTTCCAGCAATTTCCTTATTGAAGCAGCAAGTGGAAGGTTTACAGGAACTTGACCAGTCGGTGGAGATTTTAATTCGTTTACTCTGCGCTTTGCCTGGTTGGAGCGAGAAAAATGTTCAGGTATTTAAGGATTTCGCTGTTGCTGTCTAACAGATTCGTCTTTTCTCCTTTTCTTTTTTAGTGCAAAAAATATTAAAGCATTTAGTTGGAGCAATGCAGGTTCAGCAACAGGTTATTGAAGTTATTACTTACATAGCTTCTACAGTGACAAAGTTTCCAAAGAAATGTGTTGTGCTTTGCTTGTTGGGTGGGTGTTATATTTTGAATTCACAGCTAGCTTCTTGGTTGGCTTCTCATCTTTTTTTTTCTCAGTGCATCTGATGTCTATTTCTATGCTTAATATGCTGTTTTTTCTTGTGGCTGAATGAATCCTTGTCAACTCCACTTTAGCCTTAGCTGTATTAAATATGCCTTATTGACAGGTATAAGTGAACGAGTAGCTGATATTAAGACCCGTGCTCATGCCATGAAATGCCTTACTACCTTCTGTGAAGCAGTAGGTCCTGGGTTTATTTTTGAAAGAGTAAGTACACTTCTAGTTTATATAATTTTCACTAGTGTGTGACTAAACGTATGCATGTGAAGAGTGTCTACTTTAGCAATGATGAAGGGTACCTATGTTCATTTGCATACAATTTATTTTGACAATAGTCTTGGATAATAATTCAAAGATTGTGATCTTTTTGTAGATTTACAAAATTATGAAGGAGCATAAGAATCCTAAGGTTCTCAGCGAGGGAATAGTATGGATGGTGTCAGCTGTTGAGGACTTTGGTGTATCACATTTGAAACTCAAGGTGTTTTGTTCTATTCTTAACATTAGTATCATGTGCAGTCTTGTTTTTGTTTCTTTTGGGTTCTTGATTATAAACTGCAATGTTGTCGTTATTTATAGTGAAATTCACTGTAATTTTGCAGGATCTAATTGATTTCTGCAAAGAAACTGGACTGCAGTCTAGTGCGGCTGCCACTAGAAATGCTACAATTAAGCTCTTGGGTGTTGTGCATAAATTTGTTGGTCCAGGTGGCTAATCATTTTTTGTAACTGTCCATTTGCCTCAATTTTATTTTTAGGTCCTGAATAATTCTCCTTCGCAGATATTAAAGGATTTCTGGCAGATGTAAAACCTGCGCTGCTTAGTGCACTTGATACTGAGTATGAAAAGAATCCTTTTGAGGTATAAGAAATTTGTTTTATGGTTCCATATCTCTGTTTCTTGTTTATGGATTACTGAGTATCCTTGTATATCATTGTTCAGGGTGCTTCTGCAGTTCCAAAGAAGACTGTTAGGGCATCAGAATCCAATTTGTCTGTGACAGTTGGTGGGCTAGATAGCCTTCCACGTGAAGATATCAGCGGAAAGATCACCCCTACTCTGCTAAAGAGCTTGGAAAGTCCTGATTGGAAGGTTTGAGTATTTGTATATATTAACACTAGTTTGGTTTATGTTATTCTTATGCTGTGAATGTTTAGTAAATGATTTAAGAAGACAGTAATTGATTAGAACCATTTGGATTCTGGAATTTTTCTTTGTTTCAGGTTCGTTTAGAGTCAATTGAAGCTGTCACTAAGATTTTGGAAGAGGCTAATAAGCGAATTCAACCAACTGGAACAGGTGTAATACCATTGTGCATTCTGTCCAAGTGATTTTTGTTAGAATATATATTTCATATTACGTTAGTTATATTCGATATTACTTTGGTTTTGTCCCCACTGGCTATTAGCTTTTCTGATTTCTTTGTTCGTTTTTTTATTCCTAGTTAGGTGTTTCCTTTTGTATACTTTCAGTGTACTAAGGGGCACCTTACGCTTTCAATAAATCTAAATTTACTTATAAAAAAAAAAATTTCTTATAAGAATATTTCCCATTTAGGTTTGATTGTAATCAAATCTGGAAATTTGATTACCACTTTATATTCTCCATTATTCTATTTCCTTGTAGGGTTTATTCCCTTCCGTAATTAATTTAGGTCTACTTTAGGTTTACTTGTTCATCACTCCTAGTCTCTCTATAAATTGAGAGCATTGTAATGCAGTTTAACATAATACAATTCAGTTAAGATGTAGCCTATACGTCTCTTTTCGCTTCCCCGCTCTCTCTCTCATTATTTTTATTTTATATTTATATGTAAATTTCTACATGGTATCAAAGCTTTCCTGCATGGTTTTCTACATGGTATTAGAGCCACTATTTTCCTGGTGCCTATTTTAGGCCTCTGTTATCCGATATGCAGTTTTTTTTTCCCCATTTGAGCGTTTCTTTGGTGTTTTCTTCACTGCGACAACAGTACACCATACGCTTTGTTGAGGTTTTCGCACATGATGGAAATTTGGAGTTCATTTGACCTGGCCATCCGGCTCATTCAGTGGTTTTCAGACCAATTTTGTTGTGATCCACGACCTAGTTCATCGACAAATTCTGGCACAATGTGGCTTGGCCCTTCACCGGGCTTTTAGCGGCTAGTTTTTGTTCTCCGACATTTCTCCCGCCGTCATTATGAATTGTGGCTTGGCTCTTCACCGGATTTTTTAGCGGCTTGTCTTTATTCTCTGGCATTTCCCTGGTCGCCACTGTTAGCCTTTCTTGCGCGGCACCACCTTGATCCAACCACCGACTTCGGCCGCCTTAAATTCATTCTCTATCAAACTCAAGTTTCCAGAAGCTTCAACCTTGAGTTTGAGGAAGGGTGTTAGAATATATATTTCATATTACGTTAGTTAGATTACATACTATGTTGGTTTATTTTCTTCCCTTCCTTAATTAGTTTATGTCTACTTTAGGTTTACTCGTTCATCACTCCTAGTCTCTCTATAAATTGAGAGCATTGTAATACAGTTTAACATAATACAATCCAGTGAAGATGTAGCCTATACGTCTCTTTTCGCTTCCTCTCTCTCTCTCTCTCTCTCTCTCTCTCTCTCTCTCTCTCTCTCTCTCTCATGTTATTTTATTTTATATATAAATTTTGACATGGTATCAAAGCTTTCCGACATGGTTTTCTACAATTTTAAAATAAATGAGACCACTGTTCTCTCTATTATTCCTTTACTCTCCCTGCTCTCGCTGTTGCTTTAGATGCTGTTTATGCTGCTGGTCGTGCTTCTACATTAAGCTTCCTTTCGTGCTTACCTTTTTGCTTGCAAATATAGTCAATTTGTTAAACAGTCTGTCTGCTCTTTGACTGCCAGTTGAGTTGTTTGGGGCTCTTAGGGGGCGTCTATCTGACAGCAACAAAAATTTAGTCATGGCTACCTTAACAACTATTGGCAGTGTTGCCACTGCAATGGGACCGGCTGTTGAGAAATCAAGCAAGGTTTGTAAATCTTATTTACATTTATCGTTTTCTTCTAGAAACTTGAGAGTTATTCTGAATTGTTTTTATATCAGGGCATTCTGTCAGATGTTTTGAAATGTCTTGGTGATAATAAGAAGCATATGAGAGAATGCACTTTGAATGCTTTAGATTCTTGGCTTGGTGCGGTGCATCTTGATAAAATGGTAATTATTTTTTTATCTGATGTTTTGAAGGTTTTGTTGTTTTAGTGTCAGGTTTTGTGACAATAATTTTGTTGTAGGTTCCTTGCATTACACTAGCATTGACAGACACTAAGCTTGGAGCAGAAGGACGTAAGGATCTTTTTGACTGGTTGTCAAAGCAACTCGCTGGAGTAAGTGATTTTTCTGATGCAGTATATCTTCTGAAACCAGCTTGTTCTGCCATGACGGTAAGAATTTATGAAGGAATGAGTAATTTTCATTCATTTCTTCACCAAAATTTTCCTGATTATAACTTTTGCATATATATATTGTTCTTTTGTTTTGTTCCCCCATTTAAATTGCATGTGGGTGGAATCTTTCTTAGGATAAATCGTCAGATGTTCGAAAAGCGGCAGAGACATGCATTAATGAAATTTTGAGAGTTAGTGGACAAGAAACAGTATGTCTGCTAGATAAAATTCTGGTGCTTGTTATAATTCATTTGAGCTATGGTTGGTACTGAACATTTTCTTGATATTATCATTTGTTCAGATTGAAAAGATTCTTAAAGACATGCATGGACCGGCTTTAGCTCTCGTTGTTGAACGACTGAAACCTTATGGGGCTTTTCAAGGTGGCTTTGTGGGTAGCTTAGCTAACTTTCTTTTTGGTTAGTTGTGTTGTATGCTAACACAACCTTTTTCTCTTAGAATCATTTGAATCGGCAAAAGTAATGTCAGTAGGGCCAACGTCAAAAAGCAGCTCAAGGGTTGGAAAATCTACGTCAAATGGTGTAATGAAGCATGGAAATAGAACTATGCCTTCGGTATGTTATACTGTCTTCAGTAACATATTCTTTTTGAAATTTAATGATGGTATTGATTGTGTCTCATGGTCTTGAAAGAGAGCCATTGTAACAAAGGGCTCAAAGACAGAGTCAGTAACGTCTGTTCAGGATATAGCTGTACAGTCACATGCATTATTTTATGTCAAGGACTCGAACAAGGTACATTGGCTGAAATTTGAAAAGTTGAAACTTCTATAGAAGAATCTAAGAGACATAAATTATATGTCAATTTGGAATGGCTTATATGCAGGAGGATCGGGAGAGAATGGTAGTTCGTAGGTTCAAGTTTGAAGAGCCACGGTTAGAACAGATTCAAGATCTTGAGGTTTGTATTTGTATGGTGTGCATAGAATGATATTTAGGTTTCCCATGTTACCACCAAGTTGTCGAAGATCTTTGAGACATGCCTTTGATGTAGAATGATATGATGAGGTACCTCAGAGAGGATTTGCATAGGCGGCTTCTAAGTACAGATTTTAAGAAGCAAGTGGAGGGGCTTGAGATGCTGCAGAAGGTGTTTGCTTTCTCATGTCCTTGAGTACTTGAATTTAATTTGAGTATATGAAGCTTGTTTTATATGAATCTTCTATAAACATTTCAGGCACTTCCATCCCTAGCAAAGGAAATTATTGAAGTTCTGGATGTACTTCTGAGGTGGTTTGTGTTGCAGTTCTGTAAATCGAACACAACATGTCTGTTGAAGGTGGTGTATTTTTCTTTCTCTTTATTAGCGCTTTCTTACTGTACGTTGTTTGTTCCTTTGGGTTTATAAATTCGTTCCATCTATCTATTATACAAAATATAACTACATTATGATGAAACAAACAGGTGCTAGAATTTCTTCCTGAACTTTTTGACACCTTGAAGGATGAGGCTTACTCTTTGACTGAGTCTGAAGCAGCCATCTTTCTTCCATGCTTAATAGAGAAGGTTCCTTATATATTCTTTGATTGGATGCATATATTAATAACATTATTTTTATTTTTTGCTCAAAACTTTATTTGACATTATTGTTTTCGGGTTGTTTCTATAATACCTGTTTTAGGGCCTTTTCAATGTGGTATGTTTTATGATATCTGTGCAAGTTAAAATGGTTATGGAGGAAAATGCTGACAATTATGTTGTGCTGCAGTCGGGGCATAACATTGAGAAAGTACGAGAAAAAATGCGGGAGCTGACCAAACAAATTGTAACCATATGTTCAGCATCAAAAAGTTTCCCTTATATTTTGGAGGGTTTGCGATCAAAGAACAACCGTACTCGGATAGAGTGTGTTGATCTCGTTGGATTCATCATTGATCACCATGGAGCTGAGGTGAAGTTAGAGGTTTTTGGCTTGTTTCTTACATCAATTGTTGATACACTACTACTACTACTACTATGATTTTCTGGTTTTCTGACATACTTTTGTCTATTCTCGTTTGAACAGATTAGTGGACAATTGAAGTCGTTGCAAATTGTTGCAAGCTTGACAGCAGAACGAGATGGTGAAATTAGGAAAGCAGCATTAAATACGCTAGCTTTGGGTTATAAGATTCTTGGTATGTCATGGTGTCTGAATACCACAATGCCCGTTATGATTTGTCATGAGGTTTTTGTAATGTATATAGCTCCTGTTTTGATGATTTCTGCCTGTATTCTTTTTATCATAGTAATAATTTTGTCTGCAAGGTTTTGGTCTTATTTCTTGGTTTGTTAACGTATGATGATAAACGTATGAGAATTTCTTTCTTCGGCTTGAATAGAGATTCATATTATAAGAATAGTGTATGATTTCCTATTACTTGTCTTACTTTGAAGTTGAGGCCACTGGTCTTTGATCTGTGTCCCTTTCTATTCCCTACTGCTTGGCTGGTTCTGAGCACTTTTATGCACCAAATTTTTGTAGGTGAGGACATATGGAGATATGTTGGGAAGCTAACAGATGCTCAGAAAAGCATGTTAGATGATAGATTTAAGTGGAAGGTAGGTACATATTTATGTTCTGTTCTGTTTCTGTTTCTATCTATTTACCAGGATGCATTTTATCAGGTACGCGAGATGGAAAAGAAGAAGGAAGGTAGGCCTGGTGAAGCTAGAGCTGCTTTAAGGCGTTCTGTCAGAGAAAATAGGTCTGTTCTGCTCTTAATGCTTGTGATTTGCATGTGTCTGTACCATTTGCAGCATAATTTTTTTCTTTGCTTTTTCTTGCTTCCAATCTTTCGTGTTTTGTGTCATGATAGTCAATTTGTGAATGTGAACTATGATTTATTTGGCTTTCAACATTTGTTGTTGGTTATATCTTACTAATACTACTGTTTTTATTATATTATCTAATTATAAAAGGATGAGGGACATAACTTATTAATGCATTCCACAGTACACTAAGGACTGTTGAAGCTGATTTAGAGCAAATAAAGAAAGAGAAAGTTAGGGGAAATAGATGGAAAGACACAAACCCAAAGTAGGGCTGTAAAGAATAATTCTTTGCAATAGTTTTGTTTAATCAGAAAAGTCTATCTTACCATGCTTCATAACTGATTTATATAACTCAACGTCTCATAATAATGTTTTTCACCTTGAAACCCTACCCCTCTTTCTATCTAGTGCTGCATAGAGGAAAAAAGCTTGAGGAGACCTTCCCTCCTCCGACTCTCTTCACCTTCTTCCTCCCTCTCTTGATTCTGCCTTGGGTTCCTTTTGGCTAGATCTTTTTCTAGCCCAATCCACCTCTTATGAGGCTTTATCCATCGCCTTGGGCTATTTATCCATTATCCTCCCAAAAACGCAACCTCAAGCCCTTCACCGCTGCCGTTTCGCCTCCTTGGAGCCGCCACAATACCTCCTCTGTCAAGATCGGACTTGGGTCTCAATTTTGACTTTTTTTGAAGCTCGATTTATGATTCTTGGTTAACCCCGTCACAATCTCCGCCGGCCTCCTCGCATCCCGTAGCCGCGTCACTCACATCATCGTGGCTTTCACACACCTCGTGGTTTTCACGTACCTGCGCATGTATCTCACACGTGGGTGCGTGGATCCCATGCGCCACCACTTCTCCTCCACCTCAGCATCTAGTGCTGCTTATTTTTGGGCTTGGATTTTTATTTATGTTCCTTTTTCTGTATTTCTGCAGCCTTTGTTGTGTTTTTGTTCTTTTTCTGTATTTGCTTTGTATTTATGTTTTTTTTTTTTTTTCCTTTTGTGCTGTTAGTGGGTTTGAATCTCCCTGGCCTTTTACGGTCTCACTTGTTGGAGGAGATTCTTTGCTTTTGGAGTTTGTTCTCCTTGATGACAGATCCTGTTCTGTGTTCTGCAGCACCTCCCCCCTCAACCTCCTCTCGATGGTTGTTGTCCTCATCTAGCAAGGGTATGGGTAGGGTTAAAGGATATTGCGAGGGTCATACCTCTATCCGTGTCCCTTTTTGGGGTTCGAGTGGGGTTGCAGGGTCTCGTAACAGTCATGTCTCTACTTTTTTTTGATAAGTAAGATAATTTCATTAAAAAAAAAAGCGTAAGGCGCCCCTAAGTACACATGAAGTATACATAGAAGCAAACTCAGCTAACCCACAAAAAAACCCAAGAAAACCCACAAGAAACCCACAGGAAACCCACAAGAAAACCCCTAACAAGCATATAAGGAACACCGAACCCAACCCCAATACCCCAACAGGACCCCCAAAACCCAAAGGAAAAACCAAGCAAAAACCGAACCCGATGGATGACCCACAGACCCACCCAAGCAATAAAGGCACACAGCTCTACAACATAAAGTCCTTTCCTATCCTACGCCTAGCGGAAGATTTATCGTCGCCATAGTTGATAGAGCTATGCAGATTTAGAAGCTCCCTCTTTCCTTTAGACTTTTGGCGCGATATCATCTTGTCACGCTGAAATTCTTCTTCCATGGCATCCCGAATAGCCAACGCCTCGTCCCCAAAAGCATCCTCTAGCGCCCAATCCAAAGGCGACACATCCCAAAGATCAACGTCCTCCTCCCAAACCACAATCTCCCCGTTATGATCAAAACCGATCGGCCAATTCCGAGATTGGGAGAAGCTATTACCCTCAACGGATGAAGAAGTGGAGCAACCTCTAGGAGGGGAGGAAGGCCTGACCATCCCTACATCGATAACCTTCCGAGGCGAATCCATAATGGCTGGCTTATATGGGCGGGGGTTAAGAAACCCTTTTTTGAGAATGCCCGTCTTCACTGGAAGCTCTGCAACTTTCTTCGTTGGAGTCTCTACAGCCGAAACCTTCTTAACAGCTAAGTCGGCAACCATCTTCGATGCTTTCAAGGAGTCTGAAAGAAGCACCTCGTTCCACTTCAACGAAACCCCTTCCCTGAGAACCCTCGCCTTCTTGATATAACTATGAAATGGCTTCGAGACTACGGGGAACGAAGAGCTTAATTTCTCCCCCAACTTAGTCGCTCCAATGGAAGGAGGGGACGTGAGTTGAGAGGCCGCCACAGAAGCATCGACCGGATTGCAAAGCAGAGGAGGGGACACCAGAGCCGACAGAGAATCAACCTGGACCACCGGAGGAAGAGACACCTGAACCGGCGAGGGGGGAAACCCGAAAGGCTTAGAGCCAGTAGCCCGGCTAGGTACTACCTTCAAGCAGTTAGACTCTTCCCCTGAAAATGAAAATCGAGCTGGAACAACCCCTGGAACAGCCGGCGACGGCGCCGGCGCCGGAAGAACAGGAAGCACCCCTGGGGCTTCAAAACCTTCCCCCGGCAAAGGAACCTCCATACCCCCATGAGGAGAACGAACCAGAGAGAGCCCAGAAGACGACGTCCGAACCGGAGAAGCCTCTGGAACCGCCGGCGACGAAGGCTCCGGCCGAAGAAGAGCAAGAGACGGCGCCGGAAAAGGAGACGCCCCTAGAGCTGCTATACCCTCCTCTGACGAAGGAGCCACCAAACCTCCAGGAGAAGGCCAACTGAGAGACAACCCAGAAACAGACTCTGGCTTCAACTCCGGCGAGATTGTAGACGATCGAGAATTAGGATTCTCATGTCCCTACTTGTGCCCTCTGTTTTGATAAAGCGGCCAATTTCTTGACTTTTTCCCAATATATAGAGGTCCGGGTCTTTTATGGTTCTTTGGGATCATTATTGGACACATTGCTTATTTTCTGTTTATAGTTTTGTCACTGCTTATTCTGTTTGGGTCTGTTGTTGGGGAGCCTACTCCTATTGGCCTTTTGTTTCGTTGTAACCCGTCCTTTTAGTAATGGAATGTACTTACAAAAAATGGAAAAATCTCATAATAATTATCTCTTAGTTCCATTACTTTTTAGAGACAACTAGTGTAATAAATACTTACATATATAATATATATATTACTTATAAAAAAAATACTTATATTTTCTTTGATAAGTAATAATCCAATCTAATTGGAAGCGTAACACACCCTTAACTACACATAAAATATACAAAAAGAACCACCTAACTAGAAGGAGCAAAACAAACAAGGAAGTCACTATAACTAATCGACAGAGGAGACACATACGCCTCCGTTCGTAGATACAATGTTTCGTACAACAAGGAATTTCTCCTAGCATCCTTTCGCTGTTCTCAGTTTCTATCATTCATTTTCCTCCACAAACACCAAAAGAGGCATGTAAGCACCATTTTCCACATTGCAACACACTTTGGCTTGCCAGAGGGCCACCAATAGTCATACATATTAACAACACATTTAGACATAACCCAGGATATCCTGAAACAATTGAAAAAAGCACTCCATATAACAGAATCCACATCACAATGAAGAACAAGGTGGTCCACAAACTCTCAATTCCTCCTGCACATGCAAAATCTGTGCATCACGATGACATGCCGTTTCCTAAGGTGATCCAAGGTGAGGATATTGCTTAGACCGCCCTCAAAGGAGCCTGAGTCTGCCATACACTCTTCTAGGGGAAGCAGCTACCTTTAGGAGAAGTCGGAGAGCTATAGAACGATTCTTGACTCATATAAGGATTCTTGACTTGTGATGACCCAAAAAGTTAGTAGGGTGAGACTGGCTTTATAAGTGATTTCAAGAGGCTCTAATTGTAACTTGACTAGTCATTTTGCAATAATAACGTAGATATGGTTAACACTTTTCTTGGATTGTTACAAATAGTATAAGAAGAACCTAGTAACAACACGTGACACTAAAGCACGACATGAAGTGGGTCTTGACAAAAGGATGTCATAGATTTGTGTGGGGAGATTGTGACACTTTAGAATGTTAGTCTCATATTGGGATGATGAATTGCCCACATGGAGTTGATGGATTATAAATGAGCTCATGGGTGCAAAGTCTCACATTGGTCATTTACTATGTGAGACTAGACTTTATAAATGATTTTTGAGAAATCCAAATGCAACTTGATGAGTCCTTTTGGAGTGATAGTATAGATGTAGCTAACACTTTTCCTAGGTTGTTCCAAATGATATTAGAGCAACCTAATAATACCAAGTGTCATTTAGCCATTGCATGACATGAGCCCTGACATGTCAAGGATATGAATGGGGGAGATTGTGACACCCAAGAAAGTTAATCCTGAATTGGGTTCTTATTTAGTGGGTCTGAACTTTGTCAGTGTCATTTCAGGAGGTTCCAATCGTAACTTGACTAGTCATTTTGGGGTGATAGTGCATATGTGGCTGTGCTTTCCCTGATCGTTACATGACTGTTTAAATTCAGCACAAACTACAAAATAAAATACTTAATTGCATAGCTGCCCCAAAACTAGATTAATTAACAATCTGCCAGAGCTTTAAGAAATATTAAAGACACCCATAAACATGAAATCAAAGCTTTTTGGCTGCATCAGTCTTCCTCCATTGGATTTTGAGTTGTCATCATCCTTGTTTTCTCTAAAGGGTCACCTTTGTATGGAATTAGATCTTGACATTGAACACGTCTGAGGTAATGACTCAGAAGTTTCAGCTGGTAAGCATTATCATTGATCCTTTTAATAATTTTGCCAGGACCAACTTTCCGATCTCTTAGCTTGCTGTAAACACCAAAACGTTCGCCAAACTTTCCGATTTCTTATAAAAAATGAACTACCCAAACATTGGCCACATTAGTTGCATTCATATTTTTACAAGGGATAAAATGGGCTATTTTTTAAATTCTGTTCACCTGAACCTGAATTGAATCAACTCTGCTTTGAGTCTGAGGAAGACCAAGAACAAATCCATACTCATGTCTACCCATGTTGAAGTATGAGTGGGAAGTGGAGTGTATAATCTAGCATTTTGTAGATCCTCCTTTTGATCTTTGACACACATGGCAACGCTCAACAAATCTTGTAACATCTCATTTCAGTTTAGGGTCCAATAGGATGAGCTCATCAATGCTATAGTTTTATCCCGACCAAAATTCCCTTCTTCGTGTGGTTCTTTGACAATCTTCTGACACAATGAACACTCCGGGATGCAGGGCTAGTTTTTGTTGAAAAGGAAAAAACCATTTTGAAGAGTATAACCAGCTTGCTGTCCAGCCATGGTTTGTTTAATAATAGGACCAAAATAAGTGTCTTCCTGGTAAAGTTCTTTAAACGTGTCAAATTCCTTGACTTCCACGTGTATGTGGATAAAAGAGGCTCTGCGACACAGCACATCAGCAACTTTGTTTGAATTCCAGCCTTATGTTTTAATGTGTAATTTAATTGCTCAAGATAGCACCCATCTGTAATGGGAGCTACTAAACTGCTGAAATTGTGTATGAACAGCCTATAAAATGATGCCAACCCATGGAAGCTCCTTCATGTATGTTTTTAGGTGTGGGCAAATAAAGGATGGCTTTCACCTTGGACTGGTTCATTTTATTTCCTTCAGCAGAAACCAAAACCCAGAAATATTTGCTCAGTCATGAATACACACTTCATGTTAGCATATTGCTTTCTCTTTGCAAAGTTTCAAGAACTTCACGTAGGTGCTGTTTGTGTGCATCATAATATGGGCTGTAGATCAAACAACGAAATAATACCAGAAACCTTCCAATAAAAGACTTCAAAATCTGGTTCATGACTCATGAATGTGCTAGGAGCATTACACAATTTGAATGGCATTACTATCCATTCGTACAGCTCATGACCTTGCCGTATACGGATTTGGTGGTATCCACTCGGTAGATATATTTTAGAAAATACCTTTGCAATCCCCAATCAGTCTAACATGTCATCAAGACGAGGTATAGGATGGCAATAACGGACTGTGATTTGTTTTATTGCACGGTTGTCCATGCACATTCGCCATGTTCCGTCTTTATAAGGTGTTAATAAGGCCGGTACATCACATTTGCTTAAACTTTCCCAAATTAATTCCTTCATTGCTTTCGATATTTGGCGCTGAAGTTCTTCATGCTCTTCTGTGCTCATCCTATAAGCTGGTTTGTTTGGAAGGCTTAATCTCGGAATGAGATCTATTTGCTGTTGAATATCCCTCAATGAAGGCAAACCTGGAGGAAGGTTTTGGCATCATATCTGCCAATTCCTTGATCAATGGCTTTATTTTGTCTGGAAGGAATGGATTCTGAATAGTTCCTTTAGTTACTAGAGCATATAAACTCCAATTTCTTCAGCTTCCTTCAAGCAACTAGTAGCCCAGAGAAAATCGCTTCCGTTTCCCTGTTTCAACTTAGGGAAATTGTCCTCCTTTTTCGGTGCTAGTGTTATCTTCATACTATCCTTCCAAAAAGTACAACTATTCTTTCTGCCATCATGAATTGCACCAAAATCATACTGCCATGGTCTTCCTAAGACGATGCCACAAGCATCCATTCCAACTACATTGCAAATCAAAATATATTTTTCCAATTGAAAATGAAACCAGACCGCGAGTATCAACAGTTACCTCATTTCCTTTCTTGAAACAAGAAAAGCTTACAAGGCTTTGGGTGTTTCTCTTGTTTCAGCTGCAGTTTCTGAACAGTTCAGTAGAAAAAACATTCTCACTTTCCCACAGATGGTGCATGTGGTATGGAAAATATTTCTTTTCAGTCAATCCTCAATTTATTGCTATGGCGTTATTAGGCTCTTACGAATAACAAATGCTTCACATGTATCTTCATAAATTAGATACTCATCAAATCCATCATTGACTTCTTGTCAAAAACAGTTTCTCTAATATCTTCAAGAAGCTCTCCCTTTTAAATCATAAGTTGTTTTCCACTGTCCAAAGGGCTAGTAGGGGCTCTTCCAGAGTCCAAAGAATTGTGATTTGGATCTCTACACTTGAAGCAATGAAATCTAGAACCACTGCTTTGATTTTGTTTGACACGGCTACCTGATGCTGTAGTTGAACCACGGTTGCCCTTCGACCTTGAATTCTGCTGGTCCATAACTTTCCCATGCCTTTGAACACCCTGTGCTGCCTTGTGGGTCATAGGACCAGCTCTTGATCTGCTGTCAGACATTTCAGCACTGTAGCTGGTTCTGTTTTGTTCTTTTTCTATGATCAAATCATCCTGATAGGCAACTGTTACAAACCAAAAAGCATGCAGATTGAGAGCATCTTGTAGGCTTTCCCTTGACCCCCCAGCAAACCTTGCAACCTGCTGGTCTTCATTCTCTGATAAGTCCTTTCTAGCCATGAGTTGATAGAATTCTTTGATAAATTATGAAATGTTGATATAGGGTGCTAAAATTCTTCTTCAGTTTCTTTTTCATTTTCTCCCAACTTGTTATCTCTCCCTTTTCTTACTTTCATGTGCCATCTTCAGTTGTACCCACCATGCTAGAACTCATGGAAAAGCTCTTCCAGTTAATCTATTAGCGACCAATTTGACCTTTTTCTCATCAGTAATATCCTTGAGTCAAAATCGTTTCGACGGTGTTCAGACAATTGATGAATTCCTCATCTTGTAAACTACCGTTGAATTCTGGTATTTCACGTTTTAAATCATCTCTCATCTTCTATGATCATGAACAGGTGTCTGCCTCCGCAGAATGCAACCATAGAACTGGTTCTCACAGTCACTATTTAACCCTTCATCTTCCTCCACAGATCTGGAAGCTTCTAGTTCTGCTACCCTCTTGAGTAAGAAACCCAATTTGTCTCTTCGATTTCCCAACATCAGAGGCACCAGGATTGGGATCAACCGGCTGTCCTAGTTCCAAGACTCTCTAGAGACAACTAGCATAATAAATTCTTCTATTTCCAAGAGCCAGCAATAAAAAAGTCAGATAAGACTTGTTGACTCACAAAGACTCTTGACTGTCTTAGATTCAGCACAAACTACAAAAACAAAATTCTGTAGACATCCCAAAACTAGATTATTTAATAATCTGCCAGAGCTTTAAGAAATACTGAAGACACCCCATAAACATGAAATCAAGGGTTGCTGGCTGCATCACTTATGATGCTGTTTCTTACAATTTTTGTCATGGTTATTACAAATCTAAGCTGCTGTTTAATTTGGATTTTTATTCCCAATTTTCATGTTATGATGCATAGTTTTCATGGTTGTCATGCAATTTCAACATCTTGTGTTATGATGCACAGAACGTATGATACTACAACTTTTACAATCTTGTTTATTTTATTATTATTATTATTTTAAAATTAGAAAAAGGATCAGGAAAAGAACCTGGAATGATTTGGAAAGGTTCTGGTCATAGTTCTGACATTTGTATGAGAAATTTTCTCATTAATTAAGGGAAACTTTCTTGTAAATCGCGTGAACTATTATGACTATGAGTTCAATACTTACCTGTGATATTTTTGTTGCTGCCTTAGAGGTTATTTTGGACTTTCAACATAATTTCTCTGTTGATTACCAGCTCCGATGTAGCAGAGCAAAGTGGGGAAGTTTCACGATCTGTTTCAGGCCCAATATATTCAAGGTACAATAGATACGTTTGAGTGTTCTTTTTCTAGTTACGTACAACATATTTCTGTCATGTTCTTAACGTCGTTCAGTTACAGGAAAAACTATGGTCATAGTGAGCTTCAGATGGACAGACAGTTGGTGCCCCAGTCTCTTGCTGGTGTCAATGGCCCCACGGACTGGAATGAAGCTCTGGATATCATTTCCTTTGGTTCTCCTGAGCAGGTGTCCAGCCTATTTTTGTGTCAATGTTTTTTCTTCTTTTGTGGGCACTCATAATGCACTAAACTTAGATATTTGTGCACGTTGACACTCATGTTGTGATCAGTTTGTCACTAAATGTGTCCATTGATTTATTGTGGAAATTTTCCTTAATTATCTAAAAGTTTGACTGGAATAAAAGTTCCTCTATTAAATTGAAATATGTTGCTAGGATACTAGTATAAATTAAATCTTTGTTTCAAGAGATGGAAGTTGATTTTGGGTGTTTCGTTGGTTACGGTTGGTGAGCCTAGAGATGGATAGAAGATTTCTGGTGGAGGCTAAATCGTTTGTCCTCTCGGTTCTTGAGGGGGCGTTAGTGCTACGGGTGGTATAGAAGCAGAAAATTTTTCCAGTGAGGTACTACTGAGCAAACACCAGCTTAGTATGGCTGGTGTCGACGATGGATGAGTTGATGGGTATCCTTGGAGTGTTTGATTTTGTCAAATTTTTCAGGGAGGGGTTGAAGGTGACGATCGTTTGCTTAGGGGGAAACACTAATGGCCGGTTTGTGGAGGCAACGGTCTATGGGTTGGGCGGGCAGAGAGGGTTCCTTCGTATTCCTGAGGGGCGTGGAGGTTGGGGTTGGCTCAAGTTTGTTGGGGAGCTGCGAAAGGCGAAGGATTCCCTTGTTGCTGTGGTAGGGTGCGGTTTTGACTTTTCTTTGCCGGCGGAAAAGGTAGGTGGGAAGAAGGTGGTGTGGCCGGTAGACAGTGTTTCTCTGGTGGGGGATTTTTTGGGAAAGGCAGCGGGTCCCTTGTCGTTTGCGGAGGCGGTGCGCTCGCCGCATTCCTTTCCTGCCTTAGGTTGTTGGACTCTGGTCCTGTCAGCGGAGGCTGATCTTTTAGGTTGGGTAAAGACCGTTGTGTTGATGGCTCCAGTGTTCGAAGATGCAGAGGTTGTAGGGAGGCATGTTCGGTTGGGTGTTCAATGGGGTCCAGGGATTGCGACGATACGTTCTTAAGGAAGATTCTCGAGCAGTTTAGTGTTTGGTTGGATTGGGTAAGCTGGATTTTTTCAAACTTGGGCAGGAGCAGTACCTCCTCTGTTGGGCTGAGAAGGTTATTGTACTGTATGGGTTTGGGCCGGGTCTTTAAGTATTCTGTGCTTAGAGGGCTCTGTCTTCGGGCTGGTTCCAGGAGGTTGGGCTTTAAGCCCAACACTAAGAAGGCGAAAAAGATGAGTTATGGTGGGTTGCGGATCTGACGATTACCCAACGGGTTTGGAATCTGTTACTTCGGGTTTGGGTTCTCTGGTACCGGAAGCTTTGGACAGTTCGACTGAGTCTTTTCCAGCGATCAAGTCTGGCTCGCTGTCGGTGGGGGCTTCTCTTCCGCCAGTTTGTCAGAAGGTAGTTGTACCCATCGTGGAAGCTTTGGATGGTTCGGCTGGTACTTTTTTGGCGATCAAGTCTAGCTCGTTGTCGGTGGGGGTTTTTCCTCTCGCCTCTCCGGTGGATATTCCGGTGTCTTCTAATCAACCTGCTTTGGTTCGGCAAGTTGAACTTCGGCAGGAGGTTGCAATGACGGATGGCATGCATGGCGGGTTATCTGCACTTGCTGATGTGTTTTCCTTCCTAAAGCTGCCGATCTTGGCTTGTGCACGGCGTTGGTTGTTGGTCTAGGCTTGTGCATGGTCGATAGTCCTGACTCTTTTGAATCTCCTCTAGCTGATGTGAATGCTACCTTTGGGGGTCCGGTTTTGGATTCAAAGGGGTTTGAGTTCTCTTCTTTGGGGGCAGTTGTGTTGGGAGAGAGGATTTGCCTTTCTATTCCGGTGATTTCGGAGAGTGGGGCTCCCATCTACCCGTCCGAGTCCAAATTGGTCCTGAGACATCACCGAAAATCGAAGGCTAATACTTCTCAGATGGATGTTTCTATGTTCGATGAGGTGGTGATAGCTTTTAGTGCTCCGACGACGCCGTGTTTGGGTGCTTCTTCTTAGGTTTTGGGAGGGATGGTGGTCCTGTACTCGCCGAAGCCAAGTGGGGGAGTGGGTAAGCCGCCTCCATCTAGCTTTCTTCGGCGTGGATTCCTCCTCCCGCGTGTTCCATCCCCCTTGAGTGGATGAGCTTCTTTGATTGCTGATAAGGGTGTAGTTTTCAAATCGGATGGCTTGATCCAATCTCAAGAGTGGCCGGTTGGTTTTGGCCTGTCTGGGGAGATTGTTGTGTGGGATTAGGGGGTTGAAGGCTGGGTTGGGGAGGAAGGAGACTCTTCTTACCCTTTGGGTGTTTGTCTTCCCGACATGCCCTTGGATTGGGATTCGGATGGTGTTGAGGATGTAGACGCGTCTTTCGCGTTGTTGGATGCCATTGAAGAGGATTTTTTTCGGGGTAATAAGGGTAAGTGGCTTAAGACTAAAGGGAGGAGATAGTTGCAGAATTTGAAGAGTTCCATCAACTACGGTGATGCGAGCGTGCCCTCTAGGAGTAGGAGAGGAAAGGCTCAGGCTCTATAGCGTTGAGTTCTCCTAGTGGGTTTCGGGTTCTAAGGTAGGTCTTTGTGGGTTTGTTTGGGCTTTTCTTTTGTTGCTTTGAGTGCTCTTGGTGGGTTTTGTGCTTTAGGGCTTGGTCCCTGTGGGTTTTTCGTGGGTTTCTTTCTTTTTTGGGTTTCCTTTTTCTCTTTCTAGCTAGATGCTTTCTTTTGTTTACTGTCGGTGTACTTAGGGGTGCCTTACGCTTTTAATAAATCTCTTTATTACTTATATATAAAAAAAAAGAGTTACTGAACTACACAATTGAAGATTGTTAAATGGGGAGTTTGAGATGATTTGTCATCGAAGCTAAGTTTTTCAAGTTTGAGATTGAAGGATGTTCCATTCAATTTTTTTTTCTGTTTAGATTGAGGGACGAATATACGAAAGTAAGGGTTTGTTTCATTCAAATTTTTTGGGAAATTCAGCGTATCCTGGTTGTTGGCCACCATGGAGGCTCTATCTCAAGTGGTGGGGTCAAAGGCTTACGTAAAATCCTCTAGTGTGAAACAAATCATTCATCGCACAATGATGCTCAAATGGAATCTTGGTTGTGGCGGAGTTCGGAGGTGGTGGTTGGAGCGGATACATTGTTGTATCGGAAGGGAGAGCCAAGGGTTGGAAAACCTTTGCCTTCAAGTTGCAAAACTCTTTGTATTTTTTGTAGTTGGCGTACGGTATTGAGAGCAGAACAGAGATGAACGAAAAACCCATAGGTGGTGCCATATCAATAGGCACAGGTGTTAGCCCATTGGTGTTGATGTTGAAAACTTCGGCGGTGGATATAACAACAAAGAATAAATGCCCCCTCTATATCGGCCCTAGCGGTGGCACGTGTAGGCGTGTCCAGCTTGGTCTCGACCTGGTTTTCCTTTCTCTTGGAGCACTGTATTCAGACGAGCCTTAAGATGGAAAGGAGGTTCTTAGTGGAGGCAAAATCCTTTGTGCTCTTAGTTTTGGATGGGGCATCGGTACTGCGGGTGGAAGAAAAGAGGGAAGGTTTCTTCAGTGAGATCCTCCTAAGCAACTAGTGTACCGGTTGGCTAACCTCGACGATGGAGGTTCTTTTGGGCTTCCCTGGAGATAAAAGAGTTTGTCAAATCTTTCAGGGAGAGGTCGAAGGTTTTGACCTTGCGTAGAGGTGGGAACAAAGATGGTTGGTTCTTAGAGGCGGCAGCTTATGGGATGGGCAGGCGGAGAGGGATTCTGATGATCCCTGAGCGTCGTGGAGGGTGGGGCTGGCACAAATTTGCTCGTGAGCTAAGAAAGGCAAAGGACTTATCTTTTTGCTATGGTGGGGGTGTGGTAGTGGGTCTTCGTTTTCGGCAGATGAGGGTGGGAAGGAGGAGATGGGGCCCTCGTTTATGGAGGTGGCGAGGTCAGGATCGTGCCCTGATGCGACGGTGATGCCCATCGTGGGTGGTTTTCCATCATCGTTCGCGGAGGTGGTGCGGTTTGTGCCATTATGTCAGTCCATGTTGTTGGCTCCATCCAAAAGATGATTGTTAAAGGTCAAATCCTTATATAGCTCTCTGGCTTCTCCTGAAGGTAGCCGCTTCCCCTGGAAGACTGTATGTGGGGGGGGGGGGGGGGGGGGAACTCAGGCTCCTTCGAGGGTGGTCTTTTTTGCGTGGTCGATGGCTCTAAGCAAGATCCTCACATTGGATAATCTCAGAAGGCAGCACGTTATCGTGATGAACAAATGTTGCATGTGCAAGAGGAATGGGGAGTCTGTGGACTACCTTCTTCATTGCAATGGGGAGTCTGTGAATAAATGTCGGGTTATGAGTTTTTTTGTAATGTGCTTAATATGTTATTTGTATGGGTCTCGGCTCATAGCTTGAGTCGTTTTACGTTTGCAGAGTTTTTAAATTCATGCTCTTTTGTTTCCTCTGATTAGAGGCACTTTTGTATACTTTTCGTGTATTAGGGTTGCGCCCCTCTACTCTTTTTAATGATATGAGATTACTTACATATAAAAAAATGAAGAAATGATAGAAACCTTGAGGACAGGGAGAGGACGCTGAGGGAAATTTTATCCTTGTTCTACGAAACATTGTATCTATGAACAGCGGCGTATGTGTCTCCTCTGTCGATTAGTTATAGTGACTTCTTTGTTCATTTTGCTCTTTCTAGTTAGGTGGTTCTTTTTGTATATTTCATGTGTACTTAGGGGCGTCTTACGTTTTCAATGAGATTGGTTTATTACTTATTAAAAAAAAAGGAAAAAGTTATTTGCCACCCACGCATCCTTTCTCTGAGCAATCCTGAACAAATCTGGATAAGATATCTTCAACGGATTATCCCCACACCACATCATGCCAAAAACTAAAATTTGACTTTTCCCCTACCTCAAATCTCACAAATTTTGAAAACATTTCCCACCCCCTTCTTATATGTTTGCAACCTAGACTCAGTTATATAATAAAGGAAACAAAGCGTTGAAGGATTGACGGTGCTGTTCATTTGGCTCACTGCTTCTTCTAGTTTTTGGCTTCCTATTTCTAAAATTTTGTACTTTGATATGTAGTAGTTGATTTGCTGCTAGGGTCTTTTGTGCCTAGGTGGAATTTCTCATCCTTGGCAAGGTCTGGGGTTTGGTTTGGAAGGGGATTTCTGGAATTGGAATATATTCTGTTGTACAGTGAAGAAATGGAGAAAAATAAAAAATGCTACACACACTCCCACCCCACACTTATAAATGCACTCTCCCTGACATGGCACTAAAAATCACCACTAGATCCAAACTAGATCCAAAATTAAAAGGTGATTTTTAGTGCCACGTCAGGAAGTGTGGGAGTGTGTAACATTTCTTATATGTATATATATCCTCAGATTTAGCATCACAACCGAGTTTTTCATTTTTATTTAATACGTAACCAATATATTCTCAGATTAACGAAGATGGTGGCTTCATCTGAAGCTTAACTTCTCAGTTGTTCTGTACTAGTTGGCCACTTAAATGGGCTGTGGTTATCTTCTCATTCTCGTTTGCTACAATTGTTTTATGATTGCTTTGCCTGTCTTGGGTTTGTTTTCCATTTCCATTTCCATTTCGTCTATTCTAGCGGCTAATCTTTTGAATGTATGAGACCAATTTCCATAACTGATCACGTTTTGAGCTCCTTAAGTTGTTGTGCTCTGATGTCAACTCTTTCTAAACTGCAGTTATTTTTGGGGTGTGATTCTCTTTCAAATACATGCACACACATACACAGAGAGACATGCAAATCGTTTATGTTTGTGCATGTAATTTCGGTGTAAAAGAAGTTTTGAGCTTTGAAACATGCCTGTGATATGCAGTCTGTTGAAGGAATGAAAGTTGTGTGCCATGAGTTGGCTCAGGCCACTAGTGATCCAGATGGCAGTGCAATGGATGAACTCGTGAAGGATTCAGATAGGCTGGTTTCATGCTTGGCAAATAAGGCAATTACACTTACATTTTTATCATGAAGCTAGTTTGAAAGTGTCATATATTCATATCTTTGTTTCTTCTTCTAATAGGTAGCAAAGACTTTTGACTTCAGTCTGACTGGAGCTTCGTCAAGGTCTTGTAAATATGTCCTGAACACTCTGATGCAGGTAAGTTTACCATCCTACTGGCCTGTCATTTTGCTTTCTGCTCTTTTATGGATGTTTAGGTTTTATTAGACTCCAAACTTTCTCTTCCCAGACTCTGCATCAAGTAATTATTTTAATACAAAATTCTAATGATATGGAATTTTCTGCAGACATTTCAAAATAAAAGACTTGCACATGCTGTCAAGGAGAGTACTCTTGACAGTCTTATCACTGAGCTTCTGCTTTGGCTATTGGATGAAAGGGTTCCCCATATGGATGATGGCAGCCAACTTTTGAAAGCTTTGAACGTGTTGATGCTTAAGATTCTGGTTAATGTTTACTTGAATTTTGAAAATAAATCCATGTTGCACTAAGTTTTATGTATCTGTTATTTAAGATTAATAAGTGGTGGTATGTATAGGATAATGCGGACCGAACCTCATCCTTTGTTGTTCTGATTAATCTCTTGCGTCCATTGGATCCGTCAAGATGGCCTTCACTTGCATCAAATGAGTCATTCGCTTCCAGAAATCAGAAGTTCTCTGATTTGGTTGTCAAATGCTTAATCAAACTTACAAAGGTAACTTATCATTTTCAATTCCTTGGTTACTTTGTTATTCAGAACCTATTTTTACAAGTTATCTGCGCACAACGGGTACAAGTTAGTTTTCTCTCAGAGGTATCTTTTCTTTCTAAGGCACTTACCTAAGACAGTACTAGACTCTGCATCTAGTTGAAATTGTTAAATGCTTACCCTTTGTAATGACTTCGTATTGTTTCTTTTGGCTTTTCCCTAAAGAGTTAGATCTGACAATTTTATTTGATGAAGTTAAAATGCTAGTTATGCCAGAAAGTCATTTTCTCCAAGTGTTTTCATTCTTCATTGTTAAGAAACCATGACTATCAAAATTGTTAAAAGAGTCTGGTTATTGAAATTCTATGGATGCAACGAAATTTACTGAGGGTAACCTGTACCTATGGATGAAGGATTGGTGTTATATGTTTCTAAATTTTCTTTTTCTGATTTATGGTCAGATGTTGTTGCTTATGTCATAGTTCTGCTTCCATTGGTACAGGTTCTTCAAAGCACCATATACGAAGTTGATCTTGATCGCATCCTTCAAAGCATCCATTTATACCTGCAAGACTTAGGGATGGAAGAAATCAGGAGGAGGTATCTGCTTTATCGTTTGTATTTTATCGGTTGAATAAGGCATCTATTATTTGTGTGTGGTTTGTACATTTCTTATCATTTGCACATTTGAATATGGAATCTATTATTGTTTAACCCCTTACCCAATATGAACTGATCTATTTTCTCCGTTTGCTTCTTTCCATCTAAAATATAAATTTACAATAGAGCTGGTGCTGATGACAAACCATTACGTATGGTCAAAACTGTGCTACATGAACTTGTGAAGCTTCGCGGAGCTGCAATAAAGGGTCACCTTTCTATGGTTCCTATAGATATGAAACCTCAGCCAATTATTCTTGCCTACATTGATCTTAATCTTGAGGTATTTATCTAGTCAGGCTCTACATTTTTTTCTCTATTTATTCATTTTGGATGGAGAATTACCTGGCTTTCTTACTCCTTTGAATTCAGACTTTAGCTGCAGCAAGAATGTTGACCTCCTCCGGGCCGGGGGGCCAAACTCATTGGGGTGATTCTGTGGCCAACAATCCATCATCTGGCACGCATTCTGCTGATGCTCAATTGAAGGTATCATTTTGCCAGTTTTTAGTGCATAATATTCAATAACTCATTTGTGGTTGTCCTTCACGGTGTAATATTTTTCTCTATCAATTCCACTCCTGCATTCATTTTGTTTTTCCATTGCTCTTGTTGTTACATAATAATTTGTTTGGTTCCCCTCCCCCAACTTGCAGCAAGAACTTGCTGCTATATTCAAGAAAATTGGTGACAAGCAAACATGTACTATTGGTCTATATGAGCTATACCGCATAACTCAATTGTACCCAAAGGTAAGTAATTGAGTTTGTTGTTTCCATTTGGAACATGTATACTCATTTATGTGATGGAATCAAAAGCCAGTTACAATGCTTTCGTAAGTTTTGTCTGTTTGATTACCTGGTTATAGTATTTGTAATTCTTATTTCAGGTTGATATATTCTCTCAGCTCCAAAATGCGAGTGAGGCATTTCGCACTTACATTAGAGATGGTTTAGCTCAGGTTTTGTATCATCATCCTTGCCTGTGAATTGTTTAACTAGAGCCTAAGCACAATTGTGAAGTAAAATATGTAGCTGCACAAAATGTCTGTGCATAAACAATTGAAATTGTGGATATAATTTTGCAGATGGAGAAGAATGCAGCAGCTGGAAGGACCCCCGCGAGTTTGCCAATGCCAACCCCTCCTCCTGTGGCCTTAACTATTTCTTCCCCTGATTTCACGCCTCTTTCCCCTGTACATACAAATGCTTTAAATGATGCAAAATCATTAAATGTGAAATCTGATCCAACAAACTTTAATCTACCACCATCATATAGTGAAGACAGCAGGGCCATAAATGCCCTTACTTCTTCTAGGGGATTCACCTCTGAGAACTCATTAGGCGATCAAAGAAATGAGAGATTTATAACTGGAGGTAATCTATGCTAGTAGTGATTCTGGCTTTGTTTTGTTTTGTTGTTTCTTGATTTTGTACTCATTTATCAAGAAATTGCAGTAACCAGTGGCACGTTAGATGCAATCAGAGAAAGGATGAGGAGCATGCAATTAGCAGCAGCTGCTGGGAACCCAGATGCAGGAAGCAGGCCGCTGATGTCCATGAATGACAGCTTAAACCATGGATTTTCTAGTCAGATTCCGCATGCATCAGACCGCAGTGGTGCAGAGAATACAGTGCAGAGTGGGGTTCTTCCCATGGATGAGAAAGCATTGTCTGGGCTTCAAGCCCGAATGGAGAGACTCAAAAGTGGGGCAATTGAACATCTGTGAAAATACATTTAAATATATATATATATATATTCCTTGTAAATGGAAGGAGGAGAGCCAGATTACATTTACGGGCGGCACAAATATTCGTTGGGCTATTTACTCCAGTTGACGTCATGGCAACCTTTATTATTGTAGCAGAGCTATTAAGAAGTAGCACTTTTTGGCCATGTGCTATTGGTTTCTAATGTTCTGCATAGTGTATATTGTAGTTAAATCATCTTTTTGGCAGATATGCCTGCTTTGCTCTAATTTGATTCAAATTTAGACATTTATAAGCTTTTTCTGAATGAACTATTTCTGACAAGGAAATTTTGATTGAATTTAATGTCGATATTCAAATTATTGTGGAGAATTTGTTAGTGATGCTCAACATTCCTTGCTGGTCGTGTGTGACAAGTTTGACAAGTTACTCAAAACACTTTTTAGAAAACCAAATATAAAATACTTAAAAAAAAAAAAATCGACAATTTTTAGAAAACCTTATACTCTCTTTTATAAGTATATTTTTAGAAACGATTAACGATTGTGTTTTGAAGTGAAAAGGTAACTAATAATAATAATAATAATAACGATAATGATACTAATAACAATAGAAGAGGTGGTCGTCGTCGTCGTCACCATAATAATAATAATAATAATAATAATAATAATAACAATAAAAGAGGTGGTCAAGCGTAATGGAGGAGAGGGGTATGATTGCTTTTGGCTGTTGCAGCCACCTCTTTAATTTCTTTATTTTTAATTTTTATAAGTAAGAAGTCATCTTTCCCGCATGTAAAAATAATTGAATTTTTTTGTTTTGTTTTGGTGTTTTTTTTTTGTTTGTCAAAATGAACATATTTAGTGTTTGTTTCTTTTAAAATGTTTAAAAAACTAAACACTATAAAGTTTGCTAAACAATTTTTTAAGGTGGACTTCATAGATAACACTTTTTAAATGTGGCTCTAATCGAAAACATTTCTCAACTTTGATTGCATCAAAAACTATTTTCGAATCAGAAAGTAAAAAAACACAAATATTTCAAACTAACTTGGCAAACGTACCCAGTGTCTTTATTTTGTCATTTTGGTGGGGGATATTTTTGTCTCTCTTTTATTTTAGTTTATTTTTTTAAGATTCGTCAACTAGGTTGAGGAAGAAGTGTAGTTGCTTCGATGGGACAGCATTGTACAAGAGGGTTTGAAAGGTACTAATGATGCAGTCGTAGAGGTTCAAAAATTGGTTTTCCTTTGTTATGTAAATTCCTCCCCCTGCCAAAGGCTTGATGTTTTCCAGTACATGGAACTCACATATCTTATGTTGGATGTGACACAGAAGTTTCGAAGGACATCTTTGTCATTAACTGTGGAAGGATGGGCTAGGAAGAGAAAGGGACTTTAGAGCAGAAGAGGAATAATAATAAAAATATATTGACATTCAAACATATGGCTGTTGTGCTTGGTCACTTGGAATTTTTGTTCAAGAGGGTTCTTTGCAATGAGAAGGCGGATCAGATTGTAAAAGCCTTGAGGGATGACATAGATCAAGGTGCATGTCTAGGTAAAGGTTAGATCTGGTGTTGACGGGTATTTCTGGTTAGGACAACAAGTTGGATGTGTTAGGAGGAGAGTTCCATTAATTTAGGAGAGGTAGAACTGTATTTTATGGAGGATGTTGAGACATTGAGTACGTGCATCATCATCATCATGTGTTTTTAGATTTTTTTTTTGGGTTCATTGGCTTCGAAAACAGTGGAAATTAAACTCATAAACACAGAATTATTTGCCAAATGTTGGTGATGGTGCAGGCTGGACTCATATTATTAAAATAATTAAATTTCAAATTTGGCTCAATTACTTCCAGCAGTATCCTAGTTGACGAAGATTGATGGCAGAAATTACTTCCATGAGCTACAGGTTGGACTCACGTAACATTTTCTTTTTTCCTGCTTGTTACTTTTGTTTATATTTATTAGTTGGTTGGTTTGGTCATTGAAGGGAATTAGTAGTGGCTTCGCTCGTGTCGGAACCGGAGGTTGGCGGAAGTGACCTCCATAAAAAATAACCACTTCCGATCCCAATATTTTGTTAAAGCGTTTAATCATAGACTACAATAGGATAATCAACCCTCTACGGCACACTAGCACTTGAGTATTTTCCCGCCCCCCCTTTTTTTTTTTTGAAATAAAAGGGACGGTTAAAGAAAAAGCAGAAAACGAAAGTGTAATCTATGATGATTGTGTTGGTTCTAATTTGAACTTTCTGGGTCCCAGTCATAATTTATTATCCGAAACCTTTTGTTTTGTTTTTTGTTTTTTTTAAAGATTACACTATCAAATATCTTTCACTCTAGTGGGAAAATTTATTTACTTTTTTAAAAAAAGAGAGAAAAAAAAAATATACTTTTGAAACCTTTTCCTTTTCGGGTTTTTATTTTTTTAAAAAAAAAACTTTAAAATCTCCGCTGCATTTCTTTGTCTAGAAATGCTAGCGTGTCATTCAATGGCAAATGATATTTGTACATATTTTATACACATTTATATTTGATTTGCGATTTATGCATGTAGGATCCATTTCATATGTATGGGTCTCACACTAAATATGAGTGTGTATAAAGTGTATATAAAAAAAGTGTGTACAGATAACACATCTCGTCATTCAATATATGCATTTCAATTTTTTATTTTTATTTTTATAAAAAAAATTGTTGATGACGGATTCTTCCTTAGTTCTTATGTAAATCTGAGAGAACAAAAAAAATGCTCCCTTTCTCCATATTTTCTTAATTAACGGTTTCTTCCTAAATCAACTACCCAATGTCTGCCTAAATTAATGGCTAATGGTTTCCCTGAGATATACTTATCAATAGACAAAATCTTAACAAATGAAGAGGATCCTGTTCTGATTGTTGGCCTATAATACCCAATAAGAAGGTGCAATAATAAAAGCAGTAGTTGTTCTTAGCTTTTAACGACAAGAGATCCATGCCCATGGGTCACATCACATTAATGAGTTTAACTTCCATACAAACATGGTGTAAACTTCAAAAAGTCTTAAAATTAAATAATTAAATTTACTTAACTTTGAATATTCACCAATAAAATCATATTCATATAACATGAATTTATAAAATATCATAGTTCAAAGTCAGTAAGTTTATACTTACAATTCTACACATATCCCCTGAACTCACTCCTTAAGATTTAAATTCGCACCTCCTCTGCATTTACACCCTATCTATTGATCAGTTCTATTTCTATTTAAAATCCTTGAACCTTTAATGAAACCTAGGACCCTTGAAAGTCACGAAAAACCCTGATTTTTTTGTACTAACTAAGTTCGGTCGACTGGGCATCAACTGAGGGTCACTGGAACCCTTAGGTACTCATCGCCTCAAGCTCGGTCGACCAGGGATCGATCGACGCTCTTGGGAGCCTACTGTCTTGAGCTCAATCAATCAAAGCTTAGCTTGTCACTCGGTCGACAGAGGGGGTTCTTGGCAGCAAACTTATCTTTCATAAATTGCTCCAAAACCCTGCCTTTCGACCACTTTTTTCACTTCAACGGGTTTGTACACATCGTATAGTACGTGTGTACAATGAATGCAATCGATTGAAAACTTTGAAAACGATGTAACTTTTAAATCTAAAAGCAAAACCGTATTTTCGTAAAAAAATCTAAATTTATGCATTATTTTCATCTTATCAAATTTTGGGTGGCAAAACGGTGCTTTTACACACATTTTCCATGTGCCGTGTAAGCCCGGTTTACATTATTTATCAAAATATCTCTAAAACCTCATTTATCGAAACTAACCTCAATAACACAATTATCCGTATGGTTTTATCCACAATATCGACGATACGTTTATTATTGTATAACTATATATAGTATTTACACGACCATTATAATGACGCTATACCAGCTATATCAAATGGAAAAAGAAAATGTAGTGCCCCAGATTTTAAGACATAGAATATATCGTTTTAAAATAGAATTTAAGTCCTAGTAATAGTAATAAAATAATATGAATATTTATGGAATGAATATTCATCAGTGTTAATATGAATATTTACAAGACTAAATATTCATCGACATTTGAGATACATTTATAGGTCTATTCCACTAAATGGGTTTAACAAACCATAGGTAATAAAATACATCTGAAATAGGAACACCTGCGAGGGCGATCGATCCCTACAAATGGACGATTGATCGATTCCCAGCAGCTACGATCGTTCAACTTATTGATCGATACCCATGAGCCGACACTCGATTGACACCCTATCGCCATCTCCAGACGCTCGATTGCAATTCTTCAGTAGATAGCACATTCTCGCAACAGCTGTTTGTGATATTTTTGTAAGTCATGATTAATTCAATGACTCACCCATGCCAGCGCGATGCTTACCAACTTGCTGCCCAAGTTTGTTCCACAACCATTGGATCAGAATTCCCCCAATTGGATCCAAACCGTTTGTATGTTCTATAAATAAGATAGGTTCCCTTCACAATTTACGCACCGCTCTTCTTCTCTGAAATTTCTCTGCAACTCTCTTCCCCTTCTACTACTCTTCTCTGGACATCAAATTGATGCTGCTCTTGGGGAGGATAATCGGGAGAAAGAAGAAATCAATTCTCATGCTCTCTTCTCGATTTCACAATAGCTTAAAACAGAAAAAGAAGAGAACGCAACAGCTTTTTTCTATTCTCTTCTCTTCCTCTTAGACCAAAAAAATAGTTCTCTTTCCTTCTCAAATTCTCTCTTTTGCTTAGTTCAAACCATTGATTGTAGCACTTGAGACGAATTCTTTTATATCTCTCTCTCTCGTTTCCGTTTCAGAGGAAGAAAACTCTTCCTTCTCTCTTGGGTTAGCAACGAAACAAGAAAGGAAAAGGAAAAGAAGAATAAAAGAAAAGAAGTCCTTTCTCTGCCTCTCCCTCTCAACTGATCCTCTGTACTGTTACAAAATATATGACTTTGTGATATATTTGGTGAGTTTCTTATTTAACTTTGGCTATTTATTTCATGATTTTAAAGTTATTAGTCTTTTGAATGTTTATAATTTATGAGTTAAAAGTATTCTAATGTTTTAAGGTATGTTAAACAGGACTTTTCAAGTTGGGTATTTAATTAATAAAAACATGCCGTTATGATGCCTGAGTGAAAAGGAACATTCTATAAAAAGCGTTGTTATAATGCCCAAATGAAAACAAAGTATTTTATAAAGCGTTGTTATTCCATCCAAATTTTATAAGATTAAAATAAGGATTATTTACATTTATGCCGTTGTGCTATTCAGTTGTTTTTAAAATGTAATGTAAACTCATTATTAATGGAATTATTATGTTTATTTGACACACACACACACACACACACACACTAAAGCTATTATAATGCTCGTTTTAATTAAAGGGTATTTTGGACAATAATGATAAATGCCGTAATAATGCCCGCATAAAAACATGTGGACATGCAATCGGTCTATTTTATATGCCGTCATAATTTCTAACTTGAGTTGGAAGTCGAGAACAATAATAATGTTACAGTATGGTGTTTAGTTAATCATGCTAATTCATTGCTGTATGTAAATAACTGTGTAGTCATTATTTCTGTGGATCTCTCTTTGAAGCAGAAAACTGTAAGTATTTCTAGAATACTTACTGAGAGTGATACTGGGAATATGGTGATTTATGTTTATTTAATGATATGCATTTATATGCTTTATTTGATTATATGGTGATATTGATTTCTATGGTTTGTGATCTCTGCTATATTTCATTATATGTGATTTGTTTGGGACTCTGTATATTTTACTGTTATCAATCGTAAGCCTTCTAATGAAATGGCATTGCATATTTTATTGTCATGAGATATGAACCTGCTAATAAGTAAGACAAAAGGTTTAAATCTCAAGGTACTAATCAATCATGTAGACTGAGGGTTAACGTTCCAAGGTAAAGACCGAAGGTTTAAGTCCCAAGGCATCAATCATGAATAAAGGATAAGACTGGTTTGGTTAGAGACCCACGGCACCAATGAAAGGAAAACAGGCGGTTAAAGTCCACGAAGACCGGTGGTTAAAGTCCACAACATCTATCTATGGTAAGATAGGAGATGGTAAAAGACCCACGACATCTACAAAATGATAAGACCGTATCATGTGTTAAAGTCTCACGGCATCTATCTATGGTAAGACCGGGGATGGTAATATACCTATGGCAATTATAAGACTGTATCATGAGTTAAAGTCTCACGGCATCTATCTATCTATCTATCTATGGTAAGACCAGAGATGGCAAAATACCCACGGCAATGATAAGACTGTATCATGAAAGTTAAAGTCTCACGACATCTATCTATCCATATATCTATGGTAAGACTGGAGATGGTAAAATACCTATGGCAATGATAAGACCATATTATGAGTTATAGTCTTACGACATCTATAAATAAGATTGTGCATATAGAATTGTTAATGAGATTGTACATATAGATCTGTCATTACATCATATTGTTGCATTGTATAGGTAGTCGAAAGGAATGAGGAATTCTAAAGGAAAGGTGCGTTGTCACCGCCCCTGGGTACCTTTGTAGTAGATTTCCTTTTTTGTTGATTTGGGAGAAAAGAAAGAGAAAGAAATAAGATCATTCAAAGAACGTTGAGCTCCACAAATGGCCACGAATGGCAACGACTGCTGAAGTCAAAGAGGCCGAGACGCCTATGATTAGATGTCTGTTGAGATCAGGGGTAGTTTGATTTTGGGAACCTATGGAATGGTTGAGAATAGGTTGTTCGGATAATCGGTTGCTAGCTCATAGCTACAACTTATATTTTGTCGGATAATAGGTTGCTAGAAGCAGGCAACATGAGTATGCTACTTCCTGCGAGAATGCATTCTAATGGTTTGTCATGTTCCTACTCCAACTCCTGCGAGAATGGCCCTCCCTACTACAGACTACGCTCGGAAAGTTGGTGATAAGCAAGAAGAGAAGAATTTGAAAGAAGAAAAGAGAAGTCCCGAGAAGTACTTCACTTTGCTATTGTTAAATAAATCAGCACTTCATTATGTTATTGAAGGCAGTTGACTCACTTGATTATAGTTTGGGATTATGGTGATAACCGCAATCACATATATGTTTATGCAGGATGAGAGAAATGTCAGAACTACTAGGATTATTATGCTGATCTTGATATTTATGAACGAGACTCTTAAGTGTTGTTTTTAATATGTAATATTCTATGGTTTGTATTAGGTTAAAACAGTGGTTATGCTATATTAGTGCCGCATGTGGTACGTTTTAATGCTTGTGTGTAATTATTATGTGAGAACATGTTGGTCATCTTTAATTATATATTGAGGTAATTCAGTCAGCTCTGATGTGTTATATTCCTAAGTTTTTAAGAAAAAAAAATATTCCGTTTCCAAATCTCAACTATGATGATGTCGTAATGTCACGTAGAAATCAAAATTTTCACTTACGCCTTTTTGTAAACGGCGGGGCGTTACAGAGAAGGTGCAAGTTATACTTCTTGGAACTACCCTTCCGAGCACCTTGTCGATGTAAACATTGAGTTTCAACTCATGCAAGGCATTGCTACTCAAGAAACCACTCTCACAGCCTCACTAACGCTCCAGGAGGAATAGGAGAAGTTGGTGTGAAGTTATGAACGTTTGGACCTTTCTTTATAGAATTGTTTGAGGTTGCTACAACGCTCGTTCGATTGAACTTATGGCTCAGTCGACTGGGATCTTTCCATCATGTTTGTTAGATGTGTGCCATATGTCTCGGCTGATCAAGACCTGCATGTCTTGCATTAAATGCGGGTTTGAACAGTCTCATCTTGAGTTAACTCGCCTAATATGAACAGTCCCATCCGAGTCAAGTTGTTTGACACATCCACTTCACGCAAGCTCGGTTGATCGACACATGTCTCGGTTGAATAGGCCCCAAATGTTTCCCACCAAAAATCCAGTGCTGCCATGTGCCCTAGTCTCGATCGATCAAGCATATTGCTCAGTTGATCAAGCATATTGCTCAGTCGATCAAGCTTGTTGAAGTAAACCCTAAGTTTATCATTTCGAGCCCATTTTTTGTTGTTTTTTGTCCTATCTTTCTTGAGTATTCATGTACTCCATCTTAAAGTGTTTTGAGGGGTATTTTATACACTTTATTTTTTACTCGATAATATCTTATGCATTTTCTCTGTTCCTTCGTCCGACGCAATGCCGTTGCTGATCCCAGAAGTACCTCTCAAGAGAAACCCATATATTTAACCATTAACCAAAACCCCCCATCCCCTTTCAAGAGAACACAGTGCCATCGCCTCCTGTGCCCCACTTTCTTAAGGTAGAATGAAGCACGAACCACTGAATGTTTTAGGATTTGAAAATTTCATTTTCCAAAATGAAGGATTTTCTTTTACCCTTACTCATGTATTATTGCAACTACAAATATAAATCTCTAACCCATCAAATTTTGGCATAGTCTTTCAAGATTGTTAGAAATAACACATGTCCACGTCCTAAATTTTGCTTTTGCAAAAGCTATTGTTGTTGTTGGATGCTTCATTTTATGTTCACCCAACACATTAACCAAAAATGCTTCAACTCTAACCATTAATTCTACACCTCAAAAGTAGAGGCTGATTTTCAAGTTTAATTAACTTGTGAGCAGTTAGGCAGCTTCATTTAAGAGAAAAAGGTCAAAAATTATTTGCTGCAAAATGATGAGTAGTTCTTTATCAAATAAATCATTGTAAGCACTGTAAATTTGAAACTTCAAGATGGAATCCGATTCTTTCTTGTTTACAATACAAAGAAAAAAGGGGAAAGTGATCTAATAGATTCATTGATAACAACCGTTCCTAACAACAAACCATACACACATACAATGCCCCAAAATTTACACTCATTTGTAAATACCATGAGGTGCTACTATTATACCTTGACATTAAACTTGCAACAAAAAATGCTATAATTTTTTTTTTTTTTGGTAGACTAAAAACATTATTCGTAAAAATTACCAAAGCACTAAAATATCACAATTTATTCACATTCATAGTCACATATTTACATAAAACTCTAAAACCTCAACCTTAATTAAATTTTATAATCTATCAACTCCTACAAGGACTAAGCTTGCACAATAATATGTTTGCCTAGCGAAGTCTAAACTATACAATCCAATTATCCTTGAAGTCCTCGTCTATTGATCACTTTGGTTGCTCATCTTCCATGCGAGTGTGCTCAATTTCCGTAAAACAATGTTTTACAGTTGGATACTTTTAACATATTCATCGTATTAATATCCCATGAGGGAAACCATAATGATTATATACTGGAAACCTTGTTATAGGGTTACCAGCATTAGTATTGGAACCTTTCATAACCATAATCTGGTACCGATATCCAACGAATGGGTAACCATAACTTTTTTGTACTGATATCCCACGAGGGGAACCATAAAACTTTAATTACTTAACTTTGAACTTACCTCATATAACACATTTCTTATAGAACATACATGCTGTTATGATTGCACAATAGAAGAAACAACATTAGTCTACTAGTGGGGATCAATAAGAGTTCACTAAGTGAAGATCGGCCAACAGGGAGTTGGAGTAGAGACTCGTGGGGAGCCCATCGTCCTACATAAGGTTTTGGTTAATTTACAGGGCTGTAAGTTTTACGATTGCCTGTAGTTAGTTCTTCATATTATTGAGAGGAATCTTGGGTTTGGCTGCCCCAGAAAGGTTTTTCCTTGGTGTCAAGGATTATTAGGTTTTATAGATTGGTTGAATTGGCGTCCAAAACTTTATTTTATGTTTTAGGGATAATGGGTAGCAAGTACTTAGGTATGTAGTTGAAGAAATTGAAGAAATTGCTCATAGAAGATTGGCCAACATGGAACTTGTTGGAGTAGAGACTACGTAAATAACGGGCCGTCCTACGTAAACAACGTGCTGGGAGTGTAAGTTTACATATTGTTGTAGTTAATTCTCAATATTAATGGAATCCTGGTTGAGTGTCATTTTTATTATATAAACATTTATTCCTTTTATCCCACAATATCTTTGGTGTGAACAAAAAATAATCAACTAGGATATTATTCATATTTTGATGAGTTATCCTAAGAGATACTTTGATTAACTCAAAAGTTCTTTATGTATCTGGAAACTTAGAGAATTTCATACATAAACTTATCTTCTTATACAAATCAGAATATCCTAACCAAAATACATACCTATTCCAAGTTTTTTTTCAAAGAAAAGAACCTTTTGTTCATATTATCCTCCAAGAAGGATTCTTATACCAGGATTAGGGCCGGCTCTTCCCCTAGGCGGCTTAGGCGGTCGCCTAAGGCCCCCAGGAGAAGAAGGCCCCCTAGGTGAAGAAGCCTCAATAAAAATATTGGTAATAGTAGATAAAAAAAAAAACAAAAAAATAAAATTAATAATAATAATAATAAGGCTCATTTACACCACGACTATGCAAAAAAAAAAAAAAAAAAAAAAAAAAATTGCATCTTTGAGTCTCTCTCATTTGGAATTCCCATGAAAAAAATCAACCTAAGTCTCGGGAACACAATGATTTTTATTTTTTATTTCTTAAAAAAGTGGTTTATCTCTCATTTAATTTGATAGACTTTACAACTCCCTCATAGGAAAACCAATAGTTCATGTCAAAAAAAAAAAGAAAACCAACAATTAGATATTGCCTACCAACACAACGATTTTTTAAAATAAAAAAAATTGCATTATCTCTTCCTAACTCTAGAACTCCACGTAGAAAAACTAACCAACAAGAACCAAGAGCACAAATCACATACATATATATATATATATATTTTAAAAAAATACAAATCTTTCTCTTTAAACAATCTCTCCAATAAATTACCAAAATCACTCCTTAAAATGCATTGCAATTTCCTCCAACAGCTATAAAGTAGGAAGCGCAAAAGCAGTGAAGCACCAACCAGTTCTCACCTCCGGCCTCTCCCTTCAGCAAGCTCGCAGAGTCGCACCAACCAATTCTCACCTTCATTTGTGTCTGACACAAGTACGCGTTCTCTCTCTCTCTCTCTTTAATAGTCATAATGGATAGTCATTTCAAAATTCCTACTTGTCAGACATAAACACGAAAATATCACAGCCACACTTTTTCTTTGTTTGGCCTTTTCTTCTTTTTATTTTATTTTAAATTGAGTATTTGCTTTGTTTTTCGGTGTTGCATGTGACTTGGAACAACACAGTTATGTTTGAAATGTGTCTAACCCTCTTACTATTTTGTGTTTTTTACAAAATAGTATTATGTTTTTTTTTCCCAATACAAACTTAAATTAATAAATTTATATTAGATATGAAACGATATTATGTTGTATAATTATTTACTAATTGTTAGTTATTACGGAAGCTTGTTTTTTATTATGCAGGTCAAAAGTCTTAAATGATCTTATTATTTGATAAATCAGGTTCAATTATTCTTTCATGATTTTTTTTTATTTAAAAATATTTTTAATTAAAAATGTATGCCACAAATATCTATTGGACATGAAAAATTTTAAAAATAGAAGAATAAAAGCATTTAATTGAATCTAGACAAATTTAGTACTAGCAATATATAACATTGAGTCTTTAAAGCCAAAAAAAAAAAAAAAAAAAATTAAATAAAATAAAATATTAAAAATTAAAAATTATATAATATTTATATATATAAAAAGGCCTCATCTAAAATTATCGCCTTAGGCCTCACAATATATAAAGCTGGCCCTGACTAGGATCCTCTCAAGATCCAATGGGCCTCTAGAGCCCATCTCAAATTAGTCTTTGGATCATTGATGGATGAACAAGTACAATACTACTTTGGAGATACTTATTTTTTGTTAGCTGAAGAATAAACATCAAAATAATAATTGATTTTAAAATTAAATGTCATTCATATAAATCATAAATGATCTAAATATGACAACTTTAGAATTTTCATTCTGACTCAAAACTTTCAAGGTTTGCCATTTCTTTTCTTGGTTTTCTGGTTTTTTAGAACCCTTGTCAAATTGCAGACATGTATTAATACCAAATCCATACACCAGGAATTCTGGTGGATTCTTACTAAACATGTATCTCAAAACCAAAAGAAAACTTTTACATGAATGTTTGAGTGCCAAATACTTAGGATAATTTCTCATCCATTGTCCATCCTCACAATAAAAGCATATCTCTTTGGCCTTGCCTTTGAACTTGCTACTAGCTTTATTGACACCTATGACAATAGCTTTGCCATTTTCCTTGGTCACCTTCTTCTCTCCTTTCGGTTTTGAGAAAGAAGTTTCACCAACCATCATACCAGACTTAGGTTCCATCATGCTATCCGCTGCTACACTCACCAATCCAGACGAAGAGCAAACCACTCTGCCTTTATGCTTACATCTGAATTCCTTAAAAGAGTATATCATGATATGAGGATTTCATCAATCCTAGATTGATCATTAATCTTAGAATCTAATAAATCCAGTTGTTTCAATTTGACAATCTCATTGTGTATTGAAACAACTTCAGCCATCTCAGTATATGTGACCTGTTCGGGAATAAGATATTATTCCCCAAACCTTCCAGGTATTCCAACATATCTGAAGCAACCATAAAGTTTTGCAACTTTACATAAAGCTCAAGTGCTAATAACGTCAAGATCAAATCCTTTACTACATCATTAACATGCAATCATTATTGTAATTATTTACTTCAACATCAATGGCTTTAATGCAGGATAGACATGGTGAGTTTGCACAAGATTGTACCCTTTTAGTCTCATAGATTTATTATAATCCTGTTTCCAATCTTTATAGGTGGATTCAGAAATTATAATAACAGGATCAACAAGCATTACATAAGGATCAAATGTTGTAAAATAAAGAACAATATCAAGACATATATCAATTTTGCAAACAAATATAATATGAAAACCCAATGAAAAACATATAATATTCAAAATACAACGATAACCTAATCTTGTAATTAAAAGAACATCATTCGAATGGAGCAGGGCCCATGGCCAAGGCGAGATGTCTTTAAGTACTTGATTAGGCATGACAACTCACTCATTATCAACATCCATAGATATTAACATCTTGTCGCTCACCTTTAGTTTCTAACTTTAAGATAATAGAGCTCCGAAGGGAGATTAATATGCTAAATTAGTTAAGTGTATACTATCAAGTAGATTTGATGTGATTGTCAAGTAACTCCATGAAAGTGTGATCGTTCTTAATACATAACCACATATCCTTTATCCCTAAAGGAAATCTAGCCTTGTAATCCGCATAGTAAAGACACCCTCCGAAGGGAGCAGGGCCCATGGCCAAGGTGAGGTGCCCTTATTTCATCATTACATATAGACTTATGATGGAGACTACAAGAATCAACAGTATTGATTCTCTCTCCTACTTGATATTTTAAACTTACGGGCTTTCTTTAAAAACAATTACATTTGCAACTTGCTTTTCTAATTGGATTACCTTCCCAATCTTATAAGTGATCCCAACTTATCTCATTAGGTAATAGGCCTTCTAATATAATAAAATCTTTAATCCAATTATTTTTCAAAATAAAAGCCCTAATTAACATGACATGGTTGACCTAATCAAATTAGAAACCCTTCTTCCAAAAGGAATTTTGTTAGGCAAAAATACATGCAATATTTGAAAAGCTAGCAAAAGAAAAAAAAAAAAAAAAAATTCTGCATCTTCTCCCCCAATTATTATTATTATTTTTTATGTTGAAAAAAATAAGACAGAAAAACAACAGAGACATACTATGAGGATAAGAAACAACATCTAGTCCTAGCATGGAAAAGCATGTCTAGGACATGTCACAAACACCAATGGCTTTCCAAAGAGACTCAAACCTTCTACCATTTAGAGGTTTGGTAAGAATATCAGCCAATTGGTTTTCAGTGGGAATGAAGGAGAGAGATACTACCTCGGATTCCACAAGATCACGCAAGAAGTGATGTCTGATGTCGATGTGCTTGGTCCGAGAGTGCTGAACGGGATTCTTGAAAATATTTATAGCACTAGTATTATCACAGTTGATAATCATGGTACCTTGAGTGAATCCGCAGTCACCTAGCAGTGTCTTCATCCACATCAATTGGGTGCAACAGCTTCCCACATCAATATATCCAGCCTCAGCAGTGGAGAGAGATATAGAGGCTTGTTTCTTACTCATCCAAGCTACAAGATTGTTTCCCACATAGAAGCATCCTCCCGAGGTGCTCTTTCTATCATCAACATTTCCAGCCCAATCTGCATCAGAGTATCCTGCAACAACAAGATTTGTTTCCCTGGAATACCATATGCCATAAAGAAGAGTATCATTTACATACTTGATGATACGCTTGACTGTAGTAAGGTGAGATTCCTTAGGATTTGCCTGAAAACGAGCACAAACTTCCACACTGAAGGCAATATTTGGTCGGCTGGTTGTGAGATATAAGAGACTCCCTATCATACTTCGGTATAGAGAAGGATCAATTGGTTTCCCTGCTAGGTCACTACTGATCTTGACACTGGTGCTCATGGGAGTTCGGACACAACTCTTCCCATCTAGGCTGAAACGTTAACCAGATCCTTAGCATACTTGGATTGGGAGATGAAAATGCCTTCAGGAGTTTGTTTGACTTGGAGACCAAGAAAGTAGTTCAGCTCACCAATCATGCTCATCTTAAATTCCTATTTCATCTCCTCAGAAAATTCATGGGCAAGGGAGTCTAACGTAGCTCCAAAAATAATGTCATCAACATAGATTTGAGCAATGAGCTTGTGAGTACCTTGATTTCTGATAAACAAGGTTCGATTAGCCTGTCCCCTTGTAAATCCCTTGGCCAAAAGGTATGTGGTGAGATGCTCGTACCATGCCAGAGGAGCTTGCTTAAGACCATATAAAGCTTTCTTCAGCTTGAACACATGATGAGGATGATGAGGATCTTGAAATCCTTTCGGTTGTTCTACATAAACCTCTTATTGAAGAATACCATTCAGAAATGCACTCTTTACATCCATTTGATACAACTTGAAACCAAGATGGCAAGCAATGGAGAGAAGGATTCTGATGGATTCTAACCTGGCAATTGGGGCAAAAGTTTCGTCAAAGTCTACTCCTTCAATTTGAGTATATCCTAGGGCGACAAGAAGTGCTTTATTCTGGACCACTGTACCATGCTCATTTGTTTTGTTCTTGAAAATCCACTTGGTGCCGAAGTTGTGGGAGCAGAAGGAGATTCAATCGGAGACACACTTGGAGAAGCCTTGACAATGTCAGTTGAAGTTACTGACGGTTCATCTGAATCGAGATGATTTTCCTCCCCCTGCTTGGTCTCTCAACTTCTTCATCATCAATAACAACATTTATAGATTCCATCACAGTCTCTATTCTTTTATTGAAAACCCTGTAAGCACGACTGTTTGTGGAATACCCCAAGAATATACCTTCATCACTTTTGGGATCAAATTTCCCAAGATTCTCCCTATCACGAAGGATATAGCATTTACTTCCAAAAGTTCTGAAGTACTTTACTGTGGGCTTTTTCCCTCGCCAAAAGGCCTTAGGTAGACTCTGTTGATAATATGACATGCAGTATTGACTGCTTCTCCCCAAAAGTGTTAAGCGAGATTCTTTGAGTGGATCATCACACGAGCCATCTCTTGAATTACCTTGTTCTTTCGTTCTACAACTCCATTCTGCTGAGGAGTGATAGGAGAAGAAAATTCCTGCTTGATTCCATACAAAAGACAGAATTCTTCAAACTTTGAATTTTTGAATTCCTTTCCATGATCACTGCGGATTCTCATAATCTGGCAATTTTGCTCAACCTGAATCTTCTTGAATAAATGTTGAGTTGCATCAAAAGCATCAGATTTTTCCTGAAGAGGAATAGCCCATGTATATCGAGAGAAATCATCTACAATTACCAGTATATACCTTCTCCCACCTAGACTAGCAGTTCTAGTGGGACCCATGAGATCCATATGCAGTAATTCTAAATTTCTGGAAGTTTGAATACCTGAGGTCTTTTTATGAACCGCTCGAGTCTGTTTCCCTAGTTGGCAAGAACCACAGATTCCTTTCCCAATCTTCTCCATTTTGGGCATATCTTTGACAATATCTTTGCCAGCAATCTTCAACATATCTGTGAAATTTAGATGCCCCAACCTTTGATGCCACAGTTCACTGTCATCTATAATTGCCTTATTGCAAAAAATTTAAGGGTTTGCAGTGAGACCAGGAAGACCATAACAGTTGTCAGCAGTTCTTTCTCCCCCTATAAGCCACTTGCCACTGCTATCAAATATATTACATTCCTTTTTGGAGAATTGCACCACCAGATCATTGTCACAAAATTGGCTGATGCTGAGGAGATTTGCTTTGAGCCCTTCCATATACAAAGCTTCCTGAGATGTTCCGAGACCTGGAATGTCGATGATTCCTTTTCCAATAACCTTGGATTGGCCCCCATCTCCATAGGTGATCCTTCCTCCTTTGCCCATTTGAACTTCTTTTAGTAGAGTCTTATCACCTGTCATGTTTTTGGAATAACCATTATCCAAATACTACAAGCAAGTATCAAGGACTTTCAGGGCAGTATGAGCAACTAAACACAGATTATCTTCCTTTTTAACCCAAACTTGTTTGGAAGCTTTCTTTTTGTTATTTATCAAGATAGATCTTTGTTCATTAGGGGAGAGGTAAGCTAACTTCTCACTAATGAGCTTAACTTGATCACTTAACTTTTTGACTTGTTCTTCAAAACTTGGTTCATCTTTTTTAGAAGCACGAGTTTTATTCCTAGGTTTTTGAGAACGAATATGGAAACAATTGGGGCGAATATGACCATTAACACCACAGTGGTGACATTAGGTATAGAATGATTTTCCCCTTTATCCTCACAAGTAAACTGAGTATGATTATGAGACAAGCTAGGTTTAATGAACATAGTTCTATGAACAGACATAGCATGAGAAATAAAAGCTACTTTATCAATGCTCAAATCAGTCATTGTAGAAGTCAAACAGAATAACACTCAAGAATTTAATCTTTTCAGAGTGTACCAAGCTCTGATACCAAATGAAAAATTAAATTGACTTCTAATATAAACAAGTGTGTGTGAACAAAGCGTCAACAAAATAGTATCAATGAGGAATTTAAAAAGACATAAGAATTTTGTTAACGAAGTGAAAACTCAATATGAGAAAAACCACTCTGGGGCAGCCAAACCGAGGATATCCACTATTCAGAAGACAAGACTAGTTACAAAGTAGTAGCACTCACATACCCCTGATGCAGTGGTCATACCTTGCACTCTAATGTGTCACCTAACACGAATGCCTCCCAACCAGGTCTCCTACCTAAAGGGGTCTTCAATGGAATCCTTTACCTTAGGTCCAACCCATAAGATAGACTTTAGATCAGCACAGCAACAACACACACAGCAATGGCTTCAGAGAGACTAACTCAGCTCAATAACCTTACAATATAACTCTCAAAGTACTAAGGAATTCAATACCGAATTCTTGCAGTTCTCAAGCCTAGGGACCTCTATTTATAGGCTGTAGGATCAAATGAGCGTTTGGCTTGATAAAACCTAGGCACCATCCGGACAGTAGTCATAAGGCGTCCGGACGGACAATTGTGCGATCGGCTTTCCAAAATTTCGCTGAAATTCTGTCTTGATTTGAGCCGCGTCCAGACGATGGTGCCATGTCGTCCGGATGGTCGCACTTCCGCTGCACGCAATTTCCATATTATGGCTTCGCGCGTCTGGACCAAAGGAATGGTCGTCCGAACGGTTGATCAGATGTACGCATTTTCCATATTAGTAGCTCGCGCGTCCGGACCATGAAGAATGGCGTCCGGACGTTTGGATTTTGAATGCGATACTTGCCTTATGGATGAGCGCGTCCGGATGGGAATCCACATCGTCCGGACGGTTGCAGTGATCTTCCCATATCTTTGTTTTGGAAAGACATCCCATAGTTTGTCGAACACTGAGTGTCATCCGGACGTGCTGCTGAAAGGTCCAGGCGGATGCAAGCTGGAGCAGTTCGAAGCTTTTTGACATAGAGGAAGGTCCGGACGGAAAGTTCTCGTCGTCCGGACAGATGATGCTTTGAACAGTTGGACATTCGGATGGTATATCACGTCGTCCGGACGGCTGCAAGGGATCCGATTTTTCTGACTTGTAGATTGTGCAGAATCTTCTAGAAGCACTATGAATAGTGAAATCCCTGTTTAAAAGCATCTTTACAAAGAAGTGATTTTGTCCAACAGAATGAAGCCAATTACAACCTAATAGAGTTGGAATAGGATTAGAATCCTTCCAAAATAGGTCTGCCGACTTCATTGTTCTGTACAAAATGCGTATGCTCGAACTCTTATGGAAGTGCGCTCGAGCGTAAATTGCTGGTGTGGCTGGGCTCCTATGCTCGATGTATGCTTGAGCGCCTATTGTTTCTGGACTGCGCTCGAGCCTACACTGAATTGCGCTCAAGCGTATGACTTGTAGAATGCTGGATTTTGACTTTTGATGGATTTTCGAGTTCATTTTCTTCCAAAACCTGCGAAATGCAAGGAAACACAAAAACAACAAAAAACAGCAAACTATAACAAAACTAATACATTAACATATGTGAATTAAGGTGCTTGAATGTATACATTCAGCACTTATCACATAACAAGGGTGAATGGGCTAGATTTTGCCTATAAATGAGAGGTTTGAAGAAAGATGATCACAAAACACAAACTAATCAGTCACTATGCTGCATATTCATACATTCATCTCTTTATCTATATAATCTCTTTTATTTGAACCTTTACTCTCTATTTTGTGAAAACGGATGATTCACTTGTTTGGTTATGTAAATATGATAACTTCATCTTTACATAGACCTTGATATAGGGTTTGAAGCTGAGGGTAATGGCCCTTTCGCTAGTTTTGATGGTTTCTAAATCATTTGCTGTAGGATTGATGCTTGTCTCTATAGAGCAAGCTTCACTTATGTTTGCTTTTATTATGAGCCTTTTTTTTTTTTTTTTCTTTTTTTTTAATGTATGAACTTGGCAATGTAATATTATGTTTTATTTGGTGCCGCTTGTGGCATGTATTTGGTACACTTAGTGTGTATGTGTTATGTAATTAAAAACACACACACACTGGTAGCGGGCTAACCGGCTACGTAGATTTTAAATTTATAAGTTTACTACTCGCAATAGTACGTATCGATTGTACTATAGTAAGGGTGATCGAAACACAGAGATTATTGGTTGTTTTGCGTAATAGGATATTTAAAGGAACGTATCTAACTTAACTTAAGAGTAAAAATAAAAGTAAAGGTTGTAGAATTGAAGCTACAACAATAGAGTGAAGGAATGAAAGCGGAAAATGAAAACAAACTAAGAGAAAACTTATGGTATTGATCTTGTCCAATCCTCAACCAATGAAATGCTTAAAGTCTATGTGGATCTTCCTAACATGCATGATATGAGCACGTAATGGGCGTCAACCATTACGACGACCTTGACATGAAAACACTTTCGTTAAGACGTAGTTATAAAGCACCTAGTTTTACATTAATCTACTCCACGTAAAGATTAGTCTATAATTGAAAAACGTTTACACTACGAAAGGTGTGGAGTGATTAATGCTCCCTAGCTTACTACTCTACAACACATCCTAATAAGAATACAAGATATACGAAAACCCTAACTAGGCCACAATCATAAGGTATCTAGTTTCACACCGGTCTATTCCATGTGAAGATTAAACTACAATGGAAAGACATTCTACACTACCAAAGATATGAAATGATCGGTGTTCCCTAGCATACCCTATAAGGTGACTCTAATAGGTAATCATACATCAAGTCATATAGAACCATTGCAAAAGACATCATTCTTATTTCTAAGAATGTTGATTTTACTCAAGAAATCTAGGAAAACTTATAGACAAGTTTAACTCTTTTTCATGAATAAATAGATTGGAATCTTGATAACAAAACCTTTTAGCATGGGTTTTGATATCCTCTAGCCCTTAACAATCATCGAACATCTCAAGAAAATCCTAAGAACATCAAGAACACTTTATGGTTTTTGGATTGGATTTTGATCAAACCCTAAGAACTAATTTAGCTAGACATGAATTGAATCTAATCTAAGCATTAATTTAAAGGAAAGCAGTAAAGAAACAAGAAAGAAATGAATAAAAAACAACTATATTAAAATTATGAAATTCGGATTACAAAAAGGGAGAAAAACCTAAGGTAGAACATGAAGAACAAAGAGGAAAAAGAAGAAGAAATTGCTCTATGGAATTAAGCCCAGAAAACGTTCATCAAAGTAAACTAAAACATGAGAAATTAAAGTGATACACCTGAGAAAATCCGAACAAACCCCAAAAGATGCATCATTAACCTAAAACCCTAATCTCATATATATAGAGATTTAATTTATAAGGGACTCATCAAGGATCAATTCTAGCCGCACAAACAGAGCTGGTCGCTGTCCATTTCTGTCCATTAAACCCAACTTTTGATTTGGATCGCACAAAGATTTGGAAATATCTTGACCTTCTGGAAGATGCGAAGTCGATCGATCGAAAATTTTGTGGTCTGAGAATCGATCGATCGCATCTGGATCGATCGAAGTTGAGTCGACAGAAAGTCGATCGATCGAATTATTAGCTGTACAAATAATCGATCGATCGAAATGCCTTGGACGATTTTTCATCTTTTCAGGATCAGCCTCGAACTCTGGAAATGACCAAATTGCCCTTGATGTATTTTCAGGTCTAATTCAAGTGTTTTGAATTAGATTTCAATTAAGACCTGAAAATAAGACAAAACAATAAACTACAACAAAACGTTATATATACAACAAGAACTAGGTATAACAAATGCAAGTTAAGGGGTCTTGAATCGAATAATTCAAGACTTATCACACACACACACACACACACACACACACACACACACACACACACACACACACACACACACTCACACACATATTTATCACCTCGAAGTAATTCAGACAGCTCATGTGTGTTCTACAAGTAATTCCTACGTGTATAGAAAGAAAAAGCAAATATTCTGCTGTGATATTTAATCTTTGATATAGTAATGTCATGTGGGAACCGAAGGTTTTAACTAACGGTTTTCCTGGTTCAAAATTAGGGCGTTACAGGCTAAGAAGATTACCTCCTTAGAAGCACAAAGGGCCAAGAACACTCTGTCTCTGCCAAGGCACTCTCTCACACTCTCTACAGAAGAAAACTGACTGGAAGGGGCAGAGATAAGGTGAAGGGGCGAAGAGGAGGGGTATTTAGAGATGCTCAAGGCTTTGAGGATAAGGATGAAGTGTTTTTCACAATTTTGCCATCTGTCAAACGTTCGGTGTACTGTTGGACCAATAGTCCTAGGGTTTTGAGCAAATGTTCGGCTGTTTGATTGAACGTTCGATGTACTCTCTGATATATGATCTGATCGCCTGAGCTGTGCTAGGCAACATACGGTCAAACGTTTGGGCATCCAACATCAAACATTCGACACTAGGGTTTGCCTCGAACATCCGGCTATCCCACTTTGAACGTTAGGCTCAAACTAAAGTCAAGATTTTTTCTACAAATGAACTCTAACAATCCTTATTAAACCCATTAGCCCATCCAAAGCTCAGTTAACCCTAATTAATAATCAGAATATTTGGGTACCATAATGTATAAAAAACTCAAAACTTCTACTCATACCACATTTTAGCTTAACCAAAGCTCATAATAACTCTATGAAAACATAATAAACCATAGTAATGTGATAAAATATGAAAAACAAGGACAAGTTTATAATTTTTAGGAAAATATAATTATCCCATGTAATAAATCATAAACTCAATATGACATGATAGGAATTCACAAAATGCTTGATAAACAATAGGGTAAGTTTATAATCATTGTGAAAAACAAACTTGAAGTTTAAAGGTTACCTTATGGAGCATGTAACCACTCCAAATGCCATGTTTCTCTCTCTCTCTCTCTCTCTCTCTCTCTCACAAGGTCTAGGGTTTGCTGAAATGGAAGGATGGAGGATGAAGGTTGAGGGTCGTGGTGTACTATTTATTTATTGGCATGGGAAGGGATAAGGTTGGCTGAGATGAATGAAAAGTTAAAGTGTTTTTCAAGTGTGAGCAAATGTTTGGGGTATACTTCAAATGCTCTAGTGAGATGTCGAACGCTAGTGAAAGAAAAGGATAACTCGATCGTTCTAGTGGGATATCAAACATTTGACTAGAGTAATCATCGAACGTTCTATAAGGGCATCAAACATTGGGCAAGGGTATGAAAATGTCAATTATGTAGGTTTGGAAAATAAATTGCTTCAAGGCATTCATTGGGTTTTCTTTTTTAAACGTTAATCACAATTGTTGGTTTTTATAAAACATGATTAAAGCGGATATTCACTTTATATTTTATTTTATTGATTCGGGGTATTACACTCGGGTACTGTTTACACCTACACTTCATTCGAACGAGATACCGATTGAGGCTTTCTAGTCTTGATCTCGTCTAGATCGCCTCCAGCATAGTTCGTACGAATCATTGCATGAACCCTGATTTCCCTTTGAAAAATTCATTCAAATTGATTTCTAACACCTCAGAACCCCTCCTTTACTCCATACAACATCCACCAACTAAATGTGCATTGTAAAGGCACCAAATTTTATGTAACAAAACCACCTTTTCTGGAAAACTTTTGTTTTCCATATTTCCAACCACAACAACCTTCCCAACAACACAACCCTATAGTATCAAAATTATAACTTAATGCTTATTAAACCAATAGCTCCAATATACTAACCACTATGTTAACACAAAACAAATAAGGGAGATTTAAGATTTATACCTCTTGTAGTCAAACTGCTTCCTCTTCTAGTACTCTCCCTTCCTCACTATAGAATCCACTTTTGTCTCACTAAGATCATAAGAACCAAACCTCTCTTACTCACATTTGGGTGTCTCAGCCATTGGAGGAATGAAGGAATGAAGATGTGAGTCTTACTCGTCGAGTTGGGCCTTTAAATAGGCAAAAATATCAGATACTATTCATACTTTTTCGGACAAATTAATTGGCTCGTTCATACAAGTTCACGTCAGAAGCTAGTCATTCCAATGCTTTGGTGACTAGTGGAGATATTACCTCATTCAGACGCACTTTAGTTAGGTTGCATTTAATTGTCCATCACGTCCATCAAATCTACATGTGACTTAAATCTGAGCCATTGATGTGGTCCTCATTCGGACATAATATTTACCTGTCCGAATGCGACTCAACAAATTTGTGTTTTTCAATCTTCCCAAATGACTTGTTCAGACATGAGTTTCTACTCGTCTGAACGAGGCATTCTGCGTCAAATTTTCTAAGTTTCCCAAAGTCATAATTTTGACTTCTAATTCTCCCGATGCCATAGGGTCAAGCCATACTTAGCTTAATTTCGTTAGTGACACATGTTTCTATTTATTTTTCTTTAAGCCTTTAAATTTTTGAATAAAATTCTTATTTTATTCTCGGGCATTACATGATTAGAGCCTAAGCAAGATAGCCATGTAACCTATTAAGTTATATTATGGACAAATATATTTGCATCTTTTAATGTACTTTTTGTGCCACCTATTGACTTCAACTTGAAAGTAAACTGTGAATGTCAGAAACAAAGAGTTGGGATTTGCGAGTCAACTGAGCAGGTGTAAAAGCGTTTCCTTTGCCTCTCCAATAGTGGGGTTGATGAAAGCACCTTTAGTTGTGTAGGAGAGAGCTCCAATGATCTTTAAAAATTGTAGCAATAACTACGAATCTCTAATAGCTACATTAAAGTTCTATTTGAAAAAATTGGGTTAAATACCTTTTTACCCTATGTGGTTTAAAGACTTTATTTTTTGCTCTTTATCATTCATTTTGTATCGTACATGGTACCTCTTTTATGGCTAAAGATAAAGATGGTACCTTCGTTCAACTTCCGTCCAAAAATTGACGGAAGTCCATGTCAACACCTATAAAAAGTTGCCATGTGTCCTATGCCCATTAAAAATAAAAATTAACAATAAAACAATTAAAAAACTTAAAATATTAAAAACATTAAAAAAATAGAAGGGTCGCTCGAGCCACCCCTATGGCCGGTCTAGCCACCATGGCCCTTGGGGGTGGTTGGGCCACCCCCAAACAGCAAAATGAGGGTGGTAGAAACAACCCCCAAGAGCCTTGGGGGTGGATCTACCACCCCCACCCTCGTTTGGCCTGGGATGGGTTTAACAACTTCCAAGGGCCAAACCCTAAGACAATTTTGATTTTTATATTTTTGGCCTTGTGGGGGTGGCCGAACCACCCCCAAGAGCTCGAGCCACCCCCAAACCAGCCGGTATAGGGTGGCCTAACCCACCCCCATGCCAAACGGAGGTGGCCAAGCCACCTGACAAACGTCAAATAGCCGTCACATAAGAGTGATGACGTTATGGAGAACCTAGAGCATCTTTTGGACAAAATCATATAGACGTTAGATAGAAGTCATGATGTTGCCTGCCAATGTCAGAAAGGTTAGCGATAAAATCCTAGAAGCCCTCATGACGCCAAAAATGCCATCATGACACCGCATCACGAACTGCATGATGGTGAAAGCATTTTTTTGTTCTTTATAACCTCCATATAAATAGTTAAGTATGCCCACTTTATGCTTTTTAGGCAATAACATTGAGAATACCCCATTAAGCCTTTTCTAGAGGTGATCTTGCTTCAATCATCCTTGTCCCAAGAGAGGATTTTTAAAAATCTCATAGCTTTCTCTCTCTTGGAGTTTGTTCCTTCAAATCACACCATACACATCCTTCTACAGCTAAGAAGTCTACCGGTGGTCGATAATGAGAGGCACTCGAAAAAGATTGGCTAGCTGGGAGCTAGAGCAAAGGCAAGCGGGGAGCTTTTTTGTACAATTGTTCTATGTATTTTATACAGTTGTAAGTTTACTTTACCTGTATTTTAATATTTTTCAATATAGTAATCTCTTGGGTTTGGCTACCTCAAAGTGGTTTTACGTTTGAGGTGCTTAAAGGGTTTCCACTTTGTAACCAAATTCGTTGTGTTGATTTTGTGGTTGTTGAAAGAACTAAGGATCAAGTTCCAACCCAAAACAACCACACAATAGCAATAGTTATCATAAGATAAAATTATTGAAACATAAAGCACATAAACATCACAATTGCAAAATCAATCACACATCTAAAGGTGAAAATGTGGGTAGTAATAACCGCCTGCATCCATACCTAATCACTATCCGCATATGCGCATACATATGCGGTTTTAGGGCTTGCAAATGCGGTTAATAACCGTATCCGCATTCCCTTTACATATTTAATATATATAATATAAAATTAATTAAATTCACTAAAACGACATCTATTTGGATTCAGTAAGTTTAGGATCTTTAGGTTATGTTGGTTATTTTTTTTTTTTTTTTGCACTATAATTTCAAGTCATACCTCACTACATTTACTTTTTGCTTTTCTTTGAGTAATCCCAATCTCGATTACTCTATGAAATAGTGACCCTCTATGACTGATAATCATGAATTATGTAATAAGTGAAATCTTAATTTATTTAAGCTTGCATATAGATTTGGATAGTAATCCAAAATGGTTTGATGGTCACCATGGTAGACCGAATCTTAAAGATCCCTTACAAGTTTCAGATGGGCCAATCACAAGGTCAAAATCGAAAAAGATCAAGGAAGCAATGCAAGGATTGGTGCAACCCACTTGGGCCGAGTTTGCAAATTTATCGAGCAAGACCCCAACATTCAAGATGGGCTTGAAAGAAGAAGAACCAGCTTTAATCCATGTGATACAAGCGACAGATGGGGGCGGCATAGCCTAGTGGTTTAGTGCAGACTCTTTATTTCATTAAGTATAAGCGTGTGTGCCTATTTTTATGTTTCTATGGTTGTAGGCTTTTGAGCCTATTTATTTCATTAAGTTGACTTCTTTTATTAGCTATGGAAGTGTAGTTTAGGATGTTTTGGGCTTGAAGATGTTCATCCCATGTCTTTTATTTGATATAGGCCTTAGTAGGTTTAGGGTTTCATGGAGAGGTTTTAAAAAGACTTGTAGCCGCATTTGCTAGACAAGTTGAATGTGAATGAAGTTTTTGTTCTTCATAGAAAACTTTTCAGTTTTCTCTACTTGTTCTTGATTGAACTAAGAACTTATCAAAGGCAAACCCCTTTGTAGCATTCTCACCGAATCTAGGTTCTTGAAACAAGATTTCAACATGTCTAGATCTTCTTGACTTAATTCTTGGCTTTCTTGGGTAGGTTTCAATTTGATTGTGAGTTCAATGGAGTTTGATCCCACGGGTTCACATCATGGTCATTACCGCATACGCGGATAGCGGATAATAATCGCATTTAATAACTGCAATAACTGCGCGGATGCAGATATTCTAATAATCGCATCCACATTTTAGCCCCTACACACATCAACACAAAGATTTTGTTGTGAAGTGGAAACTCTTTGAGCACCTTAAAGGTAAAAATGCTCTGGAGAGCCAAACCTAGGAAATCACTATAATGTAGAAGACCAAACTATAGGCAAAGTAAACTTACAACCCCTTGTAAAATACTCTTGATCTATTGGAAAGCCCTCTCCCCTCTGGCCAATATTCAACAAGTGTCTTTCTTTACTGACCCACCGGTAGACCTCCTTGCGGTTGAAGGATTGTATGGTGTAGTTTGAAAGAACAAACTTTGAGAGAGAGAGAGAGAGAAAGCTACAAGCTTCGTACAAATCTTTTCTTGGCTCAACAATAATGAAGCAAGGAATCCTCTCAAAGAGGTTTTAAGGCTCAAAATGGGTTATAGGCTTCACAAAGTCCAAGAGGAGGAAAGCATCAATGGCTCTCAACCAAACACCTCTTGGGTCACAATGGAGAAGCAAGAACACCTCTTTAGAAATTCTCCAATCTAATTTTCATGCTAGGCTCTCCAAATAACCCAAAAGGGCATCATATTCTATATTTATAGATCGGAAAAGGTAAAGCTGAAAACGTTGTGAAGGTATAACCGCTATAGCTTTTGATTCCAACCTCCGATGAAGGCAAACTCAATAGTGTTGGAAAGCTTATTCACAGATCTACAACCTTGGATCTCACAAGATTGTTCCAATTTAGACGTTTACTAGGTCAAAACTGGCTCTTAATATTCTACATATACGTCGTGGCGTCATGACGCTTCAACAGCCCGTCATGACGCCCAAGAGATGAAGTTACTGTAAAAATGATGTCATGATGCCAGTTTATATCCTAAAACCTGTCATGACGTCCAAATGCTGTCATGACACTCAAATGACGTTCAGGTGACTCTCATGTGATGTCCAGGTGTCGGATCTCTCTAGTAGAACACTTCCATCAGTATGTCCAAGTGACATGAGATCTTTGGAACACAAAAAGACTCAATTTTCCACACCAAAACACTTAAGTGATGAAGTTTCACAACTAAAGTTTTGAACACCAAATTAGGCCAATTTTTAAAACGTACCAGTTGTGTTTGTTGTGGAGATTTTATTTCAATGATTGTCTCGCCCTTTTTATTGTGTGAGGAGGTTGAATTGGGGGTTTGGAACCTGATCCGTGTTCTTTCAATAAGTTGGATTGCATTAATTTGGGAACCTTCATGGAACTTTTTGTTTCCTGCAATCCATATGGTATCTAAGGCCTGTACAGCGGGCCGATTTTTAACCGGATCCCTTCAGCCATCTACCCACCGGCATGGGATACGGGATGCCCATCCTGCTATCTACCCATCTGTAGGTGAATAGTAGATTTAAGGTAGGCCGGACGAATATTATCTACCTCCGTCTGCCCATATATATGTAATTAACCTCAACTCGTTTGGATTTTGTTTTTTTTGAGCAAAGTTCGAGTTGAACTCGAGCTTTGTAAAATTTTTTCCAAGGGGGAGCTCAAAGAGAGGTGGTCAAGATTGATCCAAGCTCAAGCTCTGGTATAGTTTAACTTGTCGAGCTAAGCTCGAATAGCCAAAACTTACTCAATCACCCCAATTAAATGAAAATGCAAACTACTCAAAGCCGAGGAAAAAAAAAATAAAAAAATTACAAACTAGTAAACTGCCCAACAAAAGTAGCAATCATTGATTTAATATAATTTTAAACCATCAACAATATAGATTAATATATCTGATATTTACACACAGGTAGTGAATAGGAATAGGAAAAATGAAAAAATGTAGGTGCACTCAGAAACTCAAATCAGCTCAGACTCGGACGTGTTTGATTCACCACGAGCGGCAGCGGATACATATTCATAACTCAACTGATTAAATTTTTAAACTTAGGCGCAGGAAGATAGAGTTGATAGAGTAGTGGCAGAAGACGTTCTCGGGGACGGCGAAGTTTGCTTCAACACCACGGTGGGCAAAATGCTGGTTTTTCTCCTCTCTTCATCTTTAATTACGTCTCCAGCAAACAGTTCTAGCTTCTCCAAATTTGTGCTCTCGCCCATCTTCCTCCCTTTAAATAAAACAGACTCCACATTTTTCTGTGTTAACATATTTTCTGTGATGCCCAATATATCCCTAGGCTTCGGCGTTTTAGCTAGACTGCCATTTCCCTGAAATGTTAATTATATAATATAATTAACCACTGGTCTAGTTTTAACTTCAAGTTTCAACCCAGGTCTCCGTACGTACCTGAATGCGAACATAATTACTTGTCCGACACTCGCCAAACGCCAGTGAAACTGCTTGGTCCACCTGTAAATTGAAATTAAATAAATACAATGATTAGCAATATATATATTTATACATTGAGTCAAACATGCGTTTCATAAAACTACAAGTCGTAAAGAGTTGTAGATCTGAATAAATATATATCTTTTTGACCTTCTTTATCTTTGGTGTTGGACTTGTTTTTGCCGACCAATTAATGTATTTCAAATACGAAATAAAATATATATGAAAAATGTATTATTATTATTTATCTTTTGTACCATGTCGGCAGCTCCTTCTCCGGCTATCCCTACAAGGCCAGCGGGCGGCCTTCCAACACCACTTTCAGACTCTCCGTTTCCCAAGGACACGACCAGCAGATCCTCTACTCCTTTACAGAGCGGAAACTCCAGCTTGTTATGTAGCACGTGCGTAATTGCCGCAGCCATCGGATTGCTCATCGCGATTTCACCGCTCACGGCCACCAACCTCGTCCTCCGGTCCACCGACGCTATCTCCACGGGCCGCAACGCCGAGGTGGCAGTGCACACGTCCCTCATCTTGAAATCATAGCCGTCCATCTCCAGGGCATCCGCGCGGGAAAAGAGAAGCGGCGCGTTGGTGGACAGGTCGTGGCAGGGTATCAGAACCGACTTCAAAGTGTCCTTCAGAGTGGACTCTCCGAATGTTTTACGTAAGAGCCTCTCCGCCTTCGCCGGCCGGATAATCCGCCCTAAAATCCCCGACGGCGACGACGGGAAGATCTTACGACGGTTCCGGACGAGGAACTTGAGGGCCTGGTCGGCGGTGAGCAACGGGGCGCCATCTTTGCCGCGAGTGAAGAGAAGGGCGGCGAGGATTCCGCCGGCGCCGGATCCGGCCACGACGTCGAAAAAGTCGGCAATGCGGGCGTCGGGGTTGGAGGATTTGCGGCGGAGGGAGGCCTCGAGGCGGGCGAGGGAAGTGGCGGCGAGGATGCCGTCGGTGGCGCCGCGGCCGTCGATGGAGAGGATCCTGACCTTGGAGGCCGGGTTGTGTTTGCTTGATTTCAAGTGTTGGGAGAGCTTTGGATCGGGATCGGGATGGCCGTAGTCGTAGCCGCCGAAGAGGAACTTGTTCTCGAGGACGGAGAAGATTTCATAGGTAAGTTTATCGACGTCAATATTAAGCATGGGGGATGTAGACACAGACACTGCCGCCATTGCTTTTGCAATTTGATGTAACTTTTAAGAGAGGGAGAGGGCTAGGAATGCCTTTATATTGAATGGGGAGGCACTGGACTGCCATATATATAGGGTGGTGTGAGAGTCGGAACGCATGTACGTGCGCAGACCTTTAAGCGTGTGTATTTTTTTTTAATGAATAAAATGTCCGAGACTTATCGCAGAACATTCTTGTTTTTCTTTTTTAATTAGATTAAATGGGTTACTGCAGGATCTCTCGCCATTAACGCTTCTTATTTAAATGAATATGTTATTTGTACATACTTTTTGTACATATTTTATATATATATTTATATTTGATATGAGACATATGTATATGAGATTAAAAAAATGATATTTATACACAATAAGAGAGTCTCACGTACCCATCTCACATGAGTTCGACACCATTGTAAGTATGTGTACAATGTGTATATAAGGTATGTATGCAAATAACATAATTAAGTGAGATGAGTCCCACATATATGCTTCAAAAATCAAAAGGCCTACTATTTATTTTAGAAAGCTATTCAGACCTTCCAAATGATTTTGACGCCTATAGCCACGGGGTATTTATTAGTAGCCGACACCAAGTTTATATGATAGTTTGGTTTTTTATTTTTCAAAAAAAAAAAGTTTTGTAGGTTTTGTTCATTTTAGACAAAGTTAGAACAATAAAATTATAGCAGACGCACATCCCCCGGTCTTCCTAGCGCTGGAAACCCAGCTATAACCCATATCCTCCGGGGCCATGAACATCCTCTTGCAATAAAATTTGGAGTTGATGTAGCACTGTCAACCCCACCATAACCAAAACATTGAACAGCCCCACTAGGAAGGGCAACTTGGAAGTCGATGGAGAAAACCGTGAGAAAATTACATGGAATCATGCTAAGAAGACCCATCCGCTATCACCTCGACAAGAGGCCGATGGACGGATGAGTGCACGCTTTGACCAGCTGCAAGCCAAATCTGAAGAAATTGTCAAGAAGGATAATTGTAATAACTCTGCTACCGTCGAAAACATCCTCCAAGGAACCAACCTCCCTTTCATCGAGGAGGTCATGGAGGTGGCCTTCCATTCGAAATTCAGGGTTCCTCAGATTGATCCATTTGACAGGTCCAAGGGTTGAGGATACGACAACAAAACATACAGAGCCCATGTGACTCTCCAGGGAGCCTAGGATGAAATCATGTGCCGACTTTCTGTAATACCTCAAAAATATTTTATAGAGTTAACTGAGCTTTGGAATGTCTAATGGGTTTGATAAGATTCGTTAGGGATTATTGGAAGTAAGAATGTTGACTTTTGTTCATTGTCGAACCTTCGAAGTGGGATAACCAAACGTTCTAGTCAAACCCTAATGCCGAACATTCAATGTTGGAAGTCCGAATGTTCGCTTGTAACCCTAATGTCGAATGTTCAATGTTGGATGCTTGAACTTTCGAGTATTTGTCGTATGCTACAGTCGACTGAATATCAGAAAGTACAACCCACACATCTAGTATATATGTCAAAAAGTACACCGAATGTTCGACTAGGGACCATCGAATGTTCGAAAAAAACTTAAAATAGTTGGATAAAACAGTACACCGAACATTCGACGTTTGGCAAAAATGTGTAAGAATATCTCATCTTTATCTTCAGACACCCCTGGCCTAAATATTCCACCCCTTGCCCCTTTCACCTCATTTCCACCACTTCCTTCAATGTGATCCTAAAGTGAGGGTGCGAGAGCGTTTTGGAGAAAGAAAATGAGCTTTCTTGGTTCTTGTTCTAAGGAGGTAACATTCCTAGCCCAACTCTTTTCTTAAGTTGTTGTTATGGTGTTTAGTTAGTTTTCATACCCTGCTTTATAGTTTTGTATCTCTAGTTGGTTTTTGGTTTTAATACTATATAAGTCTTTGATTAGTAGTTTGATAAGGTTTAACGTACCAAGTTCTGCATGAATGTGTTATTGAGGCTTAGGACTCTTTTAGAAATCATATTAAGACCTTAGGACTTGCTTAGATGTGGTTTTGTGACTTTTAATTTCAGAGTTGAGATTTTATCTCAACACTGAACTTTCGATCTTGCATTGGACGATTGTTTAATGTCAAGGTTGAACATTCAAGCCTTTTATCCGAACGTTCGACCAACAGGAAAAAAAGAAAAGAAGAAGCCTATTTTGAGCATATTTAGGATTTAGGGCTTGTTTAGCTCGAGATTAAGATACATAACAGGTCTTTTCTCAGATTTGGAGGTTGTAGAATTCTAGGAAGATTACTCGGTGGAAACTCATGACTCAAGTGAGTAAAAACTCACATGGATACTTGTTATTATATTTTTCCCACATAGCATGATTGTTTTGTGTACCAAACCTGCATGTTCATAACTCATATGAAACACTTTTTATTACTATGAACTCTATTTTGTAAAATGAGTGATGAGTAGCAGAATAATGAAAATGATGAGTTTATAAAAGCATGCATGTAAAAGAAGGTGCATATTAAATTGCATTGTATAACATGGTATACCGGTACGTGTGGGATAACGGCCATGAACTTACTATACAGGTTAACCCTATGATCAAAGGTTTATTTATTTTTATGTTTGGCTTTGAATCCAATGGTTATTTTGTAATCGGCGCCCCATGTTTGAATGGAGGTCATGGTTACGGACGTTATTAGCAGCTTGGGCCGCCCGAGGTCGAACTTGGTCAGGCTGCTAATGATGGATGGTAGCGTATAAATTAAAGGCATTGGTGTTGTATTACAGGTCTCGCGGGACAACGCCAACCTTACCAGGAAGGGGTTAATAATATCTTGGGTATACCATATAGTGTTGAGTTATGATATAATTATCTGATTGCAGTGTATATTATACATATACTTCATTCATAATGATATTGTCAAATGATAACTGTAACCTTGCATTGCTACATATAATTTATAAATAACTGAGTTCACTACATGATAGCTTGTCACCATGTGTATTATTACTCACTAAGTTATGGACTTAGACTTATATTTTTTCCACCTATGACACATGTGTTATTTTATAGTTAGGCTACCTTCAAATGTTGGATTTGAGAGGACGTTGAGTCTGATGCGATCGTTTGGAGTAGTGATATTGATCTGGTTATGCTTGAAGACTGATTGCAGGATTGTGAAGATCACTCATGATAATTAGTACTTTTAGGTGATGTTGTAGGCTTAGCATTTGAGGCTCAATTGTGTATTAAGGTTTAGTTTTGATATTTTATATCGATGATTTGTATAGAGTGATTTCAGTTAATGTGATGACTCTTGGTATATGCTCTGGTAGTAATTAATGTTGATAGAATATCTTATGTTTTCGTTGCGTGTAGTATTCTTTTTTTGAGGAGTAGAGACCTCTAAGTCTCATTCCTTGTGGAATGGGACTAGCAGGTAGGGGTGTACAAGCAGGACGGTTATTACCTCTAATAACCGCATAACCAAAAATAACCGCAGCTGGATAACCAGAGTTGCCTAGGCTGGTTACGGGTATCGGTTATAGGGATTGACAAAAGTGGTTAATAATCAGATAATTGGTAACCGTATTTACTGCTAGTTTTTATTTATTGGCTAAATTCTGTCAACAAAAATGCTCCATATTAGGGACTCTGTATTTCAAAGGTTGTCAGAAATTATATTGCAAGAATATTTATCAAGAAATGAAAGGGCTAAACAAGGCAAGATGTGTAGTGTATTTCTCAAAGAAGGAAAGTATGTGCTGAAGGAAATGTTTTGAAGACTTTACAGAAACAGAAAAGTCAGTTTCCCTACAGCCCGTCCGGACAGCTAGAAGTAGCGTCTGGATGCCAGTCGCAGAAAGTCAGTGTTCGATACTTGTCCAAACGGTTGAAGCGGACGCAAGCCATAGAGAGTTCATATTTGCAACCTGTCCGGACAGACCAACGGACGCGAACCACAGAGAGCTCCTATTTGCAAGGATGTCCAAACATAGAAGTGAAGACTGCAAACAGAAGAGCCTTTTTATGCAACCATCTGGACGCTAGGGCAAGCCATCCGGACTCCTTTCAGCAAAATATAAGTTGTTGTTGTCTGTTCGGACACCGCCGTCTAGAAATCTGTTCTTGATTTGTTTTAGGATTTTCATAGCCTATTAAAGGGGGTTTCTAGGCGGTGTTTTTGTAAGAATTCTTGAAGAGAATTCTAGTATGCTAAGAGAAGATTATTTAGGCATAAATTGTTATATGTATTTCTATTAGAGTTTTATTTGTATTGTAACCGTTCAACCATTGAAATCTAACTAGAGAGAAGCTCTAGTTAAGGAAGTCAATTGAAGAACTCTCCAAACGGGTCTGGGAGAGAGGTAGATAAGCAGGCGCTTGTTAGAGTTCAAGTTGTGACTATTGCAAAGGGTTCTGAGTACTAACTTCTTGTAACTAGCTACTTCTTTTGTTAGTTGATTTCCTGGGTTTGGCTACCCCGAAATGGTTTTTCTTTTTGTTCTAAAGAGTTTCCACTTCGTAACCAAATATATGTGTTTTGTCTCTTTACTGCTTTTTTATATTTGGTTATTTGTTTGGTTGTGGTTATCTAGGAGTCTAGATTTATTTTCAATTGATATTAGAGCGGGTTCACTCGTTTTTGGATTAATTTCCTAAGTGTTATCCAAGACTCTATTTTTATCATGTCTTATTTTTATGACTCTGACAATAGTGAATTAGAAGAAAAAGATGAACTCCAGAGTTTTTGTCATACATTATTTGAGAAATATGCTGAAATTAGAGATTCAAACAACCATCATTTGAAAAGACTTAGGCCCCGTTTGGTTTGCGGAATAGACACCTGGAATGGAATGGAATGGCTATTTCATAGGAATAACTATTATTTAGTTTGGTAGGGGTCTATTCCATGGAATAGCTATTCCCTTACGAAAATTAATACTTATTCCACTAAAAAATGAGAAGAATAGCTATTCCTTGGGGTAAAAATTACATTTTTTTTTTTAAAAAAAAAAATGTCATTTTTTATTTTTTTTTCAAATCTTTTGTTTAAAAAAAGAAAAAGAAAAAAGAAAAAAGAAAAACTAAACCCCAAAGTGGCTGGCCGACCACCCATTGGGGTGGTTGGCCAACCACTATGGAGGGCCAGAGGTGGTTGCACCACCCCCAAAGCAATTGGGGCCTGCACCTCCAGTTCTCGTCGGGGGTGGCCCCAGAGTACATCAGGGGTGGCCTGGCCCCCCCTATTCTCATCAAGGGTGGTCGGCCACCCCCAGGGTCCCTCGAGGGTGGCCGCGGCCACACCTATAGTCCCTCGGGGGTGGCCGGCCACCCCCAGAGCCCACTTGGGGGTGGCTGCGGCCACCTCCGGTAAACGGTGGGTGGCCGGCTACTCCAATGGGAGGTTAGCCACCCACCAGTTTATTTTAATTTTTTTTTTTTGTTTTTTTCAGTTTTATTCTTTATTTTTTTAAAAAAAATAATAATATAATGTAGAGTTTTTTTAGTAATTTTTTTTGAATTCCGTTTAAAAATATTAGTGAACATGATCATACAATTTTTGAATCTAAAATTCCTGTCAAGAAAAGATTCATCTCTACTTGCCGTCACTGTGGTATTGTTAGTCATACTCGACCAAATTGTTTTCAGATTCATTCCTAAAAACCTTGGAATAAACAACATGTACCTAGGAAAGATGAACCAGAAATTGAGAATCAAGTAAGAGCTTTAAGTGAACAAGTCCAAATCATTACATAAAAAATTAAGGACTCTTACTTCTGATGAAAAGAATGATGTCATGTTAAGGAATAAAAGTGATAAGAAAAATACCAAAGTAAACAAGTTTGGGTTAAAAAGGAAGATAACCTCTACTTAGTTGTTCAACTACCTTAAGTGTTCTTGATACTTGAAAAATAAACTTGACTTCTAAATTACCAAGTGTGTGTAATAGTGTGCAACAAAATATTAAAGTGCGGAATTTAAAGAGACAGATATTTTGTTGACGAAATGGAAACTCAATTAAGAGAAAAACCATTTCGGGGAAGCCAAACCCAAGATATCCACTATTCAGAAGATAAAGCTAGTACAAAAAAATTAACACTCACATATCCCGATGTAGCGATCGTCCCTATGACTTTGACACGAAACCCATTGTGAATGCTTCCCAACCAAGTCTCCTACTTGACGGGATCTTCAATGGAATCCTTTACCTTAGGGCCAACCCCTAAGATAGACTTCACACGAATTGTTGAGCACACACCGACAACGGCTAGAGAGCTAGCTGTTAGTATTTTATGTTGGCTACATTCTGGATGACAAAAACACTTTATGTAACGGCTGCTTTTTAACAGGATTATTGGTTATATTCAGAGTCTTCAAGTAATATGGATAGTGTCTCATTTCATGCCATGTGTATGGTCACAAGTTTCTAGGAGATGTCCATGAAGATTCCATGCAACTTCCAAGTTAGAACAACCGGTTCCTGTGCAACCGTTCGGATGGGGCTTTGAAGGCGTCCAGACGCCCTACAGTGTCTAGAAGTTTCAGCGTCGAAGACGTCTGGACGTCAGGGCAATACCGTCCGGATTTCAGGGCAATACCGTCCAGACGCTAGGTCAAGCTTCTCCAATTTCTACTCGGAGTTGGATTTCATGTTTAGACATGGATTGGGAAATAGCAACCGTCTGAACGGAAGGGCAACACCATCTGGATGCTTTTTCAGGTTTCCAGGAGGATTTCTGCACATGTCTCAGTGTTTTTATCATAACTCTCTACTCAAGTATCGGATTGAGACGAAATTGGTATCGTTGGAAGCTTAGAAAAAATGATACAACTTGAACGTCCGGATGGCCAATAGAAACGTCCGGACGAGGGCCGTCTGGACGGAAAAAGAGTAGCGTTCAGACAGCCTGCAAAAATTCGAGAAATTTCAGAATTCCTTTTCAAACACAGTTGCAAAAGATTGTCAGGACGAGGCTAACTTCTGTCCAGACGCTAGATAGTCAGAGTATGAATTTGTGCAGATTTAGGGTTTCTTTAAGCCTATAAATAGAAGGCTTTAGGCTTGTAAATTAAAAGAGAATTCTGTAATGAATTCCATAGTGCTTAGAGAAGGTGTTTAGGGAGAATCGAAGATAGGCTAGCTCTCAAGCCGTTGCCGGTGTGCTCAACAGTTCATGTGAAGTCTATCTTAGGGATTGGCCCTAAGGTAAATGAATCCATTGAAGACCCCTTCAAGTAGGAGACTTGGTTGGGAAGCGTTCACGATGGGCTTCGTGTCAGAGTTAAAGGTATGACTACTGCATAAGGGTATGTGAGTACGAGTGTCTTGTAACTAGCTTTGTTTTCAGTATAGTGGATATCCTGGGTTTGACTACCCCGGAGTGGTTTTCCTTTTTACAGAGTTTCCACTTCGTAACAAATATCTTGTCTTCTTTATATTCCTCATTTAAAATATTTTGTTGCACACAAACACACACACTTGGTTGTTAGAAGTCAATATTTATTTTCACTAGCAGATCTTCAAATCTCCCTAAACACCATCTCTAAGCATTATGGAATTCTATGTTGAATTCTTCAAAATACATGCCTAATGGTCTCTATTTATAGTCTACAGAAATCTAAATCGTGTTTGATGCATTTTTCCTAGGCGGTGTCCAGATGGTAGCTGAGGGCGTCCGGATGGACAACTGTGCGATCGGCTTTCCAAATTCGATTGAAATTCTTTCCTGAATAGAGCCGCGTTCGGATAGTGTTGCCCTTGCATCCAGACGGTTGCACTTCAGCTGCACGCAATTTTCATATAAAGGCTTGAGTGTCCGGACCAAGGAGTCTGTCATCTGGACGAAATGGCCACGTCGTTCGGATGGTTGCAGCTGTCTTCCCATATCTATGTTTTGGAAAGAAATCCATTTACTTGTTGAACACTAAAGGGCGTACGGCCGTGTTGTTGAGACGTCCGGACGGATGCGACTTAGATCAGTTCAAAGCTTCTGGACACAGAGGAAGGTCCGGAGGGAAAGTTCTCATCGTCCGAACGGATGATGCTTTGACAATTGAGCATCCGGACAGAATATCACATCGTCCGGACGAATGCAAGGGATTCAATTTTTTTGACTTGGAATCTGTGCATAATCTTCTAGAAACATAGCTCTGAAATGAAGACTCTGAAAATAACTGGCATCCCTGATAATAACAGCAGCATTGCATAGCAGTGATTTTGTCAACAGAATGAAGCCAACACAAAATACTAAAAATACTTGCTTGTAGTATTTGGATAGTGGATGCTCTAAACATATAAAAGGTGATAAAATTCTCTTTAAAAAAATCAAGATGGGCAGAGGTGGAAAGATCACCAATGGAGATGGCAGTCAATCCAAGGTTATTGGAATGGGCCTCATCGAAATTCCTGGATTTCCCGAGTCTCAAGAAGCATTGTATGTGGAGGGACTCAAAGCCAACTTACTTTGCATTAGTTAATTTTGTGACAATGATCTTGTGGTGCAATTCTTGAAGAAAGAGTGCAATATTTTTGATTGCAACGGCAAGTGGCTGATGGGTGGAGAAAGAACTGTGGACAACTACTATGGCCTTTTTGGCCTTACTTCAGAGCCTCAAATCACATGCAACAATGCGACAGTTGATAATTGTGAACTTTAGCATCAGCGGTTGGGGCACTTGAACTACAATGATCTGATCAAGATTGCCAACAAAGAAGTTATTAAGGACTTGCCCAAGATAGACAGAATGGAAAAGGGAGTATGTGGACCATGCCAGTTGGGGAAGCAAACTTGGGCAGCTCACAAGAAGACTTCAGGTACTCTTACTTCTAGAAATCTTGAACTTCTTCATATGGATCTCACGGGCGCTACAAGAACTACTAGCTTGGGTGGAAGGAAATACATCTTAGTCATTGTGGATGACTATTTCTAATATACTTGGGCTCTTCTTCTTTGGGAAAAATCAGATGCATTTGATCAAGTTCAACAGTTGTTCAGAAAATTCAGATTGAGCAAAACTGCTCCATCATGAGAATCCGCAGTGATCATGGGAGAGAATTTGAGAATTCTAGCTTTGAAGAATTCTGCAACCATCATGGTATTCAACAAGAACTCTTCACCTATCTCTCCCCAATAGAATGGTGTAATGGAATGGAAGAATAGAGTTATTTAGGAGATGGCTCGAGTTATGATCCATTCCAAGAACTTAGCTCAACATTTTTGTGGAGAAGCTGTCAATACTGCTTTCCACATCATCAATCGAGTCTACCTGCTTCAGTTCTTCAATGTCTCCAAAAGCCATCTTCTGCTACAAGCCTTAAGGATCGATGCACACAAGGTCAAAAATCTAGGAACCATCTTCCTAGGAAGATCCTTCGAAGCATGCAAGTTGGCCACCTAAGAAGGCGACACATTTTTCCAGAGGGGTATCAAATTTTAAATAAGAAAGTGTTGAAGGGATTGGTTGGACATCCACGTGATCGGGGAAGGCGTTGTAAATTTTCTTTTTCCTTTTACTTTCTATACATTTGATTTCTTTCATTCTTCATTTGATTTCTTGCTATTTTATTTTTGTTTTTGACAACAATTAACCTTTTGATATTAGTTTATGTGAGAAATTTTGTTGTTAGTTTGTGACAGGTGTGCTTGTGTTTAAGTTTGGGGGACGCCCTGGCCTTTTTCACACTTTGATGTTTCCTTACTCATGGTAATGTATTTCTATACTACACATTGTGGACAATGTGTGATTCAAGTTTGGGGTATGGAAAAACACTCTGTTTGTTTGTTTGTATATTTTTAGTTGTCTTTTTGTTCTTAAAATTTTGAAAGAAAAAAAAAAAAAAAAAAAATTGTTGTTGTCAAGTTTGAGTTAAACTGTAGCTGTGGTTTGCATTTCATTGGCTTGCTTAAAGTGTTGAACATTTCATCATGTCATTAGGAATCTGTCTTTTGACTTATTTTTGGGTTGGTAAGACTTTCACTTGTTTGAGTTGAATTACCACGAGCACATTAGCATGCAATATGTGGGGTATGAATTTGTGCTTAATCATTGTGTATTTTGAGAATTGTTGGATGACCTATTGATAAATAACCCTGGCTTGCAAGATATATTTACATTAAAAAAAAAAGAGAAAAAAGAATAAGATCATTTTGAGTTTTTTACTGAGTAACTGGGCCTCTTGCCTCACTAAGCATTGAGTGTTCGTGTCAAAATGTGAGAATTTCAATTTGGTTGATTGTATGGCTAGTTTGGCTTCGTAGCCTTTTTTACTTGAGTAATTAAACCCTTAGGGATGTTTCTACATCTAACGCCCTAAGACCATCTGGTTTGGGAGTCACTGGCCCAATACTCGTTACATGGGTCAATTAGAAAGCTTAAGGGAGTCGAGCATTGCACAGCCTACACATACAAAAAAAAAAAAAAAAAAAAAAAAAAAAAAAAAAAAAAAAAAAAAAAAACTATAAATAAAATAATTTACATATCTTGCCTTGGTTGTTTCATTTGATAGGGATTTCAATAATTTTTGAGGTACTTATCTTGAGATTAAAATATGATTGTATGTTAATTTCACTCTACACTTTTGAGAACAAGTGATGTCTTAATTGTCCATTTATGAGTGGTTCGATGTTGGATCTCCTGTTGATGTTGATGATGGTGTTTGTCTTTTTAAGCACGCTAATGACGTATGAACCATGGTTTGTGTGAAAATTCTTTCTTGTTGACAATATAGCGTTTCAATGTTTGAAGGTATCATTTCTAGCAAACCCTCACGAGATTTCACTCGTCCACTAGGGATTCCTAGTGGTTTAAAAGGCTTGTTGCATATACTAAATGCAATCGTCCCTTCCACGAAAGCAGATTTATGTTTCTTGCTTTGATTTTCATTTTTCATTTTGTTTTGCTAAGGGACTAGCAAAATGTAAGTTTGTGGGTATTTGATGAGTGTCAAATATTGTATATTTGGACCCCTTAATTCACATTTGTTAAACCTTTAGCTTTGTCATTTTTTAATGTTTTTGGTTAGTTTTTGTATTTTGGTATTCTGCAGATCATGGAGAGAAAACGGTAGTTTTAAAGTGAAAAATGCAAAGTTTGGAAGTCAAAATCGGATTGGATTAAATTTCAGGTTTTGCACAAGTCATAGTATTTTATCATAACTTTCAGTTCAAGTATCAGATTAAAGTGAAATTAGTGGCATTAGAAAGCTAATTCAAAATGCTACAAATTATTGTGAAATAGAATTTTCCTAATTAGAATGTCTGCTATGTCATAAGTTCCCCGCAATATAAGAATGCGAATTTTCTTGTTCCTGACGGCTGCAGACACTCCAAACCCTAGCATTCTTTTCTCTTATTAGGGTTTTTGAGGGGTAAATGTGCCATTTTGAAAATATGGCCATAAACCCCAGCGTTATTTTCTCCTATTAGGGTTTAGAGGGGTAGAGGTGCCATTTTGTAAAAGTTAGGTTTAACATAATCTTCTGCTATAAATACCCCCTACTAGGCACCACTTAGGACACATCCCAACATTGTACATAGAAACAGCTGGGTTCTTTGGCTTCTATTCTTTGTAAGTTTTTATTTTTATGATCTTAATAAAACTTAGTATTTTCTTTTTAGTGATGAGTAACTAATTTTTCAACTAAGGTTGATGATGAAATCTCACCTTTGATAACACTTTCATTCTTGTTATTTTATCTTATGCAACTCCGATATTTATCAAATTATTGTTCAAGTCCAATATTCAATTAATTGATTTATGTCTTTTGATTGAATGATTATTTATGAAAAAGTTGGATATTCAATGTGTTTCAACCGATGGATACATAGAATGATTTGGTTGAAAGATGATATCTATTGTGATTTGTTTGTCAAAACGGATACATTAGATGATTTGATTTCAATTGGGTATTCGTTGTGATTTGTTATTAAGTTTGATTCATTGAATGATTTAATATAATTTTTACGGAACCTTGAACAATGAATATGTCTTAATTGTTTATCGGGTGTACGAATAAAATACAAGAATGTGTTATTTGATATGGTGAGGTGGATTTTAAAACCTTAGTATGTTTTTTATTGATTGTTTTTAATTCAGTTTTTATTTAGTTTATTATTTTACATTATAAAATCCCAAAATTCGGAACTAGGTTAAGATAAAATTAGTTTATATAGAAATTAATTTTTGCAACACAATTCCCTGTGAATTCGACTTCGCACTTGCACATACACTATATTGCAAACGATTCGTGCGCTTGCGAGTATTAAAATTTGCACATTAGTTTGAATCTCTTAGGAAAGCTATTGGTGTTTGTGACATATCCTAGACATGTCTCCTCACATGCTAGGATTAGAGTTTAGTGTGTTCTTCATTCTTTTCCTCGAAAGCATGTCTTTTTGATATTTTTATTTAGTTCTTGTTGCTTTAATTTTTTTTTTTTTTTTTTTTTTTTTTTTTAAAAAAAAAAAAAAAAAAAGGAAGGCAATGCAGTTTATTCTTTGACATTTAATCAGACATCTAATGTCTTTTAAATTGATATCTCAGTTTTTGTTCTTTGATGAAATATTCTTAAATATACTTTAGATGGTATAGTTTGCTATCAGCTTAGTTTCTTTGCTGCATCTGAAGCTTGTTAGTTTATTCATCTCATGCAATTGCTTTTTGTGCACTATCAAAGCTCCCTTAAGGTAATTTTTTTTTCTCTCTCTCTCTCTCTAATTTTACATTGAATTTTTCTTTTGAGAGATTTTTTTTTTTTTTTTTGGTAAGATAGTCAAATTGACCAACTTGCTAGTTGAACCTATAACCTATAAATTCTGGCATTCTCTCTAGGTTATAACACCAAGAATGAAAAGCAATAAATTCTCAGAAAATAGGGATATAAAAAGTCCACTGCTGAATATGCTTTGAAATTGTTCTTACACTTGTCCCTATAGAAAGAGTCAGTGATCAAATCATTGTGGAAATAGATAATCACTAACAGAATAAGTAAAAGAAAAAGTGTTGTTACTTAGGGAGAGTGTATCGGATGAGGGTGACTAGGCCCTAGTAAAATGTGGTTTGACTTTTGACTTATCAAACTTTAAATTCTTTTTAAGGAATTTAAGATGTTTTAAACCTAATCAGTGTTTCTTTTTGCCTTCTTAGATAAGCTTTCACACACTACATGCATGGCATGAGTTGAGTAAATTTTCTCATTTCATATTTTTTGCAAAGAAATTTTGCTCATAAAAGCTTCACTCTCAAATTTTTTTGGATATTTTTGAGTTGCTATTTGACTGTTTTCTCAATTTTAAATACATGTGTGTTTTGATTCACTGTGTAATACTCTGTTTGTCTTTCTTGTCTTTTTTAGACAGATGTTGCAGAAAATCCTTTAGATATTTTTCTTGTTTCTGCATTTATATTTAGATATTCTGGACTTATTCTTTTTGGGATAATTATTTTGTGGCATTTTTTTTTTGTTTAATTACTCTGTATACCCTTTGTCCTTTTGTGACAAAAATGGGGAGTGGTTTTAATTTTGGGCCTAAATCATTTTTGTCCCAGAATGGCCAAAGGGGGAGTTTGTTGGTTTTTATTTATTGGCTAAATTTTATCGACAAAAACGCTTTCATATGAGGGACTCCGTATTTCTAAGACTGTCAGAAATTATATTGCAAGAAAATTTATCAAGAAATGAAATGGCTGACCAAGGCAAGATGTGCAGTGTATTTCTCAAAGAAGGAAAGTATCTAGTGAAGGAAATATTCTGAAGACTTTACAGAAATAGAAAAGTTGGATTTCTTGCAGCCCGTCCGGACGGCAAAAGCAGAGTCCGGACGCCAGTCACAGAAAGTGAGTGTTTGATACCACTCTATACGGCCCAAGTGGATGCCAGCCACAAAGAGTTCATGTTCGCAACCTGTCTGGACGGACCAGCGGACGAGAACCACAGAGAGCTCCTATTTGCAAGGATGTCCGAACGTAGAAGTGAAGACTATGGATGGAGGAGCCTTTTTATGCAAGCGTCTGGACGCTAGGGCAAGCCATTCGGACGCCCTTCAGTAAAATATGAAGTTGTTGTTGCATGTCCGGGCGCTCGATGACCTGTCTGGATGCCGCCGCCTAGAAATCTATTCCTTATTTGCTTTAGGATTTTCAGAACCTATTTAAAGATGCTTCTAGGCAGTGTTTTTGTAAGAATTCTTGTAGAGAATTCCAGTGTGGTAGGAGAAGATTATTTAGGCATAAATTGTTATATGTATTTCGCTTAGAGTTTTATTTGTGTTGTAACCATTCAACCATTGAAGTCTAACTAGAGAGGAGCTCTAGTTAAAGAAATCAATTGAAGAACTCTCCAGATGGGTCTGGAAGAGAGGCAGATAAGTAGGTGTTTGTTATAGTTCAAGTTGTGACTAGTGCAAAGGGTTGTGAGTACGAACTTCTTGTAACTAGCTATTTATTCTGTTATTTGATTTCTTGGGTTTGACTGTCCCGGAGTGGTTTTTTTCTTTGTTACAAAGAGTTTTCACTTCGTAACCAAATATCCGTGTTTTGTCTCTTTACTGCTTTTTATATTTGGTTATCTGTTTGGTTGCGGTTATCTAGGAGTCTAGATTTATTTTCATTTTATAATATATTATGTATATTAAAAAAAAAATAAAATATATATATATATATATATATATATATATATATATATATATATATATATATATATATATAGTTAAGCGTTTGACAAAATTGTAGTTTTGACTTTAAAACTGAAGGTAATTTTGCGTTGTTTAAAAAAAAAAAACTATTTTGCATATGATTTGAAAAAACAGTTCTCTACTTTTTCAAATTGTAATTTTTTTTAAAAAAAATTCTCAAACGATTTATTTTCTGCAATTTGATTTTTTGGTACAGTTTTCAGTATGATCTTGACAACACTACGGGTGGGCGAAAACCCGCCCTGAACGACCCTGCGTACACCGAATTTTAGGTGTTTTTTTTAAGTTAGGGGTTGGATTTTGTCCAACCCGTGTGGGGTGGGGCGGGTTGCAGGTTAGGGTTTTAAAAAACCTCAGGTACCCACCCCTCATCACCTTGCCCCACACCCTTTAATTAAGAACAAATAAAAAACCCTAAACCCCCCTCTCTGTACCACTCTCTTTTCTTTCTAGTTTCTTGAAGCTTCTTCACTCTTCAGTTCTTCCCCTCTTCTTTTTGCTGCCCTCTTTTCTTTCTAGTTTCTTGAAGTTTCTTCAGTTCTTCCCCTCTTCTTTCTTTCTAGTTTCTTCCCCTCTCTTCTTCCCCTCACTAGAGTCTTTTCATTAGGTATTTGACTTCTCCTCTAGTACGGTACTCGTTTTTAGGAAACGACGTCATAAAAGTGAACGCCCACGGAACAAAGCAGTCACCCCTCACTTTTTTCTTCATTTCTCTTCAAGCCCACCCCATCAGTTCTACTTTGATATGAGTATATTTGAGTAGATATACTCAGATCTACTCATATCATCTACTACTCATATCAGAGTAGATCTACTCAGATTGACTCTGAATTTGCAAGACCTGTAAAACCCGCACTCGCAGAAATCGCCTTGCGTCCCCTGCCCTTAAGGATACAGTGAACAAATTTGCAGTTGCGGGTGAGATTTTGTACACCCGCATGGTTGCGGGCCGGGGGCAAAAATGGCAGAAATCTTCCCCAACCCGCCCCGTGCACACCTCTAGACAACACACACTTTGACTGTTCCTCATGTCTCCTGATTGCTGCAAAACAAATAAAGCTAAGAGAACACACCGGGGGTTGGCCGACGTTCTTCCCTTTGATGCCTAAGTCATTGTTTTCGTAAAAAGTATGCTCTAGAACGATAAATTCTGTCTGTCTTTCATACCTTTGTCTTGGAATTCTTTACCTTCTAGGCTGTGATTCTTTCCTTAACAGTCTTAAAGCGAGATTCCTGACAACAAATCCGGAATTAGTGTTAGTCCTGGATTTCTAGGGATTGGGCACTATTCCGACATATCCAGGATCGTGTGTAGCGGATCTCCAATCCGTTACACTGGCCCCGGGACATTATCTTCCCAGGACTCCTGGGTATTCGTACTTGTGGACACATCTCTGGTGGGCTACGGGCCCATAATCACAAGCGAGCCAATGTGGACTCAGAGACTCATTATTTCTGAAGTGGACCAGACTGAGCGGGATTATTTTTAACATGAATTAAAATCATTATTTTTATTTACGAAATTACAATTTAAAAAAATCTTAAGATGCAACATGCTAAGAGCATCTGTATCAACCTCTCCATTTTGAACTTTTCACCAAATATTAGAGAAACTTTTCAAAAACCTCCATGCATTGAGCTCTCTATTATTTCTCCAAACTAACTCTTGTTAGAAACTCTCTCTAAATTTAACCCCATTTGCTCTTACGCCATTCACTTTAATATCATTTTTTTTCTCTTCCCGCGTGTCTTCACTTTTCCTCCGTGCCTTCAAGCTTCCGCATCATCTCTCTCTGGCGCGATGTCTTTTACCTCCGTGGAGGACGGTTGCTGAAACAAAGGACTCTGTGGGTTTGCAAACGCCGTTGTTGCTTGGACTCTGTGGGTTTGCAAACGCCGTTGTTGCTTGGAGAATGAGTGGGAAGAGAGAACTTGTCACGGGTTGATTCCTCATAAGGCAAGGAATGCGGTTATTGAGAAAGGAAGCTAAAACTAAAGTGAAGGGAAGAAACAAATTGAAGTGAAGACAGTTCAGGAAGTCTTGAGAAGGTGTTGGAGATTAGGTCACTGCGCCATCTTCAGTAAACGTGGGGGCTTTTGGATGGAGCTGAGCAGTTTGTGTTTTACAATTGGAGGTCGGTTTAGTCTAGTTTTTTTTTTTTTTTTTTTTTTTTTTTTTTCTTTTTTCTTTGTGTAAATAGGCCGGTTTAGTGGTATGGTGTAATTTTGAAATCTTGGTTCTATGCGTAGATGATTGTAGTAGGGATTTTTTTTTTTAGGAAAATTTGATGTTCATACAGTTAAAATAAATAAATATTTAAAGAGTTTAATATATAGAGTTTTTCAAAAGTAAGAGATAAAATCGAAAACATAGATTGTTTGTGTTAAATAAGAAAAATATTTTGAAGAGTTTGATAAAAATGCCCTAACATCTGCAAAACTTGCCAAGGAGCTAAATTAGCTTTCTTCATCTGACGACTCATATGAAAAGGAGATCAAGACCCAGAACATCCATTGGGGCCCGGCATCCAACATCTCGTCGCTGGTGTGAATTTTAATTTGAGTGATCTTTTCAATGAATAACGTCCATTTATTTTGTTACAAACGTGAAAGAGAAATATCAGTATATTTATTGCTGTGAGGTCAGCCAAAAAATCCTAGTAGGACCTCATAAGATGTGGTGGGCTTTCGTAGAGGCTAAAATGTCTATTCTTCCTTTCTCTTGGCTTTATGATGTACGGTTGGTTGTACAGACATTTAATGCCAAATATCTTCTTTCTATTTCTCTTTATTTCTTGTACCACTAGTCACCGCGGATCCTGATTTGGTTCGATATCAGATATTGCAGTACAATATGTCAGTCTTATAGGATATGCAAAAGTTTGACCCTTTAGTTGACTTGAATTTTACATTAGATGAGTAAAAATATCAATTTTTAACGCCTTTCATAAACGTCGACATAAATTTGAGGAGTAATTACTTTTTTTCATCATGAATTATCAAAAAATATGCAATGCCCCTATAAACTACTAATTCGACCAAAATAAAACATTCAACTACCAAAGACAACCATTTTCTCCCCTTCCGTCAGACAAATGGGTTAAAACAAACGGTCAACGGGTCATGTGCCATTTTATATGGGGGCATGTTGGAAGATGATGGTAGTTCATGGGGGGAAAAGAGGAAGATGGTGGTAGTTCATAGGGGGAAAAGAGGAAGAAAATGAGGGTAAAACGGCGTGTGACTGACGGAAGAGGGGAAAATGGTTATATTTGGTAGTTGAATGCTCTATTTTGGTCGAGTTGGTAGTTCATGGGAGCATCGCGCATTTTTTGGTAGTTCACGGGGGGAAAATGTAATTACCCCTAAATTTAATATGAAATTAATAAGTTTGAGCCGAGAAGTCTAACTTATTTATTTAAATAGGTTATATTAAGATTAACCTATATAATGTTATATCTATGACACAAAGTGATGTAAACTCGATAGATGAATACGAATTGTCACTCTTAAGTATGAATGAGCCTCACTTCTGTAAATAGGTTTTCAGACAATTTGAGTCTCACTTATTCAAACTATTCGAGCATCTATCCCAACGGATAACGCTTTTACCAAGTGTTAAACTAGGATTTCAAGTTTGAGGTTGTTTTAGGGTAAAAATAAAATTTTAAGGTTATACCTTAAAACAAAAAACAAAAAAATTTGAAGAAATTCTAACATTTTGTGGTGCTACATGTTACGGGCCTCCATAACAAGAAATGATAAATTAATAAGAATAGTAAAATTTGGTACGATAATTCGATGAATCTTAGGGCTTCTTAGTTTATAATACTTCAAGTAACACTAAATCTTTTAAAACAACTAATAAAGTTGAATAATTAACTTTTCTTATTATTTCATTCACTTGTTGGCGTCTTTAAATAGAAACTTATAATGGAAAGTAAAAATAAAACACTTAGTGAAATAAGATATTATCGCTAATATTCAAATCCTAATTTTAATGAAAATGAAAGACTAAGTAGAAAAACACACTTCTAATATAATAAGATGTATTATCTCTAAGTTATCCAACAATTGCTTCTACTGTACCCGTAACAGTGTAGGTCCAAAGCTGGACTTGAGTCCACCCCCTTCCTTCGGAATTCGGATCCTCTCTATTTAAAATTGTTAGTTTTTGGCCTCATTCTGTGTTTGGACAAAAATACTTGTTTGTAAAAGATGCTTCATAGGGATTCAGATATTCAGAAGTGTTTTAGAGTCAGAAGATTTCCGGTTCCCTGTCAGCCGTTCGGACGATGTGTCATCCCGTCCGGACGCCCATCTGTCACTGTTCCATCCGTTCGGACAACGTGCCATACCGTCCGGACGCCAGACATACCAAGTATCATCCGTTCGGACGACGTGCATTTCCGTCCGGACCATCCACTGTGTCGAGAAGGTTCTGTCTAATTTGCATCCGTCCAGACGTCTCAACAGCCCGTCCGGACGCCTCTCTGTACTTGAACAGTTTCAGATTCTTTCCATGTTCCAATAAAGGGAAGATCAATTAACCGTCTGGACGATATGGTATCCTGTCCGGACGCGCGTCTCCACAAGGCAAGAATCGCAATTCAAATACACCCGTCCGGACGTCGGACAACCTTGGTCCGGACGCGCGTTCATCAAAGAAGGAAATTGCCGATTCGACTTCAACCGTCTGGACGACTGCCTATCATGGTCTGGACGCGTGCACATCAGTTATGGAAATTGCGTGTTGAAGATCAGCCGTCCGAACGTTCATCCGCCATGGTCCGGACGCGCGAAGCCTTATATGGAAAATACTTGCAGCGGACGTGCAACCGTCCGGACGACTATGTCTTCCGTCCGAATGTGGATCTTAAACAGGAAAGATTTTCAGCGAAATTTTCGGAAAATCCTATTGCACAGTTGCCCGTCCGGGCGGCACCCGCATATATTTCAGCAATCGCCCATTCTGCACCTTAGCCTATAAATAGAGACCCCTGGGCATTGAGAACTGCAAGAATTTGGTATTGAATTCTACAACTGCTTAGAAACGTGATTTATTCCTCTGAAGCCATTGCAAGTGTGTTGTTGCTGTACTACATCTGAAGTCTATCTTAGGGATTGACCATAATGTAAATGATTCCATTGAAGACCCCTTCAAGTAGGAGACCTGGTTGGGAAGCGTTCGTGTTGGGTTACACGTCAGAGAGTAAGGTACGACCACTGCATCGGGTATATGTGAGGGTTATTATCTTGTATCTAGCTTTGTCTTCTGAATAGTGGAATTCCTGGGTTTAGCTGCCTCGGAGTGGTTTTTCTTTTGATTGAGTTTCTATTTCGTCAACAAAAATCTCTGTGTCATTTACTTTCCGCTGTGCTTAATTTTTGTTGACACTTTGTGTACACACTTGCCTTTTATTTATAATTCAATTTCAATTTTCAAAAATGAAAAGAATTCTATCGATTTAGTTAAAAAATAGAGATATAGTTATCTTTCCAGATTTAAAAAAAGAGAAAAGAAAACTATGTCCTTACCTTGAAACAAAATGGAGATTTCCTGTTCCTTTCCTCGGACATACTTTCACATGAATTTCTGCTTTCAATGAATCTTTTTTGGGAAATAAATATCGTAAGAAATGAAGATTTTGGTACAGTTAAACTGCAAATAAATGATACATATATGATAGATAGGTGTTGATGCTGTCAATACAGTTGTCCGAGGACCCGTACGGACCAAATGAAAAGTACCAAGCTGCTTAGCTGTGACAGAGAAGGAGCAACTTCCATTTACTTGCAGTGGGTCGTAGGACACATCCCAAATACACGTGAGATTGGTTTCATTAATTAGTAGCTTCTCCAAGTTGTGGCTACGTACAATATTCTAAGACCTCCTGAAAGAGATCGAGAACAGTCCCAACAAATTTGAGCTTCTCTACTCGACCTTTCTTACTCCCTATTGAAGATTGATAACATGAAGGAATAAGGATATATACCTTGTAATTCGAAGAAAATAACATGAGAGAGCAAAATCATAAACTAATTTCAGAGATGCATCTATTTTCGTTTTTCTACCTATACATTTAATTAAATTGATCAAATTCTTTAATTTTAACCAATTAATTTCGTGTTGAGTTCAGATTAGATTCATAGATCATGTCAAAAATTGAGTCTTAATCTAATGTCATTCTTTTGAACATGTCTTTTAGAAAAAATTACACTTTACCCCCCTGAAGTTGACACTAATTTGCAATTTTGGTATCAATGTTTCAATTGAGTTAATTGCAGCCCATAAAATTCAAGAAATTTGCAACAACCCCTCTTCGTCAAATTAATCCTTTTGATGAAACAGAAATGCACCCATGTGCGTGGTACGTGAGTTTTTTGGGCCAAAAAGATGGAAATACCCTCATCAAAACACTGTGTTTTGATGAGTCTCCATCTCAGCAAATTTTTGAAAAAACTGGGGTTATGATGGTCCTGGGTTTCGAACCAGCCTATCAATCCAATCTAGGACTTTATTGGAGGAACTAGAGGGAAAAGGGTTTGGGGACTCGGTGACGGAAAGGCCGAGAGTGGTGAGGGCTCTAAAGCTGTAGGATTGGGGCCCGTCTAGCTCCTGCCCGAGCAAATGGTGGAGATCGAAGCAGGGCCGAGAGGGGCTGATTGTAGAGGACTCGAGCAGAACCAGGGGACGCTGGCGGAACCCAGGGCGATTTCCGGCGAGACAAAGCTGGGTTTTCTGATAGGTCGACGGTGGGTTGATCGATTATATGTTTGATTTTGAAGATGGGTATTTCTGGGTTGTCGTTTGTTCTTGGCCGTGTACTTCTGTTTTCCAGCAAGTGACGTGTGAGTGTACTAATGGCTGAACGGTGGTATGTGTGTGTGTTGATGGCCGAATGGTGGTGGTGTTTGGTGGACTGATTATGAGTGTTTTGTGGGTTTGGTCAATAGAGTGTGTTTGGCTTGTGTAGCCGATCCTTTTGATCTGGGTATCTCCCCCAGTTGAGTGTGAGGAACCCACCGGTGACCAACGCTTTTTTTTTTTTTTTTTTTCAATTTCGAGAAAATTCGCTGAAGGAGATGAGCAAAATGCAGCGTTTTGATGAGGGCATTTCCATCTTTTTGGCCTAAAAAACTCACGTGTCGCAGGGGGTGGATTGCAAATTTTTTGAACTTTATGAGCTACAATTGACGCAATTGAAACATATCAAAATTGCGAATTGGTGTCAACTTCTTAAGAGTAAAGTGTAATTTTTCCTATTTTTTATAAATTCACCATTAAATATACGTGGAACGTACCTAAATAAATTTGTACTTCTTTTTTGTCATTAATTAGAAAAGCTGGCGGGCATTATTAAATTAAATCTGTGTACATTCTCTACCAAAAACCTCGTTGAGCATACTATAAAGACTATCCCGCACGACTTTGAGAGTTTCGTCACGGTTTCCTCGCTCGCGTAGTTGGATCACCGACGCCCAAGTGCATGCCCCAAGGCCAGACGAAAAGAAACACCGAATCAGAAGCCGATATTTTGTCCAGCGGGTCATGCTGGGCCATATGGGGACACCGCCAAATTCAGCGGTAGGTAACGGAGATTTTGGCACCAATACACTTTAAATAAAAGAGGATCACCACGCATTGTTGTCGGCATACCTCATTAAAAAAATTGAACTAACCATCTCTCTCATTAATATTCTTAACTAATAACTATACTTAATTTAACAAGCTTTTCAAGCCGGCAATTTGAATGGTTTCTTAATTATGTGGTTGCACCTTTAATCATTTGTTTATTCCTTCACAACTTTAATCATGATCTGGTTAGTTAAATGTTAGTTTGTTCCAAATGGGTTTTATGAGTGTTTAAATAGTTTACCTTGTCTGATGGTATGGCACTGTGGATTGAAGGGAATAATCTTAGAGCTGAGTTTACACTATTTAATCATATATATATATATATATATATATATATTTGTTTATTTTATGCCTCTCTCTCTCTCTCTCTCTCTCTATATATATATATATATATATTAATAGAGGGTGTGTTCTGCTCCGGACCATGACAAACTACTTCAAACTTTATTTTTCCTCCATAATAAACAAAGAACTCACACGTGTGAGAAAGGGACAAACAAGGCAAAGAAAGACGGAAAGGAAGAAGGTACGGACGGCCATTCATTGAGAGCTACCACCCGGGCATTAGTATGCTATGTCATTCCTAGTTGACAAAGTTGAAGCATATTTTTATAAGGTTGAATTGGTTGATATGGTTGCTGTAAAATAAGGAAGAAAGTCAATGAAAAACTGTGAGCCCTTGAAAGATCAAGAAGCCTTTGATGCTTAAATCAATTAATTTGTTTGAGAGAAAATGAAATGGAAAGAGAGTTAAGGACAATTGAAATTACTTGATTTTGAGGATGATAGGTAAGAATTTAAAGTCCCACATGACATGGCACGCATGAAATTTATTAGACTCCTAATGTTGTAAGGTTAATTAATCCTCATTAATAAACTGTTGGCTAATTAATTAAAAGAAGTTGTTTTTTATTTAATTCTTACTTTGATGGAAAGTAGAATTAATGGTGATAAATAAGGAAATCGGTCTTCCCTTTAAATATGCATAATATCCATCAGCTTTGTATCTCTTAAGAAGGTCAAGTGAGATAAACTATTTCCTAGTATTAGAACTTTGAGAAGACTTTCATTGCTATGGATTCTGGTATGTTTCTTTTATTCATTTGATGTGAAAAATCATGATAGTTAAGATCTTGGAAGTTATAAATATTATGTAGATTACAGTTAACATGTGGTATCAAAGCCTGAGTTGTAACTTTCATGATTTTCCATTAATAAATATATACGTAAGAATTTTACGTTATTCACAAATAATCATATTAACACATCTAACACATTTTTGCATACAATGTTATGTGTGTTTAATTTATGACAAGATTTTGTTTTTTAATGACAATACTTACAGCTAAGTGCTTTGGCATATGACAAATTTTTGTGTATTGGTATACGCAGTTTATAAAGATCTTTTATAGCAATTAACAAACAATTGCAGATGCTAAAACTTTTACATAGACAAACTTGTTATTTTCAAAATTTACTGCTACTTTAATGATCGAGATAATGTTTTGGCAGTAAATATTTTGTCTTTAAAAACATTGGTCGTTTTATTTTATTTTGTGTGCTATTTTCTTATTGATTAGATACATGAATATTTCTGTAATCAATGTTAAAGGCATATTATGATTATTTGCTTTGCGTTGTTATTGTTTTGAATTGAGATCTATATTATGAAATAATTTGGTAATCACCAGAGTGACCCAACTAGAAAGATTCATAGATTTCAAGTCGTGTGTTTGAAACAAAATACCCAAATCCCTGGTATTAAGTTAATGACATTACAAATTTTTTACAATTTTTCAAGTCACAAGAATATTTTGGACTGGCCCAAAGGTGCACCACCTTTTAAGTGATTGATAAACTGAGATAGGATAATTAATATGTATCCTTAGTTGAGAATTGAAACCGGGTATCCAAAGGTAACAGACCTATCGAATTACGGATGTATTATTAATTATTCCTAATAGGTGAATGGGAATCACCATAATGATTATATTTTTAGTATATTGTAATTTTCACCCAAAGGTAAATTGCAGTAGTACTACTTACTATTTATTAAAATATTTTATGTTTTTTTAACTCAAAGTATTAATATAGTGAGCATTAATTTGATTGTAGTGTCAGTTCCTCTTTCGCTACATTCGCATGCTTCATCTGTTCCGATTCTTAATGGAACAAATTTCTTAGACTAAGCTGAACAAGTTTAGTTTCACCTTGGTGTTTTGGATCTTAATTTGGCACTCATGATTGAGAAACCACCTACTATTACTGATTAAAGTAGTGTGGAAGAAGAGGCTTTATACATGTCTTGGGAAAGATCGAATAGATTGGGCATTATGTTTATGCGAATGAGCATAGCGAGTAATATAAAGTCAACGCTTCCTAAATGTGACAATGCTAAAGCATTCCTTATAATTGTGCAAGAACGTTTCCGTTCAGCTGACAAGTCTCTTGCTGGGACTTTGATGGCTGAACTTACCACCATGAAATTTGATGGTACACGTGGAATGCATGAGCATATCATTGAAATGACAAATCTAAATGGTAAGTTAAAGGCTCTTGGGATGAATGTGGATGAGTTCTTTCTTGTGCAATTTATCTTAAATTCCTTGCCTCCTTAGTATGGGTCATTTCAAATTCATTACAACGGTATTAAGGATAAGTGGAATGTAAATGAATTGGCCAGCATGCTAGTTCAAGAAGAGGCAAGGCTTTAGCAACAAGGACATCATTCAGTTCATCTTGTAAGTTATGGAGCCAAAAAGAAGTGGAAGAAGCCTAAAAAAAGCAAAATGATAGAGCCACCTAAAGTTAATGGACCTCCTCAAGTAATTGAGGTTCATGAGAAGGGATTAAACAATATTAAGTGTCATTTCTGCAAAACGGTTGGGCTTGTTTAGAAAGATTGTCACAAACGTAAGGCATGGTTCGAAAAGAAGGTAAGCATTTAGCTTGCGTATGTTTCGAATCAAATCTTACTAGAGTTCCTTCCAATACTTGGTGGATTGACTTAGGTTCTACTATTCATGTTTCTAATTCAATGTAGGGCTTACTTACAATCCAGACTTTAAACCAAATGAAAATTTCATAGTCATGGGAAATGGGGTTAAAGTTCAAGTTGTTGCCATCGAAACCTTTTGTTTGTTTCTAGAAACTGGTTGTTACCTAGATTTGTTTCAGACACTTTATGTTACTTCAATTTCTCGAAATTTGGTTTATTTATCTAAACTTGATCTTGATGCCTATTACTCTACATTCCGCAATAAAATATTCAATTTGTTTAAAAATACATTTTTTTGTTGGTTCTAGGAATCTATGTGATGATTTGTATAAATTGAATCTTAATTGCCATTTTGATGATAGCCTCCTAACCTGCACCATAATGTTGGAACTAAGCGTAGCTTGATTAATGGAAATTCATCCATCTTGTGGCACAAACGATTGGGTCATATATCCAGAGAAAGATTAGAGAGATTAGTAAAAGAAGAGATTCTTCTGAATCTAGATTTTACTAATTTCGGTATGTGTATAGATTTATTGAGGGAAAACAAACTAAACACACAAAGAAATGTGCTACAAGAAGTGGTGGACTTCAAGAAAATGTTCATACAGACATTTGTTGACCTTTTGACTCACCATCTTTTGGTAGAGAAAAGTATTTTATTACTTTTATTGATGACTTTCATGTTACTATTATATCTATTTGTTTCATGAAAAATATCAAGCAGTGGATACCTTAGAGGTATATATTACTGAGGTTGAAAGACAACTAGATAGAAAAGTGAAAATTGTCAGTCAAATAGAGGTGGTGAGTATTATGGAAGGTATGATGGATTGGGTCAATGCCCTGGCCCATTTGCTAAACTCCTTGAAAAACATGGTATTTGTGGACAATACACTATGCCAGGTACGCCTTAGCAGAATGGTGTAGCTGAAAGGTGTAATTGTACTTTAATGGATATGGTTAGAAGTCTATTAAGTAATTCCTCTTTACTCATTTCATTATGGATGGAAGCTCTTAAGACTGCTGCTTATTTGCTGAATAGAGTTCCTTCTAAAGTAGCTCCAAAGACACCTTTTGAACTATGGACTGGAAGGAAACCAAGTTTGAGACACCTGCATGTTTGGGGTTGTCCAGTGGAAGCTAGAATCTATAATCCACATGAAAGGAAATTGGATTTAGAACCATTAGTGGTTACTTTATTGGTTATCCAACAAAATCCAAAGGGTATAGTTTTTACTGTCCTACACATAGTATGAAATTTTTTGAAACTGGTAATGCTAGATTCCTTGAAAATGGTGAGATCAGTGGAAGTGATAAACTACGAAATGTTGTTATTCAAGAAGTTAGGGCTCAAGTCCCATTACCCATAACTTCTAAAGAAAATATTGTTCCTACAGTTGTATAATCGTTTGACAACGTTGAACAAGTTATTGATCAATCACTCCATGATGAGATTATCACCAATGAACCAATTATAGAAGAATCACAAGGAAAAACATTAAGGAGGTCTCAAAGAGAACGTAGATTTGTTATTTCAGATGATTATATGATTTATTTACAAGAATATGATTTTGGTATAGGGACAAGTAAGGACTTGGTTTCGTTTTCACAAGCCATTAAAGGTAATGATTCTGTTAAATGGATTGATGCCATGAATGATGAGTTGAAATCAATGGACCAAAATAAAGTGTCGGATATCATTGAATTGCCTAAAGGATATAAGACAGTCGGGTGTAAACGGGTCTTCAAGACCAAGTGTGACTCTAAAGGCAATATCGAACGATATAAAGCTAGACTTGTGGCCAAAGGTTTTTACTTAGAAATGAGGCATTGATTATAAGGAGACATTCTCTCCCATATCCAAGAATGACTCACTTAGAATTATTATGGCTTTGGTAGCTCATTATGATTTAGAGTTGCACCAAATGGATGTGAAAATTACTTTCTGAATGGGAGTTTAGAAGAGGAAGTATATATGGACCAGCCTGAAGGCTTCTCATTAAAGGAAAAAGAGCATATAGTTTGCAAATTAAATAAGTCAATATATGGATTTAAACAAGCTTCCAGACAATGGTATCTTAAGTTCAATGATACTATTACTTCCTTCGGTTTTAAGGAAAAAACAGTTGATCAGTGTATATACTTGAAGGTTAGTGGGATCAAGTTTCTGTTTCTGATTCTATACGTCGACGACATATTTCTTCCAAGTAGTGATCTTGGTTTATTGCACAAAACCAAGGAATTTCCCTCTAAAAACTTTGAAATGAAAGATACGGGTGAGGCAACCTATGTGATAGGAATAGAAATATTCCGAGATCGATCACGTGGGTTGTTAGGGTTGTCTCAAAAACTTATTTATTGAAAAAGTTTTAGAGAGATTTGGCATGGAGAACTGTTCAGCTAATGTTGCTCCAATTCAAAAAGGGGATAAGTTTAGTCTCATGCAATGCCCCCAGAATGAATGCAAACGTAAACAGATATGAAAAATGGAATTGACTTCTAAAATAAATAGCAAGTGTGTGCAATAGTGTGCAACAAAATATCACAATGCGGAATTAAAAGAGACAGATATTTTGTTGACGAAGTGAAAACTCAATTAAGAGAACAACCACTCTGGGGCAGCCAAACCCAGGATATCCACTATTCAGAAGATAAAGCTAGATACAAAGTAGTAACACTCACATACTTCTGATGCAGTGGTCGTACCTTGCTCTCTAACGTGTAACCCAACACGAACGCTTCCCAACCAGGTCTCCTACTTGAAAGGGTCTTCAATGGAATCCTTTATCTTAGGGCCGTCCCCTAAGATAGACTTCAGTTGTAGTGCAACAACAGCACACTTGCAATGGCTTGAGAGAGAACAAATAAGCTCCGATAACTTCACAAAATAACTCTCTAAGCTCTGAAGGAATTCAATACCGAATTCTTTCAGTTCTGAATGTCCAGGGGCCTCTATTTATTGGCTGAGGGTTCAAATGGGCGATTGCTGTAATATGTACGGACACCGTCCGGACGGTGAACCTGAGCCGTCCAGACGGACAACTGTGTGACAGAATTTATGAGATTTTCGCTGAAAATCTTTCCTGTTTGAGAGCCGCGTCCGGACGATGAGGCACTATCGTCTGGACGGTCGCATGTCTGCTGCAAGTAATTTCCGTATAAGGCATTCGTACGTTCGGACCAAGGGAGATGGCCGTCCGGACGGTTGAAGTTGAATACGCAATTTCCATATCTGTTGAACGCGCGTCCAGACCAAGCTGACTGACGTCAGGACGGTTGTATTTGAATTGCGATTCTTGCCTTATGAATGAGCGCGTCCGGACGGGAATCCACGTCGTCCAGACAATTGCATCAATCTTCCCTTATTTGAACTTTGGAAAGAAAATCTAAAGCTGATCGATCACTGGAAGTCATTCGGACAGGCTACTGAGACGTCCGGGCGGATGCAAGCTGGAACAGAAGCTTTTCGATGCAGTGAAGGGTTTGGACGGAAATCCACGTCGTCCAGACATATGGAACAGTGGACAGATGAGCGTCCGGACGGGATGACACGTCGTCCGGATGGCTGGCAGGGAACCGACTTTTCTGACTTGCAGAATCTTCTGAAACACTTCCGAATAACGGAATCCCTTGTAAAACAGCATCTTTACATACAAGTGATTTTGTCCAAATAGAATGAGGCCAATTACAAACTAACAAACTCCCCTTTTGGCTATTCTGGGACAAAAATCACTTGACTGGTTTGGAAATACATTCCCGGTCCAAAAATAAAAATTACTCCCCCTTTTTGTCACAAAGCGACAAATGGTAAAACAAAGTAATAAAAGAAACCAACGGTAATAAAAATTACTCCCCCTAACGGTCTCAGAAGGACTAGGGTAAACAGAGTAATATAAGTCAAAGAGTTTTAACATAGCAAATTATAAATCAAATGTCTCAAACAAAAAGACAACAATACAAAATAAAAAACTCAATCATCCTCTGCCATAGGTGCAGTCCTAGGCGCATCATCCTCATCATCACTATTGCGAGGATGATGATACTTGAGGCACTCCCTGAGATCCAGCTGGTTCTGCTCCACCCGCTTGTTGATGGAGTGAACCTCCTACTGCATAGAGGTGATGGACTGCTGCATGGTGCTCATGCCTCCCTGAATGGTAGCTAAGGCCTCCATTATCTGTGAAAAGATGATCTCCGGCTCTAAAGGCGGGACTGTCTGAGGGATGAAGCCATGTCTGGAAAGCCGACTGGCATGGCAGTAGGGATTGGCACGTCATCATTGGAGTCATCTGTATGCATTATACTTCATCAAAGTCTGCTACCTGATGGGCTGCTGAATCTTCATCTTCGGTCCTCCAGTAATGTTGATGCCCGACTGAAGAATAATTTGAGTGAGCAGATAGCCAAAGGGGAGACCGGTATTACCCTCATCATGGGCCTCCAACATAACGCTCATAATATGCTTGCACAGGCAGAAGGGCAAGCGGAGGTGGATGGCATAAACAAACTAGGTCTTTTTCAGAATCAGGTCACTGCACCTGACAACTGGCCATAGGTTGTACTGTACTATCTTGGCCAACAAGCGATGAGAGGGAGACAAGGTGCCGATCTAGAATTAGTAGCCCGCTCTTCTCCCAGTGGAACTGCATGGAAGAACTCTTGGAGATCGTCCATAGAAGGAGGAAACACCACTTCATTATAGGGACTGCCGGGCAGCTCAAGAACTGGTACTCCGATGAAGTGACTGATGATCTGGGGATCAATAATGATGATATGCTCGTTTACAGTGGACTGCAGTACCAACCCACGATCATCGTCCTGCGCCACCTCTAGGTTGGCATAGAAGAGTCTGACAAGCCTGGTGAGGACAATGCAGGCACAAGTGTAGATGTATCCCCAGTGGTAAGTCTGGAAAGTCTTATAAATACTATCCAGCGGAGGCACCATGATGTTAGATCAAACCACATTGCGCTCAACAATGACTGTGCGGTCCATGATTTTGGCTTGGAATGAGCTCCTCTCTTCCTCAGTCTTCTGGCGGGCCCTGCGTTGGGAACTGATTGCAGACATGATGTTGTAAAAAGAAACCAACAAGAATTTGCAAAAAATAATCCAAAAATATTCTTGTTAGGTCACAACAAAAATTGGGCTGAATAATAGCAGTAAGAGGACTTCCAAAAATATAGACAAAATATATCATATTGTAGTCCCAAAAGAATATCATCAAAGATTATCCCAATATGGCAGATATATGCATCTCATTATCTCAAAAACATTCCAAAAAAAATGAAATTCTAACAGTTTAAAAATAAATAAACTGAAAAGAAAAAGAAAAAAATTGGAAAATACCTGGAATGTGAGAGTAATGTGCAAAAAGACAAGAAAAGGCGGTTTAAATCCAAAAACTCACTGGAAATTATGCACAAGATGCCAAAAAGGGACATTTTGGTGGGGTAGGGTGGAGTATGCGGCGCCCAGGGGTATATATAGCTCCTGTGGGGTCCCTGTCCGGACGGTGAATTAATGCCCTCTGGAAGCGCGCTGCCTCGGAACCATGGGGACAGAGCGCGCGCGTCCGGACGATTTATCCTGACCGTCCGGCCGTTGGTTGCCGCACGCGTCCGGATGTAACCTGATCCCGTCCGGACGATGAAACTCCACCCGTCCTGATGCCAAGAGTGACCGTCCGGACGTTCCACACTAAAACATTAGAAAACTGAGAAAAATTTACAGAAATCAAATTTTCTCAAGTCAGTTTTAGAACACGCATGTATAATCTACTGATAACCCAATCAGAGAGCATTTCAAAACTAGACAGAGATATAAAAGAGAGTTGAGAGTACAATCAGCACAATTATTTTCCTGGACATAGAAAATTTAAATAGACAACTCAACTCATGCAATGCGTGTGTGTGTGAAGACTTAACCCACAAGGTATGACTGTCAATGACATGACACATGGCAACCCGATTTTCTAGACAAAAGAAAAAATCAATGAAAGATTAGTCAAAAGTCAAACCTTATAACTTACTAGGGCCTAGCCACCCTCATCTGATACACTCCTCCTGAGATGCAGCACCTAATCGTTTTACTTGTACCATGAAGGACAAAGTAATTTTTTTTTTACTTGCACGTAAAGGACAAGACATATAGCAAATTCAGCACATAAGCAGTGAATATATAATGTAAAGCACATAATGCAAAATATTTCCTGCTTGATTCTTATGGTGCTGCAACCTTGAGAGAATGCCAGAGTTTTTAGGTTCTAGGTTCAACTAGCATGTGGTCAATTTGGCCATCTTATCAAAGACCTCTTCTCCTATCCAAAATTTCATGAAACACAAAATCTGAGAAGGAAAGATGTACCGTTAGGGGAGTCGTGGATAGTGCACATTTTTCATCGCATGAGAAAAGAAGCCATCCTACTTTTGCATATATAGGAAAACACTTGACAGATTATAGTCATAAACTCTCAATTATATCTAAGCAGAGTAGATTAATGCACAAAGAATAGAGAGATCAGGTGAAAACACAAGCAATATCTGATATGCCAAGAGACAAGAAAAAACCTGCAAATTCTCCCCAATATTTTTTTTATTAAAAAATGCAATATGGAAAAGAAACATCATATGCACGGCAAGATCAAACCTGATGATGCCAATACAAAAAAATAGTCGCTCGACCTGCTTTTTCTGTCTTCCCCTAACAAATACCTGTAAAGTTCTCTTAAGAGAAATAGGGGCTAAAAGCACAATTGGTTCCTAGATTGCATATAAAATGTAGCAAGAGAAATACACAATCAAACCTGATGCCGTAGGATTAGGAACCAAATCCTAGGCATGAACACCCGAACCTTCTAGGTGTGTCTGTTCCCCCTTATGGGGTGACCGTCCTTCTTGACCCAAGCCTGTCTTCTTGAAGGTGGTTGCTAGCAGGACATCATCCACTCCATCATGCTCTGCATCCAGATAGGTGGCTCATTGTGATTTTGATCATGTTTCACCTTCTGAGGCCTTCTAAACTGCTTGGATTTGTTCTTGGGGTTGCCATTGTGATTGGCTGGTACAAATCGCTGTTGAGGCCGCTGATGCTGAGGTGCCTGGTATCGTGGTGCATGAGACCAAGGATCTTGATATCTTGGTACCTGATGATAAGGAGCTTGATACCATGGAGTCTGAAACTGGGCCGGAGGTCTAGTGCCATGATTAGCCTCTCGGGGCACTTCTTTCTTAACCTTGGCTTTCTGAGCCTTCAGGAGGGAGCACTGAGGACGGACATGCCTACTTAGACCGCAGTGATGGCATATGGGAGGTCTTATGATGGAATGAGGCTTCTGAGTGCCTGAAACATCATCGTTGACCTTGTCCTTCCCTTTATCTTCAACAGTGGGAGGAGGCTCTGAGACTGTAGGTTTCATAAATACAGTCTTTGAAGTAGAAGGAGCATCAGAAGGGGGAGCTACATACCTGAGACCAGTCTTTTCAGTTGAGCTCTTCTGGATAGACAGCATACGAGTCAGCTTATCATCAGTGACTCTTTCTAGCTGGAGCTGCATCTCTAGCAGCTTTTCCTCGAGCTCTTGTATTTTGAGCAGCAAAGAACTCTTCTCAGTCTGCAAACTATTCAGATCATAGAGGTGCTGCTTTCGGCCTTCCCTTAGCTTCTCATACTCTATGTAGAGTGTCTTGTAAGCCTCCTTGAGCTCTTCCCCATTATCATTATGCTCCGAATAGTAAGAGTCTTCCTCCTCAACATGTGGGGCTACAAAGGCCAGAAAGTTTTCAGACTCTGGAGCTTCTTCTTCTGACTCATCACTGAGAGTCACATTGTAAGCCTTCCCCTTGCCCTTCTTCAGATTCCCGCAATCGGCTCGGATATGCCCAAAACCTGAGCATTCAAAACATTTGGGCCCTCTGGAATCCTTATTTTCTTTTTCCTCAGGTTCAGCTTCTCTAGGAGATTTCTTCACTTTTTCAGAAAACTTCTTTTTGAATCGGTCGTCTCTCATAAGTCTTCTAAAATTCTTGGCAAACATAGCCACGGCTTTTTCTTCCTCCTCAGAGTCATCTTCAGATGATGCTTCGACCTTCTTCTTGGAAGCCTTCAGGGCAATAGTCTTCAATTTCTTGACCAGGGGGAGAGTGTAATACCCGGGATAAACAGCATGCTTAAGTTATTAAAATACGTGCATGCATAAGCATAAGGCTTAAGAATTAGTAGTCTAATAAAATTATATATTTATGCATGTAGAGAAATTGGATTAGTAAGAAGTTATTAATCAAAGTCGATCGAGCGACTCTGAAGTCGATCGAGCGACTTTAGAAACTATGTAGATCGATCAAAAAGTGGATCGATCGAGCGACCTAAAATTTGCGGGTAGATAGAATCGATCGAGCGACTTTATGGTCGATCGAGCGATTATGGGTCGATGTCGATCGATCGACTAAATTTTCGATCGAGCGACTTTACCCAGTGCAGCGCAGTTTCCGTTGAACAGCGAGGATCAATTTTCAACCATTGATTTTTGGACCCACACCTTGCTCTTAGGACCACACGATCATACCCCCTTTTAGTTAGTCTAGTTAGCCCAATTTGGTTCAAAACTAACAAGATTTCTATAGATATTATATAATCATTACCTAAGATGTGAAATAGTAGCCTAGAGGATTTGGGCTGCGATTTTGGGTGATTGGTTGGCTCAAATCCGGCCATTGAAGAGTTTCCTTGATGGCTTGATCTCAGCCCTTCAAGATCACTATATATAGGATGCATGGGAAGTTGATTTTCATGAAGAGGAAACCAAGTTTTAGCTCAAACTCTCTCTTGTTCTAGTGCAGTAAGTCCTACAATCCTGGGTGCAGGAACCACCCAAATTTTTCATGAAAGCAAAGCCAGCCCATGGGCCAGGGAGAAGCCCCTCATCATGTCCAAAGCCAATACCCCTTTGGGTTTCATGGTCATTCAGCTTAGCCAGTACCAGCATATCAAGGACCCACTTAAGTGCCAGCCTCACAGTCAACTTGGGAAGACACTCTCAAGTCTTTCATGCAGAACACAAGCCAAGCGATTGCCAAGTTGGGGGTTCAGATGGGTCAAATTGCAAATCACATGAATGAGAGAGAGAAGGGTAAGCTCCCTAGTCAGCCCATTCCCAATCCAAGAATATAGTTTGTTTGTCAAAGTTTGTGCACAGGCAGGAGCATGTGCAATCAATTGTCACACTGAGGTTTAGGAGACAAGTGGATAGTCAAGTGGTTCTTTTTGAAGAGAACCCTTCTGTACCTCAAGGGCAGGAAAGCAGCAACAATGAAGAAAGAGATGCAGAGCCATCTAAAGCCACATGCATTGTTCAGAATCCTCCTAGGTCTTTTGTACCTAAGGCGCCATACCTTGATAGATTATTAGCGCCCAAGAAGGGTGGGAAGTTTGAGGACATTCTGGAGGTATTCAAGCAAGTCCAAATTAATATCCCATTTTTGGATGTCATCCAGCAGGTGTCGTCTTATGCCAAGTTCTTGAAGGGCTTGATCACAGTTAAAAGAAGAACCAATGTCCCGAAGAAGTTATGTTTGACCGAACAAGTTAGTTCGATCCTTTAATGTAAGCTGCCCATCAAGTACAAGGACCCTAGGTGTCCTACCATCTCTTGCATGATAGGAGTTAGCCAAATTGAGAAGGCTTTACTAGATCTTGGAGCAAGTGTAAATCTCCTACCCTACTCAGTCTACCTGTAATTAAGGTTAGGAGAATTAAAGCCTACATCCATGACGCTCCAATTTGCTGACATCATTGAGGATGTTTTGATAAAAGTGGATAAGTTTTATTTTCCCATTGATTTTATTGTGCTTGACATGGAGCCGGTTCAAAATTTTGGGATTCAGATACCGGTAATTCTAGGGTGACCATTCTTAGCTATGACTAACGCCCTGATCAATTGCAGAACAGGGGTGATGAAGATCTCTTTTGGCAACATGACAGTGGAGCTAAACATCTTTGATATCAGCAATCAGCCATTAGAGTATGATGAGATCGGAAGTGTTTGCTTGATTGAGGAGTGCATTGAGGATACTATAAATGAACCAAGCATTAAGGACCCCTTAGAGGCATGCTTCCCTCAATTTGGAAAGGATTTTGAATTAGACACGCTACTTGAGCAAGCTGATGCCATTTTTGAGTCTGCTTCTCTGGTGAGCAGTAAGAATGAGGAGAACCTAGATGAACCAAACACTGAGGACCCCCTAAAGGCATGCTTTGCTCAAATTAGAGAGGATTTGGACTTGGACAAGTTACTTGAGTAAGCTGATGCCATTTTGGAGTCTGCTCCTTTGGTAAGTAGTGAGAATGGGGAGGCAACAGTACCTTAGCCTCCCAAGAAGGAACTTACCCCTCTACAAGACCTTCCTAAGTATAAGTTCCTAGGTTTAGAAGATGTTTTACCAGTGAGTATAGCATTGGATTTTCTTGATGCTCAAGCGGAAAAGTTACCAGATGTTTTAAGAGAGCACAAGGAAGCTAACGGTTAGACTATTGATGATAGCAAGTGGGTGAGCCCGATTCATGATGTGCCTAAGTGGGCAGGTTTTACGGTAGTAAAGAACAATGATGACGAGTAGGGATAGACTACCGCAATATGCATGCTGCCACGAGGAAGGCTTATTTTGCACGCCCATTCGTTGATCCAATGATAGAGTACTTGGCGTGGCATGAGTGTTTGAGACGACCCTGTTGGAAGATTCTGGTTACTCGGAGTGATTGCCGTCTATTGTGGGAAGTCTGGCTGAACACTGAAAACTTAGCGCATGTAGGAGGCAACCCTCATTCCTTTACTTATCACTTGATCTTGTTTGTTTGTTTTGTTTCTGTTGTGTCTTTTAGGAGCAGTGTCTGCCATTCATGTTTGGGGGAGAGTTCTTCTTCGGTATGCCCGACTTGCATCGCCCATTCGGTAGTGTATTTCTAGACACATTGGGGACAATATGTCATTTTAGTCTGGGGGTGGGGTAGACATTTCTGGCTGTTATTTTTATTGTTTTTGTTGTTATTTTATTGCTTTTGTGTAACAATTTTTTTTTTTAAAAAACTACTTTGTTGATTGAACATGATTACATTGCAATTGTGGTTTGCATATCATTGGTTTGTTTAACATCCTGAACATTGCATATCATTAGAAATCTAAATCTGTTGACTGATCTTCTGGATTAGAGAGACCTCACTTGTTTTAATTGAAATTCACAAGCACATTAGCATTGGTTCTGTGAGGTATGAGATTTGAATTGGGGAATGTGTATCTTAAGATTTGTAGGATGATTTGTTGATGAAACCTTGGCTTAAATTTTTTTTTTTTTTTTTTTTTTTTAAAAAAAAAACATCACTTTGAGTTCTCATTGAGTAACTGGGCCTCTTGCCTCACTAAGCATTAAGTGTTTTCGTAAAAAGATGCAAAATTTAAATTTGATTGATTGTATGGCTAGTTTGGCTTCGTAGCCTTGTTGACTTGAGTAATTAAGCCCTTAAAGATGTTTCTACATCTAGTGCCCTAAAACCTTCTGGTTTGAGAGTCACTGGCCCAACACTCGCTACATAGGTCAATTAGAAAGCTCAAGGGAGTCAAGCATTGCACAACCTACACACACAAAAAAATAAAATAAAATAAAATAAAATCAGATTTTAGTTTAAGCCTTGGTTGTTTCATCTGATAAAATTCCTATTAATTTTGGGGTAGACAAACTTTGAGAAAAATTGAAACCTAATGAGTCTATGTTAACCTCACTTTGCACTTATTGGAGCATGTGTTGTCTTAATTTTCCAGCTATGAGTTAAATGATTTGTGATGTCTGATGTGATTATGATGTTCACCTTGTTAAGCCAACTCATGATATATAAACCATGTGTTTGTGTAGAAGTTTTTGTTTTGACAACAACGTACTGCTTTAAAATGTTTATAGGTATCATTCCTGGCAAACCCTCACGAGACTTCACTCGTCTTCTAGGGAGTCCTAGGGTTTTAAAAGGCTTATTTCATATGCTAAATGCAATCGTCTCTCCCACGAAAGCAGATTTATGTTTCTTGTTTTGATTTTATTTTTAATTTTGTTTTGCTAAGGGACTAACAAAATGTAAGTTTGGGAGTATTTGATGAGTGCCAAATATTGTATATTTGGACCCCTTAATTTGCATTTGTTAAACCTTTAGTTTTGTTATTTTCTGATTTCTTGGTTAGTTTTGGTGTTTCAGTGTTTTACAGGACTTTGAGATAAAATTGCAATATTTTTGTGGGATTTGCAAAGAAGCAGGAGAAGAAGTCTTTAGAGCCGTTCAAGGCACTGGTGTTAGGGCTGATGTGGCAGCATCTTTGGAGAATCAAGCACTTGGATGGCACACAAGTTCCCGAGTGCGATGTCGCTCGAGCGATTATCAGGGCTGACATGGCATGCGCGAATTTCAATGCTCTGACGGTTGCTGACACCCTAAACCCTAGCATACTTTTCTCCTATTAGGGTTTTGAGGGGTAGAGGTGTCATTTTGTAAAAATTGGGTTTTAACCTAATTTTCTGCTATAAATACCCCATGCTAGGCACCACTTAGATCATCAATTTTCTTCAAAGCATTGTTTTAGCTCTCGTCTTGTTCTTTTCTTTTGTAAGTTTATACTTCTTTTATTTTCTTTAATTTATTTAAAGTTATTTAGTCTCTATTCTTCTTTCTTTCTTCGTCATTTTAATTTATTCCTTTATTTATTTAAAGTTATTTAGTCTTTAGTCTTCTTTCTTTCTTCATCATTTTAATTTATTTCTTTATGTTTTCAATAGAAGCTAGCGTGTTGTTTTTAGTCATGAGAGGCTAAAATCTTCAACTAAGGTTGAAGATGAAACCTCGTCATTGATAACGCACGTTCTAGTTATTTTATTTATTGATAAGTGTTGAATGTTACACGTTCAAGCCCCTTAACTTACATATGTTAAGCTCTTAGTTTTGTTATAGTTTGATGTTTTGTGTTCTTTTTGTGTTTTCTTGTATTTTACAGGTTTTAGAAGAAAATCGATCAAATTCAAAGATTATAACAAAGTCGGCAAACTCACTTTTGGAAAGATTCAACTCCAAATCAATTTTGAATTTAAGGAAAGAGAAGTCAGCAAAAATTCGTTATTTTTGGAAAGAATCCAGAATGAGCACGTCTTAGTAATGTAATCATAACTTTTGGCTCAAGTATCAGACTGCAACGAAGTTGATGGTTTTGGAAAGCTAAGACAAAATGAAACAAATATGTCAAAAATAGTTTTTTCCTGATTCGGATGTTTACCATGCCAAAATTGTTCCGCAATAAAAGACCACAAATCTGTACGAATTTTAGAATCCTTTTCCTACTTGGATGGAAATTTCAGAAAAAGAAAAGACTTGTAATTATTCTATTTGCACCAGAAGACCTATTTATAATTGTTCTAGGATTTCTAGAGCTTCTAGAGCTTCTCTAATCCCTATAAATAGGCCTCTAACCTTTGAAGAAAAATATACACAAGTTTTGAGGAAGAATCAAAGGCTACATCAAGAAGGAGGTTCTTTCTAGTTTTTATTTTCTTTCTTTCTTTATTTATTTTCTGTATGTATATAATTTTAGTTTATATTAATTGTAACTTATACTTTAGTTAGGGCTTGATTGAAGCCTTAATTATGTCTCGTTAAGGTTTTCAATTGGCGCCTTTGCTACAATTCATATATTGATGCTTAACTTGATTATTTCCTATTTTCTTGAATTCCTCTCATGTTTATGCTTGATGATATGCATGTGGTATGGATTTGTTATATATGTCAATTTGGATGACCGAGTCCTGGGCATAATAAAGTAAAAAAAGAAGCCCATCACAGGTTCTTGGACTAATCAACATAAAGACAACTGGAATAGATACCATGTTCCAATCTGAGTGTGTTTGCCGGTTTCCATAGATTTATGCTTTCTTGAAGAACAACTTAGTAGATACCATGCTAAATCCTTCAAGGAAGACAACAGTTAGAGTAGATACCATGCCTAACTCATTGCTCAAGGAAATCAATAGTTTTAGGAGAAGATACCATTCCCTTGTGGCTGGTAAGCATTAAGTATCAAGTTATGATGGTAGCATTGGCATTGTGAATCTTAATTGAGTAAATTAGCGGTTGATATCGAAGCCCTACCTTATCGTCTATTATATTTTTGCAATATTTTTGTCTCTTTTCTTTTATTAGATCTTATTAATATTTTTATTTATTTTCACTCATCATAATTATTTAGGAACTCTTTTTAAGCATAATTTACCAATCCTCGTGGGAATGATATCGTATTTGCCTACTATACTATCGTTTTGATCTTGTGCACTTGCAAGTAAAACGTACAAATATTTATCTATTTATTTAGGTAGATATTTGCACAACAAGTTTATCGGGTGTATGAATAAAATACAAGAATGTGTTGTTTGATATGGTGAGGTGGATTCTAAAACCTTAGTGTTATTTTTAATTGTTCTTATTCAGTTTTAATTTAGTTTATTATTTTGCGTGATAAAAATCCCAAAAATTCAGCACTAGGTTAAAATAGTATTAATTTAATTAGAAATTGATTTTTGCAATGCAATTCCTTGTGGATTCGACCTCGCACTTGCACACATTATATTGCAAATGACTTGTTCGCTTGCAAGTACAAGTGCGAGGACCCCTAGGTCTAACAAGACTATTAACTCCACATTGCTGACATATGGGAGTTTTGTGCACTGGTGGAGCATACCTTGAAAGTTTCCTCTGAGCCTGATGCTTCGTAGGAGGTCTGGTGCTAGCAGAATCTTTCTTTGGCAACTCTTTCACATTAGACCTCTGAACAAGTATGTGTGGACACTTGGGTCGGATGTGACCGGTCAACCCATAGTGATGGTAAATAGGGACAAACTTTTGAATGGGTTGTCTCCTATGTGGAGGAACATATTTTGTCTTGGAATGTTCTTCATCATCTTTTTCCTTCTTAGGAGCTTTTTTCTTATTCCAAGTTCTTGGGAATTTTAACTGACCACAATTTGGTCTAATATGTCCCACCATCCCACAATGATGACATGTAGGTAGGCTTCTCTCTGTAGAATACTCAGATTTCGCAAGTGTAGTATTATCATTCACAAAAGAAACCATAATAGCCTTACCTTTGTCATTCTAAGGCTATGAACCTAAGGGCTTTACAAACACAGTTCTAGAAGTAGAAACAATGTTGGAGGAATCAGTAGCTACATACCCGAGACCAGTTTTGTCATATGAGCACTTCTGACCTTTCAGCATCTGAGCTAGCTTGTTGTTTGAGAACTTCTCCAACTGTAACCGTGCATCCATCAATTTATCTTCCGATTCTGTGATCTTCTGAAGTAATGTGTCTATTTTTGTCTTCATCGTGTTCATCTTTATCACCTTCTTCTGATTGGACTCTCTCAGCTTCATGAGTTTCATGTACATGACACAATATTCCTCTCTTAGTTCTTCGTCACCATGCTCAGAGTAGTAAAGATCATCCTGATTTCCATGTGGAGCCACAATTGTTTGACGATTCTCAGGAGATTCTTCTTTCTCAGACTCATCACTGAGAGTTGCAATGTAGGCCTTCCACTTAGCCTGCTTACGATTTGCACATTCAGTTCTCATGTGCCCAAAGCCGGAGCACTCACAATGTTTCTGACCTCTAGGATCTTGGCTCGGCTTCACTGGGAGTTTCCCTCAGTCCTTCGATGAATTTATTTGTCTTCATCAATTTATTGATCCTATTAGCAATCAAGGCTAATTCCTCTTCATTGTCTGATTCTTCATTTGATGACACTTTGTTTTTAGTTGCTTTGAAGGCCATCCCCTTTTCTTTCTTGACTGGGGGTAGGGAATACTCTAAGTTTGAAGAGATCCCACCAACTCTTCAATCTTCATAGAATCTAAGTCCTTGCTTTCTTCAATGGAAGTCATTTTAATCCTGAAACGCTTTGGCAAAGACCTTAGAATCTTTTTGATGAGTTTTACATCAGAGACCTTCTTCTTGAGACTCACCATCGAGTTTCTCAAGTCGTTAATCCTGGTGTAAAACTCACTGAATGTCTCATTCTCTAACATTTGAATTTCTTTAAATCTAGAAATCAACATTTGGAGCTTGGCAGATTTAACAAGTTTGGTGCCCTCATATGTTGTTTCTAAGATTTGCCATGCTTCTTTAGCGGATTCACAATTTGAAATTCTTGTGAATTCAGATGGGGAAACCGTTTGACATAGAGCATGGAGGGCTTTATCATTGGAAAGTCGTGCACTATTCTGAGCCACAGATAGTTTGGCAGTTGTAGCCTCTTGTTTAATCCAACTAGTTTCTACAATTTGCCAAACATCAATAGATTTTAAAAAGAAGCACATACGAGCTTTCCAATACCCATAATTCGTGCCATCAAAGGCAGGAATGTAATGAAGAGATTGAGACATTATAAAAAAATAGAAGTAAAAAAGATCACACTCAAGAAATAAATCTTAAACAGAGTGTACTAAGCTTCGATACCAATTGAAAATAAATAATGACTTCTAATAAACCAAGTGTGTGTTCGTGTGCAACAAAATATCTTAAATGCGGAAAATAAAATAGACAAAATATTTGTTGACGAAGTGGAAACTCTATGAAGAGAAAAACCACTCAGGGGCAGCCAAACTCAGGAAATCCACTATCCAAAGACAAAGCAAGTTACAAACCACATGTACTCCCAAAACCTATTGCAGTAGCATACCTTTAACTATAATACGAAGCCCATCGTGAACGCTTCCCAACCAAGTCTCCTACTTGAAGGGGTCTTTGATGGAATCCTTTACCTTAGGGTCGATCCCTAAGATAGACTTCACATGAACTGTTGAGCACACATCGGCAACGGCTAGAGAGCTAGCGGATCTTCAATTCTCCCTAAACGCCCTCTCTAAGCACTATGGAAATTCTACTGAATTCTTACAAATAACAAGCCTAGAGCCATTTATTTATAGGCTTACAGAAAACCTAAATCTGCTCAAAATCGGACTCTGGCGAGTTGGCCTTTGGACGGAAATTAGCCTTGTCCAGACGGTCTTTTGTGATCGCCTTTCCAAAATAGCGCGATTCTTCCCATAATACGACCACGTTCGGACGGCTTGGCCGAGCATCCGGACGGTCTTCATTGTCACTCCTTTCTGCGCTCGTAAAGGAAACTCAAAATATTTTGAATGCTGGGTAGCATCCGGACATCTTGCCATGTCTTCCCAAACAGTGTCAACTGAAATCCAAATCCGTGTAGAACTTGGAGTAGCTTGACCTAGCGTTTGGACTGTGTTGCTCTAACGTCCAGACGACTTTAATGCTGAAGCTTCTAGACATTTCGGGGCGTCCGAACGCCTTCAATGACTCATCCAAACGGTTGCACAGGAACCAGTTGATCTGACTTGGAAATTGCATGGAATCTTTATGGACATCTTCTAGAAACTTGTGAGGAGTCACATGGCTTGAAACAAACACTGTCCCTATAATTTGAAGACTTTGAATAAAACCGATAAACCTATTTAAAATGCAACCGTGACATAAAGTGTTTTTGTCAACCAGAATGTTGCCAACATAAAATACTAACAATTAAGATACAATAGGTAAACTTAACAGATATTAGGCATAAACTCTCAATCATATATAAGCATATTTAATCAATGCACAATGAACTACGAAATCTAACAAAATAAAAATAAAAATTCGCATCTTCTCCTATAATTTTTTTTTTCTTTTATGTTGAAAAAAAAATAGACAGAAAAACAACAAAAACATGCTAGATGAAAATAAATGCACAAACACTTCCTCCCATATGTGATAAAATAAAACCTGTTCACATGAAAGGTTTAAAATTTACCAAGACAGAAAAACAGCAGCCTGATGTGCTTTTTCTATCATCCCCAAATAGTACCTGCAGAAATTTTTGTACAAAACAAGAGAAAATCTGGGGGATGATAAGAGTTGAATGTTGCACATTCAAGCCCCTTAACTTGCATATGTTAATTCCTTAGCATTGTTATTTGTTTGATTTTATGTTGTTTTAATGTTTTCCGGTTTTAAATAAAGATACAATTAATTTCATTGATTTTGGGCTTAAAGCACACTTTGAGAGGACCTAGGAGATATTGGTAAGCTTAACCAATCATAATAGAAGACTTCTATGATGTGGTTAAGTTTAATCAAATCAAGGGAATGATTAAATCAGAATTTCTCTACTAATAGTCAATATCGGATTGGGGTTCAAATTTGGATTCTGCACATGTCTCAGTGTTTTAATCATAACTTTTGTCTCAGATATTGGATTGTAATGAAATTGATAACGTTGAAAAGCTAATAAAAACTGAAACAAATATGTCAGAAATAGCTTTTCCCTAATTATGACATTTACTATTCCAAAATCACCCCGCAATAAAAGACCACAATTCTGGACGAATTTGAAATCCTTTTCCTACTTGGATTGAAGTTTCAATCTCCTACTTGGACAAGAAGACTCAAGAGACAGTTTTTTCTGGAATTCCAAGAGCTTTTAGGCCTCTCCTAGTCCCTATAAATAGACCCATAAGCTTCAAGAGAATGTGTGCTTGTGCTTGTGCTTAGCTTTAGATAGAAAATTCTTCTTGGAGGCTTGACAAGTTGAAGAGGAGAAGAACATGGCAGAAGACCATCCCAGCACCACGATGAGCGGCTAAATTCATCATAGGGTGTTGGTGTATCCCTTTCCAAGTAACAATGGTTTGATTGTATTTTAATTTGGAATTTTCTATATGCATGGTGGTTGTATAACTATGAGAATTGATATTAATGTTTATATTCAATCATTATGAATTTCTTATCTTGTTTTAGAAAGTCTTTTATATTGATTGAACTCAATCCTTCATATTTTCTGTGATTACGTGAATGATTGTTATACAACAGTTTTAATTAACATATGCTCAAGAGGGTTAGATAGGCCATGCCTAGGGAAGATGGATTGTACTACACCCTAGTTTAGTGTAATTTAGATAGACAATTCGTACCAACCGAAGATGGGTTATACTTTTCCATTGATTGTATGTATCCTATTAAAGACGTAGCTAATCCATGCCTAGGGAATACAGGTCATACCACATCTTAGTGGTTAGGTGGACGGTCTGTGCCAATCGAAGATGGATTATACTTACTTTTTAGAGGTAATTTCTTGACTACTCGAGTGAGACGAGCCCTATATCATGCATAGTATGAATTTTCCTTGTTAATTTATGATTGACCATTGTTATACGGTGAGTGGTGAAATCAATCCCCTATTCTTTCTCTCATCTCTACTCTATCTTTATTTTGATGTCTTTACTTTTATGCATTTAACTTAGTTATAAATAAACAAAAATCAAACATATTTTAAATTAAGTTATATTTAATCTTGAAAAACTTGATAGCAACACCTACGTAGTCCTTGAGGTTCGACACCCTCAACATAGCCTTATCCTATAAGGATTCGTACTATTGCGAGTGGTAATTTTATTATTGATATATTTTGGTAAACAAAAGACTACATCAGGGGATAAACTAAATGGTTCTTCAAACAGAATGCAAGTTATCAATAAGATGTGATATGATAGACAATCCAATGCAAACATACCTGACATGCGCTAGGATTTTGGAACCAAAATCCTAGGCATGGTGAGACTTCACATTTACTAGGTGAGTCCACTCCTCCTCAAGGGGTGAACGATTTTATCATTTTTGACCCATACTTGCTTGACCCGTGAAGGTGGTTTGCAGGCCTTGTCCATGTCGGCCATTCCCATTAGCACACCTTGCATCAGGCTCAGCAACCCCTCATAGCCATGGTTGCTGTTGCACTTCTGTGCCTTTCTCTTGTAGCACTTTAATTTTTTAATCTTTGGTTTCCCACTCTGATTTGCAGGAATAAACTTCTGTTGATGCCATGGAGCCTGATGTGCAGTCGGAGGTAGAGTGCCTAATGTAGCTCTTGTTCGAAGCTCCCTCTGAACCTTCAACTTCTGAGCTTGGAGCTGTGGACATTTGGGTCGGATGTGACCGGTGATGCCACAGTGATAACAGGTGGGCAGGTTCTTTTGTTTGAATGCTTCTTGACAGTCTCTACAGATTTTAGGTTAGCATTCTTACAAATAACATTGTCCTTACCTTTTATATGTCTCCTATGTGGACGGATATATTTGGATGAGGAAGATTTTTCAACTTTACCTTTCCTCGGGGCATCCTGTTTAATCCAAGATCCGTGGTTTTTAACAAAAAACAATTTGGTCTAATGTGACCAACCTTCCCACAATTATGACACGTAGGGACAAACTTACCATGAGCTTGTGTACCTGTATCTTTGGATTTAGGCTTCACATAATTATTTAAGCAAAAAAATTCAGAATTATTCAAACAAGTAGTATCTACTATCACAGGCTTAATAGCAATAGAATCTAATTCAGAATCATAAGCATGTGAAGTAGAAGCACTCAAATCATCAACAATTAAATCAGGCTTGTTAGAAATATTTGAATGAATACAAAGCATGCTCTTTAAATTATCACTAGAGAATTTTTCTAAGAGAACTTCAGATTCTTTTAATTTATTCTCAAGCGTATCAATAATGTCAAATAGCATGGTATTCTCAGATTTTAAAGAGTCAATCAAAACATGTGAATCAGACAATTTAATAATTAAAGACTATTTTTCTTGCTTAACCTTTTTGAGCTCTTTATTGGACTTCTTACTCAATTTAAGAAAATTCTCAAGAAGCTCATTATCATAATTCTCTTCAGATAACATAGAAGAATTCATGATAAATGAAGTAAATAGAAAATAAGGATCACACTCAAGAAATTAATTAGAACACAACTGTACCCGCTCTGATACCAATTGAAAAATAGAAGACTTCTAAATTACGGTGTGTGTGTGTGTGTGTGAATAACCTGTGCAACAAAATATTAAATGCGAAAATAAAGGAGACAAATATTTTGTTCACGAAGTGGAAACTCTATGAAGATAAAACCACTCTAAGGCAGCCAAACCCAGGAAATCCACTATCAGAAGATAAAGTTAGTACAAATACAGTAACACTCATATACCCTTATGCAGCGATCGTATCTTGCACTCTAACACGTAACCCAACGTGAAGGCCTCCCAACCAAGTCTCCTACTTGAAGGGGTCTTCTATGGATTCCTTTACCTTAAGAATTCTCCCTAAGATAGACTTCAACCACGAACAAAGAACAGAACACCGGCAACTTTTAGAGAGCTAGCAGATCTTCAAAATGTCTACCTAAACACCTTCTCTAAGTACAGAAGAATTCAATACCGAATTCAAGCAAATTACATGCCTAGAGACCTCTATTTATAGGCTCAAGAAGACCGAAAATAAGTCTGGAACGGATTTCTCAAGGCAGCGTCCAGACATAAGCTGAGGCCAACCGGATGGTTAGCTGTACAACCAGATTTCCAAAAAGCACTGATTTTCTTTCCTAAATAAGGCCACGTCTAGATGGTGTTGCCCTAGCGTCCGGACGGTTGTACTTCAACTGCACGCAATTTTCATAATAAGGATTGGCGTCCGGACGATTTTGCCCTAATGTCCGGACGGTTGCTATTCTTCTCCTCGTCTTGCCTTATCAAGGATAGCGTCTGGACGGTGTAGACCTGTCGTCCGGATGGTTGCAGCTGTCCTCCCATATCTGTGTTTACGAAGGAGATCCTTTTACTTGTCGAACACTGACTGGAATCCAGACGGTATTGCCACGTTGTCTGGATGGATGCACTTGAACGATGGATTCTTCGAACTCTGAAGAGCGTCTGGACGTGTTGCTGAAATGTCCAGACGGATGCAAGCTTGAACAGTAGACACTGAAGGGCGTTCGGACGCATGACTAGGCCATCCGGACAGAAGCTTGGGATCCAATTTCTTTTAACTTGGAAACTACACAAAATCTTCTTTGAATTTTGAGAAGCACATTCTTGAAACGAAGACTCTAAAATAAACGGTATCCCTGATCAAATAGCAACATTACATACAAGTGATTTTGTCAAACAGAATGCAACCAATCACAAACTAACACTGACCTTTGATCTCTAAGCTTTGAGCGGTGAACACTGAGTTCGAATGTGACCACTTAAACCACAGTGGTGGCATATATGAGGCCTTCTAATGGTAAGAGGTTTTTGAGTGGCCTTTGCAATAGCCGAAATATCTCCACCAATTACTTCCTTTCCTTTATTCACATAGGTGGTCGGAGGCTCGGGGACAATGGGCTTCATAAACACAGTCTCGAAAGTAGAGGGTGTTAGTTTTTGTGTTGACTGCATTCTGTCTGACAAAATCACTTCTATGTAATGTTGATGATTTCACAGGGATGCCATATCAGTTCATAGTCTTCAAATATTTAGAGTATATTTCTTCGATCTGGAAAGGGCCTTATTATGACCAGATCAGTGTCACAAGCATCAATAAGGAATTTCCAGACTCCAAGAAGACTCTGCAAAGTCTACAGCTCAGCAAAAGTCAGATCCCAAGTTTATCATCCGAACGGCCTAGTAAAACGCCTCGACACTCATCAGTCAGTAACATAAACAATGATGCTTTTAATCAGGGGTTCAGTCAGTTTTCAAAAGTCTTCTTCAGAGATATGTTTCTAGAAGATTCTACACAGATTCCAAAGTCAAAGAAATTAGATCCCTTGCAGCCATCCAGACGACGTGATATACCGTTCGGATGCCCAACTGTCCAAAGCATCATTCGTCCAGACAAAGAGAACTTTCCGTCAGGACCTTCCTTTATGTGGAGAAGCTTCGAACTGTTCCAGCTTGCATCAGTTCGGACATTTCAGCAGCACGTCCGGACGACACTCAGTGTTCGACCAACTATGGGATTTCTTTCCAAAACACAGATATGGGAAGATCACTACAACCGTCCGGACGATGTGGATTCCCATCCGGACGCGCTTATCCATAAGGCAAGTTGTGCCTTCAAAATTCAGACGTCCAGACAACGACCTTCATGGTCTGGACGCACGAGCAACTTATATGGAAATTGCGTGCATCTGATCAACCGTCCGGACGACCATTCCCTTGGTCCGGACGCGCAAAGCCTTGATATGGAAATTGCGTACAGCTGAAGTGCGACTGTCCGAACGACAGGGCAACACCGTCCGGACGCGGTTCAAATCAGGAAAGAATTTCAGTGAAATTTTTGGAAAGCCGATCTCACAGTTGTCCGTCAGGATGCCTTATGTCCGCCGTCTAGATGACGCCTAGTTTTTTCAAGCCAAATGCTCATTTGAACCTACAGCCTATAAATAGAGGTCCCTAGTCTTGAGAACAGCAAGAATTTGGTATTGAATTCCTTAGTTCTTTGAGAGTTATATTTTAGAGTTTTTGTGCTGAGTTAGTCTCTCTTAAGCCATTGTTGTGTGTGCTATTGATGTGCTAAAACTGAAGTCTATCTTAGGGGTTGGCCCTAGGGTAAAGGATTCCATTAAAGACCCCTTCAAGTAGGAGACTTGGTTGGGAGGCGTTCGTGTTGGGTTACACGTTAGAGTTCAAGGTACGACCACTGCATAAAGGTATGTGAGTGCTACTGCTTTGTAACTAGCTTTGTCTTCTGAATAGTGGATATCCTGGGTTTGGCTGCCCCGGAGTGATTTTTCTCTTAACTGAGTTTCCACTTCGTCAACAAAAAATATGTCTCCTTTAATTCCACATTTTGATATTTTGTTGCACTCTATTGCACACACTTGATAAATTAGAAGTCCAATAATTTTCAATTGGTATCAGAGCGGGTACTCTCTGTTTAAGGGATTTAATTCCTAAGTGTGATCCTTATCTCTTTGTGACTTCTATTTTTTATTACATCTTTTATCATGTGTTAGTATTTTTATTGGCTACATTCTAGATAAAACAAAAATACTTTACGTAATGGTTGCGTTTTAACAGGATAGTCAGTTTTCAATTCAGAATCTTCATGTATCTAGACAATGATCAAATCAAAGACTATAACTGATCACAAGCTTCTACAAAATATCCATGAAGAGTCCTTGCAAAATCCAAGACAAAACAGCCGGTTCCTGTGCAATTGTCCGGACGTGCCTTTGAAGGCGTCCAGACGCCCCGCAGTGTCGTACAGATAAACATTGAAGATGTTTGGACATCAGAGAAACACCGTCTAGACGATAGGTCAATCAGCATTCAACAAGGAGTTTGATTTCAGAAGTTGACACTGTTTAGGAAGTCTCTGCAAGCCGTCCGGACGACATGGCAACACTTCCGAACGATGTCCAGTATTCAGAATATTCCAGACTTCCTTTTGAATGCGGAAAGGATTTTAGCGAAGACTGTCCGGACGCTCGTTCAAGCCGTCCGGACGTGAACACAATAAAGATAAAATTACGCTGTTTCTGAAAGGATATTGCAGAAAACCGCTCGGACGTGGCTAACTTCCGTCCGGACGCTCTCCAGCCAGAGTCTGAATCTCAGCAGTTTTTGAGGTCTCTTGAAGCCTATAAATATGGGGCTCTAGGCTAGTGTTTTGTACAGAATTCGACAGTGAATTCCATAGCGCTTTGAGAGGGTGTTTAGGGAGAATCGAAGATCCGCTAGCTCTCAAACACACACAAGTCATATCATTCATGTAAGTGAAATTCCCATCTTAAATGAAATTTACCATTATTATAAGGTTAGTGGTGAAATCAATCCCCTGTAACTTCTCCATACTATCTTACTTTTACTTTTATGTTTTTATTTAGTTTCAATTACAAAACAAAAATCAAATATCTTTTCTGAATTAGATTAGAGTTAATTTCAATAAATTAACAACAACTCATAGTCCTTGACGGTCAACACCCTCACACAGACCCTATCTTACAAAGATTCGTTCTATTGTGAGTGGTTTATTTTATTATTGATACTCTCACGACCACATCAAGATTGAAGAAAGCGAGAGAGATTGATGGGGGGGGTAAGGGGCATGCGCAGGACAGGTGAAATGTCCCGCACGCCCCCCCAAGACTCTATGTCGAGTCGTTTTGTCACTTGGAGCCGTTTTGGGTGAAAACAACTCCAAGTGGAGATGTTTTAATACAAGTGATTCCAAATGGAGTCGTTTTCACTAAAACGACTCAACTTTTGGTCAATATAATAACTATAATAACTTATATATTTTGGTTTAGTACTATATATATATATATATATATATATATATATATATATATATATATATATATATATATATATATATATATGTATATATGTATGTATGTATGTATGTATGTATGTATGTATGTATGTATGTATATATATGTATGTGTATGTGTATGTGTATGTGTATGTGTATGTGTATATGTGTATACACACACACACACACACACACACACACACACACACACACACACACACACACACACACATATACATATACATATATATGTATATGTATATACTCTCACAGGTACGTGTAGCTTCCTCCCATTTTGCATGTTCAACAATGACACTTGTAGTAAGTCCCAGGAAGGTTCAAGAGGGTGTCGGCTATATCAATCTCTCCCTCCCATGCCCGCACGCGCACATAGTGAAGGATGGAGGCGAATAAAGAGAGCAGCTAGAGAAGAAGGAAGACGAAGAAACAAAGAAGAAGGACGATGACGACGAGTTCAAGTGTGCACATAAAAAGGAAGAAGACGATGAGTTCATGTTTTTTACGTAAAACGTAGCGTTTTAGATACAAGTAAGGCTATTTCAGTCCATTTTTGTTCCAAAAACATACATTTCGTGCACGTGTTTGAGTTTATGTCAGCTGAGACGGAAAAAGCTGACGAAATGGCCGAATTGCAATGTATACATATACATATATATGTATATGTATATGTGTGTGTGTGTGTGTGTGTGTGTGTGTGTGTGTGTGAGTACTCTCATGGGTACGTGTAGCTTCCTCCCATTTTGCATGTTCAACAACAAGCACTTATAGTAAGTCCCAGGAAGGTTCAATAGGGTGTCAGCTATATCAATCTCTCCCTCACACGCTCGCATGCGCACATAGTGAAGGATGGAGGCGAATAAAGAGAGAAGTGAGCAGCTGGAAAAGAAGGAAGATGAAGAAACAAAGAAGAAGGACGATGACGACGAGTTCAAGTGCGCACATAATAAGGTGGCCTTCTTATGGGTAAAGAAAAAAAGGAAGAAGACGATGAGTTCAAGTGTTTTACGTAAAACGCGGCGTTTTAAATACAAGTAAGGGTATTTCAGTCCATTTTTGTTCCAAAAACGTATGTGCCGCGCACATGTTTGAGTTTCCTTTAGCTGAGACGCATAAAGCTGACGGAATAGCTGAATTGCAAATTTTTGTAACTTCGTGGGGGTCAATTGCAACTTTTTTCCACTTTGGAGACTAAATTGCAATTTTGGTGAAACTTCATAGGCATAAAGTGTAATTTTCCCTGGTATTATAACGTGAAAATAAGATATTTTCACTTAAGGGCATGTTTGAGATTGCTTTAAGAATTTTAAAACGTACTTTCAGCATATAGAAAGGTATGCAAAACAAAAATGGGTCTATTTGTAAAAACTTCAAAAATGACTTATTTTACTGTTTTTCACTAAAAAAAGAGACCAAAACTCAAAAAAATTAAAAATAAAAACTTTTTCTCAAAAATATTTTTTAACTGTTAAAACTCTATTTTCCAATGCAACCAAGTAAGCTTTAGGATTTGTGTATAAAAGCGGGAGGTTACACTCCGTTATGAACTTTTCAAGAAAGGATTAGTGGTATAAAATTATTTGCAAACACGGTTCAACCTTTTAGTTAGCCCCAATTAGAAGACAACGTTGCTTTATAAATTCAATCCTCTCCGTTCATTTAAAGTAACAGGAACAGGAGATCTTCTATTCACCTTCACTGGAGTTAAGTCCTAGTTTTATTTTTTATTTTTTAATTTTTTTTCGTTCTGAGCAGTGCTGACCGGCATTTTGGGAAACTTCAAATACTCTTGTCCCACGTGGGAAGGACAAAAGACAACAAAGGCATTTTGCGGTAAGGGAAATGCTACCTTGTACACTGAGATCCCACCCCCATCCCACCCCTCCTACGTGGATAGCTTTTTTTCACTTATTTTATTGCTTAACTAAAAAACAAACCAAAAAATAAACAAAACCAAATGGGTGGACAAACAGAAGAAAAATAAAACAAAATTCAAAATTTACTCCTCTGACTCTCTCTCTCTCTCTCAAAATTTACTCTCTAACTCTCTCTCTCTCTCAAAACTTACTCTCTCTCTCTCTCTCTCTCTCTCTCTCTCTCTCTCTCTCTCCCTCCGGCACTCCCTCTTCCCGGCCAGTGGGCCGTCCTTCACCGGATTCCGTCTCCACCGGCCGGCATCTTTCTCTCTCTGGTCCGTACTTCACAGGCGATAAACACACTCTCTCTCTCTCTCTCCCCTCTCCCCAGCTAGCCATTCTTCTTTACCAGCGGCGTCTCCACCGTCGAGGACCTTTCCCCCAACTCAGCCAACCACATCTCTCTGAATGAAGGTTAGATTTTTTGATTTTTTTTTTCCCTTTTTTTTTTTTTTTTTTTTTTTTTTTTTTTTTTTTAACATAAGGCACGACCTTCTTCTTCTTCTTCTTTTTATTTTTTAACATTTTCTAACATTTTCTTTGTTCTGGGTTTAATTTAATTCATGGGTGGAAGATGAAAGAGGTTGGCGTTGGGTCATACATTTTGACTCTCTGGGCATCAAGAAGATATTTTTTTTTCCCCTACAAGAGCAAACACTAAAATGAGAATGTAAAAAAAGAGAAATCTTTTTGTTCTATTGCTTCTGGGTTTTCACAAGTTTTCACTTTTTCTATCTTATTTTGTTTGAATTTCAGTTCTTGTTTATGAGTTAGGTGGCATTGGGTGATACATTTTGACTCTCTAGGCATCAAGAAGGTATTTTTTTTTTTCCCTGCAAGAGCTAACACTAAAATGAGAATGTGAAAAAAGAGAAATCTTTTTGTTCTATTGCTTCTGGGTTTTCACAAGTTTTCACTTTTTCTATCTTATTTTGTTTGAATTTTAGTTCTTGTTTATGAGTTTGTCACAATTTACATATATAGCTAATCCTATCATTTATTACAAATTTTGATTGAAGCAATGACTGAAATACAGATTAAAATTGTTGTTTTGTTGTGCTAAGATCTTATCTGTTATTCATGTCAATTTCATAGATATTACCCCTCCTATTGCCTAGCCCAGTTATTTCTTTTCTGGACATAGTTGTTATGTGCTTGGTCTATATATCTTTTGCAACTTTGATAAATTAGGAAAAGGCATTTAAGGTTAAACTGTTGCTTTAATGGACCATTAGAGTGATTTAGCCAGGAGACTCCATATATAGAGAATGGAGTCTCTTGGCTAAATGATTTCTTTTTCAAATATAGTCTTAAAAATTGCTAACAGATACGCATGTTTCTGTGTTTGTTGGAGTTGAAAGTAAAATGGGAATATAAAGGGAAAGTCTGTTGTGTGTTTTGTCTTTATAAATATCAAACCGAAATTCAAACTATTCAATCACTGTGCTGAAATTGAATAATGCAAAATGGAATTATAGGCATTATATTATCTTATTATTATTGCATTGGTAATTCTAGGCCACCTTCTGTTCTCTTAAATGGAATTTTCAAGCTCACGCCTGGGGAATTTGTTCACAGGTGAATTTGTCTCATCTAACAATGCACACAAACTCAACAATATGTTTATAATTATTATTTTTTTTTTTTTTGTGAGTTTGTGACAATTTGAATTGTTCATTTAAGATACGCATGTAACTAATGCAACAAAAGCTTTATTTTCAGGTTGATTTACAATGGATATTGTCTGTAGTTCCTCTCCCTTTGAGCCAAGGAGTACTGCTCTATCTTTTGTGGCAATTAGCTTGTGATATTAATAACAACCCATCCCAAAAACTTGCTTGGATGACAGTCGTGGTCAATGCAATAATTCCAACCAACCCAGCGATTGCAGTGCATGGGCAACCCATCTTATTTCAAGTCTATAACATTCTCAACCATCAAAGTACCTTGCCCACACAAGCTGGTGTTGAGCTTTCAAATATTCATTTTTTTTATCAATGTCATCAATTCCATTATCATGACTTCTAAGTAGTTCTAAAGTTATTATATTTGTACTTCTATCATGGTCAGGTTACGTAATTTTGTGATAGTGAAATATTCTTACTATCATGGTCATGGTTTGTTTTTTGATTGTAATGCTGCCGTCTTATTTTTTGATTTAGTTAGAACTTGTTCAGTTGCCTATGTATTTGAACAATGTGCAATGACAACAAAAGGGAAAAGTGGCATCAATGTATGTTTAGAGAATTAATATCTATTTTTATTTTGGTTGGACGCTTGCATGGGCGTGGTGGGGTTATAATCAAGTGCATGAAACTTAAGTTTGATGATAAGTCTTCCATATATGTAAATTTTGATAATTAAATAAGCAACAGATCTGTGCTAATAGTAAACATGTATTGATCAATACACATCAACCTCTTGTGCAAAATCCAAAGTCAAGTCGCATTCTACATTCTCTTACTCCTATTACATATAAGGTGAAGCCATTTACAAGTACGAATGGTTACAAAAAGTTAACTAACTTACATGCTATCTAGCTTATGTGTAAAAAGCATCATATCAATAAAGATCATCATATCCCATCTAGACCAAGCCATCAAATTAATCAATTTGTTATAACCATTTAAGTGTTAGCATGACCTTGGTGGTAGTTGAAGTCCACTGCAAACTAAATTCTCAACAAGCCTTAAAGCTTGAAGCCATTCGTGAGTATGTCACACTTGACCTTCTAAAATCAAATTTTATTAAGTCGTGTACTCATTTATATTGCCTACCGCCTCTAAGTTGTAAGAATTTGAATAAAAATTGAAATGGGAGTTTATCCTAGTATGCCAATCATAATTTCTATTAATAATCAACAATGTACAATTGAAATGTATTTGTTAAGTTAAAAGATTACAATAGATAAGTTATAACTCAAAGTATAGTTACAGAAGTCAATTACAAAAAATACAAGCTATATTATATTTTTTGAATGCTGTGACTCTTGCAACTCATCCCTTTGCTTCCAAGAATTCATAAAGTGACTCTTGCAACTCATCATAAAATTCCCTGTAAAAAGCCAATTACAAAAACCACATCAAACCAAAGTTTCATAACCCAACCTTTGAATGTAGTGAAAGCAAAGAACAAGAATATGTTATTTATTCTATATAATATAAGGAAAATGATTAAAAAGATCATAAGAAACCACATTTGATTAAAAAAAGAAAACCCAGAAGCAATAGAACAGCAAAAAGATTTCTCCATTTTCACATCCTCCAGCAAACGACCAACATCCAGAAGCAATAGAAGAAAAATTTAGTGTTTGCACTGGCAGGAAAAAAAAAAAGAACCTTCTTAAATAAGTCACTAAGTCAAGTATTGCAAATCAATCAATATCCTAATTTGATGATCCATGCCCGTTAAACAAGCTGAGTAGCAAATCAACATCTAAAGTAAGTGAGATTTGTATAAAAGTAAGCATTCTTGTAGCAACTTATATCTAGTGCATATATTTTGATAGAATCCATCTACTGGACAGCCAAACATGGTACATATTGCAAATTTTAAAGCATAATAACCGTATTATGCCTAGTAGAAAACTTTCTTCTGACTTCATAACTAACTTTTTGACATTTACCCGCAAGAATGTCCATAATGAGATTTGCCAACTGAGATATAAGTTGCATAGGATCAATCCTATGCAACTTAGTGTTTGCACTTGCAGAAAAATTTAGTGTTTGCTCTTGCAAAAATAAAAACCTTTAATGCCCTTTCCTAATTTATCAAAGTTACAAGGTAGCATTTCCCTTTGCGGTAATGCTATTGGCCCGCAGAAAGTAACCGTTATAGACTTGAACGTTAAGGTTACCGTTGAAAAGCATTTTAAGCTTGTTCTGCTGGAAAGAATCTGAAAACCTCCAGACTAGCTAGTTCTATCTATTTACTCTTGTCTCTTCCCCAAGAGCACGCAACAAACCTCTCTCTCTCTCTCTCTCTCTCTCTCTCTCTCTCTCCCTCTCTCCCACAATCAAACATCCTAGAAAAACTTGGGGGCCCTGAGAATCGAAGAAAAAGGAGAAAAATGGGTATGGTGGTGGTGATTTCGCTGCCTTTTATTCTCTTCTCCATCCTACTTGGTTTTGGATGTTACTTCTTCGGAAGAGCCAAAGGAAGACAGGAGGTTCAGACCAATGGTCTAGTTTATGGGGTACCCACTCCATCACCAGGGAGTACAGGAGCACCTAAATCTTACCCCTCGCCTCTTCCAACACATTCCAAGCCTGACAACTCTGCCAATGTTTAAGTCCCTCCACCATGCTTATGTGGCTTTTATTTCTTTTGCTTTTTCTTTTTTCCTATGCGATGTTGAAGGAGTGTGATCTTTTGATGTTTCACCATGTGTTTAGATGAGTTTGATGTGTTGAAAGCTCAATTGGGAAGTTGCGTTTGGTTTGGGTGTATATTAATTGGTTGTAATTGGAATTAATAAAACATATTGCTGCATATTTTTCTCACTAATTCTTCTCAGCTTTTGCTTTGTCATTGATCTCCATATCACCTAATTTGGTCTTATATTGTTACTGAGTTGTTTTATTGGCTTAAAATAGAGTACTTTGTATGTTGGGAAAAGTACTCTATTTAAATGAGGGGCGCCATTCCAAATGCAATTACCGCTGTAATGGCAAGATGTAATACTTGAAGCCGAAGATTACACTTCTAGAATTCACCGCCAAGAGATAATGGCGGAGAACAGAAGTTCCTGGACTTGGCACTTCTGAACAGGCCTTTTTCTTGATGGGGGCTTGGAACAAATCGGTTTCTGAAAGCAAGCGAACATTGAAACGTTTGGAGGATGCTGGAAAAATTGCAAAGGAAAGGAGTATTTATAGAGAAAGAATTGCCAATGGTATTTATGAGTTAATCCTCTTGCTGATCTCCTCATAAATGCAATTACCTAGAATGGCGCCCCTCATTTAAATAGAGTACTTTGCCCAACATACAAAGTACTCTATTTTAAGCCAACAAACAACTCGGTAACAATATAAGACCAAATTAGGTGTTCTCCGCCAGGAACTTCTGTTCTCCGCCATTACGTCCTCCGATTCCGTTTGGTTCTCGAAAGCGGTGCAGAGCCTTCACCTCGTCAGGCAGTGCATTTAACCATTAAAGGTTGGGCTTCAGAAGAAGCCCGTTTTGTCATTACATCTTGCCTGACGCCTAGCAGCTCGATAGGGAGATTCCTGGTACGATTCCCGCGGTGAGGACTTCCCGGCGGAATGTACTGGACCCATCGCCACAACTAGTGCTGAAACTGTTGCTCAATAAAACGCTTATTTTTTGCATTGTTATTTCCGTTGTCTTTGACCGAACGGAATAGTTAAATAAATCCACCCATAACAGAATTCGGGCTAACTATTGGCTGCGCTAAGAACAACTTAATCCCGAATAGAAACTTTCGAGATCAAGTCCCGAGTAGAAACTTAATTAGTGAAACTTCTGAAGTCGAGTTCCGAGCAGGAACTTAATCCTTGAAACTTATAAAGTCAAGTTCCGAAGTAAATTTATTAATTATGTCCTGAGGACTTGGTTTCGATTAACATGAATTTTGATATAATAACTCGAGTTCTCGAACCACAGTCAGAGATTAAATTCCAAGAATGGTATGTTTAAAATTTCAAACCTACCACGTCCCGCCTCTCCGGCTGCACCCATTATGACGGACACTTCAAGTTCCTTGTTTCTGAATTCGGGGTGTCGCTTCGAGCCCAAGCGTTTTTTCTCTCCCAAGTCTTCTTTCTTTCTCAGAATTCACCAATCTTTTGACATGGCCCTTAGAACAGACTTTGAAATTTCCATCAACGCTCAGTCCAGCGTCACGGGTGAGTGGGTTTCCGCCGGAGCAACTCTGGCAAGGAATAGAGTCGAGGGCGGTTCTGCATTGAAGCCGCTTGAAAATCGGGAGGAGGCCAACCTTTCGATGCGTCATGAGCGCATTCTCCGTTACAATTATGGCATTTAGCCGTCCTTCAGGCTCCACTTTCAAAGTCCAGATGCTCGTTCCATAGAAGGGGGTGACGTCACTCTCTTTCAAAGAATGTTCATGGCGGGCCTTCGACTCCCATTTCTTGATATCGCTCGGGAGCTTCCAGTCTTTCTATGGGTGGCACCAAGCTAGATTGTTTCCAACGCCTGGAGGTACTTATTTGCGCCCTACATCTCTTGGAAGAACGTGCTTGGGACAAGAATGACTATCGAACAATTCTTCAACATTTATCGGCCTTCCTCAGGAAAAGACAGGCTTGTGGAGGTTCGGGTTCGTCAGGAACCCGTCTTCATTCACTTGGAAGGTGGTAAGTACTTCAACAACAAGTACTTGAAGCAGCAGATCTTCCACGTGTCGAGGGAGTGGGAGTGTCCCCAAGGCACAGTCCTTCTAGTAAAGCAAATGGGCCCGAGGGATTGGAGACCACTGAACGACGATCTGAAAACTCCTCCGAGCCTTAACGAGACCCAGAGGAATGAATTCAAAGAGATGCTATGTCATTCTCAAGATCCAAGGAACTGGAGGGATGAGAAGTCCAGTGGGATTGATTTTGATCAGATTGTCACCGAGGATGCCTTAAGGAAACATCTCGAATACCGTATCCCCCGAGGGTAAAGTCCCACTTAATAAGAAAGGGAATCCCTTAAAGAATGTTAGTACAGTTTCCGGTACGGTGACGTGTTGCCTTCCTTGATATTCTCTCTCCTCGTAATCTGCAGAATAATAAACGGCTCGTCGGCTCGTGGGGGTGCCGACCATACCCCCACTCCGATGCCTAAGTCAGTTCAAACTATTTATTTTCTGGAGAGTATCAATAATCTCAGAGCTTAGAGAATCTGCCTCTAAAAAATACTTGGTGTAGTGGTCTTATTTATAGGCTCACACCTCACAGTTATAAAACTGCTAAAATACTTGGAGCATAATTTGATTAGGAGTCTGAGTCCTAGATCACATAGTCTTTAATCTTATCTTCATAGAATTTGAATTGGGTAATAGAGTCCAAACTGGATAAGACATTACCTCTTCAGCTGATGCCATACTATTAGGTACCTTATCCCATATTTAATAAAAGTCTTATCTTGATATACTCAGGATATGTGTCTTTTTGGAGATAACGAATGGTCTTTTACTTAGGTCTGATTTGGCCGGGCCGACCCGATGGGCTCAACCCACGTGTCTTTGGAGCCGATTATTTATCCAACAGTTAGCCCCCTAATTCTCTTATTTGAATTTAGAATATAAGAGAATTAAGTACCTCAATTTCTGAATTTCGATCTTCCATAATCTGTATCTGACAATTGTTGCCTCTTTTAAAGTAATTATGGCGCATAGTGCCTCGAATCTCTGGATTAGAATGGCGTCTGACCTGATGGATGCCAATTCAAATCTTGGGCACTTATGATCTGTCAGAGTACTAATAGTAACTCCCCATAAATATCTTTTACATAAGTGCCTCTACATAATATTGTCGGTCTGGCCAAAGTTGTGAAGATGATCTCCTACTCTTGGTAGGAGATGGATCGGACTGATGTAGTTGATTTCACCAAGATCGTGGTGAAATGCCACTCTGAGAGAACACCGAAGCTTCTTCATCGGTAGTGCTTCGCAGATTGCTTCCACAAAAATCTCTCTTGGCGGCTTTGGAGGCTCAGACTGGCGCTGAGGCTTTGGTTGTCCGAGACTTACAACAGCTAGGGGCTTCTGGTGGCCTGAGGTTCTGTGCTTGGCGTACCGAATCTTCTAATCTGAACACCATCTAGCTTGGTCTCACGTGTGAATATCTTTATTTTTGAACTTTGTAATGTTTGAATTCTATGTTATGGAAAACTTTCCATAACAAATCAATTTTGACATATCCTCTAATAACTTGAACAAACAATCAGTTTGCGTAAGTTAACTCCGAGGAGGATAGGAAAAATCTTTTGTTCAACCTCCATGACTAGGAGGAAAAGATTTTTTGTTCAACCTCTGAGACTAGGAGGAAAATATTTTTTGTTTTGGCCTCCGTGACTAGGAGGGAAAAATCTTTTTGTTTCGACCTCTGGGACTAGGAGGGAAAAATCCAACTTTAAGCTATCCTCCTTAACTTGAACAAACAATCAGTTTGTGTAAGTTATGACCGAGGAGGATAGGAAAAATCTTTTTAGAATTGATGAACTTACTTGGTTATTTTTTTTTGTAGAGGTGGTATCCCCTTATGGTTTGTTATAGGGGTTGTCTCCCGTAAGGTTTGTTGTAGGGGTTGTCTCCCCGTATCTTTGTCCGAGTTGCTCTTGAGACAACTTAATCCAAGAGCTTGGTGCAGCTTCGGTGATTTTCCTTTTGCAGAAGCTTTAACTTTGTTGAGCTACCCCCCATAACTTTAGTCCGCGACCGCGGGCTAAGTCGTTCGAGGCGGATAGTCAAGTCTGAAAAAATAAATTGACTTCTAAAGATAAACAACAAGTGTGTGCACAAAGTGTCAACAAAAATAAGCACAGCAGAAAGTAAATGACACAGATTTTTGTTGACGAAGTGGAAACTTAGTTAAGAAAAAAACCACTCCGGGGCAGCCAAACCCAGGAATTCCACTATTCAGAAGACATAGCTAGATACAAGACAGTAACACTCACATATACCCGATGCAGTAGTTGTATCTTGATCTCTGACGTGTAACCCAACACGAACGCTTCCCAACCAAATTCTCCTACCTGAAGGGGTCTTCAATGGAACTCCTTACCTTAAAACCGACCTCTAAGATAGACTTCAGTTGTAGCTCAGCAACAGCACACTTGAAAAAGGGCTTCAGAGGAAATATCACGTCTTTGAGCAGTAGTGGAATTCAATACCGAATTCTTGCAGTTCTCAGTGCCCTGGGGCCTCTATTTATAGGCTGGGGGCTCAAATGAGCGTCAGGCAAAATATACCTAGGCACCGTCCGGACGGTGGACATGGGTCGTCCGGACGGACAACTGTGCGACAAGATTTTCTGAAAAATTCGCAGGGAAATCTTTCCTATTTAAGGGCATCGTCCGGACGGTCGCACGTTCGCTGCAAGTAATTTCCTTATAAGGCTCTCGAGTGTCCGGACCATGGGGGATAAGCGTCCGGACGGCTATTCTTCAACACGCAATTTCCATATCGGTAATGCGCACGTCCGGACCATGATAGGCAGTCGTCCGAACGGTTGAAGTCGAATCGGCAATTTCCTTCTTTGATGCACGCGCTTCTGGACCATAGCTGTCAGACGTCCGGACGGTCATATTTGAATTGCTATTCTTGCCATAAGGAGACACGCGTCCGGACGGTATACCACATCGTCCGGACGGTTGACTGATCTTCCCTTTCTTGGAACTTGGAAAGAAATCAGAAGTTGATCGAGTACTGGGAGGCATCCGGACGTGATGCTGAAACGTCCGGGCGAATGCAAGCTAGCACAAAAACTTCTCGATACAGTATGGGGTCCGGACGGAATGATCACTTCGTCTGGACGGATGATGCTGGTCTGTCTAGCGTCTGGACGGGATGTTACGTCATCCGGACGGATGGAATAGTGGACAGATGGGCGTCCGGACGGGATGGCTCGATCGTTCGGACGGCTGACAGGGAACTTGAATTCTTCTGACTTGCAGACTCTGAATAGTGGAATCCCTGTTTACAGCATCTTTACTATTAAGTGATTTTGTCCAAACACAGAATGAGGCCAAAATACTAACAAACTCCCCCTTTGGCCATTATGGGACAAAAATCACTTGACCGGTTTGGAAATACATTCCTGGTCCAAAAATAAAAATTACTCCCCCTTTTTGTGTCAAAGGGACAAAGGGTAAAACAGAGTAATAAAAACTAACTGTCATAAAAATTACTCCCCCTAACGATCTCAAAAGGACCCGGGAAACAGAGTAATATAAGTTCAACAGTTATCAAAAACAAAGACTGAAAAATTGCTGAATAGGGAGAAAACAGCAAAGTAAGGGCCTTCACAAGTATTGTAGCACACGTATGTATTTCTGTCTGAAAAGCTAGTCATAGAGCAAGTCAGAATTATAAGAACATGGAGATGATAGACCAGTGTAACAGAAACAAAGGTTACCCTGCCAAAATAATGAAGATCACCTGCTCATCTCATGCAATGCGTGTGTGTGTGTGTGAAGACTGAACCCACAAGGTTTGAAAAATCATGACAAGAGCAACCGGATTTCCTAAAGAAGAGAGAGGTTCTATGACAGATTAGCCAAAAGTCAAACCTTACTCTTACTAGAGCCTAGCCATCCTCATCTGATACACTCCCCCTGAGATACAGCACCGAATTGTTTTACTTGTACCATGAGGGACAAGATAAATTTTTACTTGCTCATAGAGGGCAAGGCATATTGCAGATTCAGTACAGAAGCAGTGAATAGACAATTTTAAAGCACAAAATTCATACGAATAGCTGCTCAATTCTTATGGTGCTGCAAGCTAGAGGAAATGCCAGAGTTTTGAGATCCTAGGTTAAACTAGCCTGTGGTCAATTTGACCATCTTATCACAAACCTCTTCTCTTATCAGAAATTCTAGAAGCAAACAGTCAGAGAAGGAAAAGCACGCACCTTTGGGGAGTCTAGGATAGTGCATGAGGTCATCACATGAGACAAGCGACTATCAAACAAAACAATGAGCAGGGAAAAACTTTTGTACATGTCAGACTGATGTTTTCACCCACATGTAAGCATAATATATCAATGCTCAACAGATTAGTAAACCATAAAGAATACATGAAATAGCTGACATACCTTGTGAAAGACTTACCCTGCTACGAAGACTCCACCTCCCTTTTTTTTTATATTTTTTTTATATTTTTTTATTACAACATCATGCTATCAAAGGACAAAGAATTCATCCTAGCATGGAACATCATGTCTAGGACATGGCACAAACACCAATGGCTTTACGAAGAGAGACTCAAACCTGCTACCATCTAGAGGTTTAGTAAGTATGTCAGCCAATTGATTTTCAGTGGGAATGAATGAGAGAGAAACCACCTAATATTCCACAAGATCACGTAAAAAGTGATGTCTGATGTCGATGTGTTTGGTCCGAGAGTGCTGAACGGGATTCTTTGAGATATTAATCGCACTAGTATTATCACAGTTGATAATCATAGTATCTTGAGAGAATCCGTAGTCCCCCAGCAGCGTCTTCATCCACAATAATTGAGTGCAGCAGCTACCCGCAGCAATGTACTCAGCCTTAGCAGTGGAGAGAGAAATAGACGCTTGTTTCTTGCTTATCCAAGCTAACAGATTGTTCCCCACATAGAAGCATCCTCTAGAGCTACTTTTTCTATCATCAGCATTTCCAGCCCAATCTGCATCAGAGTATCCTGCAACAACAAGATTTGTTTCTCTAGAATACCATATGCCATAAGAGAGGGTATCATTTACATACCTGATGATACGCTTAACTGCAATGAGGTGAGATTCCTTAGGATTTTCTTGGAAACGAGAACAAACACCCACACTAAAAGCAATTTCTGGTCGGCTGGCTGTAAGATACAGGAGGCTCCCTATCATACTCCTGTAAAGGGATGGATCAATAGATTTGCCTACAAGATCACTATTGATATTGACACTGGTGCTCATGGGAGTGCGAGCACGACTTTTTCCATCCAACCCAAAACGTTTGACCAGATCCCTAGCATACTTAGACTGAGAAATGAAGATGCCTTCAGCAGTTTGCTTAACTTGAAGGCCAAGGAAGTAGTTCAGCTCACCAATCATGCTCATCTCAAATTCCTACTTCATTTCCTCAGAGATCTCATGGGCAAGAGAGTCTAACGTAGCTCCAAAAATAATGTCATCAACATAAATTTGAGCAATGAGTTTGTGAGTACCTTGTTGCCTGATAAATAGAGTCCGATCAGCTTGTCCACTTATGAATCCCTTGGCCAGGAGATAAGTGGTGAGACGCTCATACCATGCCCTAGGAGCCTGCTTAAGCCCATATAGTCCCTTTTTCAACTTGTACACATGATGGGGATGATGAGGGTCTTGAAAATCCTTTTTTTGTTCTACATAAACTTCTTCTTGCAGAACTCCATTTAAGAAGGCACTCTTTACATCCATCTGATAACTTGAAGTCAAGATGACAAGCAATAGAGAGAAGAAATCTGATAGACTCTAACCTGGCAATAGGGGCAAAGGTTTCATCAAAGTCTACTCCCTCTATCTGAGTATATCCTTGTGCAACAAGACGGGCTTTATTTCGAACCACAGTACCATGTTCATCAGTTTTATTCTTGAAGATCCACTTGGTACCAATAATATTTTGTTCTGCTGGACGGGGAACCAAGGTCCAGACATCATTTCCGGTGAACTGATGGAGCTCATCATGCATTGCAGAGACCCAGCCTTCATCTTGTAGGGCTTCATCAACTTTCTTGGGCTCTGTCTGAGCTAGATAGCAGCTGTAAGAGACTTGATTGGCTACTTCACTGGTGGGCTGAATGACTCTGCTTCTCAGTCTACGCTCTTCATCTATATTCCCAAGCAGCTGCTGAGGAGGATGATTATGCTTCACCCATGATTGCTTATGAGGATTAGCAGTAGTATCCTCATCTTCGGAGGTAGTAGGAGTGGTATCCGAAGTCGTGGGAGAAGAAGGAGATTCATCTGGAGACTCCTTTGAAGAAGGATTAATGATATCAGTTGGGGCTGCTGAAGGCTCAGCTGAATCGAGCTGTTTTTCCTCCCTGCTGATAGGTCTCTGAACTTCTTCATTATCAACTACTACATTTGTTGATTCCATCATAGTCTCTATTCTTTTGTTGAAGACTCTGTATGCACGACTGTTTGTGGAATATCCTAAGAATATACCTTCATCACTCTTGGTATCAAATTTTCCCAGATTTTCCCTATCACGAAGTATATAACATTTACTTCCAAAAGTTTTAAAATACTTCACTGTGGGTTTCTTACCTCACCAGATTTCATAGGGAGTCTTGTTTGTTTCAGGCCTAAGGTAGACCCTGTTGATGATATGACAGGCAGTGTTTACAGCTTCTCCCCAGAAGTGTTAAGCAAGATTTTTTGAGTGGATCATCACACGAGCCATCTCCTGAATTACCCTGTTCTTCCTTTCAACAACTCCATTCTGCTGAGGAGTGATAGGAGAAGAAAATTCCTGCTTGATTCCATATGAGCGACAGAATTCTTCGAACTTGGAATTTTCAAATTCTCTTCCATGATCACTGCGGATTCTCACAATCTGGCAATTTTGCCCAACCTGAATCTTCTTGAACAAATGTTGAGCTGTATCAAAGGCATCAGATTTTTCCCGAATAGGAATAGCCCATGTATATCGAGAGAAGTCATCAACAATAACCAGATATATCTTTTCCCACCTAGACTAGCAGTTCTAATGGGACCCATGAGATCCATGTGTAGTAATTCCAAGTTTTTGGAAGTTAGAATACCTGAGGTCTTCTTATAGGCTGCTCGAGTCGGTTTCCCTAGTTGACAAGGACCACAAATTCCTTTTCCAGTCTTCTCCATTTTGGGCAGGCCTTTAACAGCATCTTTGCCTGCAATTTTCAACATATCAGAGAAATTGAGATGCCCTAACCTCTGGTGCCATAGCTCACTGTCATCTATGGTTGCTTTGTTGCAGAAAATCTGAGGATCTGCAGCCAAACCAGGAAGGCTGTAACAATTGTCAGCAGTTCTTTCTCCTCCCATGAGCCATCTGCCACTACTGTCAAATATATTGCATTCCTTCTTGGAGAATTGCACCACCAAGTCATTATCACAAAACTGGCTGATGCTGAGGAGATTTTCCTTTAGTCCTTCTACATTCATAGCTTCTTGAGATGTTCCAAGGCCTGGAATGTCGATGATCCCTTTACCAATGACTCTGGATTGACTCCCATCTCCATAGGTGATTCGCCCACGTTTGCCCATCTAAACTTCTTTTAGCAAAGTCTTATCACCTGTCATGTGTTTAGAACAACCACTATCCAAATACCACAAACAAGTATCAAGAATTTTTAGTGCAGTATGAGAAACTAAACACAGATTTTCTTCCTTTTTGACCCAGACTTGTTTGGAAGCTTTTTGATTATTAACCAGGACATATCTTTGCTCATTCGGGGTGAGGTATGCTAACTTCTCACTAATGAGTTTCACTTGATCACTTAACACTTTAACTTGTTCTTCAAAACCTGGTTCATCTTTCCTAGGGATAAGGGTTTTCTTCCAAGGTTTCTGAGACCAAATTTGGAAACAGTTTGGACGAAGATGACCAACAATACCACAGTGATGACAAGTAGGTATAGATTGATTATCCCCTTTACCCTTACAAATAGATTGAGTATGAGACATGATAGGTTTAATGAACATGGTCTTATGAACAGACATATCATGTGAAATAGAAGCAATTTTATCCATACTCAATATAGACATAGTAGAAGTAAGAAAAAAACACTCAAGAAATTAATCTTCTTAGAGTTTACCAAGCTCTGATACCAATTGAAAAACGAAATTGTCTTCTAAAGATAAACAACAAGTGTGTGCACAAAGTGTCAACAAAAATAAGCACAACGGAAAGTAAATGACATAAAGATTTTTGTTGACGAAGTGGAAACTCAGTTAAGAAAAAAACCACTCTGGGGCAGTCAACCCAGGAATTCCACTATTCAGAAGACATAGCTAGATACAAGATAGTAACACTCACATATACCCGATGCAGTGGTCGTATCTTAGTCTCTGACGTGTAACCCAACACGAATGCTTCCCAACCAGATTCTCCTAGCTGAAGGGGTCTTCAATGGAACTCCTTACCTTAGAACCGACCTCTAAGATAGACTTCAGTTGTAGCTCAGCAACAGCACACTTGAAAAAGGGCTTCAGAGGAAATATCACGTCTCTGAGCAATAGTGGAATTCAATACCGAATTCTTGCAGTTCTCAGTGCCCAGGGGCCTCAATTTATAGGCTGGGGGTTCAAATGAGCGTCAGGCAAAATATACCTGGGCACCTTCCGGACGGTGGACATGGGCCGTCCGGACGGACAACTGTGCTACAAGATTTTCCAAAAAATTCGCGGGGAAATCTTTCCTATTTAAGGGCATCTTCCGGACGGGATGGCACATCGTCCGGACGGTCGCACGTCCGCTGCAAGTAATTTCCTTATAAGGCTCTCGAGCGTCCAGACCATGGGGGATGAGCGTCCGGACGGCTATTCTTCAACACGCAATTTCCATATTGGTAATGCGCGTGTCCGGACCATGATAGGCAGTCGTCTGGACGGTTGAAGTCGAATCGACAATTTCCTTCTTTGATGCACGCGCGTCCGGACCATAGCTGTCAGACGTCCGGACGGTCATATTTGAATTGCTATTCTTGCTTTAAGGAGACGCACGTCCGGACGGGATACCACATCGTCCGGACGGTTGACTGATCTTCCCTTTCTTGGAACTTGGAAAGAAATCAGAAGCTGATCGAATACTGGGAGGCGTCCGGACGTGATGCTGAAACGTCCGAATGGATGTAAGCTGGCACAGAAACTTCTCGATATAGTACGGGGTCCGGACGGATGATACTGGTCTGTCTAGCGTCCGGACGGGATGGCACATCGTCCGGACGGATGGAACAGTGGACAGATCGGCGTCCGGACGGGATGGCTCGATCATCTGGACGGCTAACAGGAAACTTGAATTCTTTTGACTTGCAGACTCTGAATAGTGAAATCCCTGTTTACAGCATCTTTACACTTAAGTGATTTTGTCCAAACACAGAATGAGGCCAAAATACTAACAAAGTCCTCTTGGTATCCTGGACAATGTTGTAAAAGAGATCTCAAAGTTCAGAGTGAGTCTCGGGGCTTCAGCCTGTAAATACTTGAACTTTCCTTTTCAAATGTATCTTTTCTTTTTCATGTAAATTTTTTTTGTAATGAACAAAATTTCAATGTTAATGAATGGAAGTCTTGGACATTTTGACTTTCACTTTCCTTATCTTACTAGTTCTAAAGTGTTTCTCACTTAAAAACCTTTTCTGAGACATATCTCGATTTCTTATAAATCTTACTTTTTATACTAGAGTTACCCCCCAAAACTTGAACAAACAATCGATTTGAGTGAGTTTTTTCCGAGGGAAGAATCGGTCTAATTTTTTTTTTAAATTTAGGTTACCCCTAAAAATTTTGAACAAACAATCGGTTTGTTGAAATTTTTTACAAAGGAGAATAGAAAATACTATTTGGATCGAAGTGTTGAGTCTTACTTGATGATTTTTTAAAGAGGTTTTATCCTCATACCTTCCTGAAGCTTTACATCCTCTTTATCTTTTTGAATCTTTCCTGAAGTTCTGTCATCCTGAAGCTTTATCTTCTTGAAGCTTTGTCATCCTAAAGCTTTTTCATCCTGAAGCTCTGTCATCCAGAAGCTTTTCTTCCTGGATCTTTACCTCTATGAAGCTTTATCATCATGAAGCCTTATCTCCCTAAACCTTTATCTTCCTAGAGATCTGTCTTCCTAAAGCTCTACCTTCCTGTTTATCTTACTGAGCTACCCCCCATAACTTTTGTTGCGACCGCAGGCTAAGTTGTTCAAGGTGGGTAGTCAGGTCACGGAGCTTTACCTTCCTGAAATTTTATCTTTCTAAATCTTTATCATTCTGAAGCTTTACCTTTCTGAAACTTTACCTTTCTGAAACTTTATCTTCCTGAAACTTTTTCTTCCTGAAGCTTTACTTTTCTGAAGCTTTATCTTCCTGAAACTTTATCTTCTTGAAGCTTTACCTTTCTGAAGCTTTATTTTCTTGAATCTTTCCTGAATCTTTATCATCCAAAAGCTTTATCATTCTGAAGCTTTATCTTCCTGAATCTTTGCCTTTCTGAATCTTTATCATCCTAAAGCTTTATCATTCTGAAGCTTTACTTCCTGTTTACTTTCCTGGAGCTTTATCATCCTGAATCTTTATCTTCCTGAAACTTTACTTTCCTGTTTGTTTTCCTTATTGAGCTACCCCCCATAACTTTATTCTGCAACACAGGCTTAAGTCGTTCGAGGTGGGTAGTCAGGTCATTGAGCTTTACCTTCCTTTGCAGCTGCTTTATCTTCCCTGAGCTACTCCCCATAACTTTAGTCCGCAACCGTGGGCTAAGTCTTTCGAGGCAGATAGTCAGGTCGCCTTAGGTATCCCTTTTAAGTTTTAGCCTCTTCTTGCGAGATTTCTGCCCGAGAGCTTGAATCAGCTTTGGTGAATTTTGCCTTTATCTCGGTCTTTGAGGAGCCATATCTTGTGGTGATGACGCCTTAGATTATCCTTATCCTTATCCTTCGAAAACCTCCAATCTCACCTTGGTATCCTTTCCATAACCCTTTCTGGTCGTCCGAGGAAAGGACTCGGGCCAATTCTTAACCTTATCCCTTCGGAAACCCCCAACCGAGGGGTTTCTTCCCATTGAATCCTTTCCATGACCCCTTCGGATTGTCCGAGGAAAGGATTCGGGCGGATTCTTATCGGGATATCCTTAACCTTATCCCTTCGGAAACCCCTAACCGGGAGGTTTCTTCCCTTTGTATCCTTTCCATGACCCTTTCGGGTTGTCCTAGGAAAGGATTCGGGCGGATTCTTTTCTGGATATCCTTAGCCTTATCCCTTCGGAAACCCCCAACCGAGGGGTTTCTTCCCTTTGTATCCTTTTCATGACCCTTTTAGGTTGTCCAAGGAAAGGAATCGGGCGGATTCTAATCCTCATCCTTTCGGAAACCCCCAACCGAGGGGTTTCTTCCCTTTGCATCCTTGCCATGACCCTTTCTGGTTGTCCGAGGAAAGGATTCGGGTAGATTCTTCCCTGAGTATCCCCACCATAACTCTTTCGAGTCGTTCAAGGGGAGGAGTCGGGTGGATGTTGATGTAGCTTTATCATCTTTGGAGAAGTTTGATGAAGAAGTGCTTTTACTCTGTTCCGAACTGCTGCTTTATTCTTAGCAGAGATCAATCAATACCTGGGGACTGTCTGTTCTTCCATGCTCTCGGTGTTGGACTAATTGAGAGACTTTCTTTGTTTTCTCTGCAGGGTTGTCTCCCTAGCTTTCGGTGTTGGACTAACCGAGAGACTTTCCTTGTATGATTTGTTGTGGGGGTTGTCTCCCCATATCTTTTCTGGGAAACGGGTTAACAAAGTACTGCATATACTAAAATCAAATAGCAGAATACACAGTGGCACTATATTCTTTTGTCATCTGTCGGGATGATTTTATGATCCTTACACTCACGACAGGAGTGAGGTCTCGACACATAGTCTATTTTGCTTAATACAACAATCCAAATTTTCGACAAAAGATCCGTGATAAAGAGGCAATTTCTGTGGGTTAACTCCCAATAAAAACTTTATGAGCTTTCCATCAGGAATCATCAAACATGAATTATTGCAATAGCACAAGAGTTCTATTTTATCAAAATATATATATTTTCGGCAAAGCGTTCAAGTGCATGCGTACATATATTTATTTGGTTGATAAAACAAGAATCAACATTTATCCTTACTTTAACATAAATCATGTTTGTAAAAGAAGAGTATGAACTTATTTGGTGAATTCGATGAAGATGAACCGTCTTACTTGGAGTTCCTTATCTTGCATGCCACTCAATATGGGGCTTTATGGGAGAAGTTCCTCAAACTGGACCCTCAGTTCGAATTGGTCCCTCGACACGTGACTGTGCCCTTCGGAGGATGGCAAATCTGGAGGGGTCCTCGGAGTGTGCCATTTGGAACTAGGAGCTCGAGCATAGGGTCCTCGGGATAGTACCCTCGAAATAATACTCTCGGTATGTGTCATTTCGGTACATACTTTTCCGCTCTGTAGAACACCCTCGGATCTAACTTTCCTCCTTGGTAAAACACCTCGGATCTAACTTTTGTACTCGGTAGAACACCCTCGAATCTATCTTTTATACTTGGTAGAACACCATCGGATCTAACTTTTCTCCTTGGTAGAACACCCTCGGATCTAACTTTTGTACTCAGTAGAACACCCTCGGATCTAACTTTTCTCCTCGGTTGAACACCCTCGGATCTAACTTTCCTCCTTGATAAAACTCCTCGGATCTAACTTTTGTTCTCGGTAGAACACCCTCGGATCTAACTTTTCTCCTCGGTAGAACACCATCGGATCTAACTTTCCTCCTTGGTAAAACACCTCGGATCTAACTTTTGTACTCGGTAAAACACTCTCGGATCTAACTTTTGTGCTCGGTAGAACATCCTCGGATCTAACTTTTTGGAGTATACTTTCTTCTTCTTCCTCTTCTTCTTCTTCTTCTTCTTCTTCTTCTTTTTTTTTTTTTTTTTTTTTTTTTTTTTTTTTTTAACTTCGGTCGTTGGCGTTCTTGAAACCTAAGTTGCAATAAAACACAGCATGTCTGACATCCCCGCAAACCTAAAACACTTGAGAACTGGATTCCGGCTCCCCACTGAATTGGAACACGAATCTTGGATCAGGCTCAGCGCTAATGCTCAAGTGAAACTGATTCAACTCGTCTTTACCACATGCAGATTCACCGACACTGCGACAATCTCCAACACTGTTCATTAAATTTCCATACGTGATCCATGCTTTTAAACCCAACCCCAACAGCAACATCTAGGAGTATTGGAGGGTTCTTGACTTCCTTTCCTTAACTTGATCCGATCTTCGGGATCTCTTGTTGCCTCGGAGGTCCGGATCCTCGGGATTTCAAAAACTTCTGGGTGATTATTTCCTTCACTTTTGCCTCGGAGGTTCACAGAGCCACGAAAACTGGAGCTCGGGGGTCCTGTGAAGCCTTCTCCACGAGGTTGATCCAGCTCTGACTCCTGTTTTAGGTTTTGGGTCTCTGATTTCTTCTAGAGCCGTAAGCCCCAGAAAATGAGGTGCTCTAATCCCCTTTCCGGCACTGGTGATTTCGGATCTGGCTTCACATTCTGGCGAGTCACAGTCAGGGCCCTGTTGTCTTCTTGGACAGATTCTAGCACCACTCCATTGGCAATAGATCTGACTTCAAACTCCTGGGTCATAAGAGGAACAGCCTAGCTGATCAGCTGAATCATACCCTTAGGTAGGCTTATTCTTTTGGGCCGACTCTTTTCTTCCCTTTTTTCCTGTCTCGTCTCTGGTCCTGGCAGCTTACAATTGAAGTCTTGACAGCTAAAATCATCTTTTTCAAATGAAATTTCTAGTTCTTACCCAGACTCTGGTTCACATTTCGAGGAAAACTCTGATAATTCCTGATTATTTTCTCTTGTATCTAGGTTCTGACTGAAGATTTCGGCAAAAACTACTCGTTGAACAGCGCCAACGTTTCTCGTCGTTTCCCCGATGAACTGGAGCGTCACAGCCCACGACTCGTGGGTATCTCTGAGGATGGGAATTCTCATCCAGACCTCTCTCATCTACGTTTTTCCCTCAACTCTCAGTCTTGGAGTTTCAACAAGAATTGGGAACGAAATAGGTGCCTACCGGCTGGAAATAGCCAGAAATCCCATGGTCATCTCCCTCGTTTGAGCCGTCAGATTAGGCCTTGCAGCCATGCTGTGGCAATCTTCTTGAGGTTTGTGACAAAAATAGGAATCGTCGGGCTCATGTTTTATGTTCTCTACAATACGGATTGGATGGTTAAGGTAAACAGGGAAGGCTAATCTTGCTCCTCAATTTGCTCTTATTCTTCACGATCGGGATTGGGCTCTCCGTGACAAAGCCACAATTCTTCATCCGGCCCACTGGAATTGATTAGAATGGGTTCTAATTCAAAACCCCGAGGATGGAAGATCTAAACTTGACCCGAGATGAGCTAGCGTGGATCTTCCTTTGGAGCTCGGACTGAAACAAACAACATGCTTTCGTCGACCATCTGGGCAGCTAGGGAGATCGGATCTTTAAGACAACGACCCGATCAGCACCTGATCCGTGGTGGAGACATTCTGGGTTTTGTCGAACTCAGACCTCTGGGTTCAGCGCCGCGTCGAAGACTTCGAGATCGAGCAGATTCTTGTTTCGCTCTCCGCCAGTTTCTACTCCTGTTGGATCTCCCATTGACACATGAAGTCTCAGGCTATTCTCTTGTTTATAGTCAACTCTATCCTCTCGAGGGTCTCCATCTCGCTGGTCACGAGTCTTTGGCCATGGATTGGGTGAAAGAGATGTGAGCTTTCAAATTTCTAGATGCCTGGCATAGACGATTTAGCAACAGGCAGGGATGACCGTGAGGAGCACGAGTCATTGGATTCTGAGTGGAGTGTCACCATCGCCTGAAAATCTCCAAATCTGTGAAGAAGACTGCCTCCATGTTCGGAGCTTTTACGTCCCACTGGGCAAAACCCGAAGTGTTGGGGATTTGCTTTTTTCGTCCTGTGGATTGCGTCACCGGGGCTTTCAGTGGTTTCAGAGTCAGCAGGGAGTTTCCTCCACCACCTAACTCGGTATCACCGGAAAGGATCTGAACTTGAACTGAGATGAGCTAGCGTGGATCTTCCTTTGACAAGGGCCTAGATCTCGTACCCATCGTTTTCTTTTTTTCTTTTTTCTGGACCTTCCGTCAAGCCTTTGAGCTTTTCTTTCTTGGCAACAGCTCTTTGCCGTGTCAAGAATCCTCTTTGTTTCTCCACACACTGCTCCGAGTCTGCATCCTCTCCTGTCAATGGAGTTTCCATAAAAAATTCCATCGTCGTTGTCCTCTATGTCACCTTCTCTGTTTCTTCTCTTCTCTTCCTTTTTTTTCTTCTACACGCTACCCTCTGGCCTCTGTCTTCTTTTCTCTGTCAGTCTCCTCCTCTCTCTTTATACACGTTAGTCTCATCTCTCTTATTTCTTCTCGTCTCCTTTTTCTTTGTTTTGCCTCGGTGTTCAGAAAAATTGTACATCCACGTAACCAGTAATGGCCAACCTTGATCTTGCACATCCACAAAGAAGGAATTCAATTTTTGTGTGGATCAAGAGGCCAAAAGCAATACCCAGGTAGGGCTTACGAGGGACAGCAAGTATTTTGCAGACCGAACCTTGTATTTCAACTGTTCTGTTTTTCTGATAAAGGAGAGCACTAATTCTGTGGTTTATCGAGAACTGGTACCCCACGTACAGTTGAACATGATCTGATATGTATGAACGTAGATCTGTAAAGATCTGTCATGGACTATTGGCGATTTGTGAAAAAAGAAATCATCGGCTAATTTAAGCCGTGATTTTTTCTGTAGTCACCGTTGCGGATTTTTTTTTTGAGAGAACTACGTCGGTTCCCACAGACGGTGCCAAACTGTTGGTACAGTTTCCGGTACGGTGACGTGTTGCCTTGTGATTCGTTGCCTTCCTTGATATTCGCTCTCCTCGTAATCTACAAAATAATAAACGGCTCGTCGGCTCGTGGGGGTGCCAACCATACCCCCACTCCGATGCCTAAGTCAGTTCAAACTATTTATTTTCTGGAGAGTATCAATAATCTCAGAGCTTAGGAAATCTGCCTCTAAAAAATACCTGGTGTAGTGGTCTTATTTATAGGCTCACAGCTCACAGTTATAAAACTGCTAAAATACTTGGAGCATAATTTGATTAGGAGTCTGAGTCCTAGATCACATAGTCTTTAATCTTATCTTCATAGAATTTGAATTGGGTAGTAGAGTCCAAACTGGATAGGACACTACCTCTTCAGCTGATGACATACTATTAGGTACCTTATCCCATATTTGATAAAAGTCTTATCTTGATATACTCAGAATATGTGTCTTTTTGGAGATAACGAATGGTCTTTTACTTAGGTCTGATCTGGCCGGGCCGACCCGATGGGCTCGGTCCACGTGTCTTTGGAGCCGATTATTTCTCCAACAAAGAAGTTTGGCATTTTCAAGGGATCCGTGGCCGGTGGTGCCGACACACCCACCAAGCAGACCTCCAAAGCGATGGGAAAATCCTCAAAGGGAGGTACTGTTCCGAAGAGCGGAGCCTTGAGGAGCGCTGATGAGGGTCCCTTGAAGAAGAAGAAGAAGAAAGTCCAGAAGAGGACTCCATTGTCGTGCACTTCCTCGATAAGGAACGTGGCAAAATCGATGAGCGTGGCCCTCAAAGGGGACAATCCTAAAGTTACGGCCGCAGATGGTGGCGACAAATAGGATCACGACCCAGCCAAGGGAAGTGAAACCCTAGAACAATCGGTTTGGAGATGTCAATCTCGACTTTGAAACGCAGATGGTGGCAACAAATAATACCTCGAACCTCACCATTTTCAACTTCTAACAAACAACCTTGTGATTTTCCAATCTTAATAGCATTGATGGCTGTCATATTCTGTAATGGCAAGCCATGAACCTGAATCCAGAATGGATAGATTGTGAGTTCCACCTCTTCAAAAGCGAGCTCCAAAGACCAGGGCTTCAGAATGAGCAGGAAACCACGAACATTCCAATGGCCTTGTTGCAAAATCCGCTCAGCATGCGAGCGTTGAAAGACCTTGAACATAAACTTATCTGAGGGGACAGTTTCAATTTCAATAGGATTTGCAAATTTCCCAGCTGCAACTAGTGTATCACGAACCCATTGAGGATGGGGAGGTTTTGCAGATGAGAGTTTACCAGTTAGCCCGAAAGTAGCTTGCTTTGGGTGTTCGATGGGAAAGGATTCCAGACGAGCAGGATCATCCCAGCCAAGAGCTTCGGTTTCAGTAATAAGGGTTTGGATATTGATTTGTGATTTTTCCCTAGTGAAAAGAAACAAGAAGGAAGCAAAACAGTAGCAAAGACAAAAGGAGTTGGGAAAATCTGTCCTAAAGCAGTAGTAGCAAAGACAAAAGAAGTAGGGAAAATCTTTCCTGAAGGAGAGAGGGCGAAAGCTCAGACAGAGAGAGAGAGAGAGAGCGGATTAATAAGAAACCCATATCATTACTCTGATAAAAATGCATCCCATGCAGATCGAATATCAACCCAAAATAAGATCTTTCATGTACAAGAAGATCCAAAATTTCCCAAGAAAAATTAAAAGACTAAGAACTCAAATCACTAAATCTGTGGCCGCCGCTGAGTACTCTTTTGCAATTTCTTGTGCTCATCCAAATGCTGGGAAGTTGTAGAGATCATGTCATATGTGAGAGAACAAGAGGGTTGGAGGGTTTTGCCGTCTTTTAGAGACGTGTCAATGATCCGATCATATTACTGCATTATTCACCTTTAATGAACCTTACTAACACCACTCATACATTATTTGGCAATATAAAACATAATATGATATATGTAGGCCCACTTACAGAAAATTTCTAAGGTACATTGTCTTTAAAGGAAAATGATTTTTGCACAATCCATAAATAGTGAGACTCACATGTATAGGTTTCACAAATGTGTCGTAGGTTGTGGAAGAGTTATGTATTTAGATTGTGCAACAAACACATTCCATCTTCAAAAGATGGCATTTTTTCCACTGGTCCGAAGAACCTTTATTCATAGAGTTAAAATCATACACCAAAATATTAAATATATTTATACAAGAAATAATCGAAAAACTTAACATTGGGTGAAGACAAACATGGTATATTCAGATATAATAAAAACAAACAGCATATTGTGGTAGTAGTTGGAATACCAGCATGCAGGCCGGTTACATGGCACACATCAACCTGGATCGAGGAGCCCAAACCACGGCAAGAAGTAAGTTTAATTTGTCCAAGAATGGCTATCATCATAGAAGCTAGATAAATATTAAATTAATACATTTATTGCAGAATGCGATATCATACCATCTTCGCTAGCATGAAATGACAAAATATAAATGCCAAGACAGGTAGGTGCTTTGTATTATTCATCAACCGGCCAGTGCATTCATTTCTAGCGAGAATACCTCTTAATCCAATCCAATCCAATCCAATCCATGCAAAATCTAAAACCAGAAAGCAACCAACAACTAATGTAAAGACAGTAGAGTGTACTTCAGCTAGAACCCTAAACTTTAAGAATAGAAACTATTGCTGCTTTATTACCACACATAGCACTATGGGTCTATGTTGGATTATGGATCCTTGTTCACCAAGTCAAGTCGTGGCATTTAGTTGCTGTGACATTGTCACCATGCTAACCATGGTAGGGGTGTCATAGCCAACGGTGTTTTGGTTCCCGCCTTGTGCGCTCATAACAAATGTCTGGGACATTGAATCACCCCTAGTTGTTGCCCTTTGCCATGAATGTGAGCTCAACCCAGAGAGAACAAAAGCACGTCCACTCTGTTGGTATAATTCCAGGCTTGTCATTCTCTCCCTAATTTCTCTCAGCTCCGCTTCAAGCCTGTTGCAAAGACAATCACCGGCTTGGGCCGAGGCTGACGATAACAGAGTTGCTCGCACTTGTGCCAGCAAAGCCTGGGCACCCTCCAGATTCCCCGCTTCAGCCATCACTTGTGCTTCTGTTATACCGGCTGCTACCTTTATACGATTTCGCTGCCGATCAATCTCCAGCGACACCATCAAATCTGTAGGAGATAAATTCTGTGGTCTGCCTATATACATTCTCTCACCTTCAACCTCCAACACTTCACTTGAAACTGAATCTTTGTAAGAGCAGAGAACATCCAACAATGCTGTTTGCTCCTCCCTTTCCTTGCTTCCAGTAGAAGACAAGGCTGGAATTGAGATATTGACAAGAAATTGTTTCTCTTCTTCAGCATAGAGATTTTCAACCTCAATGACCCCTTGGTTACCCTCATCATAAATTTTAGAAACATAACTCCCCGAGTGAATTGATCCAATTCGCAAACCAGGTGTCACTGTCTTGACGATCACTCTAACTTCCTGAGCGACCACACTAAGAAGACCACCAATGCATCTGGCAAATGCATCTTGTATCATAACAACTGACTCAATGAAGGAAAATGTGCCACCTGATGCATCCGATATAGTATGCATTGCGGTGGAATCATGGTCCAAGCCAAACCCAAATGTGTGGACCGGAATAGTTGGCTGCCCCTCCTTATCTCCAGAATGATTAATTGACGCTGGCAATTGGTTCAAATACTCCGGTGCCAGCCTTGGATTTGATTTACTGAACTGGTTGCGAATATCACAGTTGTAATTGTCTTTTCCATCAGATAGGAGGAGGATTCCAGCAACTGCATTCTGCTCCCGCCTTTCCTCAAGAATCCGGACACCTTTCTTCAGCCCTCCCACAATATCCGTCCCACCATTCGATGTAAGAGAATTGATAGCCTGGATGGCATCTGCACGGCCCGTGTCAGACATCCTTCGGAGAGGAAGGATTCTCCAAGCCCTTGATGAGAAAGCAACTATACTTAGTCGGTCTGATGGACCCAAGTTCTGTATGACAAAGCGGACAGCTCGCTTGAGAAGGGAAAGCTTTGCACCAACCATGCTGCTACTCACGTCAAGCACGGCAACAAGGTCAATGGGTGCACGGGCATCAACATGAAGAGGAGGTGCGCGGATGCTGACAAGAAGAGAGAATATTGTGGGAGATTCTGAAGCAGCAACAGCAGGGAACTCTGTAAAGGTCTTGAGAGTGAGATCCCGAGGGCCAGAGGTGGGATCTGCAGAGGTGGCGGGTGGAAGGGAATCATCGTCTGAGAAGTGAAGGGGCTCAGGCTGGTTATATTGGTTGCGGAGATATTCAGGTACAGGAACATATGGAGCGACTCGAGACCCTCCCGTGCTGTTAACATTGGTGGGAGCTCGGAAAGGTACTTCTTTCCATTTTGAGCGGCAGATGGGGCACAGTGAATTTCCATGGTCCACATTAACCACGATGCAATTGAAGTGGAAAGAGTGGGAACACTCGGCAGTGAAGATGGCTTGCCCTTGCCCTGTCCTTACTTTATCAAGGCATATGGCGCAAATTTTCTGCACACATGATGAGAAATTTAGAGAGAATAATAGTTACAAAAATGATCATAACGATAGTACTGAATTACCATGAAGCTACTACCCAAAACAAAACACTAATGTTTCTGACATGCAGTTTCGACAAGAGAGATGCTACATATCATTCTCTTGCACATTCTTTTTACAAATTCACAATTAAATCTGTAATTTACAAATTTTTTGTACAGAGATGTACAAGAGAATGCAACCAAGCCTTTATCTTTCGAAGCCTATTAGAACTATTTCAACCATCTCGATTTGCTCTTAAATATTCTTATATTTTAACAAGGGTCGATGAATACGGTCAAATCGTATGATGATGAGTGTATACTATATAGATCATGACCCTACGGAGTAAATCCGGTGCAGCCAAAGCGCAGAAGCTAACAATATTATTAGAAAGTAAAGGAAAAGCATATTGAATGTCCACTTGTGAGCATGACTTTAGAGGAAAAGCCTCAGCTTTTTCAATGAACAATACAAAATCCTTTTTCACTATTGTTATTATTATTATCTTAATCAACCACAGATCTTAATTGGACTAAAACATAAAGATGATAAATAGTTTTGAGACAAACTCACATATGTGCCAGGAAAAAAAAAAAACCCTATATAGTGCCAATCACTTGCACTTATTTACGTGTGATATAAAGAAGAAAAACAATTATTTATTTTTTAGGCAGAAGACAAAGAAGTTAAAGATGTATTTGGTATCACTCTCTTATAATTTTTTTTTATTACAATTAAATCTGTAAAATCTACTTGTGGTCCTATAAATTTAATGATACAAAAATAAATAAATAAATAAAACCAAACATTTCTCTACAAGTTTTTTTTTTTTTTTAATAGATAAACATTTCTCTAGAAGTTAATACCACTCTATCTCCAATCGAGTAATTTTATGAGTACATTAAATGTCCATTAAGTGTTCATCAAAAAATGAAGTGACTTTTAAAATCACCTTTGAGCATATGATTAATCAAATGAAGAATAGTAATTTTAAAAGCTACTTAATTTTTTGATGGACACTTAATGAACACTTAATTGTACTAATAGAATTACTCCTATCGAAGCTTAAAAAAAGAATGAAAAGCATTTCTCAAAGAAAAAGGTAATCTATAAAAATCTCTACAGTCAAAGTTGCGTGCTTGGAACAACGAAAAATAAAGAGTCGTGAACGACTGAGGCATTAAGAATCGCGCAAAAAAAGGAAAAAGATAAGGACTCTAGATGGGTCGCAACGGACACCAAAGTTTCCGTAAACCGATAATTGAAAATCAAATATGAGCAAATTTAGTTGGCGAGAGTAATGACGCCAACACGTTATCTAAAGTCGAACCAAAATCAGAATCATCATCTTCCAAAGAGAAAATATAGAAAGGATTTCTATATAAAATAAGTGAACCATTAAAGGGCTCGGAATCATCATCTTCCAAAGAGAAAATATAGAAAGGATTTCTATATACAATAAGTGAACCATTAAAGGGCTCGTTTTGTAATTCTATACTTGCTTTGCATTAGGGCAATTTGTTCCGATCAATACCCCACAGGCTACAGTTTCAATAAATAATAAAAAAACACTTCGGTCATAGAAGAAACGTGATCTAATTAGATAACACCCATTTGGCTATTTCCCAACGAACCCCAATAAAACAGCACACTTTAACACGTGTCAGACAGAGAAATACCAAAATGAAAAGGGTATTATGGTCACCTAAAAATATAACCGACCCCATTTTCAGTTGGGGAGCTTTACGGGGGGAGAAGAGAAGAAAGCGAAACCGGCTATGGCGGTTGCTAAATCCGCGGCAACGCCGGAAAATTCAGTTACTGACGACCGGAAAATCTCTGCTGTTAGGCATATACGAAAACGAAAAACATACCGAAAATACCAAATCTGATGCGCATTCTCAGAATAACACCCCGGAAACTAAAATAGAAATACAGAGAGAATCACAAACCTTGGAGGGGCGATTACTGAGAGAGCGCGTGAATCGGGAAACTGAAGAGGACGGTGAATGGGACACCGAGGAGGAGCGGGCATCTTCCGAAACGCCATTGTTCTGAGGATTGGAGGGAGGAGGAGGAGACGAATCGGGGGAGGAGGCGAATCTCCGGGAGAGAGACTTCCTGAGTTTGTGAAACGCACCGGCCATTATTTGATCTGAGAGAGAGAGAGAGAGTTTTTCAAACAAAGAATACGGGATCGGAGCGCACAGCTTTGTGTGTGTGACTGTGAGATAAACTGTGTGAGAGAATTACAAACAGTATAAGGGAAGATTATGCCGCATTAATTTTCTTTTTTCTTTTTCTTTTTTGTTAATTTCGAGTTTCTTGGGGGAGAGTTTCCCGGAGAGAGTATTTGTACGTGTAGGGGCAGTTTCCAAAAATAGCTCATAATACAGCTGCTTCCACCTGGTGCTTGATCTACTCACGTAAGTGCAATATAAATAAATAAAGAAAATAAATAAATAAATAAAAGTATATAAACGAAAGTTTAAAAAAAATACGCTGTTTTGTTTATGGTTTTGGATTTTTTATTTCTAATTTTAGATTGTTTTGGGTGTCCTTCTCTTTGTTTTTTTCAACGGAAAAATCAAATTTAATCTTTTTATTTTTATCAAATTTCAATTTGGTTTTTAAATTTTCAATTTGGATAATATATTATCTTTAGGTTTTACTTTAATGTTAAGGAGGTCTTTCCATCAACCTGTTTTATATTACGGAAAAATACATTATCAGCTCATGTGGTTGGCTTAATTTACATATCACTCACTGTTATATGAAAGTGAATTCAGAAGTCCCTGCGGTTGGCCTAATTTACAAATCGTTCTCATAGTAAAATTTCATTAAAAAAATTGACAGATTTCGTTGGGTGTCACGTCAACGCTAATAAGATGGCAACACATGTCACTATTAATAAATAAATATAAATATATAAAACTAAAAATATTATTTTTTAAAGAAAAATAGAAAAAAGGAAATGGGTGGCTACCAGTTAGGGTAACGTCCAAGATATTAATTAAGCGCTAAAAATGCAAATTAGACTAATTAAGTAAATAATTAAGTAAAATGTGCAAGAAAAACACTTAGAAAACGTTTAGAATTGAATTTCTGAGTTGTGTGTCCAAACAGACGAATTTTATGTCATGATGGGTTAGTCAGTAAGTTCAATTCTCGGTACGTGTCCGGACGGACCCATTTGGTGTCTGACGGGTTGGACAGAAAATTCATGTCCATTGCGGTGTCCGGACGGCCTACGGACGAGACTTCGAGTAAGTCCCAATTTTTACACATGTCCGGACGGACCATTTCCGCATCCTGACAGGTTTGCTAGTGAGTTTATGTATGTGACTTCACACACGCGTGTCCGGACGGGCCATTTACGTGTCCGGACAAGCTGCGTTTGAAGACACCAACGAACTCTTTTCAACTAATCTCTCTCTCTCTCTCTCTCTCTCTCTCTCTCTCTCTCTCTCTCTCGTATATGGTTTGCCTATTAACCCTATATCGTTATATTTTGAAGCTTCCAAACTCAAATCCGACGCCGGAAACATGATCATCGAGGTAGAATCTACGCTTTCACTGATTGGTTTGAGGTAAGACCGAAACTCTTAGTTCTTCTAGATTGTGTGTAAATTTTGTGTAGAGTTTTTAGAGTTTGAATTTGATCTCTCAATTTTCTTTAGGTATTGTGTATTTTGAAGTGTTCTAGACAATCTCCAAGCATTAGGTTTCACTTTTGGGGAGAAATCAAGGTAAGACCCAAAACCTTAGATTTTTTATTTTTCTAATTGTTGTAAATTAACAACTTGTGTGTCTAACCCTAAGATAATCTTATGGATTATTGTTTTTAGTTAATGGGTTGTCAAATGAAATCCTAAAAGTTCTGTGTTTTTCATGGGTTTTAGTTCTTGAACAATTCAAGAGCTAAATAGGAATTTAGAGTTAGAAAATGTTATGTGATAATATTAATGTCATCACAATGTATTGTACAGTGATACATTGCGGGGCTAACGAGGAGGGTTCCTTCATAGCCAAATTGTCAAGCAGCCAAAGTGAGTGTTTTACTTACTGAGAAAAGATGTCAAGTTTTACGATGTGAAAATGTTATGATTTTAGAAATGCGGGCCAATGATATTTTAGTGTGACATATGCTTGTGATTTGCTTTAATGCCTTCAATTATGTTAAAGAGTTGATTTGATGATGTTTATGAGTTTTAAGATGTGTTTGAGAATATATGGATTGAGTTATGTTTTATGTGCTTTATGAGAAGTTAAGAATGCCTATTATGATGGAAAGTTTTAGAAAAGTATGAGATGATATGACTTACATAAGTGTGAATGCATGTACACAGAGCGAAGAAGCACTAGCATGTACGAAATCATGAACACTAAACGTTAGACCCTGGTTGAAAGACACCTTGGTAGAGCAAGTGTAAGACCAGTGGGAATACAATCCCACAGCATCAAAAACAAGTTCTGGGGTTGAAGTCTTGTAGGCACTAGAAACCAAGAAACAAAATAAGAGCATGCATAGCATGATGGTGTGTGACATGTTTTAGTAAAGTGTTTCATGCTAGACGTATTAGTATGCATATGAGTTTGAATGGGACAAAACATATGTATAGTGATAATCGGCTAAATTGCATGTGTTTTATGAGATGTCATGTATTTGGAGTGCATGTATACCTGTATTCCCCAAAGGTTCGGAATGACATGTATGCATGTGAGGCCGAGTTATGATATTGATTGACTTGTTGAGATGTAATGTTTGGGAGTATACGTATACTTGTATTCCCCAAAGGTTTGGAAGAACTGTATGCGTATATAACCGAAATATTATGTTGAATGCTTTCCTGTGATTTAATGCTGGGTGTGCACGTATGCTTGTATTCTCCAAAGGTTCAGAAGAACGATATGTATGTAATGCCATAATATAATATCAATTGTTTTCTTATGATGTCATGTTTGGGAGCATGCATATATTAGCTATCCCCAAAGGTTCGGATGACTTGCATGCGCATAAAGCCGAGACATAGTGTCAATTATTTCCTTAGAAATATCTGTATGCCTGTATCTTCCCAAAGGATGGAGAGCTTGTATACGAATGTATCTGAGTCGCATGATATATATATGTAATGATGTGTATACTATAGATCATTGACTTATAAACCAAATCCCATTGTTTACGTTATCTGTTATGAAACCTTTTATGAAAACTATTAATCCACAAAATAGCCGTTATTGTAAATATACAGTAGAAATAAAGGAATTGACTCATTGTGAAAATCCAGGGAGTTTTATACTACTAAGTTGGTGAATTCATACTTTCACCTATGAGAACGTGATTACCTATAACGCCTCGACTTTTACAAAGAGGCGTAAGTGAAAAAATTTCGATTTCCACGTGACATTACTACAACATCAGAATTATAAATTGGTAGCGAAAAATGTAATTATCCAGCAGACTTGGATTTAAATAACATGATAGAGCTTCTAACTGAAATACTTCTAGACATCCATTAAAAATACCTAGAACAAATATATGGAAACAAGTATCAATAGTGACACAAAAGAATACATGAAAATTTTAGCAATCTTCTCAACATAGAATGTTATAAACACAGAAGACTATAAACAAAAAATACAATCTATGTGTCCTTAGCTTTAAAATCTCTTGAGCTCTAATCTTCATCTATAAAAACCTGCACCAATATATATATATATATATATATATATATATATATATATATATATATATATATATATATATATATATATATATATATATATATATATATATAAACAAAAACACAAAATACCCTAAGTGAGTTCACTGTTTCCAATAATAATATGAATGCTAATTTATTTAATAAATGCAACATAATGTAGATATAACTTTATAGTTTTGTGTACATGCAATGTATTAATCACAGTCATAGATTGAATATAAACATAACTATAAAATAATAATATGACAGTTTTATATGCAAAGTTTAATTATCATCTTTTGCACTCCTTTCGTGATGGAACCTACGGTCCGTTTTAGCATGCTGTGGGAATCTACGGTCTCAGCTGGCAATACCTTCACCCCCCGCTGTATTAGCCAACTCTCACTTAAAGCTTATTTTATCTGGGGCTAGGAACCTAAGGTCTCAGTGGCCTGTAAACCTACGGTTATAACATTTGATTATTATTTTTGCGGGAACCTACGGTCCCACTGGCAATACCTTCGCCTCCCGCTGTATTCACCAGCTTTGTTATTAATCAGTTTAATTAAAATATAAAACATGTAAATTCACATGCACAAACAAATTAAATAAAGCAGTAAACACAATATTATGGAAAGAGTCCACTAGCGATATCCTCAGTAAGTATGAAGATACTTACAGTCCTTTGGTGCAGTTCTCTTAGTTCATTCTCTGCAACAAATATATATTTATACGTACAAAGCGTTAACATCATTACTCAAGAATATTTATTATTTCACTTAGGTACATTTATCATTTTATCAAAAATCCTTTTTCATAAAAATACCAAAAACTCATCCAATAATAATCTAGCCTTTTTTCCTTTAAGAGAATCACTATTGAAACATCAACTTAGTATCTAATTTTCCATCTTTAATCAATAATACAAAATCAATCATTTACTAATTTTAAAATCTCAACACAGCTAATTAGTTCGTAAAACATTAACAAAAGCCATTAATTTCCAATAAAAACTATTAACAATTAATTATAGTCCCATCAATTCTATAATACTACACAACCGGTTGAACCACCAAAATTACTCTAACATCTAGTCTTCAAACATCACCTCTAACTTTACTTAAAAATCAGCAACCAAAATACATCATTTAACAATTTAGGAACCAAAATCAGTACACATAACCAGTCCAAAACACACCACCAATTGGCCACCGAAACACCACCATCAACAACACACGGCCAAAATAGGAAAATACCCAATTTTCACAATACCATCGTAACAAACCAGACAAGACCCAAAATCACACACACACACACACAGCTACAATCAGTTCAAAACAAAAACTCAATCTCAACACAAGGACACAAATCGTCAACACAGAATCACACCCATAGTCGGCCGACTGGCAAAACAAAGGAAGAACACCACACACAGAGACACATGGCTGGCCGAGACAAGGGACCCAAAACAGGGTCCAGGCCGATCATCCACACACGCATGGCTAGCACCCAACCAACCGAAACCAATAACACCAAAATACCCAGTTAATCAGTCCAACCAGAACCCAAATCAAATCAACAACAATAAACTGATTTAACTAAGCCAAATCACAAGAAATTATCTTAAGGATTTTCTGTGAAAATCCGACGAAGAATCGCTAGAAATCATGCTTCAGGCCACCGAAATTGCGTACTCTAGTCCATCGGTTACGACCCAACAAGGATCGGGTCTCCGATTGTCACTGGGTTCATTCGGGTTCGTCGGGTCTTCTTGGGTTTTACAGGTTCTCTCTCTCTCTCTCGGCGATCTCCCTCTGTTTCACTCTCTCCAGGTCTCTCTCTGTAGCTCCCTTATTCTCCCTCTTGATCTCCGTCTGGGTTCGGTGAAGAGGAAGGGAAAAGTAATAAATAAGAAGAAAAGAGAGAAAGGAGAAGAAAGAACAAGAAGGAAAAAGGAGAAAATAAGAAGAAAGGGAGTGGTTTGGTCTCTCGGTTCCCTTTCTATTTCTCGCAATCTCACGATCTCTCACTCTCTAGCTCAGTCTCCCTATGTCTCTCGGACGAGAGAGCAAGGGAAAGAGCGAGAAAGAAGGAGAAAGGAGAAGGAAGAAGAGAAGGAAGGAGAAGCAGCTCAATGAGTATTGAAGAGGTGAGGTACGAAATTTAACGAAAGACGGGGTTAATTTATACAAAGTAATAAACTATGGTTAGTTTTTACCTTAGTTAAATTAATATGAGTTAAAAGTAAAATATCTAATTAACCCACAATTAAATTTTACTTTAGTTAGATTAACCTAAGTTAATCTTAAAAAAATATTTAGTTAATCTATGGTTAATTTTTATCTAGTTAAATTAACTAGAGTTACTTTTTAATAAAAACTAATTATTATAAATCATAAGTATTTTTATATAAGGTCTTTCACATTTAATAACTCACTATGGCATAATTTTAAACCCGTTTTGAGTTCAGTTCGTTTCATAATTAATGTAAATTTTTGAATAACATTATTATACTGATAATATTATTATACCGAATAATATTATGCCAAAATAATATTATGTACAATAAATATCTCACAATAATATTAGATATCAATAATATTATTCCACAAAATATTCTCATATAATAATATTAAGACCCAACTAATTTACCAAATATTTAGATTTGTCTATTAATCAATTAAGAACAGGTGACGTATAAATATGCAATTATTAGAATAATGTCGATCAAGCGGCATAATGTGATTATCGATCGACAGGTCGATCGAGCGACAGATATTGTCGAACGAGCGATTAAAAGTGTGGATTGATTGCCACAGGTCTTAAATTCTATTTAAGGCGTTCTGTCTTAAAAATCCGGGGTATTACACTACCATCACGATCGTGTAGATGTTGATGCTTTGGTTGCAGGTACCTCTGACGTCAATGAGTACCTTGTGGCGTGTTGGGGATCATGCGTTAATCAAATTAGACGCAGCGGAATACCGATCCCAGAAATTTTCTTTAAGATAAAACTAGGCTAGATTTCAAACAAACATGTTTAGAGTACTTACTTGAATGTGTATAATAATAAACTGCCACTCCTTGGCTATATGGGCCAGTTGACTTTGAAGCTTTCATGTTGAATGATGAAGAACTTGTTCTTCGTGTTCTTCACTCAACCTCTAGATCTTCTCTTCGATGATTGAATATGACTATGAGTGTGACTCACAACTTGAAGTAGTAAATTAGTTAATACTACTTCACTATAGGCATCTATTTATAGACTTGGATTTACACTTATGATAGGGTTAAGCGATAAGCCAAACCTGTAGTAGAGATATGATTGGAGTCATAGAAGGATTTAAACTCCACCTCCTACCATCTAGGGTGCACGGCCAAGGGAAGAGAAACTTTCCCATTGGCCATGCACCAACCAGCCATGGGGAGTGGTTATCTCCCCATGCATCTAGGGATAGGGTTTTAATCATAACCCATTACTACATATTTTTCAACATCGGCTTGGGTTTTATCCTTAAAGCGCAATTCTCCTTTATTTCAACTTAAGCTTTTGGAATTAATTCCAAGAGCCCATAGTTCTTAATTACTTAAGCCCATAGAAATTAATTCCTAAGCCCATGACAATTAAATTGCTTAAGCCTTTAGAAATTAATTATTAAACCCATTCATCTCTAAGTAATGAGCCACTTAGGAATCCTATTCCTCTAGCCCATGCTTTATTAAATAAAACAATCCACATAAATAAATATATAACCAAGGCTAATAGTATCTGGTCAATTTATATCAGCTCAAAAAGGGACCTAAAGGAAAAAAATACAATTAGCTTTAAATAGGTCTATGAGTATTTCACTTGATCCTATTTTATCACAATTGATTCCACTAAACCAATGTGACTGTATTCTAATATGCATTTTCAAATTAATGAATTCCCGTGACATACTTATTTATTACATATTACCCCTCCATGGAATCATTTCGTAGTCAAACCAAAGTCAATACATTGTTACTTAGTTCACTACCTCTTTTCATTGATACTCCTGATATAATTACATGATTTATCTTTTTTGTACCTTGTGAGGTTTTCATCTTACCTTGCACAAATTAAGTTTCATTAAATTCTATCCAAATACTCAAGCCCGAGCTTTTGGATAATCAACCTCATTAAATCTACATCAAGAGGAATATTCCTTATCGCTTTGTTCCTTCTGACAAAAAATTTAGATTCTTTCTTAAAGAAGATGTTCCCACAATGCTATATGCGATCACCCAATGCACAGAAATTTTGACAAGTGATTTTATTGCATTCTTGTACATCAAAATGACCTATACTTCACATCTGAGTTTGCATGCTTCTCAGGATATAGAGTAATTGTTATAAGTTGTCATGCACGTACATCATTCTTAATCACAATGTTGAAAGAATGATGACTCACATAGTCACTGTTCGGTGCATGACACTACCTTGCACTTACACCAACATATCAACCCAAAGCCCTACCTACTTCTCCTAATCAAGATAGATCGTTAAGGTTGACATGTTATAGTCTAGATGGATTTTCCAATTTCATTTACGACTATGACCTATCTTTTATAAATTACAAGGACCTATAACTATGATCTTCTATGTGATAATCTCATTACTCACACCTTAGTCAAATATAATGTAACTTAGGGTGTTTACGTGTGTAGCACCCCAGATTTTAAGACATAATTTATAATGGCTTAAATTAGATTTAAAACATTTTTAATAAGGCAAAAGAATAAATACGAATATTTATAAAAATAAATATTCATTGATTAAAAAAAAAAACGTTTATAGTTTCAATTCAATAAACGGACCTTAAACTTTGGAACAACGGAAATAGGGTCAAACGAACTCTGTTTTGGTCAATTCAAAAATTGGGGAGCTCGTCTCGGAGTCTGATAACTACCCTCCAAATTTCATAATTTTTGGACCTCGTTAAGGGCACAAAAACACCTAAGAAAAATACTACCCCTGATTTGGACGAAAATTGATATGTAACCTTAATAATTAGCCAGACCATGATTTCAGTCCAGCCATGTTCACTTTTATTCTACATCTTAAGAATCAGCTTGGTTGGAAGAATATATTCCTCCATCATGACTCCTCATGATGAGGTTCTTAGTAATCATGATGTTCACACTATTATAGAATATAAACCATGCCCACCTTCATTCACTCATGAACCAAGTACCGAACACCTGCCCTTATCCCAGCCATGGATGGAATTCCCCAAGATTGATCCAAGCCATCCATTTGTGTATAAAATGAGAGGCTCATTTCTACTTCCTACAACACATCCCCTTCTTCATTCTTTCTCCATTTTCTGCAACTTCTCTCTCTTTTTCTAGTTTTACAGCAGCAAGAAGAGCTGGAACTCTAGCGAAAATTGAGTCATAACGAACTCGGATTGAGTCAAACGAAAAATTTCACGTCTATCGTAGTAGGTTTGACCATCGAAAAGTAGGTCGGAGTAAGCTGCCCTCCATTTGGACGGAAATCCTAAAATCAAATTGATAATAAAAGGACTTTTTGGTAAGTTGTTAAATAAGACTTTAATTTATTTTATATAATTTCCAAGTTACTTGTTTTATGAGTTGTGTGAAGACTCTATAAGCTTAAGAGATAAAAAGAATTAAAATAAGAAGTAATATAAACTACTTTTATATTTCAATATCCTCACGACTTTCATGAGTTGATTGTATTTATATTTCCTTTTATATTTCAATGTCCTCATGACTTGATGAGTTGATCGTATTTACTCTTATTGTCCTTATGATATATTTTAATCCTTCAAGTTCATATTTGGTAGTATTGGTCATATAGCCTCGTCATCAAATCATGAACCAAGGTTTCAAGATTGTTATAAGTGATCATCCCAAACATAATGAAGTGATGGATAATAATAAATATAAACAAATTAGGGTCTACAAACAATGATTTGTTTGTTAGATAATTAATATACATACATATATATATATATATATATATATATATATATGGATAGATTTATATGCAGAAAAGAAGGCTAAGGAACTACACTAAGGAGAGTAAGTATCTCTATACTTACTGAGGACGAAGCTAGTGGATTTTTCCATAATATTGTGTTTACTGCTTTATTTAATTTGTTTGTGTATGTGAATTTGCATGTTTTATATTTTAATTAAACTGATTAATAACAAAGCTGGTGAATGCAGCGGGGGGCGAAGGTATTACCAGTGAGACCATAGGTTCCCGTAAAGATCATAATAATCAAATGCTGTAACCGTAGGTTACAGGCCAGCTGGGACCTTAGGTTCCTAGCCTCAGATAAAATAAGCTTTAAGTGAGAGTTGGCTAATACATCGGGGGGTGAAGGTATTGCCAGCTGGGACCGTAGGTTCCCACAACACGCTAATATGGACCGTTGGTTCCATCACGAGAGGAGTGGAAAAGATAATAATTAAACCTTGCATATAAAACTGTCATATTAATGTTTTTATGGTTATGTATATATTCAATCTATGACTGTGATTAGCTACCATGGATCATATATTGCATATACACGTGATTATAAAGCTATATCTGCATTATGATGGATTTATTAAATAAATCAGCATTCATTATATTATTGGAAACAATGGACTCACTTAGATATTTTGTATTGCTGTTTTCCTCTTTATATTACATATTATTACAGGGTATGAGGAGGAGGAGTATTAGGATTGTCCAGATCTTTAGGTGATCTTGATAGCAGTGTCTGAGGCTAGGATGCCTCCCACTTTTGTGGACTACTATGTCTGGTCCATTATTATTATTATATTTGGAAAATGATATTTATATATTTATTGATTTGTAATAATGATACTCTGAGTGATTTGATTGTAAATTATTTGTGCCATACATGGCACAAATAATATTTTTAATGTGTAATTATTCAATTACACTCTTTTTATATATTTTGAAGTATTTTTGTTAGAAGCTTTAATGTGTTATTATTAAGAAAATATATATATATTCCGCTGCCAATTTATAACCCTGATGATGTCGTAATGTCACGTGAAAATCGAAATTTTTACTTACACCTTTTTGTAAAAGGCGGGGCGTTACAACGTGTATATCATATGAAATACACAAACATATATGTACATGTAAAGCAATAAAATATATATGTCCAATGTTCAATATTATACAATTTCTAGAAAAGCAACTCAATGCAATTGGAGTTTTGGAAACCAGTTCCAACAGTTGTACTTGAGATACTACGACTGAAACTTATCGCAACGGTTATATATGTTGGACTTGAGGATAATCCATATTTTGTATAGACTTTTGTATATGGTTTGTGTAGCATGTGACACTTATTTTGTATAGCCATTATTTGATGTAATTAATATTTTGATTAAGCCTTAAACAGATAGACAGATGTATGACTCTGATGTTATAATTAACACTTGTTAGTTTGTAATTATAGTTTCCACTGCATTGTTTATGATCTCTGATGTGTTAGGTACATCTTATGGGATGTGTATGTCGAGTTGGTTTAGCCACTACGATGATTCCGTTTGTATATAAATAAAAATGGGTTGCCAGAGTTAGGCAGCCACCCCCGGCCTATGGGGGTGGCGTACAGACATCCCCAGAGGTCGTCGGGGGTGGCACGTGGCCACCCCCAGCCCATGAGGGTGACCACGAGCCACCCAAAAGGGGTGGCCTAACAAATTCTGTTTTTTTAGTTTTATATATTAATATTTTAATTTTTTTTATTAAGAGAGACACGTGTCGTCATCTTATTGGCACTGACTTGGCACCTAATAGAATCTATCAAATTTTTTAACGGAATTTGACTCCAGGGAGCGATTTGTTAATTAGGCCAACCACGGAGACATCTGAATTCACTTTGATACTACAGGGAGCTATTTATAAATTAGACCAACCACAGCGACTGATGATGCATTTTTTCCTTTATATTATGAGATATGTTACACATTATTCTCTTGTACAATTCTTTTACAAATTCACCACTCACATATTCAATAGTGAATTTGCACATCTCTTGTACATTTGACATACAAAATAATACGACCAAATCATTCTCTTATATTATTGGTAGTTCGTCTGCAACATAGGAAGAAGTGTCACGTCATGCATCAAAGTAAAGCTGCACACGTATTAGTCAAGTCACTGTACTTGCCTTGTTAGACAAAAACAGACAAAAAAGTTAGAAACTTCCACTTAGCCCTTTGATTTCAGGATTTAGATCCCCTTGAATTTCTTTGAACTTTTATATCGATAAATTGTTAAATTTTAGCTATCCTTTGCATCTAACAAATTGAAACATGCCATGTTATCAAATGTTGAATTTCAAATTTTAAACTTATCTGTTAAAATCTAAACTTTTTCCTATACCCTTTGTGTGACGGCCCTTTTTGTTTTTTTGTTTTTTTTTGAAGAAGCAAATAAATGGATCATCATAGGGGCATGCCGATTTGTCACTCAGCCAACTCATAGCACAAGTCCCATAACCTGTACCTGATATATCAGAGTAATAATAACTATACAAATCACAATACAAATCAACTCCAGAAACATAAACTGTTAATTACACAAAAGAGCCATTTAACATGTATCTATTTAAGGCTTAAATATTAAGTGATATACACAACAAAAGAATGGCTATCAAACTATGTGTCACAAGCAACACTAGCCATATACAAAATGTACATCAAAAGGGACTATCCAAGTCCAACACATTTACGACCTGAGCGGCAAGCTTTAGTCGTAGTATCCCATGTAGTTTGCCACAGGGTCGTCGTCAACATCTGTTGTAACACCCAAGGAGTTTATTAAGTGGACTAATAATACTTTAATATAAATAATAGTTTTAAGTTGGATTAAATATATTTGATTTCTAATTTTATATCCTCAGTTTGAACTGAGAAGTAGACAGTTTGAACTAGGCTTTGATACATATTATGGATAGTGTAACATTTAAGATTTAAATGCTTTGATTTAAAATATATTAATTAAAATAGTGGGAAATTTGTATGTAAATTATACAAAGACTAATTAATGGGTCTTTAATTTAAAAATAAAACAATAAGAAAATTTTAAATGGGACAACTATGTAATAGAAAGAATTAAAAAAAAAAAAAGAAAAAAAAAGAAAGAGAAATGTGGGTCTGTACGTTGGAAATTCAAAGAGAAACCAAAAGAAATAGAAGAATGAAGAATCAAAAAATATAGAAAAGAGAAGTTTTAGATGGTCTGTACATAGAAAATAAAAAAGAGAGGAAATGAGAGTTGACAAGTCAAACAAAGAGCGAAAGGAAAGGCACAATTGTTAAACTAAGAAACTTGTAGAAGAGTAATGATTCTTGCACAACTCTAACTAATTTTTTTATGATCAATTATTGGATTTGTTTTCCTACATATAGGCCCTAAATATTCAATGGTTGATCTTAAAAAAAAGTTGTTAGAGTTGTGCAAGAGTTGTGCAAGAAACATTACTCCTGGTAGAATATCTGCATATCACGTGAAGGCTTGTGTGAAGCTTGAATGAACAGAAACCAATGTGAAAACAAAATTACAGAAGAGGGATTTTGACGCCTCCTCTCTACAAAACTTATCTAAATCGTTTAAGCTTTTATCAAAAATACCATTTGTGTCCCCGAAATTTGCCTATAAATAGGCCGAACCTACAACAATTTTCTTCACAAAAAATTTTACTTCTCTCGCTCTTTCTTACGAGCAGACGATAGTAGAAAAAAAATATAAAAAAAAATAAAAAGGGAAAAAGAAAAAGAGATAAATATTTAGATTAGTGAGGAAACTTTGGAGCTACTTGAAGTGGAATTGCTAGGTATAAATTTTTTTTGTCCTTAGTTTATGTCCATTCTAGTTATTACAATTTAAATTATGTAGATATAATGCCTAAATTGTTGGGGAAAGTGTGATTGAATATCTTAGGGAAGTATATTATATTAAATCATTCTTTTAAAATTACAAATGTGTCGTTATACTGCCTAAATATTTTTAGGTATTTTACAATAGCGCCATTGTGATGCCCAAACAATTCTAAGATATAGATATGTCGTTATGATGTCCAAATAATTTTAAGATATTTTAGATATGTCATTATGATGCCCAAGTTGCATTTATGACATTATAAACATGGTGTTATGCTCCTCAAATTTTTAAAATTTAAAATAAGGCTTAGAATGAGAAATAAAAAAAAATAGGCTAATATGGAGGTATAATGTTAATGCAGAAAATTTATGAAGATGCAGAAAGTCATCTTAAGAGTATAAGCCTGAACTGTAAGTTCAAGCTTACTGACCCTACATTATTTGACAGAAGTATGTTATATATGTTTTCTTGAGCCCTATTATTTTGATTACACATGAATATATTTTGAGATGTTTTACATATGTGTTAAATGAAAATGTGATTTGCGAAAATGATAATATTATATGGAAATTATGTATGAATGCATGTAAAGGCCCAGCGGTTAGGTAAGGATTATGCGCCTAACACCTCGAAGCTATAAGAGGGATAAATTACTAGCCACCTTGCGATTAAATGGGGTAGCACTTGACACCTCGAAGCTATGAGAGGGATAAATTATTAGTAACCTTGCGGTTAAGTAGGGTATCACTTAGCAAACTTCTAATGATAAGTGGGAGTATAAATTCACTTATTGTTATGATGAGATGTTATGTTATGCAATGTTGTGTGCTTAAAGTATGATGATTTTGACTGATATTTTACTTATCATGCCATGAACTATTTTACTGCTTCATATTATAAAATGTGGAGTTAATTATGTAGTAAGAAAATGCAAAGAAAGATATTTATGTTTATTATTATGTATCAAACTATCTATCACTTGGTTAACTATTTAGCCATACTTTTATTGAAAACAACTTTGTGAAATCCCTACATATGTGGCTGTCTAGTAAACACTAGTGATTAGATATTTTATAAACAACTGAGGGCTCATATTATAAATGGTCAATTTGCTTGAACTTGCTGAGCCATGGACTCACTCTTCCACCTATAAATTTTTACAGATGCGGTTGAGGAAGAGGAAGAAGAAGACATGGACCTGTTCGAATGTTTGATCTATGACGAGAGAGGCTAATTGGAGGCCTCAGGTTTTTGGAAGGACTAGTGTACTTAATGTCAATAGTGGAAATACTTGTAGATTTAGATGTTTGTATTTCAGTATGCCACTTATGGCAACTTCTGATCTACAATGTGTTGTTAATAACCTTTTAAAGGATGTAGCCTACTGCCTGTGGCAGTTTCGGTAAATAAGTTCTTAGTTGTTGATATATATAATATGTGAAGTTCTTAGATGCTCTAGTATAATTATACTTCGGAGGAAAAACTATGATCTTTAAAAAAAAAAAAAAAAAAAAAGTTTGCTGCTATTTTATGTAGTAGTGTTACGTGTAACTTTAGATAATTACACTCATGGCTTGTTTAAAAAGCTGGGGCACTACATCTGCGGTACCTGCAGCCAAAGCATCAATGCCCATACAGTCATAGTGTTAGCCACATCCGTATAGGTGAAAGTATTTGTTAGTATTTTATATTGGTACCATTCTGGTTAACAAAAACACTTTATATAATAGTTGTTTTTTAACAAGATTATCGGTTCTACTCAAAGTCTTCAAGTAATATGGACACTGTTTCTAAAGGATATCGCAGAAATCCGTCCAGACACTGGACAGACAGAGTCCGAATCTCAGTAGTTTTTGAGGTGTCTTGAAGCCTATAAATAGGGGGCTCTAGGTCTGTGTTTTGTACATAATTCGATGGTGAATTCCATAGTGCTTTCAGAGGGTGTTTAGGGAGAATCAAAGATCCGCTAGCTCTCAAGCCGTTGCCGATGTGTGCTCAAGTGTTCGTGTGAAGTCTATCTTAGGGGTCGGCCCTAAGGTAAGGGAATCCATAAAAAACCCCTTCAGGTGTGAAAATAATTTATTGACTTTTTAAACAAACCAAGTGTGTGTTTGTGTGCAAACAAATATCTTAGATGCAGAATTAAATGAGGCAAGATATTTGTTACGAAGTGAAAACTCTATGAAACGAAAAAAACCACTCCGGGGCAGCCAAACCCAGGAAATCCACTATCCAAAAACAAAGCTAGTTACAAGACTCTCGTACTCACATAACCCTATGCAGTAGTCATACCTTTAACTCTGACGTGTAGCCCAACACGAACGCTTCCCACCAAGATCTTCCACCTGAAGGGGTTTTTGATGGATTCCTTTACCCTAGGGCCGACCACTAAGATAGACTTCACATGAACATTTGAGCACACATCGGCAACAGCTTGAGAGCTAGCAGATCTTCGATTCTCCCTAAACACCCTCTCAAAGCACTATGGAATTCACCACCGAATTCTGTACAAAACACAGACCTAGAGCCCCCTATTTATAGGCTTCAAGAGACCTTGAAAACTGTTGAAAATTGGATTCTGTCTGTCGAGCGTCCTGATGGAAGATAGCCCCGTCCGGATGGTTTACAGTGATATACTTCAGAAACAACTCATATCTGGAGGCCGTCAGGACGATACTCTCTTTTCGTCCGAACGGTGGGCCTTTCGGACGTTGTCCGGACATATAAGTTGTAGGATTTTTTCTTAGCTTTCCAACGACACCAATTTCGTCTCAATCCGATACTCGAGCAGAAAGTTATAATAAAAATACTAAGACGTGCGCAGAAATCTTCCTGGAAGACTGAAATGCGTCAGGATGGTCTTGGGTGATTTCTCTTGGTCGTCCAGACAGCCAGGTTGTATATCTTTTTGTTAACTTTCCAATAACGTCAATTTCATCCCAATCCGATATTTGAGCATAAAGTTATGATCGAAAAACTAGAGGGCGTCTGGACGGCTTGACCGAGCGTCCGGACGATCAACTGCAACCGCCTTTCCAAAATAGTGCTGAAAGCTTCCATATCAAGGCCGCGTTCGGACGGTGTTGCCCTAGCGTTCGGATGGTTGCACTTCTTTTGTACGACTTGCCTTACAAAGGATAGCGTCCGGACGGGAACACCACATCGTCCGGATGGTTTGCAGCTGTCTTCCCATATCTGTGTCTGAGACGGAAACCCTATTGCTTGTCGAACTCTGAATGGCGTCCGGACGGTATTGCCACGTCGTCCAGATGGATGCACTTGAACAATGGATTCTTCTTGAACTCTTAATAGCGTTCGGACGATTTGCCATTACATCCGGACGGATGCAACCTTGAATAGTTCGAAGTTTCTAGACACTGATGGGCGTCCGGACAGAAATTTCTCGTCGTCCGGAAAGGAACACCACATTGTCCGGACGGTTGCTTGGGATTCGACTTCTCTGAGTTGGAATCTACACAGAATCTTCCTTGAAAACTGAAATAGCTTTCATGAAGCTTGTGACACTTGCAACTTGTCATAATACGGCTCTTTCCACATCAGAAAAATAAACTCTTAATATTTGAAGACTCTGAAATATACAGCATCCCTGTGAAAGCAGTAACGTTGCATAATAGTGATTTTGTCAACATAATGCTGCCAAAAACTAACAAGGTGGAAGATCTGGTTGGGAAGCATTCGTGTTGGGTTACACGTCAAAGTTAAAGGTATGACTACTGCATAGGGTTATGTGAGTACGAGTGTCTTGTAACTAGCTTTGTTTTTGGATAGTGAATTTTCTGGGTTTGGCTGCCCCGGAGTGGTTTTTTCTCTTCATAGAGTTTCCACTTCGTAACAAATATCTTGTCTCATTTAAATTCCGCATTTAAAATATTTGTTTGCACACAACCACACACTTGGTTTAAATTAGAAGTCATTAAATTATTTTCAATTGGTATCAGAGCTGGTTACACTTTTGTTTTGGATTTATTTCCTAAGTGTGATCCATGACTTCTTTTAACATAAATCTTCTTGAGTTCTCTGAAGATGATTTTTATGATTTCTCTAAAGATACCCTTTTGATAGGTAAACTCTTTAAGAAGTCCAATAAAGAACTCAAGAAGATTAAGCAAGAAAAATAGTCTTTGATTTTACAATTATCTGAATTACATGTTTTGATTGACTCTTTGAGATCTGAGAATACCATGCTTTTTGGTACTGTTGATGCACTAGAGAATAAATTAAAAGAATCAGAGGATCTCTTGGAAAAATTCTCTAGTAATAATTTGAAAAGCATGCTTTGTATTCATACAAATATTTCTAACAAGCCTGATTTAATTATTAATGCTTTAAGTACTTCTACTTCACATGCTTCTGATTCTGAATGAGATTCTATTGATATTAAGCCTGTGATAGTAGATACAGCTTGTTTAGAAAATTCTTGCTTAAATAATCATGTAATGCCAAAGTCCAAGGAATCAGGAACACGAGGTAAGCTTGTTCCTACTTGTCATAATTGTGGGAAAATTGGTCATATTAGACCAAATTGTTATTTGTTGAAATCCCACATGCCTTGGATTAAGCAGGATGCTCTGAGGAAAAGTGAAATTGAAGATTCTTCCTCATCAAAATATGTCTCTCCGCATAGGAGACATATAAAAGTTTAAGGCAATGTTACTTGTAAGAATGCTAACTATAATTCTGCAGAGAATGCCAAGAAGCATTCAAATAAAAGAAGCTTGCCCACCTGTCATCACTGTGACATCACCGGTCACATCCGACCCAAATGTCCACATCTCCAGGTTCAGAAGTCGAAGGTTCAGAAGGAGCTATCAACAAGAGCTACATCAAGCATTCTACCTCCTATGGCACTTCAGGCTCCACGGCATCAGTAGCAGTTTGTTTTTGCCAATCAGAGTGGCAAATCAAAGAAGAACAATTCAAGGCGCTACAAGAGAAAGTTGCAGAAGCCAATTAGCAACCATGGCTATGAAGGGTTGCTGAGCCTAATGCAATGTATGCTAAGAAGAATGGACAACATGAACAAGACCTGCAAGCCACCACCACGGTTCAAGCAGGTATGGGTCAGGAATGATGAGACCATTCACTCCTTGAGGGGGAGTGGACTCACCTAGTAAAGGTGAAGTCTTACCATGCCTAAGATTTTGGTTCCTAAATCCTAGTGCATGTCAGGTATGTTTGCACTGAATTGTTTATCATGTCATATCTTATTCATGCCTTGCATTCTGTTTGATGAACCATCTATTCTATCCCCATATTTTTCTCTTGTTATCTTGAGAATCTTTTGCAGATATTTTTTTGGGGATGACAGTTAAAAGCATGCCAGACGGCTGCTTTTCTGTCTTGGTATTTCTAAACCTCTCTCCCTGAGGATATGTTTGATTCTACCTACATGCTTTGTTTAGACGTATGTTCTTTTCCTTTTAAAGCATGTCTTTGTTGTTTTTGTCTTTTATTTTTCAACAAAACCAAAAAAAAAAAAAAAAAAAAGGGGGAGAAAGTTGCAGATATTTATTCTTGTATTTAACTTTCCAGATATCTTATGTATTTTTACCTGATGTCTCAGTTCTTGGTGCATTAATCTTTTTGCTTTTATATAACTGAGAGTTCTTGTTTGATATCTGCAAAGTTTCCCTGCTGCATCTATTTGATATATAGTTACTTTTCTCATGCGATGAAATGTGCTCTATCCAAGGCTCCTCTAAGGTTTTTTTTTTTTTTTTTCTCTCTCTCTCTCTGACTTTTAGCTTCTGGAAATTATAATGAAAGAGATTTTTTTTGCTAAAATGGTCAAACTGACCAACTCGCTAGTTGAACCTAGAACCCATAAATTCTGGCATTCTTTCTAGGTTGCAGCACCAAGTGATAAAAAGCATTAAAAAAAAAAAGGATAAATAAAAAGATCCATTGCTTTTGTGCTATAAATTTATTCTTGAACTTGTCCCTATAGAAACAGTCAGTGACCAAATCATTGCGGAAATAGACGGTCACTAAAGGACGAAGTAAAAGAAAAGTGTTGCAGCTTAGGGGGAGTGTATCAGATGAGGGTGGCTAGGCCCTAGTAAAATAAGGTTTGACTTTTGACTGATCTAACATTGATTTTCTCTCTTATTTAGAAAATCCGGTTGCTTTAAGTCATATCAGTAAACTTCATACCTTATTGAGAAAGCTTTCACACACACATGCATTGCATGAGTTAAGTTTACTATTGAAAAATTTTTATCTGCAGGAAATTTTTGTGCTAATTGACTCTTAACTCTCAATTATATCTTGGTATATTTTTGAAATACTATTTGACTGTTTTATCAGTTATTTATACATGCGTGTTCTGAAGCTAACGTTAGGAAATTTTTACTCTGCATATTTCCCTCTACTTTTCAGCTTCTAGCGTGAAGAGTCCGGACGGACATGTTCTTGCGTCCGGATGCACTCAGCTCTGTCGATCTCACATCTGACAGCATGCCGTCCGGACGAGTATGTACCACGTCCGGACGCGAGCTTTTTGCTTTCTCTGCCAAACACACACTACTTTTTGCCTATTCTATCATGTTGTGTTGTGTGTGTTTTCTCTCGAACTGATCCCGAGTTTTTGGTATTCTTTGCACATCTTTTCTCATTCCCAGGTATTTCCTTTAACTTTCCTTATTCTATTAAGCTTTGGTTCTTTTTAGAATATTGGAATCTTTAATTGATTATGAATTGAGAGATTGTGCATGAATATCTTTTTCTGTCTTTATGCTGGATGGATATTACTAATCTATGTCTTTTGGATTGCTATATCTACTTTTGTATTTCTTTATATATCCAATTGATAGCCATCATAATACCACATTCTTTTTGAAACTAACAGGATCTAATATTTCCTTGTGGTGTTATTTTTGGATAGATTTCTATTTAATTATTTTCAGGAATATGTTGCCCAGCGGCTTCTAGCATAATGTCAGATAGAGGGCTCTTTGGAAAACAGACCAGTGTTGAAATCATTTGTTCCAGAGATCTCAAATTTTAGATGATCTCATTCCTCCTGCTCATACAGAGTCTTCCGTAACCTTTTCGTCTAGATCTGCACCAGCTAGAGATTCAGGGCTGAATCATCTTTATCATCTTACAGACCACTCGTCTAGAGGATTTCTTTCTATGGATGATCAGTTTCGGGCAAGAAGACTCAAGTGACTGAAAATTTTCAGTCTATGGTTTCCCGGCTTCAGGAGCTAGAAGCCGAAGTAGTTCAAATCCAGCTTTTTTTAAGGTTCTCTCTCCGTTACTTGATTTCAGTGGATCAGCAGGATTTGGTACTTGGAGGATTTTTGTTCCTCTCTTTTGGGCCACTTGCAGACTCTTCTCTAGTTTCCTATTGTTTTGGATTTTAGAACGTTTTTGTTTGTGGATTTTATATACTCTGTTTACCCTTGTTCTGTTTAGATATCAAGGAGGAGTATTTTAATACTGTGGTCTTTCTATACTCTGTTTACCCTTTGTCCCTTTGAGACAAAAAGGGGGAGTATTTTTTGTTTTGGACCAGGAATGTATTTCCAAACCGGTCAAGTGTTTTTTGTCCCAGAATGGCCAAAGGGGGAGTTTCTTAGTATTTTATATTGGCAACATTCTGGTTAACAAAAACACTTTATATAACGGTTGTTTTTTAACAGGATTATCGGTTCTACTCAGAGTCTTCAAGTAATATGGACAGTGTCTCATTTCATGCCATGTGTATGGTCACAAGTTTCTAAGAAGATGTCCATGAAGATTCCATGCAATTTCCAAGTCAGAACAGTCGGTTCCTGTGCAACCGTCTGGACGGGCCTTTGAAGGCGTCCGGACGCCCCGTAGTGTCTAGAAGCTTCAGCGTTGAAGATGTCCGGACGTCAGAGCTACACCGTCTGAACGCTAGGTCAAGGTTCTCCAGTTTCTACTCGGAGTTGGATTTCATGTTAGACATGGATCGGGAAACAGCAACCTTCCGGACGGAAGGGCAACACCGTTCGGACGCATTTCAGGCTTCAAGGAAGATTCCTGCCCATGTCTCAGTGTTTTTATCATAACTCTCTACTCGAGTATCGGATTGAGACGAAATTGATGTCGTTGGAAAGCTAAGAAAAAATCATATAGCTTGAATTTATGGACGGAAAGAGAGTAGCGTTCGGACGGCCTCCAAGATTGCGCTACTCCTGAAAAGATATCGTAGAAATCCATCCGGACTAGGCTAAATGCCGTCCGGACGGTCTGCAGTCAGAGTCCAATTTTGAGCAGATTTAGGGCACTGTTTCTGAAGGATATCGCAGAAATCCGTCCGGACGTGGTAAACTTCCGTCCGGACGCTCGACAGATAGAGTCCGAATCTCAGCAGTTTTTGAGGTGTCTTGAAGCCTATAAATAGGGGGCTCTAGGTCTGTGTTTTGTACAGAATTCGATGGTGAATTCCATAGTGCTTTGAGAGGGTGTTTAGGGAGAATCGAAGATCTGCTAGCTCTCAAGCTGTTGCCGATGTGTGCTCAAGTGTTCATGTGAAGTCTATCTTAGGGGTCGGCCCTAAGGTAAAGGAATCCATCGAAAACTCCTTCAGGTGGAAGATCTGGTTGGGAAGCGTTCGTGTTGGGTTACACGTTAGAGTTAAAGGTATGACTACTGCATAGGGTTATGTGAGTACGAGTGTCTTGTAACTAGCTTTGTTTTTGGATAGTGGATTTCCTGGGTTTGGCTGCCCCGGAGTGGTTTTTTCTCTTCATAGAGTTTCCACTTCGTAACAAATATCTCGTCTCATTTAAATTCCACATCTAAGATATTTGTTTGCACACAAACACACACTTGGTTTAAATTAGAAGTCAATAAATTATTTTCAGTATGAGTTCACCACCTTAGGAATATATCACACACTAGTGTTTGCAATGAGCCAATCTTTTGTTTCTACTGTATGTTTACAATAACAACTACCAATAACATGATACTTTTGTTTTGAAAACGTTCCGTAGTTGATAGAGTAAACACGGGCATTTTACAACCAAAATAATCTCACAACAGTATATATATGTATCAAGTGACTCAACTCCACATCTCGGGATAACACAAGCATACATGTATTTCTAAGGATGCAAATCAATGGCATCAACACATCATTTCCAAATCATAACACACCTCATTATGCAATGCATGCTCATGTTCTATTTGTTGTTTCAGAATCCAAGAGCACCAACTCACTGGTGCCAAGAGCATCAACTCTTGACTTACTATTTCTGTAGCTAGAGCATCAACTCTACTCTCACACACGTTCCACCCATAAGGCATCAACCCGCAGGGTTCGTTTCACGCACCAAGAGCATCAATTCTATGGTTCTATATTGACAATTCCCATAAAGCATCAACCCATAGGGCTTACTTACTAACCAAGAGCATCAACTCTATACTCATACTCAACTCTACCCGTAAAGCATCGACCCGCAGAGCTCACTTCCTAACCAAAAGCATCAACTCTATGGTTATACTGTTTCTGAAGCCATGAGCATCAACTCTGGTCTTATTCATGTTCCACCCATAGGACATCAATCCACCAAGTTCGTTCCATCGTTCATGATTTCGTTATGCTAGTGCATTAACACTACTTATGCTCAGCGTACATGTTATCACACATGCAGATTATCATGTTCACACAGCATCATGTTCTTCCCACATTCTTTTCAACATATCATGAAAACTAAACTCAATGCAATGTTCATCAAAACATTTTGTTGGGTTTTTAATATTGGCAAATTCAGTGTCAAAACTTATTTGGTTTATTCAAGAAAGGAAAAAGGCAAGTAAGAAAGAAAGTTGCAAAATATTTTTCAAGAAAAGAAAAGAGCTGAGTGGTGAAAATATTGCAAAATATTAATCAAAAAAGGAAAGATCTATGATGTAGAAAATATTATGCATAATTAATCATTCCTAATTGATTGTTATTCTGTTGACAAAAATCTTTCATATCAGGGACTTCCATAACAGGGACACTGTAATTCCAAAAGAATTGTTACAGAATATTAGTTTCAATATGGAAAGAGCTGAACAAGGAAGTATCTACACAGAATATCCCTAAGAAGGCAATTTCCTGTTGAAGGAAGTATTCTGGAGACTTTACAAAAGTCGGTTTCCCTACAGCCTGTTCGGAAGCCTAGCTCAGAAAGTCAAAGTCCTATGAAGGTCCGAACGGCGCAACAGATGTTGAAGTCCGAGAGCAAAAACTTTGAAAGAAGTCCGGACGACCTAGTAGATGCGAGCCACAGAGAGCACTTGTCTACAAGAAGGTCCGGACCTGTCTGCAAGAAGGTCTGAACGCTGATATAATGACTGCGGACAGTGAAACTACTTTATGCAACCATCCAGATGCCGCCTATGGAAATCCGTGTCTATGTAGATTTAGGATTTTTGAAGCCTATTTAAAGGGGATTCTAGGCTGTGTTATTGGAAGGAGTATTCAGTGTTGAACTCCAGTGTATTAAGGAATTTAGTGTAGAATTCTGGTGTGATGAGAGGGTGTTTAGGCAGATATTGTTAGATGTGCTAACTATCTCAGAATTTTTATTTTGTGTGATTTAATTAATCGTTTGAAGTCTAACTTAGAGAGAGGAGCTCTAAGTTAAAGGAATCTATTGAAGAACTATTCATATAGGAGATCTGGTTGAGAGACGTTCACGTATAGGTACATGTCAGAGTTAAATGTACGACTACTGCATTGGGTTATGTGAGTACGACTATCTTGTAACTAAGTTTTTCTTCTGAATAATGGATTTCCTCGGTTTGGCTGCCTCAGAGGGGTTTTTCTCTTTGGTACAAAGAGTTTCCACTTTGTAACCAAAATATCTGTGTTATTTACTTTTACGCTTTATATTTTGGTTGCATGTTTTACTGTTGATTATTTTGGAGTCTTTATTTTTCACATATCTCAAACATTACTTCATTATCATATCTCAACTTCACAACTCTATCTCAAAGCATTTCTCTAACATCATTTTGTAATCATATCGCCAGTTCACAACTCAATCTCAAGCATTTCTCAAACATTATTTCATTATCATATCTCAAATTCAAAACTTAATCTCAAAACATTTCTCGAACATTATTTCATTATCATACCTCAAATTCATAACTTAATCTCAATACATTTCTCAATATCTTCAAAGCATTGAAATTATCCGTAAGTGAATAATCACCAAAATAGCATTGGCTCGAGGTTCAACAAATCATAACAATTCTAGTATAAAATATCATAAGGTTTTTTAGTGAGTAAAATACTCACCTTGGCTGCAAGCTGTACGGCTTATCGAAGAATCCTCTACCAAAGCCTTGCTAAGTATCACTACATTAACACATTGCACAATACATTAACAACGACAAAACATTTCTAACTCTAGACTCACATTTAGCTCTTAAATTGTTCAATAGTTAGACCCATGGAAAACTCATAGAATTTCTAGGCTTCCAATTAACTGCCCAACAATAACAAACTCTAACCCAACAACAATAGACAATAACCCATAATATTTACATAGGGTTAGACACTTGAAATTACAACTTAGACAAATACCCAAAAAGCTAGGGTTTTTGGAAAACTAACCAAAATTCACCCAAATGCTACCCAGAGCTTGGAGAACGTTTAGGAAGCTCCAAAACGTGCAAAACCTAAAGAATATTGGAAGATTAAACGAAATCTTCCAGGAATCAACCCAAAATCTCAAAAAACAAGGGTTTATGAAATTACCTCAAACCAATCAGTAGAAATGTAGATCGGGCTTCGTAGATCACGTTTCCGAGGTTAGATTTGAGGTTGGGGGCTTGGATCTTCGTGGATCATGGAGAGAATGGTGAGAATGGTGAGAAACTTCTGGGAAAATGAGCCATAAAGACGTATTTCCGGATTTATATCGCGTGTCGTCCGAACAAAGTGGTTGTCAGGATGAGCGTGCTGAAAATCACTTACGTAGTCTCTGTGGCTGCCGTCCGGACAGGAGTATAACTCGTCCAGACGCAACTTACAAGGAGTAAATTTTCACTCTCTTGGGCTCCCGTCAGAGTACGACTTCCAGAAAGTTGATTTTATGCATTTTCTAAGTGTTTTCTTGGTGCTTTCTTGCCATTTTATTAACTCTATTCATTTAATTAATTTAATTTACATTATAAGCATCTAATTAATATCTAGGATATTACATCCCTCCCTCATAAAAATTTCATCCTCGAAATTTTAGACTCTAAGTTGTTTTACACACATACAAGCTTGCCTTTTACTCAAAACGCACATGCAAGTATATATTTTACTTAAAACAAATGTGTAAAAGTGGTATGACAAAGTAATCATACCCAGGTTTACTCGAGAAAATGAGGAGACCACTCCCACATTTGTTGCTCAAGCACCCATGTGACTTCCTCAACACTGTGATTCCACCACAAAATTCTCATTAACGAGATGGTTTTGGTCCTCAGTTAGTGCTTCTTACGATCGAACACTTTTGCAACTCTTCATAAGTCAATTTTGGTTGAATATGAAGGGGCTCATCACATGTGAGGGATCATAAACACCTTCCGCAACTGAGAGACATGTAAATCATCATGAATGACCACCAAACTAGGAGGCATCGTGACCATGTATGCTAAAGGGCTCACTTTATCAAGCACTTCTAGACACTGCATAACTACAAACTATTGTGCCAGTTGTTCCACGTGCACTACAAAGTCAATCTCGTCATCACGGGATTTCCTACTTAGTGCTTCAATTACAACATTGGCTCAAGCTGCATGATAGAACATCTTGCTATCATGATTTTCCAGCACTACAAGGCATCAATATTACCTCATATAAAAGTCTATCCTTAGAGAGACTTTGGTGATAAGTGTGGATTTCACGCACTTTACCATAGAGGTAGCTCAAAGCTTGGCTTAGACATAAGCCAAATACAATAGTGTACTCTCTCGTGCCGTGAAGTTGGAATGTAACTTCCAACTTGTGATCATCTATGTTCGCTCTACACTTTGATAGTCAATCCATTCCTGGATGACATCAAAGCCCTAACAAGTTAAACACTAAAGCTCAACATGCTAAACACTAAAGTTCAACATGCTAAACACTAAAGTTCAACATGTCAAACAGTGCTAGCTTTGCTGGCAGAGTCTTCTCTCTTATATCAATGGGACAACTGCCCATACATTTTCTACACGTTACGACGTCACCAATAGGAGTGGTCACACGCATGTTTTGTTCTTAAGGGTTCGATGCTCATCATGAACATCTACACAAATGCAGATGAGACAAAAGAAAGGGTACACTCAAATCAAACAAGACACAGGTAATACTACAATTAAGACCATAGCACCTGTGCCGACGTTGGCAACATTCTCATCAGCTTTCACATTTTCTGGTGTAAGCATGTGTACCTTTGCTTTAGCAATTGGTCTAGGCTGATTATCGCTTGCTCGGATCCCTTGATTCCTTGCAGCTACTGTGGGCCATTGCCTTGCAAATTGGTCAGGCTTGCCACACCGAAAACATGCTCTAGACCCAGTCATACAATCCCTAATGTGTACCTTTCCACACTTCGGGACAGCGTAGTGTGGGCATGATCTAAGTAGGTCCTTGAGTCTTTCCCAGGTCTCATACAGTTGTTCTCGCTCATATTGGGAGATACTAGTGATAGCTCTTCTAATATCATTGGTCTTTCCTATGGAAAAATACTTCTTTAGAAATTCTTGTTGCAATTGAGCCCAAGAAGTAATGGAGTTTGGTGCTAAGGAATGAAACCAATGTTTGGCTCTTTCCTTGAGGGAGAAGGGAAAGAGACGCATCCTTAGAGCATCCTCAGTGAATCCACTCAATTTAATGGTAGAACAGATTGCTAGGAATTCACCGAGAAAGTCGTAAGGATTTTCAATACTAAGTCCTAGAAAAGATGGTAAACTCTGTCTAGTGCTAGGCTTAATCTCATAGTGAGCTGCCGTAATATCTGGCAGCCTGAGACATATGGGAGAAGTGTATGTGGTAGGGAGATAATGATCTCTCAAAGCCATAGGGTTATTGTCACCCATAGTCTCAGTGGTGCGCTCTCCTAGCAAATTAGAGTTCCTTTCGGATCTAAGTTATCTAAGAGTGCGTTCAATGTCGGGGTCGCAAGAAATTAAAGGCACTGATAAAGAACGATGACCAAGCATAAAACAAAAGAAAATAAAGATAAAAACAAAATAAAAAGCTCACAAACGGCTCGTAGGAATGCTGGAATTTAGCTGCTGCAAATGTTGATGGCGCTGAGTGAGGAAAACTGAGAGGAAAAAGAAAAAGAAAAAGAAAAAAACACTAAAAGAAAAATTAGAAATGAAAATCAAGAGTAAAAATAAGAATAAAAAGACAGAAAATAATGAAGCTAGATTTAATCTTTGAAACTTAATAACGCAACCATTAAGCAGTCCCCGGCAACGACGCCAAAAATTGATGTGGTCTTTTGTTTACTAAATATATCAATAAAAAATAATCACTCACAATAGAACGAATCCTTGTAGGATAAGGCTATAGAGAGGGTGTCGAACCCCAAGGACTGTAGAGGTATTGTTATCAAGTTTATAAGATTAAAAATAACTAAAGAAAAGATTGTTGAATATGTGATTAACTATAGTGCATAAAATAAACGTAAAAGAGAATTGAAATATAAGAGAGAGAAAGAGTAGAGTATTGACTTCACCGCTATCCTCACATCGATGGTTAATCATATTTAATTAGGGAAATTCATTCTATGCATGTTATAAATAAACAAGAAATTACTTAATTAAAGCATAAGTATAATCCATCTTCAGTTGGCACGGACTGTCCACCTAACCACTAAGATGCGGTACGAGCCGTCTTCCCTAGGTATGGATTAGCTACTTCTTTAATAGGATACATACAATCAATGGAAAAGTATAACCCATCTTCGGTTGGTACAAATCGTCTACCTAAATTACACTAAATTAAGGTGTAGTACGATTCGTCTTCCCTAGGCATGACCTATCTAACCTTTTTGATCATATGTCAATTAAACCTGTTGTATAATCATCATTCTTATAATCACAAAAAATAAACAAAAAATAAGAATGATTTGAGTTCAATAAAGGTAAAAATCTTTTTAAGACAATAGAAGAATTCTACCAATATTGATTATGAATTGAAGAACAATTGCATTAAAAGATGAAGAACAATATCAAATTGTAGCAATTCTCATAATTATACAACCAACATGCATAAATTAAAATTCTCTAAATTAAAATACAATCAAACCATTGTGCTTGGATAGGGCTATATCAATACCCTACAAAGGTTTTTAGCCACTCATGACGCTATTGCAATGGCCTCCTGCCATGATTACTTCTCTTCAACTCTTCAAGCCTTCAAGAAGTTTTTCTCTGAATTTGCTTTAGGTAGCAGTGTGTCTTTCTTCAATGTTTAGAGGCCTATTTATAGAGGTTGGAAGAGGCCTAGAAGCCCTATAAATCTAAGAAAAATTGGAACTTAGTCCCTTAGTCCAAGTAGAGGAGATTGAAAATTCAATCCAAGTAGGAAAAGGATTCCAAATTCGTCCAGATCTGCGGTCTTTTATTACGGGGAGATTTTGGCATGGTAAACATCCGAATTAAGAAAAATATATTTCAAAAATATTTGTTGCATTTTTTATTATATTTTCAACCCCACAAATTTCATTACAATCCAAGATTTGAACGGAAAGTTATGATCAAAACACTGAGATGTGTGCAGAATCCAAATTTGAATCCAATTTGATTTTGACTCTTATTGGAAAAATTCCGATTTAGTCATTCCCTTTATTTGATTAAACTTAAGCACATCATATAGGTCCGCCATTATGATTGAAAAAGCTTAACCATATCTTCTAGGTCTTCTCAAAGTGTGCTTTAAGCGCAAAATCAATTGAATTAATTGCATCTTTATTTAAAACCTGAAAACAATAAAATAACACAAAGTCAAACAAATAACAATGCTAAGGAATTAACATATGCAAGTTAAGGGGCTTGAATGTGCAACATTCGATGCTTATCAAGTACACTCAAATCAAACAAGACACAAGCAATACTACAATTAAGAGCATAGCACCTGTGCCGACATTGGCAACATTCTCATCAGCTTTCACATTGTCTGGTGTACGCATGTACACCTTTGCTTTAGCAATTGGTCTAAGCTGATTATCGCTTGCTTGGGTCCCTTGACTCCTTGTAGCTCCTGTGAGTCATTGCCATGCAAAGTGGTCAAGCTTGCCACACCGAAAACATGCTCTAGACCCAGTCATACAATCCCCAGTGTGTGCCTTTCCACACTTGCTACACTATGACACGCAGACACTGACACGGCTAGCAGGGGCATTCCTTCCCCCAAAGGATCCGGAACTACTGCTTCTCGCATAATGCCTCTTAGATGGAGGTGGAGGAGGAAGTGATTCTATAGACATTGACCGCTTCCTATTTATATAGTATGCGGCTGCCTCTCGAATCCCTTTTTCAGCCATGGTGGCAGTGTGCACCATCTTGACATAGTCAATGATTTCGAGGAAAATAATCCTCTCACGGATTCACGGTGATAACCCGTCACGGAACCTTTTAGCTTTGGTTTGTTCATCGAGGATGAGGTGTGGGGAACACCTCGACAACTTCATAAATTCAGCTGAGTATTGCTCAACTATCATAATTCCCTACTTCAGATCTTCAGTAATGCCCCGCTTTTTATAAACAAACGTAAGTGAAATTTTCTCATTTCCACTTGGCATTACGACATCATCAGAGTTGAGTATTGGCAACAGAATATATTTTTCTTAAGAACTTAGGCGTAAAACACAACAAAGCTGACTAAATTACCTCAATATATAATTAAACACGATCAACATGTTTTCATATAATAAATACAAACAAAGGTTAACACATGTGCCACATGCGACACTTTATAATACACATCCATTGTTTCAATCTAATAATCATAGAATATTACATATTAAAAACATCACTTAAAAAGTCTTGTTAATAAATATCAGCATAATAATCCTAGAGGTTCATATCTTCCTCCCATCCTGCATAAACACATATGTGATTGTGGTTATCACCACAATCCCATACTGTAATACAGTGAGTCAACTGCATTCAATAATATTGAAAAAATAATATGGACTTCTAAATTTAACAGTGTGTGTGAACAGTGTGCAACAAAATATTAAATGCGGAATTTAAAGGAGACAAATATTTTGTTGACGAAGTGGAAACTCAATTAAGAGAAAAACCACTCCGGGGCAGCCAAACCCAGGATATCCACTATTCAGAAGACAAAGCTAGATACAAAGCAGTAACACTCACATACCCCTAATGCAGTGGTCGTACCTTGCTCTTTAACGTGTAACCCAACACGAACGCTTCCCAACTAGGTCTCCTACCTGAAGGGGTCTTCAATGGAATCCTTTACCTTAGGGCCAACCCCTAAGATAGACTTCACAGCTGATCAAATAATACACTTGGCAAGGCTTTAGAGGAAATATCACGTCTCTAAGCTGTAGAGAATTCACCACCGAATTCTATTTTGAAAGCATGCCTAGAGCCTCTTATTTATAGGCTTAGGAAACCCTATTTTGAATAAAAAATGGAGTCTGAGACACGCACGTCCGGACGGGCCAAGTTTTTCTTGTCCGAAAAGTAATTCTAGAATTTTCTGCAGGGCTGTCCAGACGCATATAGTGGCCGTCCGGATGGTCAGTTGACAGCATTTTTTATTAGCTTTCTAACGACGCCAATTTTGTCCCAATCCGATATTTAAGTAAAAAGTTATGATCAAAATACCGGAGGGCGTCCGGACGGCTTGACCGAGCGTTCGGACAGTCAACTGCAACCGCCTTTCCAAAATAGCACTGGAAGCTTCCATAACAAGGCTACGTCCAGACGGTGTTGTCCTAGAGTCAGGACGGTTGCACTTTGGCTGCACGTAATTACCATAATAAGGCTTTGGAGCGTCCGGACCTTGAAGGCTAACGTCCGGACGGTTGAATTGGTGCACGCAATTTCCATATATGAAGCTTGATCGTCCGGACCATGAAGGCTGACGTCCGGACGGTTGAACTTGGTATGCACGTTCTTGCCTTATAGAAGGCATCGTCCGGACAGTAGCAGCCATCTTCCCATAACTTTGTCTTGAGGCAGAAACCCTAATGCTTGTCAAACCCTAAATGGCGTCCGGACGATATAACCACGTCGTTCGGACGGATGCGCTAGAACACTGGGATCTTCTCGAACTTTGAAGAGCGTCCGAAAGATTTGCCATTACGTTCGGACGGATGCAACCTTGAACCGTTCGAAGCTTCTAGACATTGATGGGCGTTCGGAAGGAAAGTTCTCGTCGTCCGGATGGATGTTGCTGACTGATGAGCGTCCGGACGGAATACCACGTCGTCCGGACGGTTGACAGGGAACCGAAATAAATCCTTGAAAACTTCACAGAATCTTCTCGAAGAACATAGCTAAAGAGTAGACTCTGGATAAAGCAGCATCCCTGTGAAAGCAGCAACATTACATAGAAGTGATTTTGTCCAACAGAATGTAGCCAACACAAAAACTAACAAATATAATGACATATTGCTTCATTTAACAATACACCATATTACAATATTGTGTAATGATAGATTCATAAGCACAGTCTTATTAACAATTCTATATGCACAATCCCATTAATTAGTGTAGATGGATAGATAGATGCCGTGGGTATTTTACCATCTCTGGTCTTACCATAGATAGGTGGATAGATAGATGCCGTGAGACTTTAACACATGATACGGTCTTATCATTGTCGTTGGTACTTTACCATCTCCGATCTTACCATAGGTAGGTGCTATGGATCTTGACCACCTGTTTTCATGGATTTTAACCACATGCTTTCCACTCATTGGTGTCGTGGGTCTCTAACCAAACCAGTCTTATCCATGGGACTTAAACCTTGATTCTTACTTATTAGCAGGTTCATATCTCAGGACAATAAAATATGCATTGCTATTTCATTAGCAAGCTCATGATTCATAGCAGTAAAATATGCAGAGTCCCAAACAAATCACATATAATTAAATATAGTAGAGATCACAAACCATAGAAATCAATATCACCATATTATGGAACTAGTATCACTCTCACTAAGTATTTTAGAAATACTTACTTACACATATACATAAACAAATGCATATCATTAAATAAACCCATAAATCACCACATTAAAGAACTCGGTATCATTCTCAGTGAATAGAATACTCACAGTTCTTTCCTGCTTCAGACAATATTCACATACAAGTGATCACTGCAATATAATTTAATACAAGTGAAAGCGTATTAGCACAAATTGCTAAAAACCTATTTTTATACTTTTATATTTCTGACTTCTAAACCACTTAACCCAATTTCTAATGTCGCTTAAACATTATAACGGCATATAAAATAGGTTAATTATATTGCCACATATTTCGTGTGGGCATTATTACGACATTTATTAATTAATGTCAAAAATACATTTTAAATTAAAACAAGTATTACCACGGCATTAGTATTAAAAACTTATATACATTTTTATCAAATATCATAATAACTCCATTAATATAAATAATGAGTTTTGTATTTTAAAATAACTGGATAGCACAACGACGTAAATACAAATAATCCTTATTTTAATCTTTATAAAATCTGGGCAGAATAAAGGCATTATTATATTAAATACCTAATAGTATTTAAAAGTATTTGGGCAGTGCAACGATGCTTTTATTAAATATTATTTTTTACTCGGGCATCACAACGGCATATTTATTAACTAAATACTCCGCTTTGAAAACCCTGTTTAAAAATACAACTTAAAACATTAGAATACTAATAACCTATAAAATCATAAAATATTAAAACAAGGCTTTATTTAAAAACTTACCTAAAATACCCTTTGAGATATTTTTTGCAAGAGACCCAATACTTCAACAGGTCCGGCCAAGAGAGAGGAATGCAAAGAGAGTTTTCTCTCTTTTTCTTTTTAGTGTTTCTCTTTTGTTTTGAAGTTATATGATCTAGAAAGTTCTCCTATTTTCTTTATTTTTTTTTTATTTTTTGTTCTTTTGTTCTTTTCTTTTTGTTTATCCATGATGAGTGCCAAATATTGCATATGTGGACCCCTTAATTTGCATTTTTTAAACATTTAGCCTTGTTATTTTCTGATATTTTTGGTTAGTTTTTGTGTATAGTTTTACAAGTCATTGAGAGAAAATTGTGGTTTTTAAGTAAAATTGCAAAGAAGCGGAAAAACCGTCTCAGTTTGGCCCACTTTCAAATTTGGAGACAAAATGCGTATATATATATATATATATATATATATATATATATATATATATATATATATATATATATATATCCGAAAATACTCCAGCAAGTCAATAAATGCAAGGGCAGAGGCATCACGTGATCCTTTTTTCCATGCCATTCTTGAGGAAAGGGCAGCACCAAATATCTTTGACCAAACATACAATTCTCTCCATCACGTGAATGTGCAAGACCTACAATGAGAACAGAAATCGAGGCATGCGTGCGTGGGACACATGAATGAAGCCCATAAAGAAGAAAAAAAAAATATTTGAAGTCTTGCACATTAGTAACAGGTCATGTAGCGCAAGAGTACGTGAAGGTAGGGAAAAAGCGTCATTTTGATTTCTTTTTTTAACCCTAACAGCTCCATATAAAAAGCAAGTTTTTCTTGTAAAAAAGAGGGGGGCGTGGGAGTGGGGCGTATCCCCTGTTTTGCAGTACACGCACCAAGTCTTTTTTTGAGACGATTTTGCTTCTTGCATTTTCTCCTTTGTAAGTCTTTTAATATTTATGTTTTTAATTCAAGGTTTAGGTTTTTTTTTTTTTTTTTTTTTTTTTTTTTTTTTTTTATCATGCGTAGCTAAAATCTCAACTAAGGTTGAAGATGAAACCTCGCCATTGATTAGATTTTGTATTTTTCATGTTTTGTTCGTATAATCTGAAAATTAAAGATGACTTCTAATTTACCAAATGTGTGCAATAGTGTGCAATAAAATATCACAATGCAGAAATTAAAGAGACAGATATTTTGTTGACGAAGTGGAAACTCAATTGAGAGAAAAACCACTCCGAAGCAACCAAACCCAGGTATCCACTATTCAGAAGACAAAGCTAGTTACAAAGCAGTAGCACTCTCATACCCTTATGCAGTGGTCGTACCTTGAACTCTGACGTGTAACCCAACACAAACGCCTCCCAACCAAGTCACCTACTTGAAGAGGTCTTCAATGGAATCCTTTACCTTAGGACCAACTCCTAAGATAGACTTCAGTTCAGCACAGCAACAGCACTTGGCAACGGCTTGAGAGTGAGCGGATCAGCACAATAACTTCTAAAATAAACTCTCTAAGCACTACCAAATTCACTACCGAATTCTTACAATTTACATGCTTAGGGGCCTCTATCTATAGGCTCCAGAAAACCAAATTCGTGTCTGATTTGAATTTCCTAGGCGGCATCTAGATGGTAGCTGAGGGTATCCGGATGGACAACTGTGCGATCGGCTTTCAAAATTCCCTTCAAATTCTTTCCTGAATAGAGCCATGTCCGGACGGTTGCACTTCAGCTGCACGTAATTTCCATATTAAGGCTTGAGTGTCCGGACCATGGAGACTGACGTCCGAACTGTTGAACTTTGTATGTAGGACTTGCCTTATCAAGGATAGCATCCAGACAGGAACACCCATCGTCTAGACGGTTGCAACTGTCTTCCCTTATCTGTGTTTTGGAACGAAATCCTTTTCCTTGTCGACAATTGAAAAGTGTTCAGCCGTGTTGCTAAGACATCCAGACGGGTGCAACTTGGAGCAGTTCGAAGCTTCTTGACACAAAGGAAGGTCCGGACGGAAAGTTCTCATCGTCCGAACGGATGATGCTTTGACAGTTGAGTGCCAAGAAGGAATATCACGTCGTCCGGACTGATGCAAGGGATCCGATTGCTCTTCCTTGAAATCTGTGCGGAATCTTCTAGAAACATAGCTCTGAAATAACTGAATCCCTAATAAAAAGCATCATTACAGATAAGTGATTTTGTCCAACAAAATGCAGTCAATCACAAACTAACATAATCCGAATGTATGTTCATTTCAATTCAATTAAAGGATTAAAACTGTTTTAATTGATTGTTTCAATTAATATATGTACAAACGTTGGATATTCAATGTGTTTCATCCAACGGATACATTGAATCTTTTGATTTAATTTAGATTTTCATTGTGATTTGTTAATCAAACGGATACATTGGATGGTTTTGAATTAAATTGGATATTCATTGCGATTTGTAGAAAGGATAAATTCATTGAATCTTTCAATAGGCAATTTTATGAAAATTAGAACATGCATAGAATTCTATTGCAATTCGCATGTATGAACAAACATGAGAATCTGTGCTTTGATTTGGCAAGGTGGATTTTGAAAACCTTAGTGCTTTTTAATTTTTATATCTACTGTTTTTAATTCAGTTTTATTTTGTTTATTATTTTAAAACCCCAAAAATTGGAACTAGGTAAAATTAGAATTAGTTTAAATAGAAATTAATTTTTACAACGCAATTCCCTGTGGATTCGACCTCACACTTGCACACACACTATATTGCAAATGATTCGTGCGCTTGTGAGTAATTTAAAACTCACAACAACCCATCGAACACACACACACACACACACACATAGAGAGAGAGAGAGAGAGAGAGAGAGAGAGAGAGAGAGAGAGAGAGAGAGAAAGAGATAGCCTTTTTCTAGAGACTTCTTCTCTCTTCTTTCATTTTCTTGTTTCTTGTTTCTTTGTTCCTTCTCTTCCTTTTTCTTCTCTTTTCTTTTCTGTTCTTTTTGCTATTATTCTATTGTTAACAAAAATACCCAGAGAGAAAGGAGAGTGTTTGGCCGAAATAGAAAAGGAATAGAGGTGAGTTTTGCACAAAGCAAAGGAAAGAACAGTGAAGAAGAAAACATTTTTCTACTCTGTTTTTTATAATGTTGGCCGGAATGCATAGGGAGTGAAAATGGTTTGATCCTATCCTATTTTAAGTTCTAACCAATTGAGAGAGGGAGGGTTTTGAGAGGTTTCCTTTCCTAGTTTTTCTATACAGAAACAAGTGTTAGTTTGTAATTGGCTGCATTCTGTTGGACAAAATCACTTTCTATGTAATGTTGCTTATTAATCAGGGATACTGTTATATTCAAAGTCCACACTTCACTTATATGCTTCAAGAAGACTCTGTGCAGAATTCAAGTTAGTGAAGTTCAAGCCCCTTGCATCCGTCTGGACTCTCATTTGTGTCCAAAAGCTTCGAACTGTTCCCAGTTGCATCTGTTTGGACATCTCAGCAACACGTCCGGACGCTATTCAGTGTTTGACAAGTAAAAGGATTTCCGTTCCAAACACAGATATAGGAAGACAACTACAACCGTCTGGACGACGTAGTTATTCCGTCCGGACACTATCCTTGATAAGGCAAGACGTGCAGAAGATTTTCAACGGTCCGGACGCTCAATCCATATTATGGAAATTGCGTGCAGTAGAAGTGCAACCGTCCGGATGCTAGGGCAACACTGTCCAAACACGGCTCTATTCTGGAAAGAATATCAGCGAAATTGGAAAGCCAGTTACACAGTTGGCCGTCCGGACGCTCTCAGCTACCGTCTGGATGCCACCTTGTAATGCCCGAAAAAGACACCATACTTAAGTTATTGATATATGTACATACATAAGTATAGGGCTTAAGAATTACTAATAGTCTAATAAAATTACATAGTTATGCATGTAGAGAGTTGGATCAGTGAAGTTAAAATCGATCGAGCGACTTCCTGGTCGATCGAGCGATTATAGGTCGAAGTCGATCGAGTGATTATAGGTCGAAGTTGATCGAGCGATTTTATTATCGATCGAGCGACTTCACCCAGTGCAGTGCAGTTTCCGTTAAATGCGAAAATTGATTTTTCCACCTAATAATTTGGGAGCCACACGTTGTACTTGATGCCAAGTGATTATACCCATATTTAGTTAGCCTAGTTAGTCCATTTTGGTTGAAACCCAACTAGATTTCCTTGGATATCATGTAATCATAGACTAAGATATGGAATAGTCACCTATGAGATTTGAGCTATGAATTTGAGGAATTGGCTGGCTCAAATCCGGCCATTGAGGTGTTGATTTGTTGGTTTGATCTCAGCCCTTCAAGAGTACTATATATAGGATGCATGGGGAGTTGATTTTCATGAAGAGGAAACCAAATTTTAGCCTAAACTCTCTCTTGTCCTAGTGCTGTAGAAATAGCACGAAAATCCTCCCATTTCACCTCACTTTCCAGCACCTAGCAAGCCAAATTTAAGCTCCAAACCACCCTCATTCTCCCACAAAATCAGTAGTGAAATGTGAGTAGAAACCACCTTTGATTTGAGACTAAGAAGCCAAGCTTTACAAGTGGAATTCTCTTGGACAGCAACTCTCCTCCACTCTTTAAGTCATTAGAAAACTTTGGGTGAGTATTTTCTCCCTTAAACTTCTCATAGAACAAGTAGTCCTATTGTTATTTTGAAATTATGATTTTCTCTTGCTTTTAATTATGCACATATATGTATGTTGTATGAAAAGTTGGCTAACTTATATTATGGACATATGAGTATATGTGTAAGCATGTGGGTGAGTGTTTACTACATGAGATAAGTAATTTGGAATGGGTAAATTGTGTTCTAAAATGGATCAAGAAATGTAAGTGTGAGAGTATATGTGTTAAGGTTTTGATATATATATATATATATATAATAAGAAATAGGTGTATAACTTTGTAGGAATATATATATATTTGTGTGTGTGTGTTTGGATTTACTAACTTCTAATGTGTATATATATATATATATATATATATATATAGAGAGAGAGAGAGAGAGAGAGAGAGAGAGAGAGAGAGAGAGAAAGATATATGTGAGTGTAAATATTAAGAGGAAAGAGATGAATTTGTATTTAAAGAAATGAATGTGTTTCCAAATATTTATGTGTGTGTAATAAGGATGTGTGAATTAAAGGAAGGCAAATTCATATGTGTACTTGATTAAATGACATTTGTATTCTTGTTTTTAAGGTATGTTATATGTTAAATGATGCCCTAAAGGATGGATAATTATGGTGGTACTAATATAAGAATTGGTAAGTAAGCACTAAAATAAATAAATAGATACGAGATCATGTGTAAATCTGTGGCCGTTGTAATATCTAGGAAGAGATATGGTAACAATAATGTTTTCATAAATGCTTTATTAATCTATTATTATCACATGATGATTATTATGCAGTTGTAAAGGAAAATATTTGGAGCAGAAACTAGTAAGTATCTCTATACTTACTGAGGACGAAGCTGGTTGACTTTTCCTATAATATATGCTTACTGTTTTATTTACTTGTTTGCGCATGTGGCTTTTCATATTTTATTATTTTTAATAATCTGTCTAATAACATGCTGCTAGATCTAGATCCACAGTGGGTACATGAGGCTTTACATGAGTTCTTAGGTTCTCAGTGAATGAGGAGGTACTTGAAAAGAGAATAATAAATACAAAAACTGGTGTACCTAGGTCACCAAGGAAACCGAGGTTTCTAGAAGCCTAGGCTCCCAAAGAAAATAATTAAAAGTTAAAGGGAGGAAGCCCAGGCTTCAAATAACACGTTAATCGTGCCTAGGCCAACAGAGGAGTGGAAAAGGGGAAATACTTAAAACTCTACACTTAAAACTGTCATTGCTTTATGATTACGTTTATGTTCATTTTATGTCTATGATTCGTGATCATAGATTATATTTTGCATATACATGTGATTATATGGCCATTGCATTGTGTTGCATTAATTAATTAAATCAGCACTCGTATTATTATTGGAAACAGCGGACTCACTTTAGTGTTTATGTTGTTGTCTTCTCTTTGTATGGTATTTTGTAATGATTCAGGCTATGAAGAAGAAGAAGAATATCAGGACTATCCCGACTCATAGATGGTCCCTGGTTCAGTCTTTTTGTAAGGCTAGATAGCCTTTCTTTTTGGGACTACCCTATTGTAGTTCACCCTACTTAGCTCAAGACATTACTTATGATCCTTCAGTTATATGTATATATTTGGCTTGTATGACTATCTTGCCCTGTGAGGCATGACTGTTATCACTGTTTGTATAATTATGCTTACTGGCTTATTATATATTTTGAGGTATTTCAGTAGTAGCTCTGAGGTGTCGATCTATTCTCAAATCTATATTACATTTATTCCGTTGTCAATAATTACCTTTAATAAGTTAGTAATGTCACGTGAAAATTCGAAAATTTTCACTTACTCTTTTTGTAAAAGCGGGGCGTTACACACCTAGAGAAAATCAATTCAGACTCGATTTAGGTCTTATGTAGCCTATAAATAGAGGCCTCTAGGCTTGTATTATTTATAGAATTCGGTATTGAATTCTCTATAGCTTAGAGAGGGCGTTTAGGGAGATTTGAAGATCTGCTAGCTCTCTAGCTGTTGCCAGTGTGTGATTTGATCAGCTATGAAGTCTATCTTAGGGAGGATCCCTAAGGTAAATGATTCCATTGAAGACCCCTTCAAGTAGGAGACCTAGTTAGAAGGCGTTCGTGTATAGGTACACGTTAGAGTTCAAGGTACAACCACTGCATCAGGGGTATGTGAGTGCTACTACTTTGTAACTAGCTTTATCTTCTAAATAGTGGAAATCCTGGGTTTGGTTGCCCCAGAGTGGTTTTTCTCTTAACTGAGTTTCCACTTCGTCAACAAAATAATTTTCTCCTTTAAATTCCGCATTTAATATTTGTTGCACACTATACACACACACACGGTTAATTAGAAGTTATATTTTATTTTTAGTTGGTATCAAACCTTGGTACACTCTATTTAGATTTATTTTTTTAGTGTTATCCTTTTGACTTCTATTTTTTTAATGTCTCAAAATCTTATGATCGTTCCTGCCTTGATGGTACGAACTATGGCTATTGGAAGCTCGTATGCGTTTCTTTTTAAAATCCATTGATTGTCGGAAAACTGTTGAAACTGGTTGGACTGAGTGAGCAGATAAAAATATTGAGCTTGTAAATGAAAAGAACGCACGACTTTCCAATGACAAAGCCCTCCATGCTCTATGTCAAGAGCTTTCACCGTCTGAATTTACTAAAATTTAAAACTGTGGAACGACTCAAGAAACATGGCAAATCTTAGAAACAACATATGAAGGCACAAAACTTGTTAAATTTGCCAAACTTCAAATGTTGAATTTTAGATTTGAAGAGATTAAGATGCTTGATGATGAGACATTCTGAGGGTTTTACTCTAAGATGAGCGACCTAAGAAACTTGGTGGTGAGTCTTGGGAAGTTCGTCTTGGATGTAAAACTCATCCGAAAAATTCAAAGATCTTTGCCTGAGCATTTTAGAATCAAGGTGACTACCATTGAAGAAAGCAAAGACTTAGAAGAGATGAAGATTGAAGAGATGGTGGGATCTTTTCAAACCTATGAGCTGTCCCTGCCCCCAATCAAGAAGGTGAAGACTATTGCCCTCAAGGCATCTAAAAAGAAAACCAAAGTCTCATCTGAAGAAGATGCAGTGGTAATGCTGGCCAAGAATTTTGGGAGATTAATGAGGAATGATCGATTCAAGAAGAAATTCTCCGAAAAACTGAAAAGGGCTCCCAGAGAGTCTGAACCTGAGGAAGTTGAGAAGAAAGACCCAAGAGGCCCTAGATGTTTTGAATCCTCAGGCTTTGGGCATATACGGGTTGATGTCGGAATTTCAAGCAAGGAAAAGGTAAGGCATACAATGTGACTCTCAGTGATGAGTCCAAAGAAGAAGAATCTCCTGCTCAAGATCAGTTTCTAGCCTTTGTGGCTCCACATGAAGAGGAGGATTCTTACTACTCTGAGCACAGTGATGTAGACGGGGAAGAACTCAAAGAGGCATAGAAAATCCTCTATGTAAAGTTTGAGAAGCTGAGGGAGACTCGTAAGCAGCACATTCATGAGTTGAATAGCCTATAGACTGAGAAGAGTTCGCTACTACTCAAAATACAAGATCTATAGGAAAAGCTATTGGAGACACTGCAACAGTTGGAGGGTCACCGATGAGAATCTAACCCATATGCTGTCAATTCAGAAGAGCTCAAAATACAAGACCGGACTCGGGTATGTAGCTCCTCCCTTTGACATTCCCTCTACTTCTAGGACCGTTGTTGTCAAGCCCACAGTCCCCAAGCCTCCACTCATAGTCGTGGACAAAGGAAAGTGAAAAACGAAATTGACTTCTAAAAATAAAGTGTGTGCATAAGTGTCAACAAAAATTAAAGCACAGCGGAAAATAAATGACACACAGATTTTTGTTGACGAAGTGGAAACTCAATCAAGAGAAAAACCACTCCGGGGCAGCCAAACCCAGGAATTCCACTATTCAAAAGACAAAGCTAGATACAAGATAGTAACACTCACATGTACCGATGCAGTCATTGTACCTTGATCTGTGACGTGTAACCCAACACGAACGCTTCCCAACCAGGTTCCCTACCTGAAGAGGTCTTCAATGGAATCCATTATCTTAGAGCCGACCTCTAAGATAGACTTCGGTTTATAGCACAACACACTTGTAAAACGACTTCAAAGGGATTGATGACTTCTCTGAGCTCTAATGGAATTCACACCGAATTCTTGCAGTTCTCAATGCCCAGGGGCCTCTATTTATAGGCTGGGAGCTTAAATGAGCGTCAGGCAAAATATATCTGGGCGCCGTCCGGACGGTGGACATGGGCCGTCCGGACGGACAACTGTGCGACAAGATTTTCCAAAAATTTTGCGAGGAAATCTTTCCTGTTTGAGAGCCTCGTCCGGACGGTCGCACATCCACTGCAAGTAATTTCCTTATAAGGCTTTGCATGTCCGGACCATGGGGGATGAACGTCTGGACGGCCATTCTTCAACACGCAGTTTCCATATCTGCAAATACAAGCGTCCGGACCATGAGGAGCAGTTGTCCGGACGGTTGAAGTCGAATCGGCAATTTCCTTCTTTTATGAACGCACGTTAGGACCACAGCTGTCAGTCGTCCGGACGGTGATATTTGAATTGCGATTCTTGCCTTAAGGAGACGAGCGTCCGGACGGGATACCACATCGTCCAGACGATTGATCGATCTTCCCTTTCTTGGAACTTGGAAAGAAATCTGAAACTAATCGAGTACTGACAGGCGTCCGGACGTGCTGCTGAAACGTCCGGACGGATGCAAGCTGGATAGAACCTTCTCGACACAGTGGGGGGTCCGGATGGAGAGACACTTCATCCGAACGGATGATGCTTGGTCTGTCTGGAGTCCGGATGGTATGGCACGTCGTCCGGACGGATGGAACAATGACAGATGGTCGTCCGGACGGGATGACTCGATCGTCCGTATGGCTGACAGGGAACCGAAAATCTTCTGACTCTGAAACATTTCTGAATAGTAGAATCCCTGTGGAGCATCGTTACATACAAGTGATTTTGTCCAAACACAGAATGAGGCCAAAATACTAACAAACTCCCCCTTTGGCCATTCTGGGACAAAAATCACTTGACCAGTTTGGAAATACATTCCCGGTCCAGAAATAAAAATTACTCCCCCTTTTTGTCACAAAGGGTAAAATAGAGTAATAAAGACCAACTGTCATAAAAATTACTCTCCCTAACGGTCTCAGAAGGAACCGGGAAACAGAGTAATATAAATCGAAGTGTTATAACAATAGAAAAGTAATAAAATGTTCCAAAAAAACAAAAGACAACAAAACAAGAGGGAATCAAACATCCTCAGGCAGAGGTAAAGTCCCGTCTGCATCAGCCTCATCATCACTGCTGCTGGGATGATGATGCTTTAGGCACTCCTTGAGGTCCAGCTGGTTCTGCTCCACGCGCTTGTTGATGGACTACACTTCTAGCTACATGGAAGTGATGGACTGCTTCATGGTGGACATAGACACCTGCATATTGCTCATCCCCCCCTAAAGAGCAGCAAGAGCCTCCATAATCTGAGCATAATTGACCTCCGGCTCAGATGGCAGAACAGTCTGTGAGGATGAAGCCATATCCGGAAAGCCGACTGGCATAGCAGCAAGTGGGGGCACCTCATCATCAAAGTCATCTCTCCGCAGCTGCGCATTGGACTTCATCAGTGTCTACTTGCTGATAGGCTGTTGGATTTTCATCTTCGATTCTACAGTGACATTGACTCCCGACTGAAGAATAATCTGAGTGAGCAGGCAGCTAAACGGAAGACCAGTGTTTCCCTCATCACGGGCTTCTAACATAACACCCAAAATATGCTTGCATAGGCAGAAAGGCAAGCGAAGATGGATTGCATAGACAAACTGAGCCTGTTTCAGGATCAAATCACTACGCCGAGCAACAAGCCAGATGTTCTGCTGAATGATCTTGGCCAGCATGCGGTGGGAGGGAAACAAAGCACCAATCCTGATGGCAGTAGAGCGCTCCTCGCCGTGAGGGATGGCATGGAAGAATTCCCTGAGATCATCCTGGGAAGGAGGGAGCACCACCTCATTATATGGGCTGGCCGAAATCTCGAGCACTGGGACTCAGATGATGTGACTGATGACCTGAGGATCAACAATGATGAGATGACCTACAACGGAGGACTGAAGCACAACTCCATGATCATCATTTTGCACCACTTCCAGATTGGTGTAGAAGAGCTTGACTAGTTTGGTGTACACCACACAAGCACAGCTATGGAGATATCCCCAATTGTACGTCTGAATAATAGCATGAATCTTGTCCAACGGTGGCACCATGATATCAGCCCGAAGGACGTTCCGCTCAGCAATGATAGTGCTGTCCATAATCTTGGCCTGAATTGCAGCCCGATCTTCCACAATCCTCTGACGGACCCTGCAGGGTGGATTGCCTGCAGACATGATTTTGCAAAAGATCCAACTAGAATTTTGCCAAAAAATATTCCAAAAATATTCTTTTTAGGATAACAAAATATCGGCAGAATAACAGCAGTAAAAAGGACTTGTGTAAAAATAAATACAGAGTAATATCACAATTTAGTCCAAGGAATGGCAGCAATATGCATCTCATATTCCAAAAAAAAAAAAAATAACATTCTAACAGTTTAAAAAAAAACTGAAGAGAAAAAGACTAGAAAAATACCTGAAATATGAGAGGAATATGCAAAAAGCCAAAAAACTTAAAGCCAACTAACTCACAAGCAGCCAAAAGAAAAATTTTGTGGTGTAAGGAGAGAATGCGGCGAACAGGGGAATTTATAGCCACTGTGGGGTCCCCGTCCAGACGGAGCATTTACGTTGTCCCGACGCGCGCTGCACTGGGAACATACGTCCGAACGGTTTTACTCTCTGTCCGCCCGGTGGTTGCCGCATGCGTCTGGACTCAATCAGGTCCTGTCCGGATGATTGGGCTCCATACCCGTCCGGACTCCAAGAGAGTGCTGTCCGGACCACTAATCCGTCCGGACGCTCCACACTGAAACACCAGAAAAATTGAGAAAAATTTACAGAGATCAAATTTCCTCAAGGCAATGTCAGAACACGCATGTATAATCAACTGATAACACAATCAGAGAGCATCTCAAAAACTAAACAGAGATATAAATGAGAGTTGAGATTTCAATTAGCACAAATAATTTTTCTGATCATAGAAAATTCAAATAGGCAACTCAACTCATGCAATGCGTGTGTGTGTGTGAAGAATGAACCCACAAGGTTTGAAAAATCATGACAAGAGCAACCGGATTTCCTAAAGAAGAGAGAGAATCTGTGACAGATTAGACAAAAGTCAAGCATTACTCTTACTAGGGCCTAGCCATCCTCATCTGATTCACTCCCCCTGAGATACAGCACCGAATTGTTTTACTTGTACCATGAAGGACAAGATAAATTTTTACTTGCTCATAGAGGGCAAGGCATATGCAGTACACAAGCAGTGAATAAAACAATTTTAAAGCACACAAGTCATACGAATAACTGCTCAATTCTTATGGTGCTGCAAGCTAGAGGAAATGCCAGAGTTTTTAGATCCTAGGTTCAACTAGCCTGTGGTCAATTTGACCATTTTATCACAAACCTCTTCTCTTATTCAGAAATTCTAGAAGCCAATAGTCAGAGAAGGAAATATGTACCTTTAGGGAGTTTCGGATAGTGCACTTTTTCATCGCATGAGGAAAGAATCTATCCTACTCTTGCATAAACAGGAAAATCTCTTGGCCAAAATAGTTATAAAACTCTCAAATACATCTAAGCAAAGTATTGATGCTCACAGAATTGAGATATCAGGTGAAGATACATACAATATCTAATAAGCCAAGAGAAAGATTAATCCTGCAAATTCTCCCAATTTTTTTTTTTTTTTTTTTTATTTAAAACAAACAAAACATGCAATATGGAAATGACATCATATGCAAAGGCAAGATCAAACCTGTGAACGCTCGATGATGCCAACACAGAAAAACAGTCGCTCAACCTGTTTTTTCTGTCTTCCCCAATAAATACCTGCATAATTCTCTCAAGAGACATAGGGGGCAAACATACCTGGTTCCTAGATTGCATATAAAGATATATCAAGTAAAATAAGCAATCTAACCTGATGCCATAGGATTAGGAACCAAATCCTAGGCATAAACACCTGAACCTGCTAGGTGCGTCGGTTCCCCCTCATGGGGTAACTGTCCTTCTCAATCCAAGTCTGCCTTCCAGTGGGTGGTTGCTGGCAAGACTGCATCATCCACTCCATCATATTCTACATCCAGATAGGAGGCTCACTGGAGTATTGTTCTTCTTGCATCTTCTGAGGCCTTCTCACTTGCTTGGGTTTGCTCTTGTAGACGCCACTGTGATTGGCTGGTACAAATCGCTGCTGAGGCCGCTGATGCTGAGGAGCATGAGACCAAGGGGCTTGATACTGATGCCTTGATGCTTGTCCCCATGGTACTTGATAGGATGCCTGATGCCAAGAAGTCTGATGCTGAGCCGCAGGTCTAGCGCCATAATGAGCTTGTTTGGGCGCTTCTTTCTTGGCTTTGGCCTTTTGAGCTTTCAAGAGGGAGCACTGAGGCCGAACATGCCCACTAAGACCGCAATGATGGCAAATAGGAGGTGTTCTGATGGAATGAGGCTGCTAAGTGCCTGGAACATCATCATTGACCTTTTCCTTCTGTTTATCTTCAACAGCGGGAGGAAGCTCTGGGACTGTAGGCTTCACAAATACAGTCCTTGAGGAAGAAGGAACATCAAAAGAGGGAGCTACATACCCGAGACCAGTCTCGTCATTTGGGCTCTTCTGGATGGACAGCATACGAGTCAGCTTCTCATCAGTGACTCTCTCTAGCTGGAGCTGCGTCTCTAGTAGCTTTTCCTCAAGCTCTTGTACTTTGAGCAGAAACGAACTCTTCTCGGTTTGCAAACTGCTCAGATCATTCAGGTGCTGCTTTCGGCCTTCCCTTAGCTTCTCATACTCTATGTAGAGTGTCTTGTAGGCCTCCTTGAGTTCTTCCTCATTATCACTATGCTCCGAGTAATACGAGTCTTTTTCTTCTTCAACATGTGGGGTGACAAAGGCCAGAAATTTTTCAGACTCTGGAGCTTCTTCTTCTGACTCACCACTGAGAGTCACATTGTATGCCTTCCCCTTGCCCTTTTTAAGACTCCCACAATCCGCCCGGATATGCCCAAAGCCTGAGCATTCAAAACATCGGGGACCTCTGGGATCTTTCTTCTCCTCTTCCTCTGGTTCAGCTTCTCTGAGAAGTTTCTTTATTTTATCAAAAAACCTCTTCTTGAACCTATCATCTTTCATCAGTCTTCTGAAATTTTTGGCTAACATTGCCACAGCTTTGTCTTCATCCTCAGAGTCATCTTCAGAGGAGGCTTCTACCTTCTTCTTGGAAGCCTTTATGGCAATGGTCTTCAACTTCTTGACCGGGGGCAGAGACAACTCATATGTTTGAAGAGATCCCACTAGCTCTTCAATCTTCATCTCTTCAAGATCCTTGCTTTCCTCTATTGTCGTTACCTTGATCCTGAAACACTCGGGCAAAGATCTGAGAATTTTTCGGATGAGTTTTACATCCGAGATAGGTTTCCCAAGACTCACCATGGAGTTCCTCAGGTCACTCATCTTGGAGTAAAACTCTCCAAAGGTCTCTTCTTCCAACATCTTAATTTCTTCAAATCTTGAAATCAACATTTGAAGTTTGGCAGATTTAACAAGTTTCGTGCCTTCATATGTTGTTTCCAAGATTTTCCATGCTTGTTTGGCTGATTTGCAGTTTGAAATTTTGGCGAATTCAGAAGGAGAAAGTGCTTGGCATAGAGCATGGAGCGCTTTATCATTGGAAAGTCGGGCATTTTTCAAAGGGACTGTTTCGAGAGTTGTATCCTCTGGTTTAGTCCAACCAGTTTCAACAATACTCCAACAGTCAATAGATTTTAAAAAGAATCGCATCCGAGCTTTCCAATAGCCATAGTTCGTACCATCGAAGGTAGGAACAGAATTAAGAGTTTGAGACATATCAAAATATAGAAGTCAAATATAATAACACTCAAGAAATTAATCTTCTCACCAATTGAAAAACGAAATTGACTTCTAAAAATAAAGTGTGTGCATAAGTGTCAACAAAAATTAAAGCACAGCGGAAAATAAATGACACAGATTTTTGTTGACGAAGTGGAAACTCAATCAAGAGAAAAACCACTCCAGGGCAGCCAAACCCAAGAATTCCACTATTCAGAAGACAAAGCTAGATACAAGATAGTAACACTCACATGTACCGATGCAGTGGTCGTACCTTGATCTCTGATGTGTAACCCAACACGAACGCTTCCCAACCAGGTTCTCCTACCTGAAGGGGTCTTCAATGGAATCATTTATCTTAAAGCCGACCTCTAAGATAGACTTCGGTTTATAGCACAGCACACTTGTAAAACGGCTTCAGAGGGATTGATGAGTTCTCTAAGCTCTAATGGAATTCACACCGAATTCTTGCAGTTCTCAATGCCCAGGGGCCTCTATTTATGGGCTGGGGGCTCAAATGAGCGTCAGGAAAAATATACCTGGGCGCCGTCCGGACGGTGGACATGGGCCGTCCGGACGGACAACTATGCGACAAGATTTTTTGAAAATTTCGCGAGGAAATCTTTCCTGTTTAAGAGCCTCGTCTGGACGGGATGGCACATCGTCCGGACGGTCGCACATCTGCTGAATGTAATTTCCTTAAAAGGCTTCACACGTCCGGACCATGGGGGATGAACGTCCATACTGTAATTCTTCAACACGCAGTTTCCATATCTGCAAATGCGCGCGTCCGGACCATGAGGAGCAGTCGTCTGGACGGTTGAAGTCGAATTGGCAATTTCCTTCTTTGATGAACGCGCGTCCGGACCACAGTTGTCAGACGTCCGGACGGTGATATTTGAATTGCGATTCTTGCCTTAAGGAGACATGCGTCCAGACGGGATACCACATCGTCCGGACGGTTGATCGATCTTCCCTTTCTTGGAACTTGGAAAGAAATCTGAAACTGATCGAGTACTGAGAGGCATCCGGACGTACTGCTGAAACATCCGGACGGATGCAAGTTGGATAGAACCTTCTCGACACAGTGAAGGGTCCGGACGGAGAGACACGTTGTCCGGACTGATGATGCTTGGTCTGTCTGGAGTCCAGACAGTATGGCACGTCGTCCGGACGGATGGAATAGTGACAGATGGTCGTCCGGACGGGATGGCTCGATCGTTCAGACAGCTAACAGGGAGCCGAAAATCTTCTGACTCTAAAGCATTTCTGAATAGTAGAATCCTTGTGGAGCATCGTTACATACAAGTGATTTTGTCCAAACACAGAATGAGGCCAAAATACTAACAGAAAGGACGTAATTAGTGGAGATATTCAGGTCACTCAGAAGCTTCGCACAATTAGACGACCTCCTATATGCCATCATTGCAACCTAAGCGGGCACATCCGACCTCAGTGCTCTCTTCTCAAAGCTCAAAGGTCAAGAAAGAAGTGCTAAGATAATCAAATTTCGGCACTAGACTTCTGGCTCAGCATCAGGCTCCATGGCATCAGGCCCCCCAGTATCAGGCTCCATGCCATCAAGATCCAAGGCACTAGGCCCCACGGCGTCAGGCTCCTCAGCATCAATGGCATCAACAAAGATTTGTTCCTGCCAATCAGAATGGCAAACTCAAGATTAACAAATCAAGGCACTTCATGAAGAAGCCACAAAAGATGGAGGATGATCAATTCTATAGGGAGCTGCCTATTTGGATACAAAGTATGATATAGTGGATGGATCGTCAGATGAAGTCCTGCTAGCAACCACCATAAGAAAGGCAGGCATAGGTCAAAAAGGAGGCAGAAATTCACCCCTTGAAGGAGAATGGACTCACCTAGTTGGTAAGGATACACATGCCTAGGATTTGGTTCCTAATCCTAGAGCATCATGTTTGATTGTATTGCATTATTCTCTACATGTCATATCTTTGTTTGCCTTGTAATTTAGGAACCATTGTTATTTGCCCCCTATTTCTCTTGTTGCTCTTAAGAAAATGTTGCAGTTACTATTTGAGAGTGATAGAAGAAGCACGTCAGGCGACTGATTTCCTATATTGGTAATTTTGATCTATTCTCTTTGAAGACAGGTTTGATCTTACCACATGCTAGGTTTATGCTTGTTTATTCACCTTTGTAGCATGTTTTTTGTTAGTTTGTAATTGGCCACATTCTGTTGGACAAAATCATTTCTTTGTAAAGATGCATTTTAACAGGGGTTCCGCTATTCATAATGCTTCCAGAAGATTCTACACTGTTTGCAAGTCAGAAAATTCAGTTCCCTGCTAGCCGTCCGGACGACGTGTCATACCGTCCGGACACCCAACTGTCCAAAGCATCATCTGTTCAGACAACGAGAACATTCCGTCCGGACCTTCCTCTGTGTCGAGAAGCTTCGAATCTACTCCAGCTTGCTTCCGTCCAAACGTTTCAGCAGCACATCCAAACGTCTCTCAGTGTTCTACAAGCTTCAGGATTTCTTTCCAAAACACAGTTATGGGAAGATCGCTGCAACCGTCTGAACGATTTGGATTCCCGTCCGGACGTACTCATCCATAAGACAAGTATTGCATTCAAAATCCAGACGTTCGGACGCCAGTTAGCATGGTCCGGACGCGGGAGCATCAGATATGGAAATTGAGTGCATCAGATCAACCGTCCGGACGACCATCCCCTTGGTCCAGACGCGCGAGGCCTTGATATGGAAATTACTTGCAGCAGAAGTGCGACCGTCTAAACGACAGGGCACCACCGTCTGAACGCGGCTCAAATCAGGAAAGAATTTCAACAAAATTTTCGGAAAGCCAATCGCACAGTTGTCCGTCCGGACAGCCTATGACTACCATCCGAACGGCGCCTATGTTTTATCAAGCCAGACGCTCATTTGAACCCTCAGCCTATAAATAGAGGTCCCTAGGCTTGAGAACAGCAAGAATTCGGTATTGAATTCCATTAGTGCTTAGTGTAATGCCCGGGAAAGATGCCATACTTAGGTTATTAAATATGTGCCTGCGTAAGAATAAGGCTTAAGAATTACTATTAGTCTAATAAAATTATATATATGTATGTAGAGAAATGGATCAATAAAGTTAAAGTCGATCAAGCGATTCTGATGTCGATCGAGCGACTTTGGGAGTAATGTGAAATCGATCGAGCGACTTTCTAGTCGATCGAGCGATTATGGGTCGATGTCGATCGATCGACTAATTTTAGATCGAGCGATTTTATCCAGTGCGACGCAGCTTACGGGTGAACAGCAGAGAGCGATTTTCTACCTTTGATTTTGAACCCATTACTTGTGGACGGCTCCAAATAATTGAAACCCATTCAGTTAGCCTAAGTTAGCTTAGTTTGGTTGAAATTGAACTAGATATGGTAGTATAATCTAATTATGACACTAGATATGGAAAAAAATATAATATTGGATATTGCATGATCTTGCATGGATATCTCTCTCTCTTGCTGTCAAAGATTCGACCATTGGAAGGAATTGTGCTGGCTTGATCTCAACCATTCAAAGTTATTATATATAGCATGCATGGGACATCAAAAATCAGCCAAAGCTCTCCCCATACCACTCACGTAAGCTTCCCTTCCCTTCACTGTTTTGGTGCTGGATCTTCCATGGGAAAACTCTCTCACTCCCCTATGAAAACCAGCACTTATGAGCCAGAAATGAAGCCTTAAACCTCCTCTTGTTTCCCCACAAAACACCAGAAATCAACATCTGAAATCCCTCTCTGATTCTAGCTCAAAAACCAGCAACTTCCAACTCATTTTAAACACTCTATTTTGGAATTAGATCCCTTCCTTTTATCCAATCTGTTGGGTACGAATTTTGGTAAGTAAATCTTCCTTTTCACTCTCTAAAATTCAGTATTTGTTCCCTAGGATCATGGGTTGTTTCTCCTCTTATAATGAGAGAGTTACACCTATGAAGTTTTAAATAAGCAAGATAGTAACTTTGCCTTAATATTTTGTGTGTAAATGAGCTGCTGAAATGTATGTGTGTTGATTAATAAAAATGAAGGTGTGAAGTGAATTGTGTGTGAGATGTATGCTGGAATTCCCTGCATGAATGAGAATATTAAAATTAGTGAGTGAGTGTATATGGGTATATGGCTAATATGTGTGTGTGTGTAGAAAGGATTATTTTGGCTACAAGGTGTACATAATATATATATATATATATATATATATATATGGGTATGAGTGGGAGTCATATATCAATATACTAGTTGGATTAATGGCTAATAAAAGAGGATGTTTTAGTTTCATTATTCAATAATCTAAGATGTCATTCAATATCTTGATTAAACCAAAAGCGGAAGTGTTAGAACGATCGTTATAATAATACTTTAAGGATAAGTGTAGTAAACATATTCGTAGCACCTTTTCACTAATTTAGTATTACTACATGATTGAAATTATGCAGTTATAGAGAAAGACTTTTGGAGCAGAAGCTGGTTGACTTTTCCTATAATATATGCTTACTGCTTTATTTACTTGTTTGCGCATGTGGTTTTGCATATTTTATTATTTTTAATAATCTGTCTAATAACAAGCTGTTGGATCAAGATCCACAGTGGGTACACGAGGCTTCACATGAGTTCCAAGGTTCTCAGTGAATGAGGAGGTACCTGAAAAGAATAATAAATACAAAAACTGGTGTACCAAGGTCACCAAGGAAATCAAGGTTTCCAGGAGCCAAGGCTCCCAAAGATTATAATTAAAAGTTAAGTGAGGAAACTAAGGTTTCAAATAACACGCTGACCGTGCCAAGGCCAACAAAGTAGTGGAAAAAGGGAAATACCTAAAACTCTACATTTAAAACTGTCATTGCTTTATGATTACATTTATGTTCATCTTATGTCTATGATTCGCGGTCATAGATTATATTTTGTATATACATGTGATTATATGGCCATTGCATTGTGTTGCATTAATTAAATGAATCAGCACTCATATTATTATTGGAAACAGTGGACTCACTTTACTATTCTATGCTGTTGTCTTCTCTCTGTACTGTGTAATGATTCAGGTTATGAAGAAGAGGAATATCAGGACTATCCCGACTCATAGATGGTTCCTGATTCAGCTTTTTATAAGGCTAGACAGCCTCTCTTTTTGGGACTACCCTGTTGTAGTTCACCCTACCTAGCTTAAGATAATACTTATGATCCTTCAATTATATGTATATATTTGGCTTGTATGACTATCTTGCCCTGTGAGGCATGACTGTTATCACTGTTTGTATAATTATACTTACTAATTTAACATATATTTTGAGGTATTTCAGTAGTAGCTCTGAGGTGTCAATCTATTCCCAAATCTATATTACATTTACATATATTCCGTTGCCAATATTTATCTCTAATAAGTTAGTAATGTCACGTGGAAATTCGAAAATTTTCACTTACGCTTTTTGTAAAAGCGAGGTGTTACACTTAGAGAAGTATATTGTGAGATTATTGAGCTAAGTTGTCTATCTAAAGCCGTTGATGTGTGTGTTGTTGCTGCTCTTAATTGAAGTCTATCTTAGGGGTTGGCCCTAAGGTAAAGGATTCCATTGAAGACCCTTTCAAGTAGGAGACCTGGTTGGGAGGCGTTCGTGTTGGGTTACACGTTAGAGTTCAAGGTACGACCACTGCATCAGGGGTATGTGAGCGCTACTACTTTGTAACTAGTCTTGTCTTCTAAATAGTGGATATCCTGGGTTTGGCTGGCCTGGAGTGGTTTTTCTCATATTGAGTTTCCACTTCGTTAACAAAAATTCTTGTGTCTTTTAAATTCCGCATTGTTATTTTGTTAACACTTTATGCACACACACACTTACTTTGTTTTAGAAGTCATTTCAATTTTTCAATTTTATTGTTTTTCATTAAAAAAAATAAAAATTTGGGGAGAAGATTCAAGAATTTTATTTTTTCTTTTTCTTGGCTTCGCAAGATATTGTATGTGTTTTTGCCTGATACCTCAACTCATTGTACATTTATTAACTATGCTTATATATGGTTGAGAGTTTATGCCTTATATCTACCAAGTTTTCCTGTGCATCTTAATCCTAGATAGTTACTTTCCTGTGGTAGACTTGGCCACCTTGTAAAGCTATGTCCCTCGTTAGCCGCTTTGACTCAAAGCAGGTCTAGCGTTGCCCAGTGTAGAGTGTGGGAGCTACGCTTGGATATATGTCGTAGAAGATCTAGGGCACGTGGTAAATATGGTCGAGGAGACCATTCCACAAGAGGTCGCCAACTTGTTGCCGCCAAAGTCAAGTACCTTTAGTGGGCAACTACCAACGGAGACAGTTTGCTCAAGTATGGTGTGCCCACTCACACCGAGCAATGTTGAAGTCCGTCCAACCACCACAAATGCTGCTGATGCTGCCATAGGGGTATTATACCTTTATGTTGTAGCATTGTGTGTTAGTATTTTGGCCTCATTCTATTTGAACAAAATCACTTATGTGCAAAGATGTTGTAAATAGGGATTCCACTTTTCAAAGCATTTTCAAAAGACTCTGCACTGCGAAAAAGATAGAAGATTTCAGATTCCCTGTCAGCCGTCCGGACGACGTGTCATCCCGTCCGGACGTCAATCTGTCCACTGCTTAATCCATCCAGACGACGTGTTATCCCTTCCGGACACCAGACAGACAAGCATCATCTGTCCGGACGACGTATTTTTCCGTCTGGACCCTTCACTGTATCGAGAAGCTTCTGTTCCAGTTTGCATTCGTCCGGACATTTCAGCAGCCCGTCCGGACGTCCATCACTGATCGATCAGCTTCAGATTCTTTCCAAATTCAGAATAAGGGAAGATTGATACACCGTCCGGACGATGTGGTTTCCCGTCTGGACGCACTCATAAATAAGGCAAGAATCGCAATTCAAATACCACCATCCGGATGTTAGTCAGCATTGGTCCAGACACTCTCTCATCTGTTAAGGAAATTGCCGATTCGACTTCAACCGTCCGGACACGCGCATAGCAGATATGGAAATTGCGTGTTGAAGTTCAGCCGTCCAGACGTTCATCCCCCTTGGTCCGGACGCGCGAAAGCCTTATATGGAAGTTACTTGCAGTGGACATGCGACCATCCGGACGTCAGTGTCTCACCGTCCAAACTTGGCTCTTAAATAGGAAAGATTTTCAGCGAAATTTTCAGAAAATCATGTCGCATTGTTGTCCGTCCGGAAGACCCAGGTTCACCGTCTGGACGGCGTCTGTACATATTATTGCAGTCGCCCATTCTACACCTCAGCCTATAAATAGAGGCCCCTGGGCATTGAGAACTGCAAGAATTCGGTATTGAATTCCACAAGAGCTCAGAGAAGTTCAAGATCCCTCTGAAGCCGTTACAAGTGTGCCGCGCTATATCTGAAGTCTATCTTAGAGGTTGGCCCTAAGGTAAAGGATTCCATTGAAGACCCCTTCAGGTAGGAGACCTGGTTAAGAAGCGTTCGTGTTGGGTTACATGTCAGAGAGTAAGGTACGACCACTGTATCTGGTTAATGTGAGTGTTACTATCTTGTATCTAGCTTTGTCTTCTGAATAATGGAATTTCTGGGTTTGGCTGCCCTGGAGTGGTTTTTCTCTTGATTGAGTTTCCACTTCGTCAACAAAAATCTGTGTGTCTTTTATTTTCCGCTGTGCTTAATTTTTGTTGACACTTGTGCACACACTTTATTTTTAGAAGTCAATTTCAATTTTCAGTGTGCATTTGGCTTATTTGAGTTTTGTCCATTCGTATGTCTCACTATGCATTGTTACATGCATAATGGGGCACCAAACCTTTAAAATCAATGTGTGTGACCGTTTCTATTGGTGATGCATTTGTCCACAGTAAACATGGAGGTCATTGCCATAGTACTATATGGGTGGTGACATTGCTAGCTCTAGTGTTTGACATGATGAGCTACGGTGTCTAGCTCATTTAGTTTGATATGTTAAGCTGTCCATCCTTGTCTCATTTGCATTTGTAAGCTATGCAAATTGATCATTGAACTCTTAGATTAGAACACCTACGTGGCCACTCTTGTTGGTGACGCATTCACCTACAGGAAATGTGTGGACAATTGTTCCATCGGTGCAAGAGAAAAGACTCTGCCAGCAAACTAGCAATGTTATGCGTGTAGAGTTTCAATGTTGGCATATTTAGCTTTAACATGTAATATGTTGAGTTTTAATGCCATGCATATAGAATTTCGGTGTTCAACATGCTAAACAATAAAGCTCACCATGTTGAACTACGATATTAACTCGTTAGGGCTTTGGTGTCAATTTGGAATGGATTGACGATCAAAGAGTAGAAGTGAACGTAAATCATGAGTGGGTAGTTGTATTCCTACCCCATAGTATAGAGAGTTCAAACTTTGCGGGTCTCGTTGGCGAGTTACTCCGCGATTCCTCTCCGATGTTCAACAATGATGAATGTTCGAGAGTTTATACTTGTGTTTGGCTTATGCCTAAGCTAAGCTCATATCAAGTCCAAGTTGGGAACATCCGGTTAGTGCAGATGTTTCCACTTTAGTCGCAAATCTATGCGAGGATGCATAGGTTACTGTGTACTAAACCTAGCGACGATCATAAAGAAAACTGACAGCTTGTTCGGTTAACTCAACGAGCTTCGGTATTCATGGGAGATTGACCTTCTTCTGAAATACCATTGACTTTTGTGCGAAAGGTAATGTGCCAAAGTCAGCAATCCATATATGGTATGACCATTATGAGTTTTTGGTGATGCCATTTGGATTGACAAATACACCGTTGGTATTTATGGACTTGATGAATCAAGCGTTCCATGGGTACCTTGACATCTAAGTAGCCGAGTGTACCGTTGACACGTTAGTCTATTCGACTAGTCGTGTCGAGCATGGAAGACACTTGGTATCAGTGTTGGAAGTGCTTAGTAAAAGGGATTCTTCTTTATGCTTATGAGATGTGAGCTTTGGTTGAGGAAGTGTCATTCTTGGTTTATGTGATGACGAGAATGGACACGTAGTCAACACAATAGAATGTGAACACACAATTGCATCTGTGCTTAAACTACCCGTTGAAATTATTGGGTATGTGGCTTGCACAATACATCGTGATAGGGCGGGGATGCACCCTTGTGTAAACAGTAAGGATGTAACCTATGCTACTTGTCAACTGTGGATCATGAGTAGCGCCGTTCTTCTCAGGGTTCGGAATTGGTAACCGTTGTCTATGCCCTACTATTTTGTGGACAATGCCTTGATGGTGTAGTGCGTGTGGAACACACACTTAACACCCAAGTCTTGATGCACTCCAATGTTGAGAGACGGAGACACGAGGTAATGTTGATGGCTTGTTGTGCTAGAAAATCTTGACGGCAAGATGTCCAGTCATGTGACTTAAGCCACTGTCACAACTAATGCACTGTGTAGGAAATCTTGTGATGGCGAGATTGACTCAAGGTGTGTTTGGAATGTTAGCTTGACGTACCCTCTACAAGAGGACGGTTTATGCAAGAGATCTATTTAGACACTTGAGGATACGCCTAAGTTGTGTGTGTGAGAATTTATAAAGTCAGTTATGATACTCACCATTGGTTATGACTACTAGTTATGGTAGTTTACGACTACTGATGTAGTACCGCACGTAACTTTATATGGACGCGAACATGGAACGCCATTGCATTTGGCATGAAGTTGGTGTGAAACGATCAGCGAGCTTTGAAGTGGTGCGTGATTCTAGGGAAGATTGCACTCGTTCAAAGTGGATATTCACTACATAGTGATGGTAAGCTATGTGGATAAACATCGCCGCAAATCTGTGTTTCAAATTGGTGATCTTGTGAAATGCAAGGTGTCGCCAAAGCAAAATATATAACACTTTGAGCAATATGGATGTGCTCAATGTTGGATATATTGAGTTGTCCCTAGTGCAAAACGTATATCCATCACATAATTGGTCATGATGTCTCCTAATTTTAGCGGCCATTCATGACCTTTTCTCGTATATCTCTGTTGCGAATGTGTTTGCGACCCTTTACTTATGGTGCGCTTATTCATATTCAATAGAAATTGACATGTGAAAGGTTGCAAAGCGACTGATGGTTTGTAAGAAAACACTAAATTCATTTCATTAGTGAGAACTCTATGGTGAAATCATGATGTTGAGGAAGCCACATGAGTGCTTGACCGTTTAATGCGGGAGTGATCCCTCATTTTACCGAATAAATGCTGGTATGATTGTTATGTCATACAATTTCCGCGTAAGTACCCCATGTAAAACGCATACTTGCATGAGTGTTTCTAATATAGAATGCATGCTCGTATGTATGTAAAACAATTTAATGTCTAAATTTTGAGGACGAAATTTTTATGAGGGAGGGATGTAATGTCCAGAAAATTATTGAGTAATTAAAGTTAATTTAGTGTCTTTAAAACGCAAGAAAATAGAAGAGAACAAGAATGGAAAAAAAAATAGAAAAATAATAATAATAATAATAATAATAATAATTAATACATGTGGGGCGACATGCGCCCCACATGCTTAAAGTGAAGGGCCATCACGAAAAAGAAAGGAATGGCCATCTGGCCCTTCCCAAAGAAGAAGAAGAAAAAAAAAAATAGTGTGAGGCGCACATGCACCTCACTTAAAAAAGAAGGAAAAGAGGCAGTGCATCAGGTCGAGAGAAAGAAAAATGGGGAGAGTGGAGATTTTTCATTTTTTTTCCACACAAAAATCGTGATCCATGAAGATCTAACCGTCCAAACTCAAATCCGATTTCGAAAACGTGATCTACGAAGCTCGATTTACTTTTCTACCGATTGGTTTGAGGTATTTTCATTAAACTCATATTTTGGAGATATTGGTTAAATCTTGTTAATATGAGTTTAATCTAGTGCTTTCTTTAGGTAATGGGTTATTTGGAAGTTGCTTGAGGCTACCCAAATCATGGGTTTTGGTTTAGTGAATTTTTGGTGAGTTTCCTCAAACCCTAACTTTTTGGTATTTAATTTTAATTGAGTTTTCATGTGATTAACCCTTAGTAAATGCTATTGGGTTAATAATATTGTGTTTGGGGTAGTGTTTTATAAATTATGATTTAAAGTTTAGAAACCTTAATTTGATGGGTTAAATTAATTTGGGGTTTTTAAGTGATTAAAATCTAGATCGTTAAATTATGTTAATAAATTGGTAATTATTGTAAAAAAGATTAGTAAACGTAATTTTATGGTTAATGTTATTGTAATACAGTAGTGTTTTATGTGACTAGGTTAATGAAAATAATTTTAGGATTAATAATATTGAGAAAATGTTAGTGAGAAATAATCTAGAGATTAGTGAATATAATTTTAAGGCTAATATTATTTTAAGTGTTAGTGACAATAATTTATGGGTTTGTGAAATTAATTACGGGTAAGTAATTAATATTATGAGTAAATAATTAAATAGTGATTTTAATATCTGACACTTAGTAAATACTTTGGGTTAGTATTGTTTGAGTTTTAGTGTCTAGGATTTATGGGTAGGCGTTTGGAACCCTTAAAATATTATGGGTTTTCCATGGGTTAGCTCTTGAGCAATTTAAGAGATAAATGTGAGTCCAATATTAGAAGTTGTCAATAATGTGCAATGTATTGTTTTTACAGTAATGCATTGCATGGTGGTGTCTAGGAGACCTAGTGCTTAATATTCATGTAGCCAAGGTGAGTATTCTACTCACTGAGAAACCATTATTTTCATATATTAATGAATTGCAAAATATATATGTTGTTTTATGAATCTGAACCAACTGTATGTTAAATATATCTGTTTTGGATGATTTGAGTACCTTTGAATATCTTGAAATTATGATGATGTTGATATATTATGATGAATTGTGTGACTGTACGTAGTGGTTGGGAATTTTGTAGACTAGGTTGCATTGTAAATGATTGGGATTTTTAGTGTGAGTTATAAAGTGGGGACATGATGCATTGCATGCTTAATGGCACAACTTTGGACTCGGTGATTTGAGTCTGGGACTCGATGATATGAGTCTGGGACTCGGTGATATGGGTCTGGGACTCGGTGATATGGGTCTGGGACTCAGCGATTTGAGTCTGGGACTCAGTGATTTGAGTCTGGGACTCAGTTTCTTGAGCCAGGGGCTCTGAGGACATTGCATATGCATACATATATCATGGTATGTTTGTGTGTGCTGTTTTTATGATATATATTTCTTGTTGCATGATTTAAAGGCATCGAGATTTAGTATGCCTAGATTGTACGCTACTAGATTGGGTGATGTAAGTGTCTTGCGACACGAAGTTACCTACATCTGGGAATGCTGTTTCTTTGTATTGCTAAGTAAGATGCCATTGTTTTATTTGATGTACCTAGATTGTACGCTACTGGATTGGGTAATGTAAGTGTCTTTTGACATGAAGTTACCTACATCTGGCAATGCTGTTTCTTTGTACATTTGAGGCACCATTGTTTTATGCTTGATGTACCAAGATTGTACGCTACTGAATTAGGTAATGTAAGTTTCTTTTGACATGAAGTTACCTACATCTGGCAATGTTGTTTCTTTGTACATTTGAGCCGCCATTGTTTTATGCTTGATGTACCTAGATTGTACGCTACTGGATTGGGTAATGTAAGTGTCTTTTGACATGAAATTACCGACATCCGGCAATGCTATTTCTTACATTTGAGCCACCAAATACAAAAGTATTATAGTAGGTGAAAGGGTATGTAGTTGCTTCCAAGGTGGGATGACTAGAACTTCTATATATGTTCCCAGCTACTTAGTATGCTTTAAATGTTTTCTATTAATCGGTGTTTGCTATATCAGCTATGGGGGTTTTCAAACAAAAGTTTATAAATTGGTAGCTGTTATAGTGTACGCGAGACTGGAAAAAAAAAAAAAAAAAAAAAAAAAAAAAAAAAAAAGGAAAAGTTGGTTCTTTGGGAAAACTCAGCAAATAGTATACCTCTGAGGTCTTAGTGTATTTATTTATGCTAAGACGGTGGGCTCATAATTCCACCTATACGGATGCGGCAACCCCCGCAACCATGCAGACATTGATGCTTTGGTTGCAGGTTCTGCGGATATAGATATTGACTCGTCTACCTAGCGTATGAGATGCAATGATTGGAGCACATCGCGACAGTCATAAGTCACAGACTCATGGGTAGTCCGCATTTTGGGTATTTTATTTATGGCTCATGTCCTACGTGGCACATGTATTTATTGAGCCTGTATTTTAGTATGTAATTAGTGTAATATGTTTTATAAGCCTTAAATAGATAGACTTGTAGGCTTGACAAAGACAATCCTGGAAGTAGAGGGAGTGTTAGAGGGAGCAGCTACATACCCGAGACCAGTCTTGTCAGCTGGGCTCTTCTGAATTGATAGCATGTGAGTCAGTTTTTCATTAGTGACTCTCTAATTGGAGTTGTGTCTCTAGTAGCTTCTCCTCTAGCTCTTGTATTTTGCGCAGCAATGAACTCTTCTCAGTCTGCAAAATGTTCAGATCATGAATGTGCTGCTTGCGACCTTCCCTCAGCTTTTCGAACTCTACATAGAGGGTTTTATAAGCCTCCTTGAGTTCTTCCCCATCATCAATGTGCTCTGAGTAAGAATCTTCCTCTTCTTCATGCGGAGCCACAAAGGCTAGAAATTTCTCTTGCTCATGAGCTTCTTCTTCCTCGGACTCATCACTGGGAGTCGCATTATATGCCTTCCCCTTACCCTGTTTGAGATTTCCACAATCAGCCCGTATATGCCCAGACCCTGAGCATTCAAAACATCTTGGGCCTCTGGGATCTTTCTTCTCAACTTCCTCAGGTTCAGCTTCTCTGGGGACCTTCTTCATTTTTTCGGAAAACTTCTTCTTGAACAGCTCATTTCTCATTAATCTTCCAAAAAATTAGGCCAGCATGGCCACAACTTTTTCTTCATCCTCAGAGTCGTCTCCAGATAAGACTTCAACCTTCTTTTTGGAAGCTTTCAGAGCAATGGTTTTTAGCTTCTTAACCGGGGGCAAGGACAGCTCATAAGTTTGAAGAAATCCCACCAACTCTTCAATCTTCAATTCTTCCAAATCTTTGCTTTCTTCAATTGTAGTAACCTTGATTCTGAAACGCTCAGGCAAAGATCTTAGAATTTTACATATGAGTTTTACATCCAAGACGGTTTTTCCAAGGTCGCTCATCTTGGAGTAAAACTCTCTGAATGTCTCATCCTCCAACATCTTAATTTCTTCAAATTTAGAAATCAACATTTGAATTTTGGCTGATTTAACAAGTTTGCTGCCTCCATATGTTGTTTCCAAAATTTGCCACGCTTCTTTAGCGGATTCACTATTTGAGATTCTTGCGAATTCAGATGGTGAAAGTGCTTGAAAAGAGCATGGAGGGCTTTATCATTGGAAAGTCGTGCGTTTTTCTCAGTGACTAGTCCAAGAGTTATATCCGCTGGCTTAGTCCAACCAGTTTCAACAATACTCCAACAGTCATTAGATTTTAAAAAGAACCGCATACGAGCTTTCCAATAGCCATAGTTCGTACCATCAAAGGCAAGAACAGTATTAAGACTTTGAGACATTTAATCAAACGGAAGTTAAAGAGGAAAGATTAACACTCAAGAATTGAATCTAAACAGAGTGTACCAAGCTTCGATACCAATTGAAAATTAAAATGACTTCTAAATAAGTGTGTGCGATAGTGTGCAACAAAATATCAAATAGCTGAAATAAATAAGACAGATATTTTGTTGACGAAGTGGAAACTTAGTTAAGAGAAAAACCACTCCGGGGCAGCCAAGCCCAAGATATCCACTATTCAGAAGACAATACTAGTTATAAAGAAGTAGCACTCACATACCCCTAATGCAGTGGTCGTACCTTGAACTCTAACGTGTAACCCAACACAAACGCCTCCCAACCAAGTCTCCTACTTGAAGGGGTCTTCAATGGAATCCTTTACCCTAGGGCCAACCCCTAAGATAGACTTCAGATCAGCGCAGCAACAACACACACAACAATGGCTTAAGAAAGACTAACTCAGTACAATAACTCTAAAATATAACTATCTAAGCACTATCGAATTCAATACCGAATCTTGCAGTTCTTAAGCCTAGGTACCTCTATTTATAGGCTGCAAGTTCAAATGAGCATTTGGCTTGAAAAACCTAGGCACCGTCTGGAAGGTAGACATAAGGCATCCGGACGGACAACTGTGCAATCCGCTTTCCAAAATTTTGGTGAAATTCTTTCCATATTTGAGCTACGTCTGGACGGTCACACTTTAGCTGCACACAATTTCCATATCAAGGCTTCGCGTGTCCAGACCCAGGGAATGGTCATCCGGATGATTGATCTGATGCACGCTATTTTCATATAAGTAGCTCTCGCGTCCAAACCATGAAGGCTGGCATCCGGACATCTGAATTTTGAATGCGCAACTTGCCTTATGGATGAGCGCGTCCGGACGGGAATCCACATCGTCCGGACTGTTGCAACGATCTTCCCATATTTGTGTTTTGGAAAGAAATCTCATAGCTGGTCGAACACTGAGTGTCGTCCGGGTGTGTTGCTGAAACGTCCAGACAGATGCAAGCTGGAGCAGTTCGAAGCTTCTCGACACAGAGGAAGGTCCGAACTAAAAGTTCTCGCCGTCTGGACGAATGATGCTTTGGATAGTTGGGCGTCTGGACGGTATATCACGTTGTCCGGACGGTTGCAAGGGATCCGATTTCTCTGACTTGAAGACTGTATAGAATCTTCTAAAAGAACTCTGAATAGTTGAATCCCTGTTTAAATGCATCATTACATAGAAGTGATTTTGTCCAACAGAATGTAGCTAATTACAAACTAACAAAGCCTTCCTTATCTCCTATTATATTTCTTCAATATTTTAATCTCTTCTCTTATTAGATCTGATTAATATTTTTATTGCTTTTCACTCGTCTTAATTATTTAGGAAATCTTTTAAGCATAATTTACTAATCCTCGTGGGAATGATCTCATATTTGCCTACTATACTATCGTTTTGATCTTGCGCACTTGCGAGTAAAACGTACAAATATTTATCTATTTATTTATGTGGATATTTGCACAACAATTAGCTTTAGAACTCTTAAGCTAGCAATTTATCCAATCTATAATCTTCAGAACCTGCACAATCATCTATGAGATGGTGGTTATTACCACAACCTCATAGTTCCATAAGTGAGCTAACTGTCATTCAATAATATCATGTATTATGCGTTGTTTAAGGACAGACATAACATAATGATGAGATGACAGTTTTATATGCAGAGTCTTAAACAATTTAATTTAGTTCTTTCACTCCACTCACATGGACCGTTCTCTGATTAGCGGCTATCATCAGGGAACGTTCCCCCCTACATTACTTTTTACTAACATATTTTCGTACTATCAGAGACCTCCCTCCTCTAGTACTTTGAATGCCGTTCCAATCAATATGATTATTATGGTTTCTGGTTCAAGCAAATCTCTATCATGAACCTTTAGGAGCCGTTCTTTCCCAATATTAATAGATTTATTATTCAATATGCAATAATCATTCACACACATCCAATTAAAATAAAACATAAACACAACACTATTGAAATCCAGTACTATCCTCAGTAAGTAATTTATACTTACAACCCTTTTGTGCAGTCTCAATTCATCATCTGCAACAAATACATACATATATGCATAGAAGGTCAATATCATTACTCTTTAGAAATTCATGCCTAAACATGAATCTTAATCACACATAAAAGCATTTTCCACAAATCTCATAACCCATCAAAATAATGGTCAATCCGTTTTCATAAGACACCAAAATTCAGTTCTTTTAATAACACACTTCCATCTTTGATTTACACTATAAAATCAATACTTAATCAATTAGCAAACCAATACCTTAGAATAATATCTAATCTAGGTTTCAATAATTATTAACAATTGAGTACAATCCAAAATCCCTAATATCATTTTCGAAAGCAAAGATCAATCAGCCAACAAGAAACCTATGCATATTTCTAGCAAGATATTAATATCACACTGCCAATTTAAAAGCCATTACAATAATATCCAATTTCCAGAACAATACATTACATATTAATCTCAGAAAAAACATACTTAATCAACCGAAACAAAAAAGTCATGTTTTTATTACTTTTGGAAATAACCTTAATTTCAAAACTTCACAACTAATCCAGGAAATCAAATACCTAAATTATTAGAGCATGAATACATAGTATTAATACCATAAATCAATCAACCTAATAATCCAAAACATATTATATCATAAAAACCCCAAAACATAGGATCCCTCTAACAAATACTACAATTCACACCGATCCAATAAGGAAACCCTATCCATCACAACACTGCGGTGATTACACACCCTCTCAGCCAAAGAACCACAAAATAGGAACGATCCCAAAATTACAATTTCTTACCCCAAATCAGTCGATCTTCAACACAGGGAAAACACACCCAAAAATTGCACCAATCATCTACAACCTAAATCATCCACACACTCACTGCTAAATCAGGGAACACGACCAATAACATGATCAAACCAACTCAAACCAGCAGCCTCTCGGCCATCGCACAGTGAACACCAAAAACCCAAGCCACACTGTCAACATATCAAAGCAAGACTCAATCTCAGAAATCACAAATACCCTATTTACAACAGTAATTCAAAAACACCCAAACAACTTCAATCGGCTAACAGAACCCAAATTCACAATAACCCCAAACAGGACCAGCCCGATATATTTGGGGGTCTTAGGCGAGAAGTTTAAGTGATGCCATTTATTTAAAATTAAATATTATTTAATTTAAAATTATATTTTTATTTAAAATGCATTCTTCTCGCCTTTTGAGATGCAAAATTACTTATTAAGTTTTTATATTCAAGTTTTTTTAATATTTCCTTTTCAATTGATAATATAGCTAATCCATTTAATCTTTCTTGTGACATTGTTGATCTTAGGTAGGATTTTATTAATTTCAATTTCGAAAAACTTCTTTCTGCAGAAGCAACTGTAACTGGTATTGTCAATAAAATTCTATAAGCGATACTTACATTAGGAAAAGAATCAAGTCTTTTTATATAATTTAATGTGTCAATTGGAGTACTTTCTTCTATTTGTAAAATTTATGTTAAAACTTTTAGTTCTGAAAATAAATCCAAGCCATCAATATCATCTTTTAGAAAACCTTCAAGATTAAGACATTTTTTTTTGCAAACTATCATCGTCTAATGATTTTAATTTCTTAAAATTAAATAAAAAAACCAAAAATATTTTCATATATCTGAAATTGTTCAAACCTACTTTGAATTGAAGAAATAGCTTGATCTACTATATATATGAAATAATTAATTCTAAAGATTCTTCAGCAGATTGTGTTGTCTCGTCATTGGCAATCTCATCAAACTGTTTCTTTCTTCGAATTATACGTTTTTCATGAAATACATGTTCTATTTCCATTTTAGTTGCAATCTCTTTAGATGAAATCATAGTAGATGTAAATCCATTTTCTCTATAATTTTTAAAATAAGAAATAAGACCTTTTAATTGATCTATAGCAACATCAATATGCATGTCTTTTGATTGTAAATTTTTACTAACAGTATTAACGGCAAATAATATATCATACCAAATAATCATGCTTAATAAGAATTCAAAGCTTTCAATCTCATAGGTTGCTAAACAATTAACTTTTTGTTTCAGGATCTTCACTTGTTTTTGCTAATTGCCATAAAGAATCTCTAATCTGTGGGGTTTGAAATTTTATGGATTTAATACTTTCATTCTGACTTTTCCAGCGTGTTTGTGAGAGAGGCTTAAGAGTTAAACCCGACATATTATCTTGTAAAATTTTCCATCGTTTTGTAGATGAAGAAAACAAAGAATATATACGTTGTACAATTCCAAGAAAAGTTATAACTTTAGGACAAGAATTTGCCATATCACTTATTACAAGGTTAAGACTATGACAACCACACGGTGTGTAAAACGCTTTAAAATTAATATCAAGAAGTCTTTTTTGCACCCCTCGTTCTTTTCCTTTCATGTTAGACCCATTATCGTATCCTTGTCCTCGTATATCATTAATATTCAGTTCAAGATTTTTAATTGCGTTTATAATTTCATTAAAAAGACCGATTCCAATAGTATCATCTACTTTTATAAATTCTATAAAATGTTCATCTATTTTGATTGTATTTGTTGAAATATCAACACATCTTAGTGAGAGACATTTGTTCCTGATGACTTGCATCAGGGGTACAATCAAGCATAATTGAAAAATATTTTTCATCTTTAATTTTTTTAATATTATTTTTAATTTTAGTTGCTAACAAATGTATCAATTCATTTTGGATATTATATCCAAGATAATGATTATGAATTTCACCATCTTTAATATGCCGAATATGTTCTTGCATTATTGGATCAAATTCTGCTATTATTTCAATTAGACTTAAAAAATTTCCATTATTTTCTTTGTAAATCTTTTCATTATTTCCTCTAAATGCCAAATTATTTTTACCAAGATTCTTTACTACAGCAATAATTCTCAATAATACTTTTTTCCAATGATCTTTCTCTTCGTTAATTTGTTCTTTGACGCTTTTATCAATTGTTTTATTTTTGACAATCTCATTTCTAAATCAATCCAAGCATTCATGTTAGTAATATGTTCATTGGTTGTTTCATGACTTCTAAGCTTAGTTCCTTCATTGGCTAGTTGGCTTGTTGAGACTTTTAAGCTAAGATTTTTCCAGTCATTAGTTCCTTCATTGGCTAGTTGATTTATACTAGATTTTGAATTAAACAGCTTGCAACAAAAACAAAATATTATATCTAGATCTTTTGAATAGACTAGCCATTTTTTATCATGCTTCTCCCCATTTGATAATTTTCGTTTATAAAATGTACTAGAAAAATGTCTAGAGTTTTCATCTTTAGGAAATTTTATATTGTTGTCTCTTATTGGACCCTTTTCTATTAATAAATCTCTTAATTTTGCATCAATATTTTTCCATTGACCTGGGTCATAAATATTTGTAACAATAGAATTAGATATATCATAAATATTTTTATTTTCTTCTAAATTTTCATGAACTTCTTCATCAAGAGTTGTTATATTACATAATTGAACGTCACTATCATTATTTTCAATGTCATATTTTTGTTGTATTATTTCATTATCTTCTAACTCTTTTTCATGAATTTCTTGTTCATTTATGTGCTTTTCAACTAAATTATCATTTATATTTTGTTTATTGCTAATAACAAATTTATTTAAAGATCCTTTTTGAGATTCAATTAATTTTTCTACTTTTTTTTTTTTTTGGTAGTTTTTCATATCCAGAAGCATATTTTGTAGTAGACATCTACAACTAAAAGTAATTACAAATTAAATAAACACAATTTATATAAAAAAAAATTATATATATTATGACTATAATAAAATAAATTAAAAAATAGAACAATAAAACCTGATTTGTCAAAGATTGAATTCTCTTTAATCTTTGTGGTAGGATTATCTAACACTTTTAACCCGCACAAAGAAAGACAAATTAGTGTAAAAATATTTCCTAAAATCAAATAAAAAAATTAATGCAATTGATTGATTGATTTTTTTGGTAACTAACCCTTTTTCTTTTTTATCATTGAGTAGATATGGAATGACTTTAAGGACTTAAATAGTAAGTTATAGGGAAAGAATGAAAATGGAGAAGAAGAGAGAAATTTAAATTTGAATAAGATCGATTTGAATAGGGAAATTGAAATAAAAAAATAAATTAAAAAAAGAAAAGAAAAAAGAAAAAGGAAACTTATATAGAGAGGGATTTGAAATAGATACTTAATTAGAGACTTTCCATCTTCTTACTTTTTAGCATTTATTTATTTATTCATTTTATATTATTCTTGAAGTTGAAGACTCGAACGTTGTACTTAATTTTTTTTTTTTTTTTTTTTTTTTTAAGAACAAAAGGAACGTTGGACGTACAGTGGACTTAATTAAGTCTTCTTTTTTAATGAGACTTTCCATCTTCTTTCACTCTTAGCATTTAATTTTTTTTTTTTTTTTTCATTCTATATTTTTCTTTGGTGGACAAGACATTCCATTCATTAATCTAGCTAGTAGCTGTGCATGCCAAATTGAACGTTGAAACTTGCGAGTTGGGACAGACCGCCAGACCAGACAATGGACTTAATTATGTCTTTTTTTTCTTTTTTTTTTTTAAATGAGACTTTCCATTTTCATTGATATTTCGTAAATGGGGGCTTATTAATTTTATTTTTACCAAATTTTGGGGCCTTATTAATTTTATTTTTACCATATTTTGGAGCCTTATTAAAGTGTATTGATGACAATTAAAGCTTTTTTTAAAAAAGAAATAAAAAAAAATTATTAATATTGTAAAAATTGGGGGCCTTATTAAATTAGGAGCCTTAGGCGACCGCCTAATTCGCCTAAGGCCCTAGCCGACCCTGACCCCAAATCAACCAACACACCCAAAACAAGGGACAGTTCCAATCAACTAAATTCTAGAATTTAACATAATCTAAAACAGGGACCCAAAACACCCATATCAAAGTAACCAGTCAAAACCAAAACCCACACACACTGACGGCAATTGAACACCCGATCACCCATTCCGTTCCCACAGTAAAATTTCAACATAAATTTAAATCAATAACATTCATGCTGTCAATCCTACTAAATCATCATAGGATAACACTAATTTAAGCTTAATTCACAAAATTACTCACTTTGGGGATTTCTTAGAAATCCACTAGAAAAGACACCCAAGAACCGTCGGAAATCACATCACTAGCTGCCGGTGTCAACCTAGAAGAGTCGGTCACGTCTTCGTCGGGTTTTGCTGTGTCGATGTCAACCCATCGGTAGAATCGAGTCTCATGGGCTCCACCGGAAACCCACTGCCATCCCGCCGAAAATCGGGCCACCTTGCTACACCGGCGTCATCAGCGTCACCCACCGGAGGATCGGCTCATCTGGACGGTCGGATTTCCCGATCTCTCTCAGTCTATCGATCTCTCTTGATCTCTGTCTCTCTGTCTCTTGATCTCTCTGATCTCTCCCTCTCAATCTCTCTGTCTCTCTCGGCATCTCTCTCACCCGATCTCTATCTCTCCGTCTCTCTGAATCTCCCTCTCCCTCTTGATCTCTCATTCGGTCTGTGATTCGGACAAGAAGACAAAGGAAAGAAAGAAGAAAGAAGAAGAAAGAATGGAAAGAAGAAGGAAGAGTGGTGTGTGACATAAGAAGAGAAAAGAGAAGAAGATATTTCATTTAAAACTTAAGAGATAAGTTTTATTAGATTTTTGTAGGAAACTTAATCATTACGTTTAATAAAATATCAGAAGATATTTTGTACAAAACTTAGTAGTTAAGTTTTCATAAAAATATTTTAGATATTTTATCTATGGATATTTTTACATTGGGTCTTTACCATTATGTATAATTCATGAAGATTATAATCTAAGTCCATTTTGAGTCTAGTTCGTTTCATTGTCAATATTATTATCTCAATAATATTATAACACCAAAAATATATATTACACAATAATATTATTCATCAATATTATTATATCAATTAGTCCACCGAACAATTCAATCTGTCTATTAATTAATCATGTAATATTATTAGAGTCTAATAATGTTATTCTTTATTAATAAAATCGAGGTTTATAAATAATAAGACTAAGGAATATTTACTTTCATAAATATTCATATATTCCTTATTATTTATCGGGGATTAAAATATCATGTTTAAAGCCACATATTTTATTAACAGCTGAATGTGAATACTGTTTCCTACAGTATTAAGCCGTTCGAGCGTCGAGTCTTGTGGATCGAACATCAATTCTAGACATATCCATTTTATTCAATCTTAAATTCTAATTTAAGTCATTTTATTTATTGACTTTAAATCTAGGGCGCTACAATAGTGATGACTAGATTGATACCTTTCATCACAGAAGTAACAAAGACCCTTCTCCCTTCGTTTCGGCATTTGAGTAGGAGAAATCCGTCTAACAGGAATATTTGGCTTGCAGTTGTAGGTATTTGGATTGCTATTGGATGGCTGAATGGTAGGGTCAGGTTGAGAGCTACGATTATTTAGGGGAATGGGTGTAGGTACTGGTTTGGAGTAAAAATTAGGAACTGGAAGTCAAGAATAAGATGACTGGTTGATTTGGTAATTAGACTTGTATGACCAAGTGTTTACCTTTTGATTGTGATCCCTCCTCAACACTTCTTCTTCCTACAACCGAGCAAGCCCAAATGCCGCTGATAGGCAATTGGGTTTTAACATAGTCACCATAATACGTACCTCCTCCTTGAGACCACTTAAAAATGTATGAACATAGAAGTCCTCAGTTAGGCTCGAAATCCGGTTGGATAGCACCTCAAATTCAAATTGGTACTCCTCCACGGTGGTTGTTTGGACCAGCTTAGTAAATGCCCTAACTGGATCATCATAAGCAGATGGAGCGAACCATATTTTTAGTACAACAACAAACCCTTCCCATCCTCAAGTGTGTCTCGACTCCATAAGCCAATTGTACCATGTGAGAGCCTTTCCCTGCTTGTGAAAAGCTTAAATGGGTACCTTTTGGTTATCCAGTGTGCTGCCATAACTAAAAAACCGTTCTGCCTTTTGAATCCAATCCATGGTGAAAAATAAATGACTTCTAATTTAATTCTGTGTGTGTGCAACGTGTAACAAAATATCAAAAGTGCGAAATTAAATGAGACCGGTATTTTGTTAACGAAGTGGAAACTCAATTAAAAGAAAAACCACTCCAGAGCAGCCAAACCCAAGAAATCCACTATCAGAAGACAAAGCTAGTACAAAGACAGTAACACTCATATACCCGATGCAGCGATCGTATCTTGCACTCTGACACGTAACCCAACTTGAACACCTCCCAACCAAGTCTTCTACTTGAAGGGGTCTTCTATGGATTCTTTTATCTTAGGGCTCCTTCCTAAGATAGACTTCAATTATGAGCACAGCAACAACACAATGGCAACCTTTAGAGAGCTAGCAGATCTTCACAATATCTAAGTACAGAAGAATTCAACATTGAATTAATGATTTTTACATGCCTAAAGGCCTCTATTTATAGGCTACAAAAGACCTAAATCGACACTGATTAGGTTTTCTTTAGGCCGCGTCCGGACGCAAGCTGAGGCCGTCCGAACGAACAACTGTGCAACTACCTTTCCATAACGTGCTTCACACTCTCCATATTAAGGCCGCGTCCAAAAGATGTTGCCCTAGCATCCGGACGGTTGCAACTTTGCTACACGCAATTTTCATAATAAGGACCGCATCCGGACGGTGTTGCCCTGATGTCCGGACGGTTGCAATTCTTCTCCACGTCTTGCCTTATCAAGGACCTCGTCCGGACGGTGTTGCCCTGACGTTCGAACAGATGCAACTGTCTTTCCCATATATGTGTATGTGAAGGAAATCTTATTATTTTTTGAACTCTAATGTGCGTCCGGATGTGTTGCCATGACATCCGGATGAATGCAACCTTAAACTGTTCGAATCTTCTAGACACTGATGGGTGTCCAGACGCATGACTGAGCTGTCCTGACAGAAACTTGGCAACATTACATAATAGTGATTTTGTCAAACAAAATGCAGCCAACACAAACTAACAAACTCCTCATTTGGCCATTCTGGGACAAAAATTACTTGACTGGTCTAGAAATACATTCCCAGTCCAAAACAAAAAATACTCCCCCTTTTTGTCTCAAAAGGACAAACGGTAAACGGAGTAGAAAAACCAGCTAAAAATTACTCCCCCTTAAGGTCTCAGCAGGACAAGGGTAAAAAGAGTAAAGAAAATCCGCAGACAAAAAGTTCTAAAATCCAAAAATAATAAGGATAATAGAGAAGTGTCTACAAGTAGCAAAAAAAATCAAAAGTTTGTAAAACAATTGATAAAGAGAGGAACCAAAATCCTCCAAGTACCAAATCCTGCTGATCCACTGAAAGTAAGTGACGAAGAGAGATCCGTACATAAAGTTGGATTTGTGCTACTTCAGCTTCTAGCTCCTGAAGCCGAGAACCATAGACTGAAAAACCTTTAGTTTCTTGATTTTGCAAAGCCTGGAACTAGTTATCCGCATATTGACATCCTCTAAGCAACTGATATGCAAGATAAATGAGAAGATTCACCACTGAACCTCTAACTGATACAGATCTGAGGAAGATGCTATGGAAGGCTCTGCATGAGCTGGGGGAACAAGTTCATCTAAATCCTGAGACTTTTGGATCTAACTTTGCTGGGAGCCGCTGGATGACATATTCTTGAAAATATTTAGATAGAAATATATCCAAAAATAACACCACCAAGAAAGATTAGATCATGTTAGTTCCAAAAAAAATGTTGTATTATGACGACTGTCAATTGGATGCCCCAAAAATTATAAAAGCAAATATAGCAATTCAAATGGCACATATATATAAATATCAACCCAACACATGGACAGAATTGGATTTTCATGCACAATATCTCAAGAAAATATTCCAATCAACAAATATTCCAATATTCTAACAAGTACAAAAACTTAAAAGAACAAAGGAAGACATAGAAAATATCATGGAATGAGAAGAGATGTGCAGAGAATGCATAAATATCGGGAGAAATCCGAGAGAAAAATACATAACATGATATGATAAATCAATAAAAAATGCAGTGGTGTGTGAATCGTAAAGAAAGCGAGCGATAGATAAAAACCTGTAAGGATCGAGTTCGGACGTGTTACCAACTTGTCCGAATGGTCCACTGCCAAATTAGTAATCGGCAGGGCCACTTGCGTCCGAACTGTAAGCCAAGTCCGTCCGGACGCTTCACACTGAAAAGCTGAAAATTAGAGAAAAATTTGTAGAAAAATAATTTTCCCTAAAGTTAGCTTCAAAACACATATGTATAAATAACTAATATGATAGTCAAATAGCATTTCAAAAATATGCAAAAATATAATTGAGAGTTAAGTATTCAATAAGCACAAATTTCCCTGCAAATAGAAATTTTAAATAGATTACTCAACTCATGCAATGCCTGTGTGTGTGAAAGCTTTCTCAATAAGGTATGAAGTTTGCTGATATAACTTAAAGCAACTGAATTTTCTAAACAAGAGAGAAAATCAAAGATAGATCAGTCAAAAGTCAAACCTTATTATGCTAGGGCCTAGCCACCCTTATCTGATACACTCCCCCTAAGCTGCAGCACTTTTCTTTTACTTAGTCCTTTAGTGACCGTCTATTTCCGTAATGATTTGGTCAATGACTATTTCTTTAGGGATAAGTTTAAGAGCAGATTTATAGCACAATAAGCAGTGGATCTTTTCAAATATCCATATATACCGAAATTTAAATGCATTTTTATCGTTTGGTGCTGCAACCTAGAAAGAATGCCAAAATTTATGGATTCTAGGTTCAACTAACGAGTTGGTCAATTTGACAATCTTAGCAAAAAAAATATTTCTTATCAGAATTTTCAAAAGCTAAAAATCAGAGAGTAAAAAAAAATGTACCTTATGGGAGCTTTAGATAGTGCACAATTTTTTATCACATGAGAAAAGCAACTATTTATCATTAAGATGCAACAAGAAAACTTAGCAGATATTAGGCATAAACTCTTAATTATATATACGCATATTTAATCAATGCACAATGAACTGAGATATCAAGCAAAAACACATGCAATATCTGAAAAGCTATCAAAATAAAAAATAAAATTCTGTTTCTTCTCCCCCAGTTTTTTTTTTTTTTTTTTTTTATGTTAAAAAAAATAAGACACAAAAACAACAAAAACATGCTTATGGAGACAATAAATAATTTCTAGTCCTAGCATGTAAGGTAAAATCAAACCTGTCTTCAGGGAGAAAGGTTCAGAAATACCAAGACAAAAAAGCAGCCGCTCGACGTGCTTTATCTATCATACCCAAAAATATCTGCAAAAGTTTCTCAAGACAACAAGAGAAAATATGGGGATAGAATAAATGGTTCTTCAAACAGAATGCAAGACATGAATAAGATATGACATGATAAACAATGCAATGCAAACATACTTGACATGCACTAGGATTTTAGGAGCCAAAATCCTAGGCATGGTGAGACCTCGCCAACTCGGTGAGTCCACTCCCCCTTAAGGGATGAATGGTATCATCCTTCCTTACCCATGCCTTCTCTACCTGTGAGGCAGGGTTGTGAGCCATGTCCAAATTGATCAGTCTGACTAGGACACTCTTCATCATGTTGACAAGCCCTTCATTGGTCTAAATTTTCTTGGGCTTGTAAGGCTTCTCTCTGAAGTGTTTGGCCTTGGTGTGGCCATTCTTGCCATTGTAACGGCATGAGGAAGAACCCCTTTGAGGGTATTGCCGATTTTGCAGAGAAACATGATGAGGCTTGGAAGGTTTAGAGCTAGACTTACCTGTCTTTGGCTCTTGCTTCTTGATCCGAGGCTTCTAATGCCAAATCTGATGACAGTGTGGCTTGATATGTCTTATGAAACCACAGTGATGGCAGGTAGGTTGTATTTGTTCACTGAAATGCTTCTTGATAGGCTCTGCAATTTTAAGGTTAGCATTTTTACACAAAACAAAGTTCTTACCTTCTTGAGATAAATGTCTACTATGGGGGGGGACATATTTATCAGAAGAGGTATTCTTAATCTTGCCATTTTAAAAGTAACCTGTTTATTCCAAGGCCTATGGGATTTCAACAAATAACAATTTGATATAATATGACCAATCTTCTCACAATTATGACAAGTAGGAACAAACTTACCATGTGTTCCTGATTCCTTAGACTTAGGCTTCACACAGTTATTCAAGCAAGAATTTTCAATATTATCTAAACATGTTGTATCTACTATCACAGGCTTAATAGCAATAGAATCCAATTCAGAATCAAACGCATGTGAAGTAGAAGCACTCAAATCATCAACAATTAAATCAAGCTTGTTAGAAATATTTGTATGAATACAAAGCATGTTTTTTAAATTATTAATAGAGAATTTTTTCAAGATATCTTCAAATTCTTTTAATTTATTCTCAAGTGTATCAATAGTGTTAAACAACATCATATTCTCAGATTTTAAAGTGTCAATCAAAGCATATAATTCAGATAGTTTAATTATCAATGACTCTTTTTCTTACTTAACCTTTTTGAGCTCTTTATTGAAATTTTTAGAATTTTTACTCAGTTTAAGAAAATTCTTAAGGAGCCCAGTATCAGAATTCTCTTCAGATAACATAGAAAAATTTATGATAAAAGAAGTCAAAAAAAAAAAAATGGATCACACTCAAGAATTTAATCTAACAGAATGTACCAAGCTCTGATAGCAATTGAAAAAATAAATATGACTTCTAATTTAACCGTGTGTGTGTGTGTGCAATGTGTAACAAAATATCAAAAGTGCGGATTAAATGAGACAAATATTTTGTTAACGAAGTGGAAACTCAATTAAGAGAAAAACCACTCCGGAGAAGCCAAACCTAAGAAATCCACTATCAGAAGATAAAGCTAGTACAAAGACAGTAACACTCACATACCCGATGTAGTGATCGTATCTTGCACTCTGACACGTAACCCAACGTGAACACCTCCCAACCAAGTCTCCTACTTGAAGGGGTCTTCTATGGATTCCTTTATCTTAGGCCTCCTCCCTAAGATAGACTTCAATTATGAGCACAACAATAGCATAATGGCAACCCTTAGAGAGCTAGCAGATCTTCATAATGTCTACCAAAAGACCTTCTCTAAGTACAAAAGAATTCAACATTTAAAAAATATAGGACTTCTAATTTATACAAGTGTGTGTGAACAGTGTGCAACAAAATATTAAATGCGGAATTTAAAGGAGACAAATATTTTGTTGACGAAGTGGAAACTCAATTAAGAGAAAAACCACTCCGGGGCAACCAAACCCAGGATATCCACTATTCAGAAGACAAGACTAGATACAAGATAGTAACACTCACATACCCCTGATGCAGTGGTCGTACCTTGCTCTCTAACGTGCAACCCAACACGAATGCCTCCCAACCAGGTCTCCTACCTGAAGAGGTCTTCAATGGAATCCTGTACCTTAGGGCCGACCCCTAAGATAGACTTCAGATGTAGCACAGCAACAGCACACTTGCAATGGCTTCAGAGGAAATTAATCAGCTCAACAATCTTCTAAATTACTTCTCTGAGCACTTGTGGAATTCAATACCGAATTCTTGCAGTTCTCAGTGCGACAGAATTTTCTGAGAATTTTGCTGAAAATCTTTCTTGTTTAAGAGCCGCGTCCGGACGGTGAGACACTGTCGTCCGGATGGTCGCACGTCCGCTGCAAGTAATTTCCTTATAAGGTTTTCGCGCGTCCAGACCATGGGGGATGAGCATCCGGACAGCTGAACTTCAACACGCAATTTCCATATCTACTATGCGCGTGTCCGGACCATGATAGGCATTCGTCTGGACGGTTGAAGTCGAATCGGCAATTTCCATATTAGTTGCACGCGCGTCCGGACCAAGGCTGACTGATGTCCGGATGGTGATATTTGAATTGCGATTCTTGCCTTATATATGAGCACGACCGGACGGGAAACCACATCGTCCGGACGGGTATATCAATCTTCCCTTATTCAGAACTTGGAAGAAATCTGAAGCTGATCGATCACTGAGAGGCGTCCGGACGGGCTGCTGAGACGTTCGGGCGGATACAGGCTGGAATAGTAGCTTCTCAATATAGTAGAGGTCCGGACGGAAAATGCATGTCGTCCGGACGGATGATGCTTGGTCTAACTAGCGTCTGGACGGTATGGCACGTCGTCCGGACAGATGGAACCGCGGTCAGATGGGCGTCCGGACAGCTGGCAGGGAACCGAAAACTTCTGTCTTGAAGGCAGTACAGAATCTTTTGACATCACTCTGAATAGTGGAATTCCTGATAAAACAGTATCTATACACACAAGTGATTTTGTCCAAACAGAATGAGGCCAATAATACTAACAACATTGAATTAATGATTTTTACATGCCTAGAGGCCTCTATTTATAGGTTACAGAAGACTTAAATCGACACTGATTCAGTTTTATCTAGGTCGCATCCGAATGCAAGCTGAGATCGTCTGAATGGACAGCTGTGCAATCGCCTTTCCAGAACGCACTTCACGCTCTCCATATTAAGGCCGTGTTCGGATGATGTTGCCCTAGCATCCAGACGGTTGCAACTCTGCTGCAGGCAATTTCCCTAATAAGGATCGCGTTCGGACGGTATTGTCCCTGACGTCTGGACGGTTGCAATTCTTCTCCACGTCTTTCCTTATTAAGGACCTCGTCCGAACAGTGTTGCCCTAACATCCGGACAGATGCAGCTGTCTTTCCCATATACATGTCTGTGAAGGAAATCGTATTATTTGTCGAACTCTAATGTGCGTCCGGACGTATTGCCATGATGTCCGGACGAATGCAACCTTAAAATGTTCGAATCTTCTAGACACTAATCCGCGTCCGAACGAAAACTTGGGATCCGACTTCTCTGAGTTAGAATCTGCACAAAATCTTCTTTGAACATCTTGAACCACTTTTCTAAAATGTTGTAAAATGACAACATTACATAATAGTGATTTTGTTAAACAGAATGCAGCCAACACAAACTAACACATGGGATCTGTTCCACCGAACTTTTGAAAATCTAGCTTAAGAGCACGAGCTTGAATTCCTCCTTCTAAGAATAAAGTGTTGGAAACAATATTCTCTCCACTTGATTCCCCTAAGGGCTGATTTTCTGTTGTCTTTGGTGGCTAATTTTTGGTTACCTTTGGTGTGTTTTGTTTGCTGATTTTTGCAATAATAGCAAATAAGCTTCCCAACTGATTGAGAAATGCCGGTCAGCATGGTAGCATGCTTTGCTACGGTGCCTTGGAGAGAAGCCATAGCTTTGGCTTGCTAAGTAGCTTGTTGGGCCCTAGTACCTTTTGCCATGTCACAAGAACGCGGCTTTGATACTACTGTTATGAACCTTGAGAATTTAAGGTAAATAACTGTTGGAAAATGAGATAGTATTTGACACTTAAAGGGGTCAAACCTTGCTGTTCACTCTAACACACAGTTAAGAGGAATTCACAAAGTAATATTATGGATATCTTTCATTGATAACAAAGCTGAATGAAATACAAGAGACAATCCAAATTAACTAACTACCCACTAACCCATTAGAGCATTCCTAGTAGCCTTATCAAAATAGCTTTTTAGTTATTTTGGTGACCCAATTTGATGAAAACATTAAAAAACCACTCCCAGTAGCCTTACCATTTTAACCAAAAAGTTTTGATGAGTGAAATTACTCAACAATTCTGATGAGTAATATTCACTCACCAAATTTTGTTTCACCTTTCTCTCTCACATGATCAGCACACTTTTTTCCTTTATTCTCTCATTTTCTTCTCCCATCTCCCATCTCTCTCACACGATAATGTCCTTATTTCATGGATATGAAGGATTCTTTGTAAAAAGATTAAATAGAGAAAGAATAAAGAAATATGAAAAAATATTATTTAAATGGAATAGTGATAATAAATAGTTAAAATGATGAGGCTGCTGGGAGAATTTTTAAAAAATGGCTCACCAGAATAGAGAAAAATGATTTTTAGCTACTTTGGTGAGTAAAATTTGATGAGGCTACTAGGAATGATCTTACATGATAACTATCCACTAACCTTTACATAATAACTACCTACTAAGATGTCTACCACTACCCTTTAGCTAGAAAGCAGTAATATGTTCATTAACTACTTCAAGTCTCCCCCACTCCACTTCACACGTTCACTTGCACAACCCATCACTTGCACGACCCATCACTGAACGCACACACGTTCACTTGCACAATCCACTTCACACATTCACCTACACACCTCTTTTGGCCGGCTCTCTGACCAGGGCCACAGGCCCATAACAAGTTTTGGGTTTTTGATTTCTTTCTGTGTTTTAGAAAAATTGGTCCCTGTTTTTGCGTCTGTTCTGGGTTTTTTGTTTAATTGTTGCTGTGAGAAGATCTGAGATGGGTTTTGACTTGGGTCTTTGCTTTATGTTGATGTTTATGGTTTGAATTTTGATTGGTTGCTAGTGGATTCTTGTTTGGTGGCTGTAATTATTGTTAAGCTAATTCTTTGTTCTTAATATTCTTGTTGTGGTTGCTTCACTCTCTTTGCCACGACTCCCGCGATAACTTTGGTGACGATTCAATTTGAGTAACGATATTTTCTCCGTGAATCTCTGCCGCCAATTGTTTTTCTTTTCAAATCTTGTTTTGTGCCTCTTGTTATGTCTCATTTGCTTCCGTGGGAAACGTCTTCCTTGAAAATTTAGTTGGTTTTGTTCTATTAAATGTAGTGATGGGAGAACTTGACCAAATTCAAATGGACTTGGGAAAAATTTATGTTTCTTTATGTTGGTACAGTTTCCGGTACGGTGACGTGTTGTCTTGTGATTCGTTGCCTTCCTTGATATTCGCTCTCCTCGGAATCTGCAAAATAATAAACGGCTCGTCGGCTCGTGGGGGTGCCGACCATACCCCCACTCCGATGCCTAAGCCAGTTCAAACTATTTATTTTCTGGAGAGTATCAATAATCTCAGAGCTTAGAGAATCTGCCTGTAAAAAATACCTGGCGTAGTGGTCTTATTTATAGGCTCACAATTCACAGTTATAGAACTACTAGAATACTTGGAGCATAATCTGATTAGGAGTCTGAGTCCTAGATCACATAGCCTTTAATCTTATCTTCATAGAATTCAAATTGGGTAGTAGAGTTCAAACTGGATAGGACACTAGCTCTTCAGCTGATGCCAGACTATTAGGCACCTTATCCCATATTTGATGAGATAAAAGTCTATCTTGATATACTCGGGATATACGTCATTTTGGAGATAACGAATGGTCTTATAAATTGGGTTTGATCTTGCTGGGCCGACCCGATGGGCTCGGCCCACATGTATTTGGAGCTGATTATTTCTACAACAGTTACCCCCCTAATTCTCTTATTTGAATTTAGAATGTAAGAGAATTAAGTACCTCAATTTCTGAATTTGGATCTTCCATAATCTGTATCTGACAATTGTTGCCTCTTTCAAAGTAATTATGGCGAATAGTGCGTCAAATCTCTGGATTGGAGTGGCGTCTGACCTGATGGATGCCAATTCAAATCTTGGGCACTTATGATCTGTCAAAGTACTAATAGCAACTCCCCATAAATATCTTCTACATAAGTGCCTCTACATAATATTGTCGGTCGGGCCAAAGTTGTGAAGATGATCTCCTACTCTCGGTAGGAGATGGATCGGACTGATGTAGTTGATTTCACCAAGATCGTGGTGAAATGCCACTCTGAAAGAACACCGAAGCTTCTTCATCGGTAGTGCTTCGCAGACTGCTTCCACAAAAATCTCTCTTGGCGGCTTTGGAGGCTCAAACTAGCGCTGAGGCTTTGGTTGTCCGAGACTTACAACGGCTAAGGGCTTCTGGTGGCTCGAGGTTCTGTGCTTGGTGTACCGAATCTTCTAATTTGAACACCATCTAGCTTGGTCTCACTTGGTTATTTTTTTTTGTAGAGGTGGTATCCCCTTATGGTTTGTTATAGGGGTTGTCTTCCGTAAGGTTTGTTGTAGGGGTTGTCTCCCCGTATCTTTGTCCGAGTTGCTCTTGAGAGAACTTAATCCAAGTGCTTGGTGCAGCTTCGGTGATTTTCCCTTTGCAGAAGCTTTAACTTTGTTGAGCTACCCCCCATAACTTTAGTCCGCGACAGCAGGCTAAGTCATTCGAGGCAGATAGTCAAGTCTTCTTGGTATCCTGGACGATGTTGTAAAAGAGATCTTGGAGTTCGGAGTGAGTCTCGGGGCTTCAGCCTGTAAATACTTGAACTTTCCTTTTCAAATGTATCTTTTCTTTTTCATGTAAAATTTTTTGTAATGAACAAAATTTCAATGTTAATGAATGGAAGTCTTGGACATTTTGACTTTCACTTTCCTTATCTTACTAGTTCTGAAGTGCTTCTCACTTAAAAACCCTTTTCTGAGACATATCTCGATTTCTTATAAATCTTACTATTTATACTAGAGTTACCCCCCCAAAACTTGAACAAACAATCGATTTGTGTGAGTTTTTTCCGAGGGAAGAATCGGTCTAATTTTTTTAAAAAAATTTAGTCTACCCCTAAAATTTTTGAACAAACAATCGGTTTGTTGAAAATTGTTACAAAGGAGAATAGAAAATACTATTTGCATCGAAGTGTTGAGTCTTACTTGATGATTTTTTAAAGAGGTTTGATCCTCATACCTTCCTGAAGCTTTACATCCTCTTTATCTTTTTGAATCTTTCCTGAAGTTCTGTCATTCTGAAGCTTTATCTTCCTGAAGCTTTGTCATGCTAAGCTTTGTCATCCTGAAGCTCTGTCATCCTGAAGCTTTACCTTCCTGAATCTTTATCTTCCTGAATCTTTATCTTCCTAGATCTTTCCTGAAGCTTTATCATTCTGAAGCTTTACCTTTTTGAAGCTTTATCTTTCTGAAGCTTTATCTTTCTGAAGCTTTATCTTCCTGAAGCTTTATCTTCTTGAAGCTTTATCATTCTGAATCTTTCCTGAAGCTCTGTCATACTGAAACTTTACCTTCTGAGCTACCCCCATAACTTTAGTCTGCAACCACAGGCTAAGTTGTTCGAGGTGGGTAGTCAGGTCGCTGAGCTTTACCTTCCTTTGCAGCAGCTTTATCTTCCTGAAGCTTTGTCATCCTAAAGCTTTATCTTTCTGAAATCTCCAAACTCGCCTTTGTATCCTTTCCATAACCCTTTCGGGTCGTCCGAGGAAAGGACTCGGGCTAATTCTTAACCTTATCCCTTCGGAAACCCCCAATCGAGGGGTTTCTTCCCATTGAATCCTTTTCATGACCCTTTCGGGTTGTCCGAGGAAAGGATTCAGGCGGATTCTTATCGGGATATCCTTAACCTTATCCTTCGGAACCCCCAACCGGGAGGTTTCAACCCTTTGTATCATTTCCATGACCCTTTTGGGTTGTCCGAGGAAAGGACTCGGGCAGATTCTTATCTGGATATCCTTAGTCTTACCCTTCGGAAACCCCCAATCGGGAGGTTTCAACCCTTTGTATCCTTTCCATGACCCTTTCGGGTTGTCTAAAGAAAGGACTCGGGCAGATTCTAATCCTCATCCCTTCGGAAACCCCCAACCGAGGGGTTTCTTCCCATTGAATCCTTTCCATGACCCTTTCGGGTTATCCGAGGAAAGGATTCGGGCGGATTCTTCCCTGAGCATCCCCACCATAACTCTTTCAAGTCGTTCGAGGGGAGGAGTCGGGTGGATGTTGATGTAGCTTAATCATCTTTGGAGAAGTTTGATGAAGAAGTGCTTTCATTCTATCTCGGACTGCTGCTTTATTCTTAGCAGAGATCAATCAATACATGGGGATTGTCAGTTCCTCCTTGCTCTCGGTGTTGGACTAACTGAGAGACTTTCCTTGTTTTCTCTGCAGGGTTGTCTCCCTGGCTCTCGGTGTTGGACTAACCGAGAGACTTTCCTTATATAATTTGTTGTAGGGGTTGTCTCCCCATATCTTTTCTGCGAAAAGGGTTAACAAAGCACTGCATATACTAAAACAAAATAGCAGAATGCACAGTAGCACTATATATTCTTTTCATTCGTCGGGATGATTTTGTGATCCTTTCACTCACGGCAGGAGTGAGGTCTTAACATATGAGTCTATTTTATCAAAGTATATATATTTTTCGGCAAAGCGTACAAGTCCATGCATATATATATATATATATATATATATATATATATATATATATATATATATATATATATATATATATATATATATATATATATATATATTTTCTGGTTGATAAAATAAAAACCAACATTTATCCTTACTTTAACATGAATCATGTTTGTAAAAGAAGAATATGAACTTATCTGGTGAATTTGATGAACTGTCTTACTTGGAGTCCCTTATCTTGCACGCCACTCGATATAGGGTTCTTTGAGAGAGTTCCTCAAACTGGACCCTCGATTCAGATTGGTCCCTCGGCATGTGACTATGAACTTCGGAGGATGGCAAATTTGGAGGGGTCCTCGAAGTGTGCCATTTGGAACTAGAAGGTCGGTGATAAGCGCTGAATGTTGCACATTCAAGCCCTTTAACTTGCATATGTTAATTCCTTAGCATTGTTATTTGTTTGATTTTGTGTTGTTTTAATGTTTTCAGGTTTTAAATAAAGATGCAATTAATTCCATTAATTTTGGGCTTAAAGCACACTTTGAGAAGACCTAGAAGATATGTTTAAGCTTAACCAATCATAATAGAATACTTATATGATGTGGTTAAGTTTAATCAAATCAAGAGAATGATTAAATCGGAATTTCTCCAACAAGAGTCAAAATCGGATTGGATTCAAATTTGAATTCTGCATATATCTCAATGTTTGGATCATAACTTTTGCTTCAGATATTGGATTGCAATGAAATTGGTGGCGTTGGAAAGCTAATAAAATATTTAACAAATATGTCAGAAATAGCTTTTCTCTAATTCGAACGTTTACTATGTTAAAATCGCCCCGAAATAAAAGACCGCAATTCTGGCCGAATTTGGAATCCTTTTCCTACTTGGATTGAAGTTTCAATCTCCTACTTGGACAAGAAGACTCAAGAGCGATTTTTCTGGAATTCCAAGGGCTTCTAGGACTTGTGTGCTCCCTATAAATAGACCCCTAAGCTTCAAGAGAAGGTGTGCTTGGTGCTTAGTGCTTGGTGCTTGGTGCTTGGTGCTTGGTGCTTGGTGCTTGTGCTTAGATTTAGACAGAAAATTCTTCTCAGAGGCTTGACAAGTTGAAGAGGAGAAGAACATGGCAGGAGGCCATCCCAACACTACGATGAGCGGCTAAATTCCTAATAGGGTGTTGATGTAGCTCTTTCCAAGTAACGATGGTTTAATTGTATTTTAGTTTGGGATTTTCTCAATGCATGATGGTTGTATAACTGTGAGAATTGATTTTAATGTTTATATTCAATCATTGTGAATTTCTTATCTTGTCTTAGAAAGTCTTTTATAGTGATTGAACTCAATCCTTCATATTTTCTGTGATTATGTGAATGATTGTTATACAACGGTTTTAATTGATATATGATCAAGAGGATTAGATAGACCATGCCTAGGGAAGACGGATTGTACTACACCCTAGTTTAGTGTAATTTAGGTAGACAATCCGTGCCAACCGAAGATGGGTTATACTATTCCATTGATTGTGTGTATATCCTATTAAAGACGTAGCTAGTCCATGCCTAGGGAAGACGGGTCGTACCGCATCTTAGTGGTTAGGTGGACGGTCCGTGTCAACCGAAGATGGATTATACTTATTCTTTAGAGGTAATTTCTTAACTACTCGAGTGAGACGAGCCCTGTATCATGCATAATATGAATTTCCCTTGTTAATTTATGATTGACCATTGTTATGCGGTGAGTGGTAAAATCAATCCCTTATTCTTTATCTCATCCCTACTATCTTTACTTTTATGTCTTTTACTTTTATGTATTTCTTTTTATAAAACAAAAACCAAATCAAACATCTTTTTAATTAAGTTATATTTAATCTCGAAAAACTTGATAGTAATACTCTTGCAGTCCTTGAGGTTCGACACCCTCTCTATAGCCTTATCCTACAAGGATTCGTCCTATTGCGAGTGGTTATTTATTATTGATATATTTTGGTAAACAAAAGACCACATCACTCGGGCATAGGGTCCTCGGGATAGTACCCTCAGAATAATACTCTCGGTATGTGTCATTTCGGTACATACTTTTCGCCTCGGTAGAACATCCTCGGGTTTAACTTTTGTCCTTGGTAGAACACCCTTGGATCTAACTTTTGACCTTGGTAAAACTCCTCGGATCTAACTTTTGTACTTGGTAGAACACCCTCGGATCTAACTTTTCTCCTCGGTAGAACACCCTCGGATCTAACTTTCCTCCTCGGTAAAGCACCTCGGATCTAACTTTTCTCCTCGGTAGAACACCCTCGGATCTAACTTTTCTCCTCGGTAGAACACCCTCGGATCTATCTTTTGTTCTCGGTAAAATATCCTCGGATCTAGCTTTTCTCCTCGGTAAAATATCCTCGGATCTAGCTTTCCTCCTCGGTAAAACACCTCGGATCTAGCTTTCCTCCTCGGTAAAACACCTCGGATCTAACTTTCCTCCTTGGTAGAACACCCTCGGATCTAACTTTCCTCCTTGGTAAAACACCTCGGATCTAACTTTCCTCCTTGGTAAAACACCTCGGATCTAACTTTTCTCCTCAATAGAACACCCTCGGTTCTAACTTTTCTCCTCGGTAGAACACTCTCGGAACATATTTTTTCGGAGGGTTGCCACCTTGGGGTTAAACGGCTCATACCTCTCGGAGTATGTTCTTATCTCAGTTGTCTATTTATGCGCAGGTCCATGTTTGCGGATCTCGGATTTGCACTGAACAGACCCAATGACTGTGGCTACAACAGCGTTTTCAACTTTTCTGGCACCTCTTTCAAAAGCTTGACGTCACCCTAATTCACTTCCACATCCTTTTCAACTCCCACCAGTACTGAAGAACCTTTTAAAAACATCTGGAACAACACTAAACAGAGGAACACAGCCACAGTACCGATCCATTGGGCGTGATCCAGTTTTTTGAAAAGCAAAAACTTTAAGAACCTGTAATGGGCCTTGGTGTCCACATCTCCTTCCATTCTCTTCTAGCATCTTATCTGGCTCTTCTTGTAGTTGCTTCTTCCATATGTTGAAGCCCAACAATTTCATCTGGTTTGATAGCTCTTCTTCCACTTCTAGTTTTTTTTTTTTCTCCAAGTTGTCTCCTCTTCCAAAAGATTAACTCCAACAGTACTCATTAGAGAGCCATCTTGGGAGATTAACTCCATTGCCATGGCCGATGAAACCGACGCGGAAACTGTTCTCTTCATCCTCGAGATCGAACCCTGGACTTCAAAAAATTTTGGTGATGGGTGACCCAAAGATCGTCCGAGGAAGCAAAACATGTACCAGTGTGTCTCGGTGAACCTGCAGGTATTTCTAGCAAAGCAATCCTCGACCCACTTCATGAACTCATCACCTGTTCAGGGGCTTTATATGCAATCGGTAGTGGGTCCGACTCCCCTTTCAAGACTTTGAGGGTGCTAGTTGTCGGCTTAAGCTTTTCGGATCCTCCAAAAATGGAGAAGATTTTTGAAGAGCATTAGAATTTCAATCCCTTTCTCTCTGGGCTGGGATGATCGGAACCTGAAGTTTCTGGAGTTGATCCAGATCACGCAATTTCTGACTTGAGGTTCGAGAGTTCCAGTTCGGGCGTTGTGGGCGAGCTAGGTTTGGTTGAGCTAGAGGAATTATGCCGTCCAGAGGCGGGCGCAGCGCCAAGGCAGAGGACTTGATGACGTTTGATGAGGCCCTTGATTGTGGTTTCATGGAAACTTCTGGAGTCTTACATCTCTTGATCTTCCAAAAATCTCCCACTGTCCGATCTCTTCAAGACATTGGCGGTTTCAGATCTGGTTCAGGCTTCGGTGGGTCACAGCCAGAGCTTGGTTACTTCTCGGTTCGCTGTTAAATATAAAATCTTTGAATATGGACATACGTTGTTCAAAGCTTTTAGAGTGAAGTCCTCGGTCATCTGGCAGAGACCCGAGCTCTTGTCACATTGCTGGTCCATCTGAGTTTTCTGACTTCTGTAACCACAGAGGCTTGTTTCGGAAAGCCAGTTTCAAGAACTTGATTTGGCTTCTTCAAGTCTCCCTATATCTCTTTTTCTTCTTTTTGCTCTGTTTTTCTGATAGGTCAAGAGGTGTAATACTTGTGGTTTTCCCGCCTGGCAATGCATGGGAATAGTTGCCATATTGAACGTGGGACAAGTGCCCCGTGCCCGCATACGTGGGAGAATCAACGCCCGCTATTCTCCTTTCTTTCTCCTTGACCGATTCACTGCCTAATCACCAGCCTGGCGAGGATTCTGACTTCCTCGGGTCGATGGGTGTTTTCTTCTCAAAACACACAGCTAAGAAATTTGCTTCTTGGAACTTCTAGTGGTGAGCTCGGTCTTCCACATAAGTGAGGATCGAAGCCATGGATTTCATCAAGGCTTAAGGAGGCGCAAGCACACTGAGCCCCCTACTGGCAGAGACCATCCCCTTCCTATGGCCGACAAAACCCACGCAAAACTGTCTTCTTCATCCTTTTCATCTTCGTGCAGGTCGAAGATGTCCATCCTCGGACGTCTGGCTCGGGCCTAAGGTCGACCGACTCCACTCGGTGGATTCTGGGCGGAATCTCTTCGTCGCCGCTACCTCGAAAGTCCGGAATCTTCTAGCCAGCACCATTCTGTGGATCACAGTCGGGATTGGGCTCTCCGTGACAACGCTGCAATTCTTCATCCGACCCACTAGAATTGATTAGAAGGGATTCTGGTTCTCCTTGATTTTGCCGATTTTCTGTTATTGAGACCCACAAATTCTCCTACACATCAAATCTAAGAACATTGATTTTTCCTGTAGGAACAATTATGGGACAATACACTGCTTGTGTAATCACTCAATCTCGGCTTCCCCACGTGCAAACAATCGCGATTCTCGGCCTTCCTGTCAAGAACTGAGTCGGACGGGTCGGGTCAGATGTTGTCCATGGTGCCCGGTTCCAAATCTGGTTCAGGCTTTGGCGGGTCACAGCCAGAGCTCTGTTCCATGGACGTGAGCCTAGTGAGAAGATGGTGCAGGTCCGGGTCTAATGGCCATCGTCCGGGTTTTTCACGCTCCTGCTCCGTGTTTAGTCCGACCCGTCATACATGAGGATCCGTGGAAATCGTCCTCTGTTAGAGGTTCTGGGTCTCATCGATCACCATCGACTAAAAACTGAAGATTGGGGCTGTACATCGTTTAGCCAATGAAGGCTAGCGTCGATTCGGCGTGATGGCAGATCCTCCACCAACTGATTCGGCATCACCGCAGCAAGGCCAGATCGTGATGTTCTCCGGCGGCAGAAGGGGAAGAGCCAACTAGCCGAGGGGTTCTTCCATTCTCTGGGGAAGAAATCAGAACCGGATCGGGTTGGACATACCCGTTGGTTTGTTTTTCTTTTTGGACCAACCCGTTTGGGCTTTTTGAACCAGGCCTGCTAGACCCAAACTCTCCTTTCTTCTTCTCTGTATAGAATGTATTTGCTGCAGCCTTCACGTGAACTCAAGATTGAAAGGTGGATAAATTTTTCCAAATTTTCTATGGTTGACATGACTGTCAAAGCTACATTTAAGAACATACGGCAGTCTCTAAAAACATAGAAAAACATGAGTTAAAGATCAAACATATCTGGTATATACGACGAGGTCCAACACTGGTTTGATGTAGATCCACGAAGTCAGAGATCTCTGTCTACTGCCAAAGAGATAGATTTATCTCGCGCGTCCACAGAGAAGAATTTTGATTTTTGTTGGTGGACGCACATCTACTCTATGTTAATATAGATATGAATAGATCTGTCAAGGACTCGTGAAAATCTTGGAGAAAGGAACCTTGGCTACCTTCAGCCATGGTTTGATCTGTAGTCACCGATGCAGATCTTTTTTCTTTTTTGAAGGAACAATGTCGATTCCCACAGACGGCGCCAAACTGTTGGTACAGTTTCCGGTACGGTGACATATTGCCTTGTGATTCGTTGCCTTCCTTGATATTCGCTCTCCTCGGAATCTGCAAAATAATAAACGGCTCGTCGGCTCATGGGGGTGCCGACCATACCCCCACTCCGATGCCTAAGTTAGTTCAAACTATTTATTTTCTGGAGAGTATCAATAATCTCAGAGTTTAGAGAATCTGCTTGTTAAAAATACTTGGCGTAGTGGTCTTATTTATAGGCTTACAATTCACAGTTATAGAACTACTAGAATACTTGGAGCATAATTTGATTCGGAGTCTGAGTCCTAGATCACATAGCCTTTAATCTTATCTTCATAGAATTCAAATTGGGTAGTAGAGTTCAAACTGGATAGGACACTACCTCTTCAGCTGATGCCATACTATTAGGTACCTTATCCCATATTTGATGAGATAAAAGTTTATCTTGATATACTCGGGATATACGTCTTTTTGGAGATAACGAATGGTCTTATAAATTGGGTATGATCTTGCTGGGCCGACCTGATGGGCTTGGCCCACGTGTCTTTGGAGCTGATTATTTCTCCAACACTTTATGTACTTTCGTGTTCAGTTTGAGGAATTGAATTGGGTATTGTAAGTTCATGTTTTGGTAAAAAATGGTGTACTCTATTTGTGTTTTAAATGCTTTGAGAAAAATGCCTGGGCAAGATGTTTACGATGGGGTTTAAATATAGTAGTGCTACTAGGAATTGCATAATTTCAATTGAAGAATCTGATCACCACAAACCAGTTAGGAGCATGCATGTAGAAGTTCGATCATTTAGGTGGCATATTGTTGGATTATCAAAGGCGCAGCACTGGAACCTCTATATTGTAATAGAGGGGTAAATACTAGGATCCTCAAGGGTTAAATACCTGTCTTGTGTGATTTAGCACAAGGGATTTTTGTGCAATAGCAATTTTTTGAAACTGCCAGATTGACAGGGTAAATGAGTTGTGCGATACTAATTTAAAACAACCCCCAGTGGGATCTGTACATTGGCACAAGTCCAGATAACTAATCTAATACTTGAAGTTAGGGCTGAGCATGGGGCGGGGGGGGGGGGGGGGGCGGGGATGGGGTTTTTCTTCCCCCGCAGATTACCCTATGCACCCGCATGGGGCGGGGGGGGATGGGGCGGGGTTGCGGGGCGGGGATCCCCGCGGGTATGCGGGGATCCCCACGGGTTATGATTCATAAAAAAAAATTGGGAAAAAAAAAAATAGAACCAAATTTTCAGAACTTAATCACCAATTCTCATAACCGGCTAAAACTCAGTAACAATTCCACAATTAGTATAATAAGGCTAAAATCAATTCACAGGAAATTACACCACAACACTCAACACACACACATACACCGGCGGGCTGAAACAGGGGAGGCACCAAATACGGTTCAGCCGTGAATCAACAACAACAAAATATCCATCACCGAAACTTCACCCAAATCAGCCAATAATCATCAACAACCCAACCATAATCACTACATCAAATAAATCAACAATAATCCAAATTAATTAAGCTAAATCACAAGAAATTACCTAGGTATTTTCTGTTGAAACACAGAGAAATCCACCGTGTAAGACCTACTGAAATCAACAAAAAAACATACTCGGGTCGTCGGAAAATCGCCACTAGAAGTCGCCGGATTTCCCGCCAGAAATCGCTAGAAGTCGACGGATTTCCGGCCTTCCCCTTCCTCTTCTACGGCCTGCCGGTGTGTGAGTCTGTGATGTGTGTTCGTGTGACCATGCGTCCGGCGAGGTGACGACTAGCGAGTGACAGAGGGCATGACTTGTGAGCCGTGAGGGCGTGACTGTGTGAGGGCCGGTGACTGGTGAGGGGCCGAGGGCCGTGAGGCGAGTGACCGGTGACTGTTGCCGTGCGTGGGGCGCGCGCCGCGCTTAAGGACTCAGGGAGACAGGGAGGGCCCTCTTTTTGTAGAGAAGAGAAGTGTTAGGGTTAGGTTAGAGAAGAAATTGGCCTTTTGCCCTTTTCTGCCTTCTTTTTTTTTTTTTTTTTTTTTTTTTTGTTTTCAAAATATGCGGTGCGGGGCGGGGACCCGCGAAATTTTAAGGGTCCCCCCCGCAACCCGCCCCGCCCCGCTTCGGGGGCCCAAAAATCGCCCCTAAACCCGCACCATGAGTGCGGGTTTTAGGCTTCGCGGGGCGGGGCGGGGCGGGGCGAGTTCTGCGGGGCGGTGCGGGTTTTGCGGGTATTTGCTCACTCCTACTTGAAGTATATATAAGTAAGAGACTAGAACGTGCGCTCTTGATACTTGCAGTTTCAATCACTATCACTAGACATGAACTTACTCACAATAGGTACGGTTGAGCTTATTGAAAAATAAACTAATCAGGATATTATTTCTGATTAAGTAATGGTTCGTGATCATAACTATACAATTCCCATATTTCATGCCCTCTTGTTCCACACAATTTGAGGAAACCAACCTCAATTTGGGGGATGTGTTTACATAGCTATCAGGGAGTGATAAGAACTCATCCAATTACGTACATGAATTGCTTCTGAGATCAGTCAAGTAACAACCATCAACAGAAGAGCGAAAAACTCATTTTCAAGTGATTACTTTTCACCTTGTTTGTTTTTTTCTTCAAAAATTGTTATGCAAAAAATTCTTTAAAGCAATTCAATTTATTTATTTATTTTTTTAAAAAAACAATTAGCTTGGTAATGGCCCATCTCATGCAGAACAAAAGCTTTGACGCCAAAATTGATGTAGAACAAAAAATGTGGTTCCAAATCTGATGTAGGAGAATCTGGCGACAACTTGTTTTAACGTTTAGGATAAGTTACGGCTAGGGTTTGGGGGGGGGGGGGGGGGGATTTAGGGTTTTGTAGGGTTGTTTGGTTAGGGTTTTGTAGTAAAAAAGCTAGAAATATTAGAGATTAGGGTTTCAATTATGATAAGGAATGAGATTTCAATAGAAGGAAAAATAAAGGGAAAACTACAAGTTCGAAGTTTCTGTTCTTGAGCTGTTAACAATAACCTGAGAAGGCTGTTTTGGTATTTTAGAGTTGTTTGAGAGCTATTTAATGAATGTGTGATTTAAGGTTCTTTGAGATTGGGCTCGAGAGAAATAATATAGATAGAAAAAAAAAAAAAAAAAAGATCTAATATTGGCTGGAATTTGAAACAAAATTGTTGGGTTGTGAGCAGTGCCCACCCACGACCCACTAAAAAAAAAAAAGGGCATTTCTTGCTATTTTTATCCTAACATTTATAACAAATGCTGGATTAATATTTTCTGTTGTGAAGTATTTTGAAAAATGTAAGTTCACAAAAGACTCATTCTTGACGTTTTACAATGTACCGGGAATGTTGAACTTTCTTGGTGCTCCATTTTATGTGCTAGGAAAATTGAAAACATTTTTTTAGAGTTTAAATATGGAGGAATGATAGGTAGGAACAAACCAACCGACTCCGACCCTCCTTTTTTATTAAAAGTGAATTTTTATAATCAAAAGCAACTTCTGATATCCCATTAGAAGTTACTTTTGATTAGAAATATCATTTTTTTAATAAAAGAGCCTGTTGGGGCGGTTAGTTTGTCCCGACTATCATTTCCTTAATATGTGCAAAGATAATTACCATTTATTGGCGTATCCAGAATTTTTTTTTTTAAAAATCAAAATCCCCGCCTAGATACTCTTGTGCTTTCGCGCTTGATCTAGCTAGTTTTCTCTCTCTCTTCGACGCACAAGTACGCGTATAGTGCAGCTAGGGGAAGCTCTCTGTTCGATTTCTGGCTAATCGATCTATTAACTGAAATTACACGCATCTCTCTCTCCCTCCTCCGGGACGCAGCCGCTGCCCTCATCTTGAAGCCGCCGTCGCCTGACCTCATCACGACGCCGCCGCCGACTCCAGCCCACTTCGCCAGCTCGATCTCCTCCCTCGAGCCCATCGGTATGTTATCCCCCCTCCACTCTCTCTCTCTCTCTCTCGATCTCTCCCACTCTCATCCTCCGATCCACCATATATACATGTTATCTTTCAGAGAATGGGGTACTACTGAGGATTCGATTTAGGGTTTTCTTCTTCTGTGAGGAAAAACCCATGATTATGCTGTAAATTAAGATTTTGTTGCATGTTCTATGCAATTTTTGGATTCCTCTAGTATCTAGATCTGGAGTATATTCCTCTAAGATTTTTTGAGTAAAATAGTAAAGGGGCCTTCGGTTGAGGGGGGAAAAGGGGCCTTCGGTTCTTTAGATCTAAAGAACCGGCGGGAGGCCCCTTTTCCCTCTAGAGGAGTTCATTATTTGGAAGACAAAATGGTGCAGTTAATTTGTTGTTGGAAGGGAGGGAGATGCTCTGAGACAAAATGGTGCAGTTAATTTGTTGTTGGAAGGGAGGGAGATGCTCTGATGCTGTATGCTACACACACACACACACACACACACACACACACACACATATATATATATATATATAAGATCGAAGACAAGTGCGACGGTGGCAATTAATAATATTATAGAGCAACGTGCAGGGTTGGGCTTGTTTTGTAACAAAAAGAGGGCCCTGCTATTGACTTGTATGAATTCCTCTAGTATCCAGCTCTCTTATTGGCACTTGTTAGACTATCAAGCACATCGAACTAGCTTGGTGTTATAATTATAAGCATCAAACTTACTATTCCTTGGTATCCCACTTCGGAGAAGGGTTGCATCACAGAATTCTTGATGCTGGAAATTTCATAGCCGTCTTTTTTCATTCAACCTTCATTGAGAAAAAACCATTACATCCATATTTATAGGCATGTTATGCCTAACCCCAATAGACTTAGACTCTTTGGCCTTTACTACTAAAGGCCCAAAACCAAATAACTAGTGAAATCCACAAATAAAACTCAAAATAAAATCTAATGCAGTAAAATTTCAGCCCATACCTAAAAATCTGAAAATTATAAAAATATCCAAACTCATAGAATTGAATAAAATTAGAATCAAACAAAACCAATTTATCGCTCGCTGCATCTTTCTCTCCTGGTTGGAGAAAACTTTCCTTGAGTTTTGAAATGTTGAAGTACAATGATCCTTGGTTTCTTTAAGTGCATCGTTGACTTTTGGTTTATTTTCTTTGTTTGATACAACAATGATGATAGTGATACATCCATCATTTTAGCTGGACCGTTAAAAATTTTATCTGTGTGGAGGGGATGCTTTACACGGGTCCAGGGTTTATCTAACAGGAGTGGGTACACAAAGTGCCCTACCTTGGAGGGGTTCCTCGTCATCGAAAAAAAAAAAAAAGGTTGGACCATTAAAAATTTCTGGTATGACAAAAAATAAATATTTTGAAAATTCGGTGTAGACGATATTGCCTTGTCTTGACATGCAGCATAAACCAAGGAATGAGACTCCTTGTTCCCTTATAGTCATTGCTTCTATCTTGCATTCTTTCCATTCAATTCGTTCAATTTCAGTTTTTTGTATTTTTAATTGGTCAATTTCAGTTTCATCCATAGCTTCTATCTCTTTAAGGTTTCTTTCATTACGAGGTCTTCTTTTTTTCAACTTTAACTTTGGTGGAAATGGTGGCCAAGGCTAGTTTCCCCCACTTCTAATTCGTGTCCTGATGATGCTTTATCAGTACACTTGTCAGTTATCATATCTTTCTTTGATTCTGACTTCAAGCTTTCCTTGAATTCTTTTAATAAGATCTCATCTTCTTTTATGTCCAACTTGGCATGATTTTTGTTGCTCAATAGACAGCTTTTATCTTTGACTAAATCAGTTGAATACTCATGCATAGGTGGCATGAACTTTTGCAAATCTTTCAAAGAAACATTTTCAGATAACTTAACTAGTACTCTAGGCACTTTTGTAGGCTGATTAGCGACTGGTTTGGTGGTGTTTACTACAGTAGGATTTTTAAGCTCCTTTTCTTTGCCTTTGTTTTGAAATTTCTCTTTGTCAAGCAATTCGAGAACCTTCTTCACAAAGAAGATTCTGCCTTTAACTTTTCAACTTGTTGTTTCGGCTTACAAATTGAGGCTTCCTTCTCTTCTTTGTCAGGTCTCAAAACCTTTATTAATGTCTCCCACACGATAGCCATATCAATAGGTTCTTCAAGATCTTCCAAATACACGTGAGACATCTTTTCCTTAATTTCAGATCTCAGCCCACTTTTAAATCAAGCAATAGTCATACACTCACTTTCAACTATTCCAAAATTCAGAAATAATTCTTTATGTTTTCTTGTATACTCAATCCTCCACTAATTACCTTGTTGAAGTGAATAGAACTGATCAAGAAAATCATCTTGAAGATCTTGTAGAAGAATCTCTCCTTTAACTCTTGCCAAATCAATCCACTCTTGTTGGATCTTCTACGATGTGAAAACATCATGCAGCTCCTTGCTTTGATACCAAACTGGTGAAGGGCAGAAGCTTGATTCCAGAATTGATGTAGAATAAATGATTTGTTGTCAAGTTTGATGTAGGAGAATCAGGCAGCAGCTTGTTTTAGGGTTTAGGAAAAGTTACTGTTTGGATTTTGGTGGGAAATTAGGGTTTTATGGGGTTGTTTGGTTAGGGTTTTGTAGTGAACAGGGCTGGAAATATTAGAGATTGAGGGTTTCAATTATGGTAAGAAATGGGATATAGTTTGAAGGCAAATCAAGGAGGAAAACCCAAGTTTTAGGTTGCTGTTCCTGGGCAATGAACAGTAATTTGAGAAGGTTATTTTGATATTTTAAAGCTATTTAATGGATAGGTGATTTGGGTTTCTTTGGGATTGGACTCTAGGGAAATAACATATGGAAAATTAAATCTAATATTGGTTGGGATTTGAAACAAAATTGTTGAAAACTGAAAAGAAAATAGAAAGAAAAAAGAAAAGAGACAAACCTAGGCCTCACACCTAGTTTTCCTAAGCATCACACGTAGGTTTCCTTGGCATCACATTTTGAAGAAGGGTTGCATGACACATTCCCCGTTGCTGTATAGTTCATAGCCATCTTTTTTCATTCAACCATCATTGAAAAGAAATAATTACATCCATATTCTAGGCATGTAATGCCTAATCCTAATAGATTTAGGCTCTTTTGGATTTATTTACTAAATGCCCAAAACAAAATAACTAGTGAAACTCATAATGAAACCCAAAATAAAATTTAATATTCTCAGCCTATTCTTAGAAATCTGAAAATTATAAAAATATCCAAACTCCTAGAATTGAGTAAAACTAGAATCAAACAAAACCAGCTTATTGCTCCCTGCATCACCACCTGCCAATAGGTAACCCCATAGATGATTCTTTCTTTCTTTTCTTTTTTTATTTTTTTGCCCGGGGGCTCAGGTACAACCTACTGAGCGAACATGGTTCTTATTATAATATTTTAATATACAATGTCACTATAACTTAATAGCAGATGAAAGCTACACTTTACTGATAGTTCTATACATTTCCTTTATATTGGAAGACTTAAATAGGAGAAAACTAGTGGGTTGACAACTAAAAAACTCCCAAGGATCAAATGATAGCGTTGGCTCTAAATAGTCTCTGCCCCACCCCCCGCCCCCCAACAGAAAAGAAGGAAGAAGAAAGAATACAACTTTTAATTTTGTAGTTATGCAACAACTTTTACATTAATTGATTAATGGAATCAAATGAATATCATTAATCTGTTGTGTAGGCAGGGACAAAACCAAAGATGTTTATGTAGGGGGGCCAGGTTTAATTCTAAAATAAAATATATTTTCTAACAATTGATTGTATGATTAAATCTTCAAGCACTTATACAAAAACATATTTTATATAGATTATAAAATGTATTCAACACATGAGATAATTAGAGAGAGATTATAAAAAAAAAAATTTATTAATTTTGGTACACTTTCTTTTCTACATGGTGCATAAGAGATACTAGAGAGGATGATTACACTTTCTTTTCTACATAGGGCAGCGCCTCTTGGCCCCCCTACCCTGGTGGTTCCATCTCTATGTAGGTGCTATACTGGAATATAAAGGTATGGTGGGGTTACTAGTGGAATGTAAAACTCAAAAAGTAATTTGAGTATTATTATTATTATTATTATTATTATTATTATTATTTTTTTATTTTTTTTTTTTTAAAAAAAAAAAATTATGGAATACTATTTGGGTTTTGAATCCCATGTGAATTCTAACTTAATCCCAAACAGCAATTTATAATTCTGGAAGTTCTAAATTCGTGAATTCCAATTTAATAGTATTAGAATGCCAAATCAATACCAATTCAATGTAGCCAACACATACTTCGAAAATTTCGTGGCTGAAGGACCTCAAGTGGAGGGGAAACTAGGGTTTTGATTAGTCTTTCCATGTCTTTTAATTAGAAATTAGATTTAGACTGAAATTAGATTATGAAGCCAAGAATCCTTTCTTGGAATGTGAGGGGGTTGAACAAGAGGAGAAAACGACTTAGGATTAGTAACTTGCTCAGAGATTGGAAGGCGGATGTTATTTGTTTTCAAGAATCTAAGCTTAAAAGTCTCTCTCGTAGTGTTTTGCGCAGTTTATGGAGATGCAACCATTTTGACTGGTGTTCTTTAGACTCCAGTGGGGCCTCTGGGGGCATTCTCATTATGTGGGACACAAGGGTGGTGGAGATGGTTGAGAAGTGTGTGGGGGAATTCACTCTCGCAGTCTCCTTCAAGAACGTTGTGGATAATTTTGTCTGGGCCTTTGCAGGGGTTTATGGCCCGAATTCTGGGTTCGATTGAAGACGTCTTTGGGATGAGTTGGCTGGTTTGTGTAGTTGGTGGAGTCTGCCGTGGTGTATAGGGGGAGACTTCAATGTTACACGCTTTCCGAGTGAAAGATCTGGTGACGTTCGTCTTTGCTCGGCTATGATTGAGTTTTCGGATTTTATTGCAGACCAAAGACTCGTAGATCTCCCCCTAGCTGGAGGCACCTCTACTTGGTCGATTGCTCATGATCCTCCCATGTGGTCAAGGATTGACCGCTTTCTAGTGTCACATGATTGGGAAGCCCGGTTTCCTTTGGTTTCGCAAAAGAGGCTTTCTCGCCTTATTTCGGACCATTTTCCGATACTCCTGGATTGCGGCGATGTTTCTAGAGGGAGAAGGCCTTTTAAGTTTGAAAACATGTGGCTCAAGGAAGAAGGGTTCGTGGGTTTGGTGAAACAGTGGTGGGATTCTTACTCGTTCCAAGGTTCGTCTAGCTTTGTTCTAGCGTGTAAGCTGAAGGCTTTGAAGCAGGATTTGAAGAAATAGAACGATGAGGAGTTTGGCAACATAGAGCAAAACAAGAGGAAGCTGACTGAAGGTATTTAGGCTTTCGATGTTATTGAAGAAAGAAGGGCATTAGGGGAAGAGGAGATGTTGAGAAAGGCTAAGCCTGTCAGGGAGTTAGAGAAGTGTTCTCTTTTGGAGGAGGTGAGTTGGAGGCAGAAATCTAGGATGCTGTGGTTAAAGGAAGGGGATAAGTGCACTAAATTCTTCCATTCTATAGCTAATTCCAATAGAAGGTACAATTCTTTGAACTCCTTAGTGATAGGGGACTCTCTATCCTCTGATCAATCAGAAATCGGTGTGCACATCGTCAAGTTCTATAAGAAGCTGTTTACAGAGCAGTGCAGGTGGAGGCCTTCGGTTGAGGGTATCTCCTTTGATTCTATTCTAGAGTCTGAGGCCAGTTGGATGGAGAGAGCTTTTGAGGAGGAGGAGGTCAGGAATGTAGTTTCAGCAATGGAAGGAGATAAGGCGCCAGGTCCTGATGGCTTTTCTATGGCCTTCTTCAAAGAGTGTTGGAATGTTTTGAGGGGGGACATTATGGAGGTGTTTCGAGAGTTTTTTATCGGGGGTTCTTTCGAAAAGAGCCTCAATACTTCGTTCATTTCTCTTATCCCGAAGATTCTAGGTGCTAACGATTTAAAAGACTTTCGACCTATTAGTCTTGTGGGTGGAGTTTACAAAATCATTGCCAAAGTTCTAGCAAATAGACTTAAGACGGTTTTGGAAAAGGTTATTTCTAAATCTCAAAGCGCCTTTGTCAAGGGGAGACAAATTTTGGACCCAATACTTATTGGTAATGAATGTCTGGATAGTAGATTAAGATCTGGGGAGCCTGGAGTCATGTGCAAAATGGATCTGGAAAAAGCTTATGATCATGTTAATTGGGATTTTCTCTTGTTTGTTTTGAGGAGATGTGGATTTGGGGAAAATTGGTGCTCTTGGATAAAACATTGTATATCCTCTGTGAGATTCTCAGTGATGGTTAATGGCTCTCCTAATGGATTCTTCAGCAGTTCTCGTGGGTTGAGACAAGGGGATCCTCTCTCACCCTTGTTGTTTGTTTTTGTGATGGAGGCATTGAGCCGAATGATTTCAGCTGCGGTAGGAGGGGGCTTACTCGAAGGATTTAGTGTGGGTAATGTTTCATTCTCACACTTGTTATTTGTAGATGATACTTTGATTTTCTGCAATGCTCGCCATGCTCAGTTGCGTTATCTTAGAAGCCTCTTTCTTCTGTTTGAAGCTGCTTTGGGCTTGAAGGTTAATTTGGCCAAGTCAGCTTTAATTCCTGTGGGAGACGTAGTTCAAGTGGAAGGTCTTGCCGATATTTTAGGGTGTGGGGTTGCCAATCTACCGGTGAAGTATCTAGGCCTTCCATTGGGGGTTTCCTACAAATCTATTCATATCTGGGATGGTGTTATTGAGAAGATTGAACGTCGGTTGGCTAACTGGAAAAGGTTATACCTTTCCAAGGGAGGTAGAGTTACCCTCATCAAGAGTACTCTTTCCAACTTGCCCACGTATTTTTTGTCTCTTTTTCCTATCCCAGCAAGTGTAGGTGCTCGTATTGAGAAGCTACAACGAGACTTCCTTTGGGGAGGAATTGGCGATGAGTTCAAGTATCATTTGGTGAAATGGTCTAAAGTGTGCACTCCAGTTTCAGAAGGCGGGTTGGGTATTAGAAATTTGGTGGTGTTTAACAAGGCTCTATTAGGCAAATGGCTGTGGCGTTATGGGATTGAGAGGGAAGTTTGGTGGAGAGTAGCGGTGGATTCCAAGTTTGGAAGTTTATGGGGAGGTTGGTGCTCCCTAGAGCCTACAGGTACTTTTGGGGTGGGGTTGTGGAAGAACATCAGGAAAGGGTGGAAGAAATTTGTAGGATTATCTAGATTTGAGGTGGGAGGTGGGGCTAGAACAAAATTTTGGCATGATTTGTGGTGTGGGAACTCAACTCTTAAGGAAGCTTTTCCTGTTTTATTTGGAATTGCTCGTGCGAAGGATGCTTCAGTTGCGGATAATGTGGAGCTTGTGGGTGGCTTCAATCAGTAGAGCGTGTGCTTTTTTAGAGAAGCGCATGATTGAGAAGTGGATACCTTTGCTGCTTTTTTCCAGGTATTGCACTCGGTCAGTTTTAATAGAGGTAGTGAAGACAAATTGTGGTGGATCCCTTCCAAAAAAGGTTTGTTCAAGGTTGGGTCTTTCGTTAGCTCTTTGGCTTGCGATGTGAGAAGTCACTTTCCTTGGAAGAGTGTATGGCGGACTCTGGCTCCTCCGCGGACGGCTTTTTTCGTGTGGTTTGCGGCTCTAGGCAAGATCCTAACGGTGGATAACCTCAGGAAGAGGCATGTCATTGTGGTGGATAGATGTTGCATGTGCAAGAGAAGCGGGGAATCAGTGGATCATCTTCTCCTTCACTGTGATGTTGCATACGCTATGTGGAGTGCTATTTTTTCTCGTTTTGGTCTGTCTTGGGTTATGCCTCTGAAAGTCCTTGACTTGTTTGCGTGTTGGTGGACGGCTGGTAGGCCGAGGAGTGCTGTTATTTGGAAGATGGTGCCGACATGCATTCTTTGGTGTGTTTGAAAGGAAAGAAATGATAGGTGTTTTGAGGATTTGGAGAGATCCTCGGAGGATATTTTAGCTTTTTTTTTTTATACGTTATATCTTTGGACGGTGGCTTTTGTGTCACCGTTGTCGTTTATCTTTGATGAATTTCTTGTTCGTTTTTCTCTTTCTAGTTAGGTGCGTTCTCTTGTATACTGCCGGTGTATTGAGGGGCGCCTTACGCTTTTAATAAGACCAACTTATTACTTATCAAAAAAAAGTTTTTTTTTTTTTTTTTTTTTTTTTTTTTTAATTTTTTATTTTTTCATATTAGACAATTGTGTAACAGCATTTGTCCGGTTTTGTTAGGGTATGCATTTCATTTATCTATCTTATAATTTTTTTTTTTGCTTTTTGTTTCTATTATTTCATCATCTTATGGTTTTTCCTCCTTTTGGAATTTATGCAAGGACATTCTTTTCCTTTAATTCTGTTGTTGAATTTGGAGCCTACGGATGGCCTTTTAGAAATTTCTTACATACAAGATACTTGGGGAGGTTATTAGTGGAGCTTTATGTTGTTTATTTTCATGCAGAGACTTATCTTTAATTGCAATGGAAAGGAGATGCAGTGTAAGGTTGTTGTCGTAGGGCTTTAGAGGGTCTATCATTTTCTTTTGGCTTTCATGCATTTTTTTTTTGTTACTTATGACGTGAAAGTGATTTTTTAAGTCTATTTTATGAACAAAAGTTGAAGCTTTTGAACCTGGTTGTTTGGACTGTAAGTGAGTGGAAAAGGAGGAAAGTTCTAAATTTGATAGGTCATAGAAAATGTTTGTGGAAAAGGAAACATTCCACTTTCCTTGCTATATGGAATGTTTTGCATAGAAAATGTTTGTGCTACTTAATTGGTGGTAACCTGGTAGAGTTGCTTGCAATTTTATGAACAATTTATGAGTCGTATACACAATATCTAGTTTTCATATGATATCCTAATGTTGTAACTACTTCATAGATTTCTTCTATTTTATGATCAAGCCATGATTATGGGCCCATTAGCTTGTTTAATATTTGCTCTAGGTTGTAACCTTAGCTTGTTAATGTTGTGTGATACACTTGCACTGTATCAGTGGCCACTTTGTAGAAAATCTGTATGATGTGGAATACTTTTTTGGTCATTGTTCTGTATGAGTATGTGAATCATGATGGGAAAGTTTTTTTTTGGGTTGGAAACATATGCCCTATTCTTCTAGCGTAATGTTGCTACATAGATTCCAAATGTTGATTCCACATTTATCTAGGGTTGAGTGTCAATGATTGCAGGCTGTTCCCCTTGGTTGCTGAATGGGCTTGGGCATTTCCAATTCTGGATACCTGACCTTGATTGATTAGGATTGCCTTGAGTTAAACCACTGGCTTGGGTTGAATCTTTTGATCAACCCATAAAGAGTAAAGAGCTAAAAACTATTTCAGGAGGAGAGGACAGTGGTGACTACAAGAGGGCAAAATGTCTAAGTCTTGCAAAGGCCTAGCAATGGAACTGGTGAAGTGCCTCAGTGAATCTGATTGTGTTAAGGTCCATAATCGCTTACTACATCTATCATGCTTGAGATCTTCCAATGATGATATGAGCTTGTAGTTATGAATATTGGATTAGATAACGTAGAAAACTTATCTATTGGATTAGATAACGTAGAAGACTTATCGGCTAGTGATAACACCGAAGTATCAGAGTTAGAGTAGGGCTCTTTCTCTATTGATAAACTCTAGACTAGTTGAGTTGTGATAAACTAGGTCTCTAGAGTTATAAGATAACTTAGAGAGTTTCTGTTTTAGTTAACTACATGTAAATCACATCTAGAGTTTATCTAGATGATTCGGTTCTCTATATATACAAACATGCTGCAGTACATTCAAGTATGCAGATTATCCCAAATATCATGTAATTCTATATGGTATCAGAGTCATTGAAAGACAAACATCTATGGCTATCCCAATTTCTGAAACCGAATCCACCCAAACCTCAAACCCACCTCCTATCTCCATCACTGTTACCCCTTCTGCACCATTACCACATATCCAAAATGTTCACCATCATATCTCAGAAAAACTCACCCAAGAAAACTATATCCTATGGCAATTCCTTATGGTTCCTTTCCTAGAGGGCCAAAACTTGTTCGGTTATGTTGATGGCACAATTCTGCAGCCTCCCAAGCTTATTCCCGATAGTACCTCTGGCCTTCTCATTACCAATCCTGCTCACTTATCCTGGTTTCATCAAGATCGAATGATCTTTAGTGCAATTATTTCCACCTTGTCCGTTGAAACCCTACCCCATGTAATCGGCCTCACTACATCTCGTGATGTCTGGACTACATTGGAAACATTATTTGCTGCTCAGTCTCAATCTCGTATTCTCCAACTTAAGCAGCAGCTCTCAAATCTGAAGAAAGGTGCTCAATCTATCTCTGCCTATTTCCAGAAAGCTCAAGGCTTTGCCAACCTCCTGGCCGCTATTGGCAAGCCCATTGACAATTCTGAACTTATCTCCCACATCATTGCTGGCCTGGGTGTCGATTATGACCCCCTTGTTACCTCTGTCACTACAAGGCAAGACTCGATCCCTCTCACTGATCTCTATGGCTACATGTTGTCCTATGAGCAGCGTCTTGAGGCCCACAAATCAGCACTTGAAGTCAACATCTCTACTGCCAACTTGGCTCAACGGCAGAGCCCATCCTATTCACGGAACAATCGTGGCCTCAACTCGGGCTATCGCAACTTCAACTTCTCTCGGGGCAGGGGGCGTGGCCGTGGTCGTGGACCACCTTAGCAACATTTTTCTGGTCCTGGCCAGTTCCAATTACCGATCTGTCAAGTATGCCACAAGCAAGGCCACACGGCTACAACCTGTTGGTATCGGTTTGAGCAAGGACATCAGACAACAAATTCCCCAATGAATGCCAACTTGGCTGCTGTCTCATCTTCTGCATCAGACTCTCAATGGTATCATGACACTGGCTCCAATGTCCACCTCACTAATGATTTCTCCAATCTCAACATGCATGCTGAGGAGTACAATGGCAATGACCAGATCCGAGTAGGCAATGGGCAAGGTTTGCACATTTCAAATTCTGGTCGTGGACTCTTACCCACTCCATCACGTAACTTTCACTTATTTTCTCTCTTTCATGTTCCTCAAATACAGAAAAATCTTATCTCTGTTAATCAATTCACACGTGATAACAATGTCTTTATTGAATTCCATCATACTTTTTTCTGTGTTAAGGACCTTCGAACTCGGCAGCTCCTCCTCCAAGGCCCGAGTAAACTTGGCCTCTATCCATGGCCATCCTCTTCTTCTTCCCTGTCCAGGAGTCTTGCTGCCTTCATTGGTGAAAAGGTTCCCCTAGATCAGTGGCATCTTAGGCTTGGTCATCCTGCATCTCCCATTGTCAATCAAGTCGTTCAATTCCACAAGCTACCCGTGTCTCCAGCAAAGTCTTTCTCCGTATGCTCTCCATGTCAACAAGGGAAAAGTCACTGTTTCCATTTTAGTTATTCACCTTCAATTTCAAATAGTCCTCTCCAATTGTTGTTTCTTGACGTTTGGGGCCCTGCCTCTGTAATTTCTGTAAACAACAACCGTTTTTATTTAAGTGTGGTTGATGATTTCAGCAAATATACATGGCTTTTCCCACTTGCATCTAAATCTGAAGTTTGTTCAACCTTTCTTCGTTTCAAACAACTTGTTGAAACATTCTTTAACACTAAAATCAAATATGTTCAAAGTGATAATGGTGGTGAATTCCTCCCACTTCAAAAATCCCTCAATTCCATGGGAGTCTCTTATAGGCTAAGCTGTCCTTACACCCATCATCAAATGGGAACCGTCGAAAGAAAACATCGCCACATAGTTGAAACTGGATTATCTCTTCTTGCTACAGCTAGTGTTCCATTTACCTTTTGGGATACAGCCTTTGAAACAGCAACCTACCTCATCAATCGACTTCTTTCTAAAGTCACCAAGAAAATGTCTCCTTATGAGTGTCTGTTTCACAGCATTCCCAATTACAAATACTTGAAATTTTTTGGTTGTGAATGCTGGCCATTTCTTTGACCATATAACTCCTCCAAACTTTCCTTTCGTTCCTCTTCTTGCGTGTTTATTGGATATAGCAAAAACCATCTTGGCTATAAATGCCTTCATATTCCTTCCGGTAAAGTTTATATTGCAAGACACGTTGTCTTCAATGAAAATAGTTTTCCATTCTTAACTTCAAAGTTAAACACCTCCTCCTCCTCTCCCCAAATACCTTCATCTCTATTGGTTCCTTATGTCTCCTCATCAACTCCTCCAACCTCTGGGTCCTCTCAGAATACACCCAGTATTACTCCACCTTCATCAACCTCTGCATCATCTCCCATAGAACCTCTCACTACCTCTCCCACTCTTCAACCTACAGTCACTTCTGAATCTCCCTCTAGTTCCGAGTCAACTCCTTCACCTGAACCCCTGCCTATCCTTCCAGCTTGAGTCCATGGCATGACCACACGGTCTCAGAATTTGATTCATAAACCTTACACATTCACTGATGGCAGAGTGAAGTATCCACCTCCTCAAGCTCTTACAGCCACTATAGCAGCACATGAAGATGAACCCACTTGCTATTCTCAAGCAAGTAAAAATCCTGAGTGGCTTGCAGCAATGAACAACGAATTTGATGCTCTTCTCAAAAATGGAACATGGTCCCTTGTTCCATTCTCCCCACAAATGAATGTCGTTGGTTCTAAATGGGTTTTCAGGATTAAAAGGAAAGCTAATGGGGATATTGAACGCTACAAGGCTCGTCTAGTAGCCAAAGGGTTTCATCAACAACCCGGGATTGACTTTGCAGAAACATATAGTCCAGTGGTTAAACCTATCACTATTCGTACTGTGTTGTCCATAGCTGTTTCTGCAGGTTGGGAGATTCGACAAGTAGATGTCAGCAATGCCTTTCTCCATGGTAAAGAGACTGTATATATGGCTCAACCCCCTGGATTTCAGCATCCTCAATGTCCAGCAGCTGTTTGCAAGCTACGTAAAGCCATCTATGGCTTAAAACAGGCACCACGTGCGTAGTTTTCGCGCCTAAGTGCTCGGTTGATTGATCTGAAATTTACAAGCTCCAAGTCAGATTCATCATTGTTTATCTACAAAGCTAAAGGGATCACCATCTTTGTACTCATTTACGTTGACGACATCATCATTACCGGCTCACATCCAGAAACCATATCTCAGCTCATCAAAGATCTTCACGACTCCTTTGCACTCAAGGATCTCGGTCGTCTCAATTTCTTTCTTGGTGTTGAAGCTACATGGCACCCGGATGGTCTTCATCTTTCACAACAAAGATACATCCATGATCTTCTCACAAAGACAAATATGCTCCTTGCCAAACCGATATCTACTCCCTTGTCGGCCTCCACCACTCCCAGCCGGTTTGAAGGCTCGACCATCACAGACCCGACCTCATATCGGAGCACAGTAGGGTCTCTTCAATAACTATCTCTCACTCGACCTGACATTGCTTTCGCCGTCAACAAGGTCTCACAATTTATGCAAGATCCTAGGGACTCTCACTGGTCTGCAGTAAAGCGCATCCTGCGCTACTTGAAGTCCACAATCTCTCATACATTCTGCATCCACAAGAACTCCTCCAAGCAACTCACTGCCTACTCAAATTCAGATTGGACCAGCTGTCCAGATGACAAGCGTTCCGCCTCCGGCTATTGTGTTCTTCTTGGTAAAAATATTCTTTCATGGAGCTCCAAGAAGCAACCAACAGTTTCACGCTCCAGTACTGAATTTGAGTACAAAGCTATTGCCAATGCAGCTGCTAAATTAACATGGATTCAAACTCTACTTCATGAACTTGGTTTTACGTCTCCTACGCAACCAGTATTGTATTGTGATAACATTGGTGCCACGTACCTAGCTTCAAATCCTATCTATCATGCTCGCACAAAGTATATAGAAATTGACTATCATTTCGTCCGGGATATGGTTGCCAAGAAGACTCTACAAGTTTGCTTCATCTCTGGGAAAGATCAGTTAGCCGACATCCTTACAAAGTCCCTTGCTGCTGCCAGATTCAACATGCTTCGATCCAACCTCAACGTGCAACTTCCCACGTCGAGTTTGAGGGGGCGTATTGGATTAGATAACGTAGAAAACTTATCTATTGGATTAGATAACGTAGAAGACTTATCGGCTAGTGATAACACCGAAGTATCAGAGTTAGAGTAGGGCTCTTTCTCTATTGATAAACTCTAGACTAGTTGAGTTGTGATAAACTAGGTCTCTAGAGTTATAAGATAACTTAGAGAGTTTCTGTTTTAGTTAACTACATGTAAATCACATCTAGAGTTTATCTAGATGATTTGATTCTCTATATATACAAACATACTGCAGTACATTCAAGTATGCAGATTATCCCAAATATCATGTAATTCTATAATGAAATGCATAGAAATACTTGTATAAATTGTTTGACATGATCTATAACTTGGTTGCCATATGCATTGACTAAAGGTTGAGAAGCGATCATATAGGGAATGTGCCGGAAAGAAGAGCCCATCAATATCAAGTGAGTGTGTGGGACTTAGGGAAACATATTTCAATTGCAAGAGAGGCCATGCATGTTTTCTTCTCTTCATTCTTCGTACTTTGTTTTCTTTTTCTTGTATCTTTTTTCACATGCCTACTTTTTCTTTCCCTTCTCTTTTGATTAGTGATGAAAAGCCAACTGCCAATGAAGTGGCTGCTAATACGGAAAAATGTAATGAAACTGCAGGATATAATCCTAGTGTAAAGGGACCTGACTTGGTTTGACATAATTTGTACACCATCAGTGTCTTTGTTTTTTGGAGTGAAACACAGTTCATATCTATGTCACAATTTATTTTGGAGGGATGCTGTTCTGCCTCAGACTGCGGATGCAGTGTCATTTTGCGAACTTGAATTTCCAAATATTGCAGATTGCAGATCCCCAAGTCATGAGTTATTCATAGTTTGCTCTTGTCAATCTTAAATCTAGGATAGATAGAAAATGTTACCTTCTTGATAGTTAACTATGATCGTGATGCCCAGGTTTAGTTACACTTGGGTTCAAAAAAAACTCTTCCAGACTCTCTCATCCCGCTCTTTTAAAAAAACCCTTAGCCTACTTTGCTTCGCTTGTGAGGGAGGGAAGATGGATCCCATCCTCCCCCCCTCCTCCTCTTTTGGTTCCTCTCCGGTCTAGGTTCTCTTAGCTTTTCTTCTTCGCTTGGGTCTTTTAGTTTTGGGGTTTTCTTTTGTTGGGGGTAGTTCTGAGTGGTTGGGTTTTCCGGCGCGCTCGCGCCCTGCTCGTGACCTCGTCGGCTTGTTCTGGTCCTTGCCGATGTTGCCGTCTCTATGGTTGCCGCCTCGCTGTTGTGGGTGGCTATTTTTGTTCATGCGCTTCTTGGGTTGTAGATCTACGGGTTTTGGGGCCTCCTCGCCGTCCACGTGCCTCTCCGGAGGACTCTCCGTCGTGGTCCGGCTCTTCTCCGCCATCGGCACTGCTGCGGGTGGCCGCCACGCGCCGTTCCGGTGCGCGTGGCCGTGGGTGTTTCTGTTTTTTGGGTGCTAGATCTGCAGCGTATGGGACCTCTCCTGCAGACGAGCCTCTCCGATGGCTTCTCCGGCAATTTCCGCTTCTTCCGGTGGTCCTTCCGGCTGGTTTCGCGCCGCTCCGGTTGTGAGTGTCTACACGAGCCGGTGGCGCACAGGTTCGTGTGGCTCCACGCGCCACTGTTTTTTTTTTTTTTTTCCTCCTGTAGCTTTGGCTTTTCTTTTTATTTTGGGTTTGCTTTCTTGTATTTGGGGTATTGTTGTGTGTGGGTTTTGGGGGTATTGTTTGGGGGTTTTCTTGGGTTTGGGGGGTTTATTGTATGAGGGGGTGTTACTTTGTATCTTGGGTTTTATTGTATCATGGGAGATTACTTTGTATCTTGGGTGTTGGATGGGGGGTTCTATTAGGTTTTATTTTATTATGGGGGTTACTTTGTATCTTGGGTGTTTGTTGGAGGGTTTCTATTGTATCTTAGGTTTCATGTGGGTTTTGGGTGTTGTGGGTATGTAGTTTCTTATGGGTTTTTCATGTGGGCTAGCTGAGTTGCTCCTGTGTATACTTCCTGTGTACTTAGGGGCGCCTTACTTTTTTTAATGAAATTTTCTTACTTATAAAAAAAAAAAAAAAAAGGTTTAGTTACACTTTTCTCAGAAATTAGTTGTAGGTAACTCTCAAGATTTAGTTTCAATTCTCTAAAACAGGTGTCTGCAAAGAGAAGCAGCACAGTGGCAGCGGATTTGATGTAGACTCCATAAAATGTAGTCACAACTAGAGCCTCATCAAAAGCCTCTCTCATGCATATATCTTACAGGATGTGCTTTGAAATTTCTAGTAGGGAGCTACCCATTTCTTTCTTTATTGGACCCTTTTCTGGTACCTTTTCTAAATTTTCATATTTGTCCTTGCATAAATAAGTATCTCTAATCACATATTAAGGAAAATAACAGAACAATACTTTCATGTACCCACACCCAAACAGACATACAGAGACTTTGGTGACACCTTTGGTCATTTAATTTTGAAACCCCATTTCTCCTGCTTTGTGTGACTTATATATGGATGGGCATTGGGTTCTCAGGAAAATCAAGTGATGTCAACACTATGGTAAAAGATGGCAAGTTGTATGGGGTGAGATTCTCTATGTGACAAAGGTTGAAAAAAAAAATTATACGTGAAGTTGAAAATGAACTCATGATAATTAGACTTTAGATGATACGTACTCAAAACAAGATTCTTTACAATGAGGTCTAAATCAGATGGCACCTTCTTCCCCTTAAGAGAGGTGGAGAGTGTGGTTGGTGGTTGAAGACCCCAGGCAAGTGTGTGACTTACTAACAATGAAAAATAAAGAAAAATGTTTTTACATTTGCATAAAATCTTAGCTTCCATCTTAAGTATGAAGGTTTCCTAGAGTATTAAAGGTTAAGAATCAGTTAATGATTTATTATAAACTGTCCCATGCAACTGAGAAAATTATCTTTTCAAAAACTTCTCAATTTGATTTTCAGTAGAACACTTAGGAAAATGATAAATTTTCTCCATTATTTTTGCTGAATCTTTTTACTAATTGATATTGCGGTTGATTTGTTATATGAGGATTTTGAGCTGTTTATGTGGTATGTCATGTGAACTTACACCAGTTTAGAAAGGAGTTAATTGCTATCTTAAACGATTGGGGGAGACGTGGTTGTCTTTGTTTCATTTTTCAATTTGTTGTACTCCTTAAATTGAGACGAGGAGGTGAAGACAAGGTTCGTTGTGCCCCTTCCAAGAGAGGGAAGGTTGTTCAATGTTAGATTGTTTTACAATGTCCTTTTTCCCCAAGATAATACTCCTTTCCTTTAGAAGAGTATTTGTAGAGATGTCAGATTCACTCTCTTCGGTTGAGATGGATGAGAAGTTGACGTTGGAGTGGGAGTTAGACGTTAGGAAGAAGGTTGCTGGGTTTTGGAAGAGTTTGTCCCAGGAGTATGCGTGGAACATGTCTGAGGAGCATAATGAGAGGTTCATGGCTATTACGGAAGAAATGATTAAGCGTTAGAAGACTAAGGGCAAGAAGGAGCTTCTGAATCTACAAATCTCCGTTAATTTGGTGACTCTAAAATTTCTTCTAGGTGTAGAAGAGGCAAGACCCATGTGATTTAGGGTTGTATGTCTAGGGGGTTTTTGTAGTTTGTTTCTCGGGGCCTTAGGTTTTTTTTCTTGTTGCTTGGGTTGTCTGATGGGTTTTCGGGTTAGCTTTGGTTCTCCTTTGTATACCACCTGAGTACTTAGGAGCGCTTTACGCTTCATTTTCTTAATAAAATTTTAATTACCTATAAAAAAAAAGAAGAGTATTTGGCGGAATAAGGTGCCATTGAGAGTGACGTTTTTCGCTTGGTCGGCTGCTTTAGGGAAGATCCTCACCATGGATGACCTAAAAAAGCGGCATGTCTTGGTGGTTGATTGGTATTGCATGTGTAAGAAGAGTGGAGAGTTCGTGGATCATCTTCTATTCCATTATGAGATTGCTATGGCCTTATGGAATGCTTTCTTTAGCCGCATTGGGTTAGCTTGGTTTATGCCAAGATGAGTGGTAGACCTTTTCGCTTGTTGGAGAGGGATGTATGGCAGTCTTTAGAGTGCAGTAGCGTGAAAGATTGTTCTGTCTTGCCTAATGTGGTGTCTTTAGAAGAAAAGAAATGATATAAGTTTTGAAGACTGTAGGAGGACGATTGTAGAACTGAAGTCTTTCTTCTTCACTACTCTTTACCACTAGACAGCTGTAATGAACTTTGTCTAATTTTCTTGATTTTTTTTTTTTTTTTTTTTTTTTTTTTGTCTTGTTCTGGTTAGGCGTATCTCTTGTATTCTTCCTGTGTATCTGAATTGCGTTTTTTTGGCGCTTTTTTAATAATATTACGATTACTTATAAAAAAATAACATGATTCATCGATCAGACAACCACAAGACGGGATATCATTAAAAATGAAAGAAAGACCAGCAAAATAGGAAGGAGGGAGTACAAGTGTTTTGAGGATGATGCCAACCAATGTAGCATACATATTTGTTCTTGTTGGAGTATGTTCAAATGGTGTAGAGAGATTTTGGAGCCTCAAAGTACTTGGATATTATATTGGGATTAGTTAAGGAGCCCCATGTACTTAAAGGTTTCAACTAAGTTCAAGCCCAAAATCCTCTAATTTAAGGATTTAGCTGCTTTTATAAAAGTGCATAAGCACCTATTGTATTGAGTCATTAAAACTGGGGAAGTTTTTGTTTGTGAGCGAAGTTTCACTGAACAGCCCCAAATGGCATTTTTATTTTTCCTGTTATATCATCCTTAAAAGGAGTAAACAGTTTTGCTCTCCATATCAGAAAGTGTCATCTTTGTTCATAGTATCAAGTAGGTCTTTTGGATCTCTCTCATTCATTCTGAGTTTGTCTTCTGTGTTGGGAAAAAAGATCTTTGTGAGCATTATCATTATTATGATATGTATGGGCTGGTGTCAAGTGGAGAGAATAAAATCTGTAGTCGAATTCTCTTCTCTTGAACAGTATAAATTATATTATGGTTGTGGAAAAGATCTGCAAGTAAATTGTTCATTTCATTAGATAGTAACTCTTTTATTCTAATTATGAAATCAATCACAGTACGTTCATTAATGTGCTATATCTTTTTTGTTTTTACCAGGTTGACATGAGAGCTAGGATTCGTGGAAACAAGGGATACTAGTTTTCCAAATTGCGAAATCAATTTGGGTAGCATGCACTTGTAGGGTTTGAACAAAAAGCCTCCTGCACTCAGCAACTATTGGAACCGTTATAATATGGATGTGGAAGGTATCAGATTCAACGGATACTTGCAGTTACAATTCCTCTTTGTTATACCCTGTAAATTTTTTACTTTCCCAGTAAGAATTTTTTTTACTTTTGTTTTTAATGTGGAAGAAAACAGAATTAAACGATATTTCCCTATCTAATAAAAATACGTCAGGAGTGCCGCTGGTTGGCTGCGGCTGGTTTTGCTTTAGAAATTTTCTTGTCCCTTTGAGCAGCTATCCTAAGTTGTGTTTTGGTATAATGTATAATGACTCCTTTTCTTTATGTTTTAATTGCTACTCATGTTTGCTGGATGCCTAGAAATGTTGGTGTGCTTTGAGTAAGGAAAAGCATTTGGCAAAATCATCCAGTGAAAGGCAGGTTTGAGTTTTATAACTTTCCACTGCTAGTCCTAGATGTATAAAGCAGACGCATCTTATAGCTAGCTTAACTAGCTCACCATCAATACCCTACCCTGATCCAGCTAGCATCTACCTTCACTAGAAAACTACAGCTTCTAATTGAGGCAACCAAGGTTTTGACTAGAAAACTTTTTCTATATTTTTCGGTGTTTTGTACAACCTAAAATCGTGGTCAATGAAAACCTTTTATTTTCGTAAAATAGTTTTTTCTTTTTTAAAACAATAAATTATTTTTTGAATTTGAGCTTTTCCTTCTTGCATACATTTTTTTTCGCAGCTCATTCTCTGCCGCTGCCAAAGATCACTGGAAATTGTCAAAATTTGACATTGGAGTTTGTCGAGGGTTGTTGGAAGTTGCCGGTCATTTTTTGCTGTTGCCATTGATTTTCCATATGAGCTAAATGCCGTAAAATGTTTATAGAAGATGGAAGGGAAGGATCAATGACGGCTCTGATACCAAATCTAAAGGTAAAAAAACGTTAGGCAAGTATTTAAGAGATAACCCAGGCAAAAAGATGGAAGAATTCAAGGAAGAAGATGGAAATTATACTGAAAATGCAAGAAAAACAGCTATGGGCGCTTGTAGAGGCCCTATCTCTCCTGAAAACAACCTTAGCCAATATCCTTTTTCTTACATCACTAGCCGCTGTGGCTCTTCCTAAATACCCATTTCTGTTAGAATCTTTTGTAACCGAAAAGCTACAGCTATCTACTTCGATGACACGTACAAAAGAAAACAAAAAAGGCAGCAAGGCGCATGCTGTACAGGATATCAAAACGCCCTCCTTCCAACATAAAACGCAAACATAAAACGACTGTCATTAAGCATGAAACGCCAAGTGATCGCCAGCTCATCACTGCTCTAGAACCTTCTATTTTCTCCTTCTGTCGCTTGCAGAATACGAGTACCATACTCTGCTACCCCAACCTTCATGAGCTGCCATGGTCTCCCGTATCATGCCCATAACAGGAGTCCCCCTTTCAAAACACCTTGCCCGCAAGGTGGGGGTATTGCTCCTGCAAATTATGAAGCAACTCCCAAGAGTCATCCTCAACTGTCGCTCCCTTCCAGCGAACCAGCACCTCTGTTACAGCTCGGGCCCCCTTTTTAATCATACGACGAGAAATCACAGCTTCTGGTTCCGGCTTGATTTCCCCCGCCAGACTCATAGGTGGAAGAGTTGGCAAGGGGGTGATGTGTTGACCCAATTTAAGCTTCAAACAGGACACATGAAAAACAGGATGAATTTGTGAAGAGGGAGGGAGGTCTAGTTTATAAGCCACAAGGCCAATCCTCTGCAAGATTTTAAAAGGCCCAAAGAACCTAGGAGACAACTTTAAATTCTTTCTCATGGCTACTGACTTCTGCCGATATGGCTGAAGGCGCAAGTAGACCCAGTCACCAACCTGAAATTCCCTCTCAGTGCGGTGTTTATCAGCCTGTACTTTCATCCGATTCTGGGCTTGCTGTAGGTGCTCCTTAAGGAGGTTGATAATAGTGGTGCGATCCTTGAGCTGGGAATCCACTGCCAAGTTAGCCGAAGTGCCCGGCACATATGAGAGCAAGGATGGAGGAGCATATCCGTATACAGCTTCAAAAGGAGTGAGACCCGTGGAGGAATGGTGGTTAGTGTTATACCACCATTCAGCCAAGGGCAACCAGCGACTCCAATCCTTTGGTTTAGAACCCGAATAGCAACGGAGGTAGGTCTCAAGACACTTGTTGAGGGACTCGGTTTGACCATCAGACTGGGGGTGGTATGCAGAACTGAAAGCCAGGGAAATGCCTTGTAAATGAAACAATTCACGCCAAAATGAGCTGGTAAACAGAGGATCACGGTCTGAAACAATGGTTTGGGGCATTCCATGAAGTTTAAAGATTTGAGAAAGGAACAATTGGGCAACAGTGGAGGCAGTGTAGGGGTGAGAGAGGGGTAGGAAGTGGCCATATTTAGAAAGTCTGTCGATGACAACCAAAATAACCGTGTAACCATGGGAGGGGGGAAGACCCTCTATGAAATCCATGGATATGTCAGCCCATATGCGGGAAGGTATGGGTAAGGGCTGGAGAAGCCCTGCAGGGTGAAGAGTCTCATGTTTATTTACTTGGCAAATGTCACATTCCCGAACAAACTTCTTGATATCATTACGCATTCCTTTCCAATAAAAATCCAGTTTAGCCCTATGGACGGTTTTGTGGTAGCCTGAATGCCCGGAAGTGGGATTAGAGTGAATGTATCCAAGAAGCTGAAACTGAAATGGAGAACCCTTTACAATCCATAGGCGACTCTTTCGTAAAAGGAGGCCTTGCTGCAAGTAATACCCTGGAGGTGCAGGTCTGCCTTGTTGAAGAGTCTCCAAGATGGAAGAGGTCTCAGCATCTTGAAGATAGGAAGCCTGCAGCTCTGTAGTCCATGAGGGAGTTGGAAAAGAGATCAAAGAAATAGATAATTCCTCAGCATTTAATGGATCCTCAAACTTCCGAGATAAGGCGTCGGCAACCTTGTTTTCCTTTCCCCGTTTATATTCAATGATAAAATCATAACCGAGCAACTTGGAGAGCCATTTTTGCTGGGATATAGTGCCAACACGCTGTTCTAACAAGAATTTTAAAGACTATTGGTCTGTCTTCACTTTGAAAGAGCGACCTAAGAGGTAAGGCCGCCACTTTTGAACAGCAGTGACTAAAGAAAAAAGCTCCTTCTCATAAGTTGAAAGATGTAAGGCTCGACCTTTTAAAGCTTGACTCAGGAAAGCTATAGGGCGGTCTTCTTGCATCAAAACCGCTCCAATACCCGTTGCACACGCATCACATACGATGGTGAAAGTTTGGGTAAAATCCGGCAAGCGTAAAACTGGAGGAGAAGTAACAGCATCTTTAAGCCGAAGGAAGGCAGCAGTGGCTTCAGAAGTCCAAAGAAAGGAATTTTTCTTGAGTAGGGCTGTGAGGGGAGCAGCAATTATCCCATAACCTCGGATAAATTTGCGGTAGTAGCCTGTTAACCCGAGAAAGCCCCGAAGAGACTTGATCGTTGTTGGGACCAACCATTGAAGCATAGCTTCGAGCTTAGAGGGATCAGCCCGCACTCCCTGGGCTGAAATAAGATGACCTAAATAGTCAATCTCAGATACACCAAACCTGCATTTTGAACTTTTGGCATAAAGAAGATTAGTCTTAAGGATAAGCAAAACAGAATGCAAGTGAGCCAAATGATCTTCCAAAGAACGACTGTAAACCAAGATGTCGTCAAAGAATACTAGGACGAATTTCCGAAGGCATGGTTTAAATATGTCGTTCATTAATGCTTGAAAGGTTGCAGGGGCATTTGTCAAGCCAAAAGGCATAACAAGGAATTCGTAATGCCCCTCATGAGTGCGGAATGCCGTTTTAGGGACATCAGCCGGCCTGACTCGAATTTGATGGTAACCCGAACGCAAGTCGAGTTTGGAAAAAATTGTAGCCCCATGAAGCTCATCCAGCAGCTCATCAATAACTGGAATGGGGTATTTGTCCTTGACAGTATTCTGATTAAGAGCTCTGTAGTCGACACATAATCGCCAACTCCCATCAGCCTTGCGGACTAAGAGGACAGGGGAGGAAAAAGGGCTTTGGCTGGATTGGATCACCCCTGACGGCAGTAAATCCTTGACAATCTTCTCAATCTCTAACTTCTGAAAGTATGGATAGCGATAAGGTCTAACGCTAACTGGCTGGTCTGACTTCAGTAAAATTTGGTGGTCCTGAGATCGCGGAGGTGGAAGACCCTTAGGTTCCGCAAATACTGAATCAAATTGCTGCAATAAGTCCCGGATTGGACCAGAGGGGCAGTGGGCCACAGGGTCCTCAACTGGTGATAAGAAATGCAAGAGAAAACTCTTGGAAGCCGATGCAGGGGATCGAAGAAAATGAGAAGCATCCTCCATGGTTAATCCCGTAGGGTTTAAACCCTTAAGGGTGACCGAAGAAGCATTGAGATTAAACTGCATAGTCATGGCAGCAAAGTCCCAAAGGATTGGACCCAAGGTCCGTAACCATTCAACACCCAAGACGACATCACACCCCCCTAATGGTAACAAATAAAATTCAGAAGTGATGACAGCCCCCTGTACTCGAATATTGACCGAAGGACACTTACCCGAACTCAAAAGAGTATCCCCATTTGCAACCCGGACTTTCAATTGTAATGGAATAAGGTCTCCCAAACACAGCTTAGGCAGAGAGTGTAAATCAATAAAATTATGTGTACTACCGGAGTCAATGAGAATGACTACCCGGTGATTACGAATCCAACCAAAGAGTCTCATAGTTTTAGGAGCAATAGACCCAGAAATTGCATGGAGTGAAATTTCAGGTTCTACAATCTCCTGAATAATAGGCTCCTCCACGGAATCAACATGGTCCAAAACTTCTACTACAGGGTCATCACCCGATTCCTCATGAAGCAGTTCCTGGCCATGCAACAAGTAGAGTTTAGGAGACTTGCACTTGTGAGCCGGATGCCACCGCTCCTCACAGTTGTAACAGAGTCCCTTTTCGCGACGCTCGCGCATTTGAGCTGGCGAGAGACGCTGGACCGAAACGCCCGGACTGGAACGAGGGGAAAAAATGGAGGTGGAGGAATCACTTAACTGGCTCAGAGAGGCCGACTGTTGACCGTAAGAGAGAGACCTGTTAGAATTGTAAGAAGAACTCTGAGACTTGAAAGTCTTACGCCCAGTATTAAGATATTCTTCTTGTAGTTTGGCAAGCCCAAAAGCTGCAACCAGAGTGCGTGGAGCTAGCATCCGCAAAGGAAGACGAATCTCATCTTTGAGGCCGCTGAGAAAACAGCTAAGCCGGTATTGGTCGGAAAGGCCACGAAGGCGATTGGAAAGAGATTCGAACTGTGCCGTATAAGCAGCCACAGTGGTGGAATGGCGCAACTTCACCAAGGACTCCATAGGGTCGTCATAAGCTGGACCAAAGCGGGTGAGAAGAGCTTGTGTGAACACATCCCACGTAGGAAATTGACCTGCTTCGTCAGCGTCTTGAAACCAGACGAGGGCTTCACCCTCCATATGGAAAGAAGCCATCCTGATGCGCTGATACAAGGGAGTATGATAATAATCGAAGAACTGATTCACCTTGTAAATCCAAGCCGACGGATTTTCACCATCAAAGCGAGGAAAATCCATACGGACAGCACGTGTATGAATAGTCTGGTCGTCCCGAGGATGACCATAAAAATCATCGTCTTGATCCCAACGCTCCTCTCTGTGGTCACGACGGTCCCGCCGCTCCTCCCTAGCGTCACGATGGTCCCGACGCTCCTCCCTAGCGTCACGATGGTCTGGACGCTCCTCCCTAGCGTCACGATGGTCCGGACCAACAGGTGGGGGATGGGCCCGCTCTCGGTCGTTAGGTGGACGGTCTAGACGGGCAGCGTTCTGAGTTTGGAGAACATTTTGAAGAAGCTCAGTGAGGTCATTAAACTTCTGTTCCACCAAGGCATTAAAGGTGTGTTGCTGAGCAAGGCCCTCAGTACACTCTTTGATGGATTCTTGAAGTTGGAAAAGACGGGTGCCATCGGCCATGGCAATCAAGCAGGAAAAAAAAAATTTTGGATAAAAGAAGATGGAAGGGAAGGATCAATGACGGCTCTGATACCAAATGTAAAGGTAAAAAAACGTTAGGCAAGTATTTAAGAGATAACCCAGGCAAAAAGATGGAAGAATTCAAGGAAGAAGATGGAAATTATACTGAAAATGCAAGAAAAACAGCTATGGGCGCTTGTAGAGGCCCTATCTCTCCTGAAAACAACCTTAGCCAATATCCTTTTTCTTACATCACTAGCCGCTGTGGCTCTTCCTAAATACCCATTTCTGTTAGAATCTTTTGTAACCGAAAAGCTACAGCTGTCTACTTCGATGACACGTACAAAAGAAAACAAAAAAGGCAGCAAGGCGCATGCTGTACAGGATATCAAAACGCCCTCCTTCCAACATAAAACGCAAACATAAAACGACTGTCATTAAGCATGAAACGCCAAGTGATCGCCAGCTCATCACTGCTCTAGAACCTTCTATTTTCTCCTTCTGTCGCTTGCAGAATACGAGTACCATACTCTGCTACCCCAACCTTCATGAGCTGCCATGGTCTCCCGTATCATGCCCATAACACAAGATGTGTGGAGTGTTTCTGTATGTTTAGCGCTTATGTGATCTCCGCACACATACACCCAATGAACGCCTACAACATTTCTCAACTAGGTTATGGAGTTCTCACAAAACCTCAAGTTTAAGTTTGTGCCCTTTCACTCAAACTTTTTGCGTTGACCGTCTTCGGTCTTAGTGATTCCAACTTGTTTTTGAGCAAGTAACCCAATAAAATTAAAGTTACGTTCGGCAAGTTTTCAAACTTTTGTAACTTTTCGCCACGTATTTGTGAGTGTAAAATGAGTTTTTTAATCACTTTTTCCACTCAACATTAGCATTGTACACCGCCCTAAACAGACGGAGAACATCGGTTTTTCGCATCAAGAACCGCTCTAAGTAGAGGGCGGTTTTGAGTAACTATCCTCCCATTTAGAATGAGTGGATTCTGCTCATAACCGCTTACGGGTGGGTGGGTTTTTTCTTCTTTTTCTATTCGCCCGTACACATTCGCTTGATGTATATAGGCTTTTTTGAGCCTTTTTTAACTATGGATGCCGGCTTGTCGTTTTTAGCCCAATTTTTTATATGTCGAGTTTTTAAGCCTTTTTTTGGGTCTTTTTTATTTTTTTATTTTTTATTTATATGTAGAAATGGACTATATCAGATGAACGTATACATTGTACAATAAGAATAAATGGATTCTTTTTTTTCTTTTTTTTTTTTATTAACTAACCTCTAAACCATAATTTTTTTTTTAAAAAAATAAAATAATAATTCATCAACAATTGTTTGAACACAAATATATAATGGACTCGAAAACTGAGAACAAGGGTGGGAAGGGAACGTAGGAAGCACTTAATTTCCTTATCCACTCAAACTATAAAAGATAGAAAGAGAATCTGATGAACCCACAAGCAAAGAGCCCCGGAACCAATTACAAGTATCCAACTCAGCCTCTTATCCAACCCTCCTCTCCCTCTTCACTCCAACCACCAATCCGTCGTTCGCAGAATCTAAAAACCTTTTCCCCTCACACCCTTCTGCAAAGGGGAAGAACAACATCAATTGTATAATCTAGATCGATTTGAAGAAGAAACACCAAACCCCCCCCCCCCCCAAAAAAGAAAAAAGAAAAAAAGAAGAGAAAAATGTCTCTCACTATTCCCACAAATCTCTCCAAACCTGCCATTTTGAAGCCAAAGCTGAGCTCTCCATTGACCCCAAAATCAAGGCCTACGATACTCTGCAGCGCAGCCTCTCAAAACACCAACCCAGAGAAAAATTCAAGTGGTTCGCCACTGCAGGCCTTCTCCGCTGCACTGGCGCTCTCCTCCATCCTTGTCTCGGCCCCACTTCCCGCCATGGCCGACATCGCGGGGCTAACCCCATGCAAGGAGTCGAAGCAGTTCGCGAAGCGTGAGAAGCAACAGATAAAGAAGCTGGAGTCGTCGCTGAAGCTGTACGCGCCTGACAGTGCGCCAGCGCTGGCTATCCAAGCCACCATAGAGAAGACGAAGCGCCGTTTCGACAACTACGGAAAGGGGGGTTTGCTGTGTGGGTCGGACGGGCTTCCTCATTTGATCGTGAGCGGTGACCAGAGGCACTGGGGTGAGTTTATAACTCCCGGGCTTCTGTTCCTGTACATCGCGGGGTGGATTGGGTGGGTAGGCCGGAGCTACCTGATTGCGATAAGGGATGATAAGAAGCCGACGCAGAAGGAGATCATCATTGATGTGCCGTTGGCATCAAGGTTGGCCTTCAGAGGCTTTAGTTGGCCTGTGGCTGCCTACAGAGAATTGGTGAACGGTGATCTTATTGCCAAGGACGTCTGATATTGCATTTATCAATTTCTCAGGTTTGCTTTTTCGATCTTAATTAAGACATTTTCTAATTATATATATATATATATATATATATATATATATATATATATATTCTGATCCCTCCTTTTTTTTTTTTTTTTCTGGATTAAAAAAATATGCACTTGTACTTACGTATTTGTTATTATTACTATTATTGTTATTGTTGTTATTATGATTATTATTGTGAAAATTAATCCTCGTTCTTTCCATAAATCCCAATATACTTCTCTTTAATTATGTTGGATCTGGATTAAAAAAATATGCACTTGTACTTACGTATTTGTTATTATTACTATTATTGTTATTGTTGTTATTATGATTATTATTGTGGAAATTAATCCTCGTTCTTTGCATAAATCCCAATATACGTCTCTTTAATTATGTTGGATCGATCCCAGGACATACGTACATTAGGAGGCTAATGGTAAGCAATGAATAATTTTAATATATAGTAATTAAAAGTAGTGCTATTTAATAGCTTGTTATATAAATTGGTAATGGAGCAGAAAGGCTTTTTAAATTTAGTCGTTTAATTAAATTGGATTCCTTGGTTAACATTAACACAACTCATATAGAAATTCCCTATATGATACCATGGCGACTTCTTTATAAAGATATTGTGGGTTATTTTTGCAACGGTTTCTTTAATTCGGTTATGTTTTTTCTCCAGCAGTGGCATGGGCCGGATGAAAAGACATAGGAGGAGGGAGGAGGGAATTTGTTAGAGAGAGGAGTGGTGGAAATATTTCTTGTATTAAAATTGTGTAAGTTTATTTCATTATATGGAATGCTAGCTTGTGTACTTTGACACTCGAACTAATATTTCTTGTGTTTGACGCTCAAATTACAATCACTTTTAAAAAAAAAAATATAGTTTTTTGAGCCATTTTAAGGCCTAAAAAGGGCTCAAAATGGTTCGACCCTTTTTTTTTTTATAGCTATTGAGCTATTAAAGTGCTAATTTAAGCCGTTTTAGTAAACAGCTCAAAATAATAATTATTTTTTTTAAAAAAAAAAAAACATTATTCTCTGTTTGGAGTCGTTTTAGGGGACCCTAAAACGACTCTAAATATTTTTTTTTAAAAAAAAAATAATTTAATTTCCTAAAACACCCAATTCAAAAATCACTCAATTCATTGCAATTTATCCAAATTTATTTATAAAAAGCATATCCATATGACCCAATTCACCACAAACTATTGAGAACCGAGAAACTCAAAAATCCATATCACCCGATCCATTGCAAATTCAAAACTCATTCCAAACTACACAATCTATCAATAATAAGGACAAAAATTAATGGATTCCACGTATTCAAATCAAGCAATTGAGAAACCAGTCAATAAGAAGATGATTCTCAGCTTAAAAGAATACAAATAAACAAATCCGATTAACAAAAAGGAATTAACTTTTGGTCACATATTTCTTAATAAAACTCTGCCAGAAACCCACAGCACAAGAACGCCACAAACTGCCGACAGCCAAACCTTCAAAAAAATTGCCCAGAACCAGATTCGGCCAACAGCACTGACTCGTACAACCTCCGAACCATAGATCCCACCAAATTTGGTCAATAGCCAAAGAGAACTGTCGAACACTAGATCCCAGCAAAATCCTATCGTCCACACCAAAAGACACCAACCTGAACCCACGCTCACCGCATCAGAACAGGATCACACTCCAGAATTGCACCTCAGATTAGGATCTCCGAGAAACACCCAAGAGACTGCCAAGAAAACTAGAAGAACCCTAATTTAGATGAACAACCTAGAAACTCCAAAATCCAAGAGAGAGAGTGAGAGAGCTAGAGAGAGATAGGGGGAGAGACGACGTACCAGTGGTCGACGGAGAGCAGCCGCCAGCGGTGTCTGTGAGAGAGAGAGAGAGAGAGAGAGAGAGAGAGAGAGAGAGAGAGAGAGAGAGAGAGAGAGAGAGAGAGAGACGTGCGGGACATTTAAAGAAAGAAAATAAAATAAAAACATTTTTGAGATTTGGGGTGTGGCGCGCATGGGACATGAAAGTTTTGTTTCCTGCGCGCACGCCCCCCAAAAGTTAGAGTCGTTTTGGAGTTGTAGTCATTTTCTTCCAAAACGGCTCCAATCACTTATTTTTATTTTTAATTAATTTTTTGATAAAAAAAATTATATATATATACACATACACACACTAAATAAGCATATAGTATACTAGTTAATTAAATATAGTATTACACATTAATTATAATACGTTTATAATAGTATTTATATAGTATGTTAAACTAACATATTAATTAGTTATCAATACTTAGTATATAACATATATTGTATAATTAGTATATAATTGGTATATAACCATCTATATATAAACACACATATATCACATTACTCAAGGTTAATTATATATATATATATAGTTATATAGAATATATTACACTTACTACTTGCTCATATTATAGTTACTTAGTTAGGATCAATCAGATGGTCTATCAATCGAACTCTATCATGATTAATCAAACTAATGCAATAGATTTGATCGGATGTTTGATTGATCGAACTCTATTACGATTGATCAAACTAATTCACTATGATTGATTAGATGTTCAATCGATCAGAGTAATACACTTGGATCGATCAGATCTTCTATCGATCTTATGATCCTATCATGATCAATCGGACTAATACCTAGGATCAATCGCCCAATAGATTGAACTTTCAGTGTGTCAAGTTTGATTGATCGAACTCTATCACGATCGATCAAACCAATGTATTAGGATTGATTGGATGTTCAATTGATCAGAGTAATACACTTGTATCGATCAGATCTTCTATCGATCCTATGATCATATCATGATTGATCGGATTAGTACTTAGGATCAATCGCTGATAGATCGAACTTTCAGTGTGTCAAGTTTGATTGATCGAACTCTATTAGGATCGATCAGACTAATGCACTAGGATTGATTGGATGTTCGATCAATCAGAGTAATACACTTGGATCGATTAAATCTTCCATCGATCCTATCATGATCAATCGGACTAGTATTTAGATCAATCGCCCGTTAGATCGAACATTCATTTTGTCAAGTTTGATTGATCAAACATTCGTATCACAATAGATCGGACCGATGCACTAGGATGAAGTCGTTTTTTTTTAAAAAATAACGGCTCCAATTTGAACCTTGAGTCATTTTAACTAATTGGAGTCGTTTTAATAAAAAGGGCTCAAAAGTGATTAGAGCCGTTTTAACAAAAATAGCTTAAAACAAAATGGCTCAAAAACCTTTTTTTTTTTTTTTTTTGGGTAGTGAATATTTCATTAAAGTGAGGTATTTTACATGGAATATCAAAAGGTTTTGGAGAAACTAGGGTCGTACACAAAGATGTGTATGCTGTTATTGGTCATATCTGCATCCGCATAGTGCGATTATCACTTAAAATTATCCATATTCGCATTTTACATCATGCGATTACTAACCGCATCCGTGTTGTTATTGCGGTTATTAAATGCATTTTTTATCCGCTATCATCATATCATGTAATGGGCATTTTGGGCCTACTTTATTCTTTTGAAGGTATCTATTAAGGCCTACTTCAAATGATTTTGAAAATAATTTTGTCTTGTTTCTAGTGGTTTTTTAAGCCTTAGTGTTTTAGATGAAATCCATATCTTCATTTCCAAGCCAACTTAAAAATAAGGAAAAATTGCACTGTTGGTTCTTATGGTCGGTCTAAATTACAAATTGCTCATTTTGGTATCAAAATTAATTCAAAAATTTCTGTAGTTAGCTTACTTTACAAATCGCTCCTTAGAGTCAAATTCCGTTAAAAATTTTGACATATTCCGTTAGGCGTCATGTTAGTACCAATAAGATGGGGACACGTGTTAATCATAATAATAAAAGAATATAAATAAATAAAACTTAAAAGATTGTTTTTTTTAATAAAAAAATGAAAAGAAAAAAAATTAAAAATTATTTTGAAGTACTTAGTTGGATAAATTTAACAATACGTGTATATTTTTATAAAATGAGATTTATAACAGTTAATTACCTGTTATTTATATTTTATTATTTTGGGGTATTACAATGGTGGAATGTTCAATGACTACCATAATATATGAAATACCTAAAACTTCTACTTAAACCTACTACCCAACTCAACCAAGACTCTTAATAGTTCTGAAGAGAAGTGCTACACTTATCTTCTTCTTCTTCTTCTTCTTTTTTTGTCCAAAGGTTGATTCCCAAAGGATATGTCAATCATGGATGAGATCAAATATTTTGGAAAATGTGTCACCATCTCACAGGATGATGACACATCACTTGGGAATCAATTTTGAGAAAAGAAAAAAAAGAAAAAGAAGAAGAAGAGGGAAGCAAAGCATTTTGCAATCCTAAAAAGGCATATCGAACCATAATAATGTGATATAACATGGAAAATACGAGCAAGTTCATATCTTTTTGAAAATATAGCTAATTAGGGTTGACATTTTTTGACACGGCCTGTGAACCCGGCACAAACACGACACAAAAATAATGGGTTTGGGTTTAGGGTAATCGGGTTTGAGTCATAATCGGGTCAACCCGATTATGACATGGTTATAATCGTGTCTGGGGGGTCAGCTCGTGGGTGACCCACCAGACACGATTATAACACAATTTATTTTTTTATAAGTCACTTTAGTCTTTAGGTCCAAGCCGCATCCAACCCTAGCCGCATCTTCTTTTCACTTCACCGTCTTCACGCAGCAAGCACACCTCATTCGTAAGACTGGTAAGAGTCGATGACAGCGGTGTTGATAGCATGAGTCGCGGCGAGCCATTGATCGGTCTACTTCATAAACCGAGCTGTCGTCCCCGTTAATGCTCGAATCTCGAGTTCGATCCGCTTCTCATTGATGAAGGCCCCTTGCACTCCACCGTTCACAGCGTCCACCAACAAATCTGAAACTCACCCTGTGTTTCAAATCGCCTCTGTGTGGTGTCTCGGAGGCGGAGGAGAGAAGCTTCTAGGTCTCCTGGGTCTCTGTGTGGTGTCTCGGAGGAGGAGGCTCGCGCCGGTGGAAGTTGGGGTGAATACATGCCTAGAGGAATTGATCTGTACGAGTTAAAGAGTGTTCTTTGAAAATTCGTCTTTGGCCATCGAGCGATTCGAGCGTACCAGCTTTATTGAAGCGGCCATGTTCAATAAACGGGTTTGTCGGGTAACCCGAATAATAAGCGGGTCGTATTTGGGTTACATGTTTAGACCCGATTAATAATCAGGTCGGGTTCGTATTGGACTTGATTGTGTAATCGGGTCGGTCGGGTTGGCACGAACCCAACCTGTGAACCCGAATTGCCAAGTCTATAGCTAACCCATGCATGATTGTTAGAAAGGAACAACGAAAATGATGTTTTATGGGCATAAGGATGGCATTATATGGTTTCTAGCATGTTCAAATGGCTGAAGTGGCTGAAAAATAAAAATGCTTTTATATTGATTCGAACGTTCGAAAGGAAACTTGAACATTAAGTGTAGGAAAATCTCAATCGTTCGAGTGGGTTGAGGAAGGAAGATCTCGATCGTTCAAATATCAAGATTTTGCTTTAAAAGTATATAAATTGTTTCAAGGCTTTGAGAGTTTTAATTTAGAGAATTACAACACATTATTGGAAACCTGTTTTATGTGAATTAAAATAAGGGTTTATAATTGATACTATTGTTTAAATAATATATATATAATTTCAGGGTATTACAGGAAGGGGGTAAAATGCAAACTTGTAATACGTCGTGAGCGATAGTAAGTTAAGTGTGGATAGGCCTATGAAAATTGGGGTGGCTAGGGATGAAATCTAGGCATAGACTTAGAAAGTGTTGTGAAATTAGAATGCCTCATTCGAATGGAAGGTAGTCTTGTTCGAATGAGACATTGTGCCACATGTCGATCAATGACGAGCGTGGGGGAAACGAACCGCCGAGATTAAATCTTGGATGAATGCACTTGAATGGAGGAAAATGTCATTCGAATTGTTGATGAAGATAGATGGCGAAGATTTTATCACATGCGAAAGAGACTGATTGGATACTCATTTTAATGCCAATCGTCAGGTCCTGTTGAATGAGCTAACGTACCATTGGAACATAACAGTATCTCCATGTGTCAACTTTTTCATGGATCAATGTGACATTGACTCAATGTGAATTTAATGCGTCATTCAAATGGAAGCATATCTTGTTCAAATATTAGTGCACAATATTAAAAATTCTGGCTATTTAAAGCAATCGAGATGAGGGCAAAAACTCATTTTACCTTCATTCTTTTTTACTACTCCAATTATATGCTCACTTTTAAGAGGTCTGATCATTTAAAGGTGATTAGCTACTCCAATTTAGACTTTGCTGGATGTGTTGATAATAGAAAATCAACTTTTGGTTATCTATTCTTGTTGGTTGGAGGAGCAATCTCATGAAAAAGTGCAAAACAAACCATCAATATTGCATTCGCATTGAAAGCTGAATTTTTGGCATGCTTTGAGGCCACAACTCATGATTTATAGTTGTGAAACTTTATTTCAGGATTTAGAACTTTTGACACTATTGCCAACCCACTGAGAATTTATTATGATAATTCTACAACTATGTTTTTCCAAGAATGACAAATATTCTAATGGTGCTAGGGCACATGGAGCTTAAATATTTTGTCATTATAGGGGAAATTCAGAAACAATGAGTATCCATTGGATATATTAATACAGAGTTCATGATTGCAGATCCATTAACAAAAAAGTTACCATCAAAGGCATTTTAGAATCATGTTAACAGAATGGGTCTTGATTGTAACCCATAGTGCCCCTACTATTTATGGATTACAAAATATTTGTTTATGTTATTAGACACTTTTGAGATCACATTAAATATGTTTATGATTTTTTCTTGTTCATTTTGTACGTACATATAAGATTGAATGAATGATAATCAGAATAGTCTCTGACAAAAGACGTTTTGTTTGACCACTTTTGAGACACTTCTCATTTATGATGATGATTAACAAGTTACCAGTGTTGTGGTACATGGAAGGGACTATGTCACCTTATTGATGTACAACATCCATGACTCATACTAGTAGCTTGTTTGCCTATCGTATTTAAGAATTAATTAAATTTTTACGCATATTGTAAACCTTATCGAGTCTAATAAATATTATAGACATAGGCCCATGGGAAGAAACTATGTCACCTTATTGATGTACAACATCCATGACTCATACTAGTAACTTGTTTGCCTATCGTATTTAAGAATGGATTAGATTTTCAAGCGCATAATGTTAGCCTTATCGAGTCTAATAAATATTATAGACATATGGACCAAGTGGGAGATTATAAGAATTTAATGTCTCGCATGACGTACATGGCACATATTAAAAAACTTGGATAAAATGCAAATCGCTCCTAGTGATGCGGTATAAAAAGTAAGTTAGAGGTCCTCGGGATAGGCCAACATGACAATTAAACCCCTGCAGTTAAATTTCATCAAAACACTTTACGGATTTCGTTAGTGTGCAACGTCAGCACTAATAGAATGATGACAAATGTTACCTTTAGTAAAAAATATTAATATATTAAAAATATAAATATACAAATCTTAAAAATTTAAAACTTCAAAAGAATTTTTTTTTTTTTTTTTGAAAAAACAAAAAACAAAAGAAGAAAGGAAGTGGTTACACGCCACCTCAAAGTAGGGGGTAGCCTCCCAAAGGTAGCGCCGACCACCTCTAGGCTCTAGGTGGCTCGCAAGCCACCCCTTCCCTAAGGAGGTGGCTGCCACACCAGCAGCCACCCCCTTTCTTCTTCTTCTTCTTCCTTTTCCTTTTTTTTTTTTTTTTTTTTTTTAGGTAATTACCTTTTCCCCCCATAAACTACCGGCCTATATCATTTTGCCCCCACGAACTACTATTTCGACCAAAAGAGAGTATCAAACTACCATTTTTACACACTTTGCCCCCTTCCGTCAGTCTAATTCATGCAAAGACTTAAATGCCCTAACTCAATTTCAAAAATAACCTAAATTCCCTCGTCTTAATAAAAAAATAAAAAAAAATAATAAAAAAAAACCTGAAGGAAAAGGGGTGGTTGCCGTCACCCCTGAGGTGGCCAGGTGGCCTGCGAGCCACCCCCAAAGGTGGCTCCGGCCACCTCTGGGGTGGCTTGTGGTCCACCCCGGCCTAAGGGGTGGCCGCACGGCCTCCCCAGAACCTGGGGTGGCCACACGGCCACCCTAGGTCTTTTCTAGGGTGGCCGTGTGGCCACCCCAGAGGTCATGGCTGGCCCGCGAGCCACTCCTAAAGGTGGCTCCAGCCACCTCTAGGGTGGCTCACGGACACCCCAGAAGCTGGGTGGCCACGCGGCCACCCCAGGTTTTGGGGAGGCCGTGCGGCCACCCCTTAGGCCGGGGTGGGCTGCGAGCCACCCCAGAGGTGGCCGAAGCCACTTCTGGGGGTGGTTCGCAGGGCACCCGGCCACCTCAGGGGTGGCGACAGCCACCCCTTTTCCTTCAGGATTTTTTTTTAATATATTAATTATATTTTTTTATTAATTACTGTAGAGAGCATTTTGGTCTTTAAATCAAAATTAACGAAAAAAAATGGCATATTCCATCCAAGTTAACGGGATTCCTGACGGAATGGGGCAAAGTGTGTAAAAATGGTAGTTTGATGCTCTCTTTTGGTCGAAGTGGTAGTTCGTGGGAGCAAAATGATATAGGCCGGTAGTTTATGGGGGGAAAAGGTAATTACCCATTTTTTTTTAAAAAAAAAATGAATTTTTAAGGTTATATATATATATATATATATATATATTATTAAAAGTGATATGTGTCATCATTCTATTGGTACTAGCGTAGCATACTAACGGAATCCGTTAAGTGTTGTAACGGAGTTTAACTACATGGACAAAATTTTTATTTTGGTCTACCCTGAGGATCTTTGAAATAGTTTTTATACTGTAAGGAGCGAATTGTAATTTAGACTGACCACATGGACTGATTTTGCATTTATCCCTTTAAAAAAAAAAAACAATTAGACTCCTAATGTTTCAAGTTTATCTAATCCTAATCCTATGAGACCATTGGTAAAAAACAAGAGAAGTGGCTTTCTATTGGACTCATACTTTGATGGGAAGTGGGGAGCTACAGTCGAATAAGGAATCAGTACTTTCTCTACCCTATAAATATATATAATATTCATCAATTTGGTGTAACTTAATAGGGTCAAGTGAGAGAAAGCATTTTTTGGTGTTTACGGTTCTAGATCTAGATTCAAAGAAGGTTTTTGGTTGCTACGAATTCTAGTATGTTCTTAATTTATTGTGAAAATCATGATAGTTAAAGATCTTGGGAATTATAGAATATTATTTAGGCCTCATTTGGTTCGCGGAATATCTATTCCATTAGGAAAAGGAATAACTATTACTGAGAATAGATGAAGGTGGAATGGAATAATTATTCTTATTCTTTTGTTTGGTTGTAACAGTGGAATAAAATATTGCATATGTATTCTTTTGTTTGGTATAATGCAATACATTGGTGAATAGAATCATATTATAATCAAATTTCCTAAAAGACCCTTATAATACAAATATAATTTATATTCTTAAGGACATTTTTTTCTTTATAAACATAAACAGTCATATTATGACCTTTTTTTTTTTAATTTCAAAGTTCATGGCTTTTTTTTTTTTTTTCATATACAATTACGCTACAAAATGATTTATAAGAAAAAAAAAAAAACACACACACACACACACATAATCATCATATCACTATCATAAAAAAATAAAAAGAAAAAAAAATAGATCATCTGTAAAGCCCTTTTTATTTTATTCCTTTTTATTTGTTTCCTGCAACAAAAATTTGTTCTTTTGCTTACAAAGTAAAATAATTTATAAGAAAAAAAAAACATAATCATTATATCACCATCACAAAAAAATAGATCATCTGCAAAGCCCTTTTTATTTTATTCTTTTTTATTTGTTTTCTAGCAACAAACATCCGTTCTTTTCTTACAAAGTTTTTTCCAAGCCTCCGCAAGGCAATTGGAGTCCCCCCCGATATCAAGAGGTACTCGTTTTACTACGCCTAAGTGCATTCTGTAGGCTACATCACAGGGAAAAAAAAAATGTAACCCACAACAAATTAAGTTGGGTTGAGAAATAGAGAGAGAGTGATGAGAATATAATTGCAGAATAATTGCAAAGATGGAGAGAGATACTGATGGTGCATTTGAGTGTTGAATTTTTGAAATCAGAATTAAATTCTTATTCTGTTTGCGAATTTTGAGGTTTGAGTTTTTAGAAAAAGTTGAATAAAATATGATTTGTTTATAAAAAATTTAATAAAATATGATTTGTTTTTGAAAAAGTTAAATAAAATATGATTTATTTTTTAAAAAAGTAGAATTATAATTATATTTTATTTTCAAAATTTCGTATCCAAACACACCATGAGTTGAGAAATAGAGAGAGAGAGATAAGAGACTTGGGTGTTGAGAGGGTTGGGGCTTTTGGGCAAAAAACAAATTTTATTTATTCCCACAGGAAATGAATAGGTATTCCACTCATTTTTGAGTGAAATACATATTCCTCTTCGTAAGGGAATAGCTATTCTGTGGGAATAACTATTCCCTTAAATAATATACAACCAAACAAAGGAATAGCTATTCCGTAAGAATAACTATTCCTTTTCACGGGTCTAATCCGCGAGCCAAACGAGGCCTTAGATTTGTTTTGCAAGGTTATGAGGGATGATGATTTGCTACAATTAAGTATCCGAATTGTTAGCAATTTAGGCATCTTCATAAATATAGGGATTGCAGGCCCATCTACCCAGCCCCTGCCTTATGAATGTTGGATAACAACTCTTCATGTGTTAATATTATATAATGAAATGCTATGTTATGCAAAATTGTTCAATAATTATTTGTAATTACATAATGAATATTAGACTTAATTATATTACAATTGATATAATCTTTTATAACTCTTTTTCATTATAAATAGTTAATATTACTATAATAAAAGCTAATTTTATTATTTCATTGAAATTAATAACTTGTAACTATAAAATTTAAATGATTATATAAATTCTTTAATTATAACAACCTTTTCTATATTCTATAAATATACTCGTTTTACTATACTTTGTGTTCATATATTTATTTACTATTTCGAAAAATTAACATGCGTATTTGTATAATATTAAAGTAATTGTGTTGAAGGAATATTGCATAACAATTATATATTCCATTATACACCATATAAAATAATATTAATTACAAATGATTTGATTTGATTATAAGTAGTATACTTAATAGAATAATACTTCCTTTCAAAAAAAGAAAAAGAAAGAATAATACTTATTTCATAATAATTATAAATAGTTGTTATAAATAAATTCCGGCAAAGACAGTCCTTTAAGGCCTCGCTTTTGGGCAAAGCCATACCCAATTAAACAGGGCCAGTCTTTCGGGTAAGATTTAGCATTGGGTTAAAGAGGGCCCAAGGATATATAAGGGCCAATCCAGGCTTGTGTTTTCATTTTATAATTATGTAAATATTTACACAATTCCCATACAAAAATTGCATAATTAAACGAATGGACATATCAACATTTCCGAAATTACATGAATGGATATATCAATATTTTTGTGAGACGGAAAAATCCATATTTCCCTAATAACATAGACCTTAACAAGTTGAATGCGTGAAAAACTTAAATTCAAATTCCTCAAAATAGTGATTACAATCTAAAACATCCAAATGCAATAGAGGGACATGTCATCAATCCAACAAATTATATGAATTGTAAAAGAAAATTCACAACAAAAAACTCATATATATATATATATATATAAGCAAGAAGATTCATCCTCAGCCTTATATATATATGAGAGAGAGAGAGAGAGAGAGAGAGAGAGAGAGAGCAACCAAAATAACCTTTAAGTTAGCTAGGCCAATGGGAATATGGTTAAGTGGTAACTTGCTTTATGGTGGGAACTTGAGTCCTTTCTTTTTAAGGAGTCAAAGAATGATGCATATTGTGTCAGCTCACACCAATCAATGGGTGAGTATTTTGAATTTCTTGGCTATGCCTATCACATTCTTCTTTCCAAAGCACACTGGCTACTAAGTTTCGCAATTCGTGTACACTTTAGAAAGTTTCATGAGGGGTTTGAATTCTCATAATTGTGCTTATCCATACAAATTAATACAAGAAAGCACAAGTTCTCAAGGAAGTCAATTTGCATCATGGAAATCGTAGGATACTTGTAAAAGGCATGGTAAGTATCTAAATTTCTAATTAATTTCAACTTTCTTCTTAATATATATATATGTGTGTGAAATGGTTTTGGATTAATCTTTAATAGAGAGAGAGAGAGAGAGAGGAAGAAAAAGTTGATTCTAATTATATGGTTTAGACATTAAAAATAAAAAGCCAAACCCTGAACTCACAAGTAGAGACCGCCCATTAATGGTTACATGCTAATAATACGCAACTCATCACTTGAAATACAAAACTCTCATCACAAGTCCCGCAATCTACTATATTTATAAATTGTATTTACAACATTCATACATATATAGATGTTAATTAATGATAAAGATCCATTCAAACTGGTAGAAGCGGGCGAATGGCCTCCGCCACTGCTCTTATAACGGCTATTCGCCCCGCCACCGCCATCGCCATTGCCATGAGAAATTTGTATAGTAAGGATATGGAGTGAAAATATATAAAACATAACTACCAACTAGCATGACCACATTGTCTCTCCCAAGCTGGGCTGGTCCACCACCATATCCATGTCAAAAATGGGCTTGGCCTGGGAGCCCATGACCCTGGATGAGGGCGAGCCGCTGCTACTGGGGCTGCCCTGGCGGACCCAATGGTTGGGGAATGGTGTGGTCTGCCTCACCCGCAGGTGCACCACCTCAGCCTGAGCCAGTGCCAATTGGGTCTGGAGGGCATCAATCTGTTGCTGTAGACACGATATGGCCCCAACGCACCCATACACCGGGTCACGCACCCTTGCATTTGCTTCATAAACCATGCTACTCACCGCATCGCCTCGCTGGTGCGCTTCCAAATCCTGCCATAATTAACCTTCACTAATTTTACTACTACTCTAGATTTGAGTGCCTGTGCCTCCTCCTCAAAGTCAAAGTCACTCTTTTCCAAATTTCTCCAGGGAATTAGTTTTCACCCAAAAATTTGAGACCTCTTATTCTTAATTAAACCTTTTTTCTTTTAGGTTAAATACATCTCTAGTCTCTGAATTTTAAAAACTTTATTTTTTGGCTCCTGAGTTTTAATTCGTATTATAGATGATACTTCAGATTTGAGAAATAGTCACCCTTTATATATATATATTTTAAATTTTTTTTATATAGTGCCATGTGTCAACCTCAGATGTTGACATGTGGCAGACCGTTAGTTTTTGGACGAAAAACTTAATTGAGATATTAATTTAGTTTTTTTTTTTTTCAAAATTGAGGTACCATCTATAATGTAATTTGAAACTTAAAAGACTAAAAAATAAAATTTTCAATACTCAAAAACCAAAAAAAGTGTTTAACCCTTTTTCGTTTTTAACATAATTTTCCACAAACTTGATAAAATGAGGTTTGGACATTTTAGTAAAGTAGTACACGTGGGTCCTCACTGTCTTTACAAATTTTAAAAATGACTGACTAAAACCAAATTAAGAGAGAGAGAGAACCGAGAAAGTCATGTTCTGCTGTATTGAAGAAATAGAAGTTGGTTGGAAACTAAGAAAGCGAACCTGTAACATTTTGTTGACATTGCTGGCACCAAAGACCTTGTGCACGTTAGCAAACTTCTGAGGTTCGTCAGCTGGAAAATAAGGGGCAAACACACAATCCTCTGCACACCTTCGCCTGAGAAGCTTGCATGCCGCGCACGGTGAAGGAGCACCTTGTTTCCTGCCACTCTCCTTCATTCCGTCACGTGTCCCCCCACTCCCACTCCCACTCCCACTCCCACTTCCCCTCCCCCTCCCCCTTTCTAGGCCTAGCTATCAAAAAAATCCCAACAGACTCAACTGTTAAAAGGACCCTTGAGTTTCTTTGTAGGGTACTTTATCTGAAACCAAAGGACAAACTAAGGCCTATTTTCAGGAAAGACAAAATGACACAATCAGGAGAAGAAGCAGCAACAAAAAACAGAGAGTTAGCTAGTGCCTAGTGGTAGAGAAAAGAGAGGCCGGGGGCGTGAAGGGGCGTGAAGATGGGCAATATATAACAAGAACATCCGGTACATCTCGTATGGGGTCCACCATACAACTCTTTAGATTTTGGTCGACAAAAAACATCTCTCTTGACATGACACCTTTGGCGCTTTTTTTTTTTTTTTTGTCTTCGTCTAAGACTAATGTCATATACCAAATACACATATCTCACTATTATTATTTTAGATTGCTGTGTTAGTGGGAACAGGAAATGGAGAGGATCCTTATAAAGGAGGGGTATAATTGTCTTTTTAATATCTTTATGGAATGTAAAAAAGACAACTATATCCTTACTTTATAACTAAATGGAGAGAATCCAAATTTGAGTTAGTGTAGTAGGCGAGTAGTGTTATTCGTGAATATGTTTAAATTTGGCTTGAATTAGCTCGGTTTAGGATCGTTTCATCTATTAAATGAATAAAACTTGAACACAAAATTCAGGCTCGGCTCGACTCGTATAACTTCATTTGTATTATTTTTATAATATTATTTTTAATTTTGTAATGAGAACATGTTAAGTATTTTTTTTTTTTTAAAAAAAAAAATGTTATTTGTAATGTAATATATATAAGCTGAATTATTGTAATTGTGAGTCTGACTATAGATATAATTAAGTGCATTTGTGTGTATATGAATGTATAAATACACTATAAGATAAACATATAAAATTGAGATTAGATTATTTAAGATTTGAGTTAATTTCTCTAATTACTCAAACAATAAATCTTAACCATAATTAAGTAATTAATAATTAGTATTATTTTTTTAAAAAAAAATTACACAATTGCAACATTTACTGTATATATGGAATGATTAAATAAATTGAGTAGCTCGTAAACAAATTCAAGTTCATTAAAAAAAAAAAAATGAACAGAGCTTGAACAGATTATCTGATTCGGTGATAAGCTCGAGCTCAATTCGTGTTCGAAAAAAAATTAAACCTAGCTTGAATATTCAATACTCGGCTCGGCTTGGTTCGATTATAGTCCAAGCTGTGTTAATTTATTTATTTTTTAAATAAAGGCAGATTCAAAGAGATGTATTGATACTGTAACATCAACTTTGTAAGATAATAGTGTGATATTAGTAAGGTATTTAGAGTAAGAATAATGCTACATTCTACATTTTTATCTGACAACTATATCATAAAGTTGAGGTGACAAGTACAACCAACCATTAGATTTGTCAATTATTATTATTATTATTATTTTAAGAAAAACAATGAATAGTTAGGACCGCTGCATTGGCATTGTAAGAGTAATGTTTGAAATCACACTTTTATCCTATTACTATCACACCTTATTGACATGACAGTATTAATCAATCATTGGATTAGTTCTTGTTTAAAAAAAATTCTAAAGGCACTCAAAGGTAAGGTATTTCCCATTTTTATAGGAACTTCTATACCAGAAACAATGCTATCTCCAATTATAGCACATTTGGGATATAAAATATATATTTTCTCACCATCCCCATAGTGTATGAGACAAACGTATGAGTTTCGATTAGCGTTGTATTTTATGGTTACGATTCTACCATATATGTCTTTTCATTCCATCGAAAAATTTTACGGTATAGATGCTTATGACGTCCACTTTTATGCCCTGTGGTAATGATTCCTCTAGAATTACTACTTTTACCACAATGCTACTGTCCATCGATAAAATTATTTTGTGGATTGTATTTCACTTTATTGTCTATGACTCCATTGCATGTGCTAATCGACACTGCACCGTTAGCAAGGTGGGATATGTAGTATAGTGATGAGACAAAAATATGGTTTTTAGCATTACTCATTATTTTATAATTTTGTTTTATTGTTGCATATGTTGTTATTTTGTAATGGTCATAGTTTCATGTATCATATTTATTATATTCTTGTACAAACAAAACAACAATAATACCGAATAGGAGATTAAAAGTAAAACAACCAGTTTAATTTGCCAAGAAAAACACAAAGAGTAGGCTAAGTAAAATTAAAATTCGATACGTACCGTTGTTGGTGGGACCTCTACATGTCACCAAATCGTGATACATGGTATACTCTTACTCTATATTTTATAGTCTTTGAAAATTAAATGACTTCTAACTAGCCGTGTGTGTGTGCACAATGTGTAACAAAATATTGTAAATGCGGAATTTAAAGAACACAAATATTTTGTTAACGAAGTAGAAACTCAATTAAGAGAAAAACCACTCTACTACAGCCAAACCCAAGAAATCCACTATTAGAAGACAAAGCTAGTACATAGACAGTAACACTCACATACTCGATGCAGCGATCGTATCTAGCACTTTTACATGTAACCCAACATGAACGCTTCCCAACCAAGTATTATACTTGAAGGGATCTTCTATGGATCTTTACCTTAGGGCTCCTCTTTAAGATATGCTTCAATAACGAGTACAACAACAGTACACAACGGTAATGGCTTGAGAGCTAGCGGATCTTCACACTTTCTACCTAAAATTAGGGTTGACAATTTTTGACACGACCTGCGAACCTGACACGAACACGACACGAAAATACAGGGTTTGGGTTTGGCATTATCGAGTTCAGGTCATAATCGGGTCAACTCGATTATGACTCGTTTATAATCTTGGGTTGACCCGCCAGACACGATTACATGATTAGTTTGTTTGTTTGTTTGTTTTTTATTTTTATTTTTATTTTTATTTTTTATTTTTTATTTTTTATTTTTTTAAGTCACTTTAGGTCAAAAAGGACCAAAAGTCCAAAACCCTAACTACATCACGCATCACTTTTCTAGTTTTCTTTTCGCTTCACCCAGTTCACCGTCTTCACGAAGTTCACGCGGCACACCTCCTAAACGGCCGAGACGCCTCTCGGAGACTCAGATCCTCCACGAGCTCCAGGGCCCCAGGCTCTCAGAGCCGTAAAAGTCAAATTTCAGCTCTCAAAGCGGAGCTCCACCACCCAACCCTCTAAAACGGCTTCGTCCCCACCGGCTCTTTCCCTTTGATCTCCACCGGTGTCGTCCTCAACGGATCTTTCGGGGTCCAAGCCCAGTCGAACCTTCTAAAGTCCTCGATTTTGGTCGTCAGATCTGGAGGCCTGGGCTCTCCAGCCCTACTCGGCTGCTCTACCTTGTCGTGGCCTATGGGCTGTAGAGTGGGCAGTGGGCACGCGTTACCGGGTTTGTGTCGTGTAACCCGATTCACAATTGGGTCATGTTCGGGTTAGTGTTTAACCCAATCAATAATCAGGTTGGGTTCGTGTTGAACCCGATTGTGTAAACGGGTCAGCCGGGTTGACACTAACCAGACCCATTAACCCGAATTGCCAGGCCTACCTAAAACTGAATTCTGTAAATTGTACATGCCTAGAGGCCTCTATTTATAGGCTAAGAAGACCTAAAATGAGTCTGTCTCTGATTTCTCTAGGGGGCATCCAGATGCAAGTTGAGGCAGTCTATTCGGACAACTGTGCAACCGGCTTTCCATAACGCGCTTCACGCAATACCATATCAGGGCCACGTCCGAACGATGTTGCCCTAGCGTCCGGACGGTTGCACTTCTGCTGCACGTAATTTCCATAATAAGGATTGGCGTTCGGAAGGTGTTGCGCTAACGTCCAAACGGTTGCAATTCTTCTCTAGGTCTTGCCTTGTCAAGGATAGCGTCTGGATGGTGTTGCCCTGTCGTCCAGACGGATGTAGCTGTCTTCCCATATCTGTGTCTAATAAGGATATTTGATTTTTTGTCGAACACTGATGAGTTTTCGGACGCTGTTGAGAAGTTTGGACTGAGGCAACCTTGAAACAATTCAAAACTTTTGGGCACTAATGGGAGTCCGGACGCATGATTGGACCGCCCGGACGCACGCTTGGGATCCAATTTCTCTGACTTGGAATCTGTACAAAATTTTCTTTGAACTTCTTGAAGCATATTTTTGAAACGAAGACTTTGAAAAAACGGCATCCCTAATAAAATGGCAACATTACATAAAAGTGATTTTGTCTAACAGAATGCAGCCAATCACAAAAACAAACTCTCCCTTTGGCCATTCTGGGACAAGAATCACTTAATCGATTTAAAAATACAATCCCGGTCCAAAACAAAAATTACTCCCCCTTTTTGTCTCAAAAGGACAAAGGGTAAAAAAGACTATAGAAAAACCAGCTAAAAATTACTCCCCCTTAATGTCTTAGCAGGATAAGGGTAAACAGAGTAAATAAATTTTAGAGTTATAAAAATTTACAATCAATAAAACTTGAATAAAAATAAATATTGTCTAAAAAAAAATAACAAAACACCAAACAGATCAGTAATCAATCCTCCTTATCAAGGGATGGATGATCCTCGTCATCAGGGGACAAATGATGGTGCTTGAGACACTTTTAAATGTCAAGCTTGCACTGCTCCACTCAGAGGTTGATAGAGTGAACCTTTCGCTACATAGAACTCATACCTCCTTGAAGAGACTCTATAATAGCTAGAATCTGAGCAAAACCTGCATCATATTGTGGAGGCGGAGGAGCAGTCTGAGAAGAGGACGCTCTAGTAGGCATAGCGGAGGAGCTGTCTGAGAAGAGGACGCTCCAGTAGGCAGCTAAACATGAATAGGGGGAGGCTGAGGAGCTTCATCTTGGCCTTCATGCCTCAGCTGGGCATTTGACTTCATCAGGGTCTGACTACCAAGGGGATACTGTATCTTCATCTTGGGCTTTCTAGAGATGTCTATCCCAAACTGAAGGATACTTAACCAAGCATGCAAAATATAGCAACCTCATGACAATAGCATATAAAAATTGAGCCTTTTTCAGAATTAGCTCACTTCTACGAACTGTGGGCTATAGATTGTGCTAAACAATCTTTGCGAGTAGGCGATGTGGGGAAAAAAGGCACCGATTTTGATGTTCGTATGTGGTCGCTCCTCGCCCTGTGGAACAACATGAAAGAACTCCCTAAGCTGCTCTAAAGTAGGTGGCTCCACAACCTCAGTGAAAGGATTAGCTGAAATATGAAGCACCAGTACACTAAGAATCTTGTTGATGACCTGCGGATCAATCTGAAATACATGCTCTTCTACATTGAACTAAAGGACAATGCCACTGTCTTCATCCTGTACAACCTCCAGATGCCCATAGAATTCTCTCACCAGCCAGGGGAGCACAATGCAAGTACAATCGTAGAGGTAGCCCCAATGATAAGTCTAAATAATGTCATCAATAAAATCCAGAGGTGCCACTAAGACATCAGCTCAAACCACATTCCTCTCTGTAATAGCTTGTCGATTTGCAATTCTGGCCCTAGAGGCAACAATGCCTTCCTCTGTCCTCTGTTGGACTTTGCGCTAAGAACTGCCAGCAGACATAATTCTACAAAGAATAACCAAAAATATTGCCAAAAATAATTTCAAAGAAGTTTGATTCTCCCCAAAAATTTTGGCATTGCAACGATAGTAAAATGGACTTCCCAAAAATTACATATACAATAAATATCCAAAAACAGTCCAAATAACTAACAGAACAAAATTAAACCAAACCCAGCAACAGAAAATAAAAGCAAATCCATGCATTATTTATCTCAACAAAATATTCCAAAAGAGTCTAAAAATTCTAAGAATTAAAAAAAAAATAAAAATGAAAAGAATCTAAAACATAGAATAAAATACCTGGAATAGAGATAATATGTAGCAAAAGACAAAAGAGGACGAGAACTCGAGAAATAGCATGAGAAAAAGCAAGCAAAAAGCACTAAAAACTCAAGAAAAATCGAGAGAAGGAAAAGGGGTATGCAGCGGCTAGGGAGGAATGCAATACTTAACCCTGTAGGGCATTTGTCTAGACGTGCAACTTACCAATTCGGACAGCCACTGCCAGATCAGTACTCGGCAGAAGCGCGGCACGTCCAGACGTGTCACTTACCCGCCTGGACGATTGAGCCGCACCCATCCAGACCCAAGAGGAGGACTGTCTGGACGCTTCTCGAGGAAAATATGAAACATGAAGAAAATTTACAGAAAAATATATTTCCCTAAAAATAGTTTCGGAACACGCATATATAATCAACTGATAACGCAATCAAATATCATTTCAAAAATATGCAAAGATAAAATTGTGAGATAATTATTCAATAAGCACAAATTTCCCTACAGATAGAAATTTTAAATAAAGTACTTAACTCATGCAATGTGTGTGTGTGTGTGTGAAAACTTTCTCAATAAGGTATGAAATTCGCTGATATGACTTAAAGCATTTGAATTTTCTAAACAAGAGAGAAAATCAATGATAGATCAATCAAAAGTCAAACCTTATTTTACTAGGCCTAGCCACCCTCATCTGATACACTCCCCCTAAGCTGCAACACTTTTCTTTTACTTAGTCCTTTAGTGACTGTCTATTTCTGCAATGATTTTGTCAGTGACTGTTTCTTCAGGGACAAGTTGAAGAACAGATTTATAGCACAATAAGCAGTGGATCTTTTTTATTTTTATTTTTTATTTTTTATTTATCCATATTGAAAATTAAAGAGACTTCTACTTAACGTGTGTGTGTGCGACGTGTAACAAAATATCAAAATGAGGAATGTAAATGAGACAGATATTTTGTTAACAAAGTGGAAATTCAATTAAGAGAAAAATCACTCCGAGGCAGCCAAACCAAGGATATCCACTATTCAAAAGACAAAGCTAGTTACAAAGCAGTAGCACTCACATACCCTTGATGCAGTGGTCATACCTTGAACTCTGACGCATAACCCAATGTGAACGCCTCCCAACCAAGTCACCTACTTGAAGGGGTCTTCAATGGAATCTTTTACCTTAGGTCTCCTCCCTAAGATAGATTTCAATTGTAACATAGCAACAACACACAACGGCAATGACTTGAGAGCAAGTGGATCATTACAATAACTCTTAAAATATGCTCTCTAAGCTCTAAGGAATTCAATACCGAATTCTTGCAAATTACATGCCTAGAGGCCTCTATATATAGGCTATAGAAGATTTAAATCAAGTCTGAATCGATTTTCTCTAGGCTGAGAGCGTTTGGACGGCCAACTGTGCAACCGGCTTTCCAAATTCGCTGATATTCTTTCCTGAATAAGGCCATGTTCGGACGGTGTTGTCTTAGCATCCGGACGGTTGCACTTCTACTGCACGCAATTTTCATAATAAGGACTGAGCTTCTGGACAATGTAGACAGATGTCCGGATGGTTACAAATCTTCTGCATGTCTTGCCTTATCAAGGATAGTGTCCGGACGGAATAACCATGTCGTCCGGATGGTTGCAGCTGTCTTCCCTTATCTGTGTTTGGAAAGTAAATCCTTCTACTTTTTGAACACTAAATAGTGTCCTGACGTGTTGCTGAGACATCCGAACGGATGTAACCTGAAATAGTTCGAAGCTTCTAGACACAGATGGGAGTCCGGACAGAAAGATCTCATCGTCCAGACGGATGTTGCTTGATTGATGAGCGTCCGGACGGAATACCACGTCATTCGGACGGATGCAAGAGATCTGAACTTCACTGTCTTGAATTCTGCATAGAGTCTTCTTGAAGTACATAATTGAAGTGTAGACTCTAAATATAACATTATCCCTGATTAAAAAGTAACATTACATAGAAGTGATTTTGTCCAACAGAATGCAGCCAATCACAAACTAACAAACTCCCCTTTTAGCCCTTTTGGGACAAAAATCACTTGACCGATTTAAAAATACAATCCCGGTCCAAAACAAAAATTACTCCCCCCTTTTTGTCTCAAAAGGACAAAGGGTAAAACAGAGTAAGAGAAAAACCAGCAAATAAAATTACTCCCCCTTAATGTCTCAGTAGAATAAGGGTAAATAGAGTAAATAAATCCCAGAGTTAAAAAGTATTACAAGTAATAAAGCAATAAAGCAATAAAAGCAAAATGTCTCAAAATAAATCAAACACAGCATTAAATAAAATAAATCAATCCTCCTCAGTCAGGGTAGGATGGTCCTCGTTATCACGCGCCGGATGATGATGCTGGAGACACTCCTAGATATCCAGCTGGACTGCTCCACACGGAGGTTAATAGAATGAACCACCCACTGCATCGAGCTCATACCTCCATGAAATGACTCTAGAGAGGATAAAATCTAGGCCAAAACCGCATCAAATTGAGGAGGTGGAGGAGCAATCTGTGAAGATGATGCTACAGTAGGCATCTCAACATGTATAGGAGGAGGTTGAGGAGCAAGGCAAGGCAAGCAAAAATATGTCAGAAAAAATTGCAATGCAATCAAACCTAATGCTCTAGGAATAGGAACCAAATCCTAGGCATGTGTACCCTCACAATCTAGGTGAGTCCATTCCCCTTCAAGGGGTGAATGTCTTCATCTTTTTTGACCCATGCCTGCCTTACCTGTGGTGGTTGTTGACAGAACTTCATCTGGTGATCCATCCACTGAACCATACTTTGCAACCATATAGGCAGCTTCCTATAGAATTGATCATCCTCAAGCTTCTGTGGATTATTCATGTAGTTCCTTGATTTGTTTTTCTTGAGTTTGCCATTCTGATTGGTAGGAACAAATCACTATTGATGCCGTTGATGCTGAGGAGCCTGATGCCGTGGGTCCTGATTCCGTGGGGCTTGATACCATAGAGCCTGATACTGGGGAGCCTGATGTGGGCTAGAGGTCTAGTGCCGAATGTAGCTTGTCTTGGTACTTCTTTCTTGACTTTTGATCTCTAAACTTTGAGAAGGGAGCACTGAGGTCAGATGTGACCACTTAACCCACAGTGGTGGCATATAGGAGGCCTTTTAATGATAGGAGGCTTCTGAGTAGCCTTAGCACTAGCCGGAACATCCCCATCGATTACTTCATTTCCTTTATCCAAGCCGATGGATGGAGGCTCGGGGATTGTGGTCTTGACAAAAACAATCTTAGAAGTAGAAGGGATATCAAAGGAGGAAGCCACATACCCAAGATTGGTCTTGTTTGTTGGGATCTTCTGGATTGACAGCATATGGGTCAGATTCTCATCAGTGACCCTTTCCAACTGTAGCTGTGTCTTCAGTAGCTTCTCTTCTAGATCCTGAATCTTGAGCAGCAAGGAACTCTTCTCTGTTATTAGATTGTTCAGCTCATGGATGTGTTGCTTGCGAGTCTCCCTCAACTTCTCGAACTCTACGTAGAGGATTTTATAGGCCTCTTTGAGTTCTTCCCCGTCTTCATCACTGTGCTTAGAGTAGTAGGATTGAGAATCCCCTGGTCTTCATGTGGAGCCACAAAGGCTAGAAATTGATCTTAAGTAGGAGTTTTTTCTTCTTCTGACTCATCACTGAGAGGCACATTGTAGGCCTTCCCTTTAACCTGCTTGAGATTCCCACAGTCAGCCGGTATATGCCCAAAGCCTGATCATTCAAAACATCTGGGGCCTTTTAGGTCTTTCTTCTCAGCTTCTTTAGACTCAGATTCTCTAGGGGCTTTCTTCAGTCTTTCGGAAAATTTCTTCTTGAATTTATCATTCTTCATTAATCTCCCAAAATTTTTGGCCAGCATTGCCATAACATCTTCTTCATTATCAGAGTCCTCTTCCGATGAGACTTTGGCTTTTTTCTTGGATGCCTTGAGGGCAATAGTCTTTACCTTCTTGACTGGAGGCAGGGAAAGCTCATATGTTTGAAGAGATCCCACCAACTCTTCAATCTTCATCTTTTTTAGATCCTTTCTTTCTTCAATGGTAGTCACCTTAATTTTGAAACGCTCAGGTAAAGATCTTATAATTTTTCAGATGACCTTTACATTTGAGACGGTCTTCCCGAGACTCACCATCGAGTTTCTCAGGTCGCTCATCTTAGTGTAAAACTCTCTGAATGTCTCATCTTCAAGCATCTTAATCTCTTCAAATCTAGAAATCAACATTTGGAGCTTGCCAGATTTAACAAGTTTTGTGCCCTCATATGTTGTTTCTAAGTTTTGTCATGCTTCTTGAGCGATTTCACAGTTTGAAATTTTTGCAAATTCAGACGGTGAAAGAGCTTGACAAAGAGCATGGAGGGCTTTCTCGTTAACAAGTCGTGCGTTTCTTGCAGGAATCAGTTCGAGAGTTGTATCCTCTAGTTTAGTCCAACCAGATTCAACAATTTGCCAACAATCAATGGATTTTAAAAAGAAATGCATGTGAGCTTTCTAATAGCCATAGTTCGTACCATCAAAGGGAAGAAATATATTAAGATTTTGAGACATAGCAAAAAAAAATGAGTAGAAGTCAAAAGGATTACACTCAAGAAATAAATCTAACTAGAGTGTACCAAGTTCTGATACCAATTGAAAATTAAATGACTTCTAACTAGCCAGGTGTGTGTGCACAATGTGTAACAAAATATTTCAAATGCGAAATTTAAAGAACACAAATATTTTGTTAACGAACTGGAAACTCAATTAAGAGAAAAACCACTACGGGGGCAGCCAAACCCAGGTAATCCACTATCAGAAGACAAAACTAGTACATAGACAGTAACACTTACATATCTGATGCAACGATCGTATCTAGCACTCTGACACATAACCCAAAGTGAGCGTCTCCCAACCAAGTCTCCTACTTGAAGGGATCTTCCATGGATTCTTTTACCTTAGGGCTCCTCCCTAAGATAGACTTCAATAACGAGCACAGCAACAGTACACAACAGCAACGACTTGAGAGCTAGCGGATCTTCACAATTTCTACCTAAATTGTACTAGCGGATCTTCAAGTTTGAATTTTGTAAATTGTACATGCCTAGAGGCCTCTATTTATAGGCTAAGAATACCTAAAATGAGCTTGTCTCTGATTTTTCTAGGCAACGTCTAGACTCAAGCTCAAGACGTGCAGATTGACAACTGTGCAATCGGTTTTCCATAACGCCCTTTATGCAATACCATATTAGGGCTGCGTTCGGACGGTATTGCCCTAGCGTCCGAATGGTTGCACTTCTGCTACATGTAATTTCCATAATAAGGACTGGCGTCTGGACAGTGTTGCCCAGACGTCCAGATGGTTGCAATTCTTCTCCACGTCTTGCCTTATCAAGGATAGCATCCGGACGGTGTTGCCCTGTCGTCTAGACGGATGCAGCTGTCATCCCATATCTGTGTCTGAGAAGGAAATCTGATTTCTTGTCGAACACTGATGAGCGTCCAGACGAGTTACTGAGACGTCCGGATGGATGCAACCTTGAAATAGTTCGAAACTTCTGGGCTCTGATGGGCGTCAGGACGCATGATTGGGCCATCTGGACAGAAGCTTGGGATCCAACTTCTCTGACTTAGAATCTGCACAGAATCTTCTTTGAACTTCTTGAAGCACATTTATGAAACGAAGACTCTGAAAAAAAAAGGGGCATCCCTAATAAAATGGCAACATTATATAAAAGTAATTTTGTCTAACAAAATGCAACCAATCACAAATTAACAATCTTTAAATATAAACTGAATTATATAAGTTCGGAGGGGATTTTCAAAAAAAGTTACATCATTGTGGATCCAATGTATGAACAAAAGCACCCGACTCTATGTGGGCCCGTGAGTATGTGATGGTTTTAGCCAATGGACAAAACAATCCTTTACTTTTTATTTATTTATTTTTATCTAATTATTGGACTTAGTCAGTTGGGGTATTATGTTGATATTCATAGCTTCTTCTTACCCAATATATATCTATATCTATATCTATATCTATATATATATATATATATATAAACAAGTTATGTCTTTTATCCTAAAATAAATGTCTATTTCCTAAAAATGAAACACCCATCCCATCATTTCTTCATGTTATCCTTGTTTCAAAAAAAGTTCATACAAAATCATGTCCACCTCTAATTAAAATGAAAGTATATTTTTAGAAGGTTACTACATGTATCCTGGTGTACCTAACTAACAAAAAACCCTTCGAACCCCTAAGTAAAGTAAGAAATTTGAGGCATTATATGTCCCTTAGCGCACAAGACCGAAAAGGATGGACGAGAGGGCCCATAATCCTCAGGCTGATAGATGCTATGTCTCGGCCTATGTTGTACCTAAAGATTGTTGTAGGATACAACACAAGAGATGAGTAATGCTACATACTCTCTTGTTTCATTTGAACTAGAGAGGAGTCGTTTAGTTTAAGTGGAAGGGCAAAATAAAAATATGAAATGACAATTTTGCCCTTATTTTTATACTAATTGACTCCTCTCCAGTTCAAAGGTTCTTTAGCCCTTACTTCCACACTCTCTGACGTCCTTTTAAAATCAACATTGGATATGAGATAGATTACTATTGGATTTGTGATAAATCACTATTGAATTTTGATCCAATGATGATTTTAAAAGCCAAGTCAAGGAGTGTGAAAGTTGTAGGGAATATTGCATAAATGACAAATGCGTAGTGAAAAATAAAAATTCTCAAACCAAGATCGAACTTTACGAAGAACATGTGAAAGCTATTCTATTTTAATATGAACACCAAGCAAATGATTACTTATTGTATGGCCACTCCTTGGCTATAGGGCAAAAACTTTTTCTTTTTACTCCTCCAAAAATTGCGATCTGTTTTAAGGATCTTGAGACCTCTAGATTTTCTCACCAATTTCTAAGTATAACTGAGATTCTAGGCTCTCAACTTGCTCCTCACAATACTTTTTCGTATTTTTGATAATACTTCAAGAATATTAAAAGTTCTTATTAAACATTGAAAAAATATAGTGAATTGATGATTTGTGAGAACTACAGAGCTATCTATTTGAAGGCTTAGCATAATGAGAGAAAAGCAGTTCCAACCCACTTGGGACTAGGAGAAGTAGTTCAAATCCATATGGCATTATAAGCAGAGCCCTAACACCACTAGGACTAGTGGGCGTGTGGCTAAGGGAAAACTATACCCTAGCCGCACCCCCATTGTAAATCATGGCATTGGTTGGGTTTTTAATCCCAACCCATGCGCCTACTTCTCTACACTAAGCTTTGTTTTATCCTCTAGCCCAAACTCTTCCTTATGCATCTCTATTCATGTGGCGACCCTTTTTTTTTTTTTTTTTTTGTTTATATAGATTGGAATTATCACAGTGGCATGACGATTAGTCACTAAGTCAACAGAAAGTACACATACCATAATATGTACCTGGTATATCAGAGTATAAAATCTAAGCAGTGGAGAACATAATTGCAGCGGAAGTCAAATCTTATAGAACTATCAAATATTAATTACAACAACAAAGTCATACATTAATCTATGTGTTTAAGGCTTAATCAAAATGTTATACACAGTAAGAATGGCTAAACAAAAATTATGTGTCACATGCGACACAAGCCATATACGAAAAAGTATCTAAACAAAATACGGATTATCCTCAAGTCTAACACCTACAACTATCGCGATTGGCTTCAGTCGTCGTATTCCAAACACAGCCATTGGCTCATCGTCGACGTCAACAGTACCTGCAGCCAAAGCATCAGCATCAACATCTACACGATCGTGGTGGTAGCCATGTTCACATAGGTGAAAGTATGAGTCCACCAACTCAGTAGCATAATACACACTGGTTTTCACAAGAACTAACCTTTTTATTTCTACCATCTGTTTACAATAACAGTTACTATCAACATGATGCTTTAAAAACATACTGTAGATAATAAGAGTAAACATAGTTATTCCAATAACAAGAGTAATCTTACTATATTATACACACATACGTATATATGAAGTGGCTTAGCTATGCTTGTATACAAGTATTCCATGACGTCAGAAAATGCATGCATATACTAGCATCTTAAACATGCACATCATTGACATCATAACCTGGTCATACCAGCATACAACCATTCACAACTACAGAGAATATAAGTATACAGGCACATCCAAACTAGACATTATTTAAATCATATGCAATTTAATCGAAAAGAAATATGCATATGTTCTCCCCTATTGAGACTCATAGGCATATTAATACGTCTAACATGAAATCATCCTTTTCAAATCATGTCACGCATCACCATGCTATGCATGCTCTTGTTCTGTTTTCTTATTTCTGAATCCAGGAGCATCAACTCACTGGTGCTAGGAACATCAACTCTGGTCTTATTGTTTCTGAAACTAAGAGCATGAACTCTAGTCTTACACTTGCTCTTCCCGAGAGGCATCAACCCGTGAGGCATCAACCTGCAGGGTTTGTTTCCTATACCAAGAGTTGATATTGAAAATAATTTATTTACTTCTAATTTAAACCAAGTGTGTGTGTTTATGTGCAAACAAATATCTTAAATGCAGAATTTAAATAAGACAAAATATTTGTTACGAAGTGAAAACTCTATGAAGAGAAAAAACCACTCTGGGTCAGCCAAACCCAGGAAATCTACTATTAAAAAACAAAGCTAGTTACAAGACACTAGTACTGACATAACCCTATGCAGTAGTCATACCTTTAACTCTATTGTGTAGGCCAACACGAACGCTTCCCAACCAGATCTCCCACCTGAAGGGCTTTTTGATGGATTCCTTTACCCAAGGGCCGACCCCTAAGATAGACTTCGCACAAACAACGAGCACACACCGGCAACGGCTTGAGAGCTAGCAGATTTTTGATTCTCCCTAAACACCCTCTCAAACCACTATGGAATTCACCACCAAATTCTGTACAAAACACAGACCTAGAGCCCCCTATTTGTAGGCTTCAAGAGACCTTGAAAATTGTTAAGAATCATACTCTGTCTGTCGACCGTCCAGACGGAAGTTTGCCCCGTTCGGACGGGTTTCTGCGATATCCTTCAGAAACAGCGCATATCTTATCCTTATCAGGTGTGCATCCGGATGGCTTGACCGAGCGTCCGGACGGTCTTCACTGAAATCCTTTCCGTGTTCAAACGGAATTCTAGAGTTATTTGAATTACTGTATATCGTTCGGACGTGTTGCCGAGTCGTCCGAACAGCTTGCAGATAACGAACATCGTCCGGACGTGATGCCGAGTCGTCCGGACGGAATACTGAAACTTCCCAATCAGTGTCGATTTCTAAGAATAGACTTCTTGTAGAATACCGATTGACCGAGCGTCCGAACGGTATGGCTCTGACGTCCGGACGTCGTCAATGTTTATCTATAGGACACTGCGGGGCGTTCGGACGCCTTCAAAGGCCCGTCCGGATGGTTGCACAGGAACCGATTCAATTGACCTGATTTTTGCACAGGACTCTTCATGGATAACTTCTAGAAGCTTATGAATAGTAGATGTCTGAATATATGAAGATTCCAATTTGAAAACCGACTATCCTGTTAAAATGCAACCATTACAAAAAGTGTTTTTGTTTTAACCTGAATATAGCCAATAAAAATACTAACAAACTCTTCCTTTGGCCATTCTGGGACAAAAACACTTAACCGGTTTGAAAATACATTTCCGGTCTAAAAATTAACATATACTCCCCCCTTTTTGTCTCAAAGGGACAAATGGTAAACAAAGTATAGACAGACCACAGTATTAAAATACTCCCCCTTGATATCTCAACAGAACAAGGGTAAATAGAGTATATAAAATCCACAGATAAAAACATTATAAAATCCAAAACAATAGGAAACTAGAGAAGAGTCTGCAAGTGGCCCAAAAGAGAGGAACAAAAATCCTCCAAGTACCAAATCCTGCTAATCCACTGAAATCAAGTAACGGAGAGAAAACCATATAAAAAGCTGGATTTGAAACACTTCGGCTTCTAGCTCCTGAAACCGAGAAACATAGACTGAAAAGTTTCTGTCACTTGAGTCTTCTAGCCCGAAACTGATCATCCACAAAATGAAATCCTCTAAACAAGTGGTCTGCAAGACGATAAAGAAGATTCACCACTGAATCTCTAGCTGGTGCAGATCTAGAGGAAGAAGTTATGGAAGACTCTGTATGAGCATGGGGAATGAGCTCATCTAAAATTCGAGATCTCTGGAACATATGATTTCAACACTGGTCTGTTTTCCAAAGAGCCCTCTGTCTGACACTATGCTGGAAGCCGCTGGACAACATATTTCTGAAAATATTAAACATAAATCTATCCTAAAATAACACCACAAGGAAATATCAGATCCTGTTAGTTTCAAAAAGAATGTGGTATTATGATGGCTATCAATTGGATGCATAAAGAAATACAAAAGTAGATATAGCAATCCAAAAGACACAGATTAGTAATATCCATCCAGCATAAAGACAAAAAGATATTCATGCACAATCTCTCAATTCATAATCAATTAAGATTCCAATATTCTAAAAAGAACAAAAGCTTAATAGAATAAGGAAAGTTAAAGGAAATACCTGGGAATGAGAAAAGATGTGCAGAGAATACCAAAAACTCGGGATTAGTCCGAGAGAAAACACACACAACACAACATGATAGAACAGGTAAAAAGTAGTGTGTGTGTGTGTGTGTTTGACAGAGAAAGCAGAAAGCTCTCGTCCGGACGTGGTACATACTTGTCCGGACGGCATGCTATCAAATAAAAGATTGACAAAGCCGAGCACGTCCAGACGCAAGAACATGTCCGTTCGGACGCTTCACACTAGAAGCTGAAAAGTAGAGGGAAATATGCAAAACAAAAATTTCCTAGCGTTAGCTTTAAAACACGCATGTATAAATAATTGATAAAACAGTCAAATAGCATTTCAAAAATATACCAAGATATAATTGAGAGTTAAGAGTCAATAAGCACAAAAATTTCCCTACAGATAGAAATTTTTCAATAGTAAACTTAACTCATGCAATGCGTGTGTGTGAAAGCTTTCTCAATAAGTTATGAACTTCACTGATATGACTTAAAGCAACCGGATTTTCTAAATAAGAGAGAAAATCAATGTTCGATCAGTCAAAAGTCAAACCTTATTATGCTAAGGCCTACTTACCTTCATCTGATACACTCCCACTAAGCTGCAACACTTTTCTTTTACTATGTCCTTTAGTGACCGTCTATTTTCGCAATGATGTGGTCACTGACTGTTTCTTTAGGGACAAGATCAAGAACAGATTTAGCACAAAAGTAATGGATCTTTTTATTTATCCATATATATATATATATATATATATATATATATATTTTTTTTTTCAGTTTTGAATGCTTTTTATCACTTGGTGCTCCAACCTAGAAAGAATGCCAGAATTTATGGGTTCTAGGTTCAACTAGCGAGTTGGTCAATTTGACCATTTTAGCAAAAATTTCTCTCTCATTTAAAATTTCCATAAGCTAAAAGTCAGAGGAGAGAAAAAAAAAATACCTTAGGGGAGCTTTGGATAGTGCACAATTTTTCATCGCATGAAAAGCAGCTATCTAGCATTAAGATGCACATGAAAACTTAGCCGATATCAGACAAAAACTCTCAATCATATATAAGTATATTCAAATAATGCACAATGAACTGAGATATCAGGCAAAAACACATACAATATCTGAAAAGCTATATATATATATAAAATAAAATTCTGCATTCTTCTCCCCCTTTATATATATATATATATATATATATATATATATATATATATATATATTTTTTTTTTTTAAAAAAAACAGAAAAACAACAAAGACATGCTTAAAAGGAAAAGAACGTATGTCTAGACAAAGCATGTAGGTAAGAGCAAACATGTCCTCAGGGAGAGAGGTTTGACTATACCAAGACAGAAAAGCAGTGACATGCTTTCTCTGTCATCCCTAGAATGTACATGCAGAAAATTCTCAAAGCAACCAAGAGAAAATAAAGGGATAGAAAAGGTGGTTCTTCAAACAGAATGCAAGGCAAAAATAGGATAAAAGATATGACAATCAATGCAATGCAAACATACCTGGTATGCACTAGGATTTAGGAACCAAAATCCTAGGCATGGGAGACCTCACCTACTAGGTGAGTCTACTCCCCCTCAAGAAGTGAATGGTCTCATCCTTCCTTATCCATATTTTCTCTACCTGTGAGGCAGGGGTGTGAGCCATGTCCAAATTGATCAGTCTGACTAGGACACTTTTCATCATGTTGACAAGCCCTTCATTGGTCTGTTTCTTCTTGGACTTGTGAGGCTTCATTCTAAAACATTCGGCCTTGGTGTGGCCATACTTACCATATAGACGGCATGAGGGAGAACCCCTTTGAGGATAATGCCGTTGTTGCCAAAAAGCATGTGAAGCTTGGAAGGTTTAGAGCTAGACTTACCTGTCTTTTGCTCTGTTTTCCTGATCCGAGGCTATTGATGTCAGATCTGAGGACAGTGTGGCCTGAAGTGTCCAGAGACACCACAATGATAGCTGGTAGGCTGACTTCTTTTGCTGAAATGCTTCTTGAAAGATTATGCAAATTTAAGATTAGCATTTTCACAAATAACAAAGGCCTTACCTCTTTGAGATATATGCCTCCTATGGGCGGGACATATTTATCTGAAGAGATTTTCTCAATAAAGCCCTTTTTGGAATCCTCCTGCTTCTTCCAATGTCTGTGGGATTTTAACAGATAACACTTTGGTCTAATGTGACCAACCTTCCCACAATGATGACAAATAGGAACAAACTTACATTATGTTCCTGAATCCATGGAGTTAGGCTTCACACAGTTATTTAAGCAAGAATTTTCAGAACAAGCTGCATCTACTATCACAGGCTTAACATCAACAGAATCTAATTCAGAATCAGAAGCATGTGAAGTAGAAGTACTTAAATCATTAACAATTAAATCAGGCTTGTTAGAAATATCTGTATGAATACAAAGCATGCTTTTCAAATTATTACTAGAGAATTTTTTCAAGAGATCCTCTGATTCTTTTGATTTATTCTTTAGTGCATCAACTGTATAAAAAAGCATGGTATTCTCAGATTTCAAAGAGTCAATCAAAACATGTGATTCAGATACTTGTAAAATCAAAGACTCTTTTTCTTGCTTAATCTTCTTGAGTTCTTTATTGGATTTCTTAAAGAGTTTACCTATCAAAAGGGTATCTTTAGAGAAATCATAAATATCATCTTCAAAGAACTCATGAAGATTTATGTTAGAAGAAGTCATGGATCACACTTAAGAAATAAATCTAAAACACAAGTGTAACCTGCTCTGATACCAATTGAAAATAATTTATTGACTTCTAATTTAAACCAAGTATGTGTGTTTGTGCGCAAACAAATATCTTAAATGCGAAATTTAAATAAGACAAGATATTTGTTACGAAGTGAAAACTCTATGAAGAGAAAAAATCACTCCGGGGCAACCAAACCCAGGAAATCCACTATTCAAAAACAAAGCTAGTTACAAGACACTCGTACTGACATAACCCTATGCAGTAGTCATACCTTTAACTCTGACGTGTAGCCCAACACGAACGCTTTCCAACTAGATCTTCCACCAGAAGAAGTTTTTGATGAATTCCTTTACCCTAGGGCTGACCCCTAAGATACTTCACACAAACAACGAGCACACACCGGCAACGGCTTGAGAGCTAGCGGATCTTTAATTGTCCCTAAACACCCTCTCAAAGTACTATGAAATTCACCACCGAATTCTGTACAAAACACAGACCTCTAGAGCCCTCTATTTATAGGCTTCAAGAGACCTTGAAAACTGTTGAAAATCGGACTCTGTCTGTCGACCGTTCGGATGGAAGTTTGCCCTGTCCGGACGGGTTTCTGCAATATCCTTCAGAAACAGTGCATATCTTATCATTATCAGGTGTGCATCCGGACGGCTTGACCGAACGTCCGGACGGTCTTCACTGAAATCCTTTCCTCGTTCGAACAGAATTCTGGAGTTATTTGAATTACTGTATATCATCCGGACGTGTTGCCGAGTCATCTGGACGGCTTGCAGATAATGAACATCGTCTGGACGTGATGCCGAGTTGTCCGGGCGGAATACTGAAACTTCCCAATCAGTGTCGATTTCTGAGAACAAACTTCTTGTAGAATACCGATTGACCGAGCGTCTGAACGGTGTGGTTCTGACGTCCGGACGTCGTCAATGTTTATCTGTAGGACACTGCGGGGCGTCCGGACACCTTCAAAGGCCCGTCCGGACAGTTGCACAAGAACCGATTCAATTGACTTGATTTTGGCACAGGACTCTTCATGGATAACTTCTAGAAGCTTGTGAACAGTAGATGTCTGAATATATAAAGATTCCAATTTGAAAACTGACTATCTTGTTAAAATGCAACCATTACAAAAAGTGTTTTTGTTTTAACCAGAATGTAGCCAGTAAAAATACTAACAGATATCAACTCTGTGGTTCTACTATTTCTGTGGCTAGGTGCATCAACTCTGGTCTTACACTTGTTTCACCCATGAGGTATCAACCCCAGGGCTCATTTGGCATTCATGATTTCGTTATGCTGGTGGATCAACACTATCTATGCACTATGTCGATGTTATCACACATGCAAATCATATCATGATCAAATAGCATCATGTTCTTTCCATATTCTTCCCAGCACATTATGAAAGCTCAATTCACACAATATTCCTCAAAGCATTTCTCCGAAGAACATTTCATAATCATTTTTCAAAGCACATAAAACTTCATTAAAGCATTTCTCAATATTCTTGAAAGTACTTAAAAATATTCACAAGCATATATATTCATATCATTTCCTTATCATAAAACACATTAAGTTCTTAGTGAGTAAAATACTCACTTTGGCTGCTCGGTCTATGGCTTAACAGTTAATCCTTAATGAAAGCCTTGCAAGGTGCTGCTGCATCACCGCATTGCATGACAAGTTAGTATTTCAAACTCTAAGCTCCTAACTAGCGTTTAAATCGCTCAAGGGCTAAACCCATGAAAAACCCATAAAATTCCTAGGGTTCCATTTGACAACCTATCAACCAACATTGCTAAGCCTTGAGATTTACTTAGGGTTAGACACCAAAAATCATGATTTAAACCACTGAGACAAAAGCTAGGGTTTTGGGGTTTTACCTTAAAATCTACCAAAACATAACCCGCAGCTTGGAGGTGGCTAAGAACACTCCAAAATGTACAATACCTAAAGAACATTGAGAGATTAGGTTCAATCCTAAAAAATCTACACAAAATCTAAGGGACCTAAAGGTTTGGATTTACCTCAAATCAAACGGTGAAAATGTAGATCTCGCTTCGTAGATCACGTTCCCGAAGTCGGATTTGAGATTGGAGGCTTAAATATTTAGGTTAAACCCTAGGAGAGAGAGAGTTTTTGTGTGTGTGTATGAGAGAGAGATTTTCGGAGAAATGAGCTGAAAGGCTTGCGAAGGCATTTTCAATCGAGGCTTGTTCGAAAGCATAAATGCCCTGTCTAGATGCACGTCTGATGATTCGTAGCATGGGACTCATTGTAAGGCCCATTCGGACGCAATATTGGTCCTTCTAGACATGCGCAAGGGTCTGGACTTACTGGAAGTCCCGTCTGGACACGAGTCCAGCCCATCCAGACATGCAAGAAAACTGGGATTTTCTGCCAAGTTTGTCCGGGCACAAGTTTTGGCCCATCCAGACGTGATTCAAAAAAAAGTCACTACCAACTTTCTGATCAACCCGTCCGGACATACTTCAAAGAAAATCCATCCTAAGTGTTTTCTAGGTGTTTTCTTCCTAAATTCATACTTAATTAGTCTAATGAAAATTTTTAACACTTAATTAATGTCTTGGACATTACAATGCATTAATTCTCTCTAGTCCAAATAAAATTATTTATCTCATTAATTTACCTTAGCTTAGTGAGGGACCCAAAAGGAAAAATAAAACTAGTTGAATAGGCTTGTGACCCAATTTTCTCCTCTGTAACTGTAACCATACTCCTATTTAATTACATTTAATTCCACTAAAGAAATATAATTGCACTCTAGTATTTATTTTTTTATTAATACACTTAATCCCTTAGACATTCTTACTATTGAGATTTAATTCCTCCATGAAATCTCCTGTAACAAAATTAAAGCCCATTACACGGTCACTTTAATTCTCTACCTCTTTATCATTGAATAACTGATTTTATTTATTATTCTCGTATTTGCGAAAAAAATTTCACCATGTACATCAGTATTTTGGTATCCCATACCAAAATGCCTTGGCGAGGGATTGAGAATAATTCAATCCATAAAATTTATCTCAAGGGAAATTTTTTTTATCCTTTCAATAAAAGACTTGGATTCATTCTTGAGAAAATGTGTTCTCACAATGCTACATGTGATCAATCAATGCACCGAGATTTTTGACCTCAGTAAAGGTCTCTCTTAAATATATCAAAGTGACCTCCACGTGACATATGAGTTCTCAGTCATCTTAGAATTTATAATCAATATCATAAGAAGTCTCAAGAGTTATAATCATACATATTGACAGTATTTTTAAGGCAAAAAAACTCACATGGTCCGTTCAATGCATTATACCTACACATCAACCTGAAGTCTCCAACTTCGTTTCATCAAGATTAATGTGTAACAATCTTTGCAAATAGAATGCCCAATTCTATTACCGACTGCGAACAACTAAAGATTTAGGACTACAAAATTTATGGACTAAGTCCTTGTGTGATAACCTTGTTACACACACCATAGACCATATTTAATGTAACTTAGGACCTTTCACATGCACAATATAAATAATTACAATAAGCATGTAAAATATCATATGGCATATGATCAAATAATTTAATTAATAAATTACAATTTATATTTGTTACAAAATTTTAATGTCAACATAAATAATTGAGATTTAGAGCATAATCCCTAACAAGAGTGTGAGTGTAGGAGTGAGAGTGGGAGTGTGTGTAACATTACTCCATAGGAGGTTACTGTTGTGCCATGTCAAATATCTCCATGATATTCTCAGCGGAGGGTTAGCTATCGTTGTAATCACAAAAGAATGGGAGCCCAATTCCAGTATTCCTCAAAAGCTCATGCCCTATTGAGAAAAGGGCGGAAAAAGGGTTATGAGAATCAACAAACACCATTAAAGGATCCATTGCATGTTCTAGTTGGGCTTACTACTAGAGCAAAATCCAAGAAGATCAAAGAAGTACTTAATGGGCTGATTCAAGAGATTTGGGGTGATTCTAAAACGGGGCATTCCAAGCTTAGTCCAAAGGAAGAAGAAGGCGTAATAAATTTAATCCAAGCTATTGATGAGGGTGATCTTGCTTAATTGAGCATAATTATTTCCTTAGAAATGACTTGAATTAATGACTAATTGACGTGGATTAATGGCTGTAATTTCCTTAGAAATGGTGTGGATTAATGGCTGATTGGCGTGGATTAATGGCTAATTGGGCGTGGAATTAGAAGGAGAAAGTGGCTGATTTCTTTCTAAATTTAGACTAATTAATTGACTGATTGACTTGCCTATTTCAGACCTTCCTTAGGCGTGATTTTCTTGATTTCAGTCTATTATTGGCATAGAGGAGATACAAATTTCAGACCAAATTAGTGATAATTTTAGCCTCATATTTTTTAGTCATTTCTTTATCTACTTTCTTATTTTGGAACCAAGTTAGTCTCATTTTCCTTATAGTGGGCCTGTAGGGCTTAAAAGGTTATAAATAGCATGAACTCATTGTAATTAAAGATCATTGAATGGAAATAAAAAAAAAAATGTGAGGTTTGTTTCCTCTATTGTTTCTTTAGAGAACCTATGAACTTATCAAAGATTCTTCCTGTGGCGTTCAAATTTTATACTTTCGGTTCATGATTCAATTATAATCATTGGGTCGGGATTTGTTACTTTATTATACCTTCGATTCACGTTCCATTTATAAACGTTGGTCGGGGTTTTTTTTTTTTTATCAAAAATATGAATTTTAGCTTTCTTGGGCAATTATTCCAATATTGTTTGTTGGGTCTCAAAAGCATGTCAGATGAGGTTCACATTATTTGGTATCAGAGCCAGGTTCTAAAATTAGGTTTACTATCCTTTTATTTTTTTGTTTCTTGTTATCATCCTATCTTATTCTGTTTGTGTTCATTATTCCTTGTTCTTGTTTTGTTTTGTGCATCAAGTTAAAAAAAAAAAAAAAAAAAAAAAAAAAAAAAAAAAAAAAAAAAGAAAAGAAAAGAAAAGAAAGACATCAAAAATGAAAAGAAAAAAAAATGTGATACTTAAACAACATATACTATCATTCACCGTACTTATCAAAGTTAATTTTTTTCTTGAATCGCGACTTTTGTAGTTTTAGTTCTCTCAAAAATCTGATTTTTGTCATCTTCCTTTGATTAGTTGTTTCTATAATATTTTCTTACCGTCGGTATTGGTTTAAATGCTGCAAGTTGAATTTTTTGATCAAATTTATTAGTTTTATAAAGAACTTAAAAGGGGAAGTTATGAGTGGAAAAAGGCAAGAGAATGTGAGACTAATATCGGGAAAATGCTAATTTAAGAGTGAAACACAAGTGAGAGTGACATAATTTGAGTGCAAACACATGAGGGGAGTATTGTGAGGAATTATTTCTAACATTTCTCTATAGTTTCAAAAATATCTTCCGGGGGCAACACATCAAGCAAAGAAAGAAGGGAGGATTCGCCTTTCGTGTTGTAGGCTATGCAACAACAATTTTAACGCATGAACGTGGTGTTTAATGAGATTCGAGATCGGATGGATAGGCAAGACGTTGTTATTGCTTCTTGGTGCGAGGCGCATCCCCAAAGAGTCCCTAATGCTAGAAGGCAAGAAAGGCGTGCACCTATGGATGATTCTGATGACGACCATGATGATGAGTTCAAAGATGAAGAGGATCAAGCTTCATTGAACTATGAGGGCAGGTTTCTGCCAAGGGGAGAAAGGCATGATAGAGGTTTTTGAAGAGATCCGAGATGGCCAGATGGGACTAACAGAAACCTAAGAAACATCAAAATGAAGATATAGTCGTTCCAAAGGAAAAACGATCCTGAAGTGTACTTGGAATGGGAGAAGAAGGTGGAGTTGATTTTTGAGTGCCACAAGTACGCTGAGGAGAAAAAGGTAAAACTCGATGTCATTGAGTTTACTGACTATGCTATTATATGGTGGGATCAACTTGTGATGAACAGAAGGAGAAACCATGAGAGGCCTATTGAGACGTGGGAGGAAATGAAGGCCATCATGAGGAGGCTTTTTGTCCCTAGTCACTACTATAGGGACTTGTATTAGAAATTACAAAGTCTTACTCAAGGCTATAGGAGCTTGGATGACTACTACAAAGAGATGGAGATCGCCATGATTTGAGCTAATGTAGAGGAGGATAGAGAAGCTACCATGGCGAGATTTTTGAATAGGCTAAACCGGGACATTGCCAAAGTGGTGGAGTTGCAACACTACGTGGAGTTGGAGGACATGGTGCACATGGCAATAAAGGTGGAACAACAGCTTAAAAGGAAGGGAACTCGGTCATTTCAAAATCTGGTCTCCTCTACGTCATGGTCGTCAAATGGGAGGAAAGACGAAGGGGTTCTTTTAAAGTCCAAAACCGAACCACCAAAAAGGAGAGATGAAGTTCCTAGTGTCAACAAAGGTAAAGCTGAATCTCAAACTCTTAATCATGATATTAAGTGTTTTTGTTGTTTGAAAGTAGGTTAGATAGCTTCACAATACCCAAATAAGAGGACCATGATCGCACGTGTTGATAGAGAGGTGGAAACTAAAAGAAAGAGTGATGATGACCAAATGCCACCGCCCGAGGACGCTTGTGACGAAGATGTGGAGTATCTGGTAAAGGGTGAGTCATTTGTAGCTAGGCGTGCTTTAAGTGCCCAAGTCAAAGAGGATAACATGGAACAACAAAGTGAGAACATTTTTCATACTAGATGCCACATCAACAACAAGGATGTAGTATGATCATTAATGGGGGAAGTTGTACTAATGTGGCTAGCACTACTTTAGTTGAAAAATTGAATTTACCTACCTTGAAACACCCTAGACCGTATAAGTTGCAATGGCTGAAAGATTGTGGGGAGGTTAAGGTAAATAAGTAAGTGTTAATATCTTTTTCAATTGGGAAGTAAATGGATGAAGTACTTTGTGATGTTGATCCAATGCATGTGGGTCACCTATTATTGGACAGGCCGTGGCAATTTGAAAGGAATGTCACTCATGACGGGTTCAAGAATAGGCATTCTTTTGTAAAAGATAATAAAACCGTTACTCTTGTACCATTGACTACAAGACAAGTGTATGAAAATCAAATGAAATTGAAAAGAGAGAATGAGTTGAAAAAAAATTGTGAGACTGACAGTTGAAAGGAAGATGATGAAAAAGAGAGTGAAGAAAATGAGAGAAAAAAACAAAAAAACAGGTGAGTTTTTTTGCTAAGGCGAGTAATGTCAAGAGTGCTTTTTATACAAACAGCCTATAGGCATGTCTTAATACTAACGAACTTGATGAATCTTTGCCTAGTGTTGTTGTCTCTTTGTTGCAGAAATATGAGAATGTGTTTCCTAACGATGTGCCTAGTGGATTGCCACTTATTAGAGAAATAGAGCATCAAATTGATTTTGTGCCAGGTGCGACAATTCCTAACCGACCAGCCTATAGGAGTACTGCGGAGGAGACAAAGGAACTTCAAAGGAAAGTTAAGGAGTTGATGGCCAAAGGACACGTGAGAGAGAGCATGAGTCCGTACGCGGTACCAGTGCTACTTGTGCCTAAGAATGATGGAACTTGGAGAATGTGTGTTGATTGCAGTGCTATCAATAACATTACAGTAAAGTATAGGCATCCCATTCCTAGGCTAGATGACATGTTGGATGCATTGCATGGGTCATTTTTTTTCACAAAAATTGATTTGAAAAGTGGGTGAAAAATAAAATAATGACTTCTAAAAGAACCAAGTGTGTGTTTGTGTGTAACAAAATATCTTAAATGCAGAATTTAAAGAAGACAAGATATTTGCTGATGAAGTGGAAACTCTATGAAGAGAAAAACCACTCTGGGGCAGCCAAACCCAGGAAATCCACAATCCAAAAATAAAGCAAGTTACAAAGTACTCGTACTCACAAAACCCATTGCAGTATTTATACCTTTAACTATAACACGAAGCCCATCGTGAACACTTCCCAACCAAGTCTACTACTTGAAGGGGTCTTTGATGTATTCCTTTACCTTAGGGTCGACCCCTAAGATAGACTTCACATGAACTGTTGAGCACACACCGGCAATGACTTGAGAGCTAGCGGATCTTCAATTCTCCCTAAACACCATCTCAAAGCTAAGAGAATTTAATACCGAATTCTATACAAAACACATGCCTAGAGGCCTCTATTTATAGGCTTTAGAAAACCTAATTCTACTCAAAATTGGAGTCCTCTGGGTGGCGTCCAGACAGCAAGAAAAGGGCATCCGACGGTCAACTATTTCCATGTTTGAAAAGGAATTCCCAAATTTCTCGAATTTCTGGCGGCCGTCCGGACGGTATAACACGTTGTCCGGACGGTGGGCCTTTCAGACGTTTTTATTTACTGTCCAGATATTCAAGTTGTAGGATTTTTTCTTAGCTTTCCAACGACACCAATTTTGTCTCAATCCGATACTTGAGCAGAGAGTTATGATAAAAACATTGAGACGTGTGCAGAAATCTTCCTGAAACTTGAAAAGCGTTCGGACGGTGTTGCCCTTCCGTCCGAACGGTTACTGTTTCCTGATCCGTGTCTGAACATGAAATCCAATTTCTTCTCAGATTATGAATAGCTTGACCTAGCGTTCGGACGGTGTTGCCCTGACGTCCGAACGTTCTTCAATGCTGAAGCTTTTAGACACTGCGGGGCGTCCAAACGCCTTCAAAGGCCCGTCCGGACGGTTGCACAGGAACTAGCTGTTCTGACTTGGAAATTGCATAGAATCTTCATGGACATCTTTTTAGAAACGTGTGACCATACACATGGCACGAAATGAGACACTGTCCATATTACTTGAAAACTCTGAATAGAATTGATAAACTTGTTAAAAAGCAACCGTTACATAAAGTGTTTTTGTCAATCAGAATGTTGCCAATATAAAATACTAACAAACTCCCCCTTTGGCCATTCTGCGATAAAAAACACTTGACCGATTTGGAAATACATTCCCGGTCCAAAAGAAAAAATACTCCCCCTTTTTGTCTCAAAATGACAAAGGGTAAACATAGTATAAGAGAAAACCACAACCTCAAGAAATCACATTTCCTGAATTTGAGTCACTTTGGCTTCTTGCTCCTAAAGCTAGGAAATCATAAACTGAAAATTTTCAGTCACTTGAGTCTTCTAGCCCGAAACTAATCATCCATAGAAAGAAATCCTCTAGACAAGTGGTCTGCAAGATGATAAAGAAGATTCACCACTAAATTTCTAGCTGGTACACATCTAGAGGAAAAGGTTACGGAAGACTCTGTATGAGCAGGACGAATGAGCTCATCTAAAATTTGAGATCTCTAGAATATATGATTTCAACACTGGTCTGTTTTCGAAAGAGCCCTCTGTCTGACACTATGCTGGAAGCCGCTGGACAACATATTCCCGAAAATATTTAAACATAAATCTATCCGAAAATAACACCACAATGAAACCAAATGAAAATAAATATTAGATCCTGTTAGTTTCAAACAAAATGTGGTATTATGATGGCTATCAATTGGATGCATAAAGAAATACAAAAATAGATATAGCAATCCAAAAGGCACATATTAGTAATATCCATCCAGCATAAAGACAGAAAAAGATATTCATGCATAATCTCTCAAATCATAATCAATTAAAGATTCCAATATTTTGAAAAGAACCAAAGCTTAAGAGAATAAGGAAAGTCAAAGGAAATACCTGGGAATGAGAAAAGATGTGCAGAGAATGCCAAAATCTCGGGATTAGTCCGAGAGAAAACACACACAACACAACATGATAGAATAGGTAAAAAGTAGTGTGTGTTTGGCAGAGAGAAAAAAGCTCGCGTCCGGACGTGGTACATACTCGTCCGGACGGCATGCTGTCAAATAAGAGATCGACAGAGCCGAGCTCGTCCGAACGCTAGAACATGTCCATCCGGACGTTTCACACTAGAAGCTGAAAAACAGAGGGAAATATGTAGAAATTTTTTTTTCCTAACATTACCTTCAGAACACGCATGTATAAATAACTGATAAAATAGTCAAATAGTATTTCAAAAATATGTCAAGATATAATTAAGAGTTAAGAGTCAATAAGCACAAAATTTTTCCTGCAAATAGAAATTTTTCAATAGTAACTTAACTCATGCAATGCGTGTGTGTGTAAAAGCTTTCTCAAAAAAGGTATGAAGTTTACTGATATGACTTAAAGCAATCGGATTTTCTAAATAAGAGAGAAAATCAATGCTAGATCATTTAGAAGTCAAACCTTATTTTTCTAGGGCCTAGCCACCCTCACCTGATACACTCCCCCTAAGCTGCTGCACTTTCTCTTACTTCGTCCTTTAGTGACCTTATATTTCTGCAATGATTCGGTCACTGACTGTTTCTATAGGGGCAAGTTCAAGAACAGATTTATAGCACAAAAGCAGTGAATCTTTTTATTTATCCATATTTATTCATTTTTGAATGTTTTTTATCACTTGGTGCTGCAACCTAAAAAGAATGTTAGAATTTATGGGTTCTAGGTTCAACTAACGAATTGGTCAATTTGACAATCTTAGCAAAAAAAATCTCTCATTAGAATTTGTTCGCTTGTAATTGGCCACATTCTGATTGGACAAAATCACTTATATGTAAAGATGCTTTTTAATTAGGGTTCCGCTATTCAGAAGTGCTTCAGAAGATTCTGTACTGTTTGCAAGTCAAAGAAGTCGGTTCCCTGCCAACCGTTCGGATGACGTGTCATCTCGTCTGGACGCTCATCTGTCCATAGTTCCAGTCGTCCAGACAACATGCCATACTATCCGAACTCCCGACAAACCAAAGCATCATCCGTCCGGACGACGTAGATTTCCGTCCGGACACTCCTTTGAATCGAGAAGCTTTTGTTCCAGCTTGCATCTGTCTGGACGACTCAGCAGCCTGTCCAGATGACTCTCAGTGAACGAGCTTCAGATTTTCTTTCCAAAAGCAAATATGGGAAGATTGCTGCAACCGTCCAGACGACGTGGATTCCTGTCCGGACGTGCTACTCCTTAAGGCAAGTTCGCAATTCAAACTCAACCGTCTGGACGTTAGTCTGTCATGGTCCGGATGCGTGTTCAACAGATATGGAAATTGCGTGTAAAAGATCAACCATTCGGATGGCCATCCCCATGGTCCGAACGCGCGAAGCCTTAGTAAGGAAATTACTTGCAGTGGACGTGCGACTGTCTGGAGGATAGAGCCTCACCGTCCAGACGCGGCTCTCAAACAGGAAAGATTTTCAGCGAAAATCTTGAAATTTTGGTTGCACAATTGTCCGTCCGGACGCCCCATGTCCACCGTACGGACGGAGCCCGTATTTATCAAAGCAGTTTCCCATTTGAACCCTCAGCCTATAAATGGAGGCCTCTAGGCATTAAGAACTGCAAGAATTCAGTATTGAATTCCACTAGAACTTAGAGAGTTATTTTGTGAGGTAATTGAGCTGATTTGTTCTCTCTAGAGCCATTGTTGAGTGTGCTGTTGCTGCACTTAAACTGAAGTCTATCTTAGGGGTTGGCCCTAAGGTAAAGGATTCCATTGAAGACCCCTCCAAGTAGGAGACCTGGTTGGGAGGCGTTCGTGTCGGGTTACACGTTAGAGAGCAAGGTACGACCACTGCATCAGGCGTATGTGAGTGTTACTATCTTATATCTAGTCTTGTCTTCTGAATAGTTGATATCCTGAGTTTGGCTGCCCCGGAGTGGTTTTTCTCATCTTGAGTTTCCACTTCGTAAACAAAAATCCTTGGGTTATTTATTTTCCGCATTGTTAATTTTTGTTAACACTTTGTGCACACACACACTTGTATTTATTTTAGAAGTCAATTTTCATTTTTCAATTGGTATCAAAGCTTGGTACTCTGAGAAGATTAATTTCTTGAGAGTTATTTGTTTTTGACTTCTATCATGTCTATTTTGAGTATGGATAAAGTTACTTCTATTGCTCATGATATGTCTGTTCATAGAATCATGTTCATTAAGCCCGACATGTCTCATAAATCATACTTAATGTATTTGTGGGGATAAAGGGGCAAATCTGTCTATACCTACATGTCACCACTGTGGTGTTACTAGTCGTATTTGCCCAAATTGTTTCCAGATTAGGTCTCAAAAACCTTGGAACAAATCTCTTGTCCCTAGAAAAGATGAACCTGGTTTTGAAGAACAAGTTAAAAAGTTAAGTGATCAAGTTAAACTCATTAGTGAGAAGTTAGCATACCTCACCCCTAATGAGCAAAGATCTGTCCTGGTCAATAATCTTAAGAAAGCTTCCAAACAAGTTTGGATCAAAAAGGAAGATAATCTGTGTTTAGTTTCTCATACTGCTCTGAAAATTCTTGATACTTGTTTGTAGTATTTGGATAGTGGTTATTCTAAACACATGACAGGTGAAAAGACTTTACTAAAGGAAGTTCAGATGGGCAAAGGTGGACAAATCACCTATGGAGATGGGAGCCATTCCAAAGTCATTGGAAAAGGAATCATCAACATTCCAGGTCTCAGAACATCTCAGGAAGCTTTGTATGTAAAGGGGCTCAAGACAAATCTCCTCAGCATCAGCCAATTTTATGACAATGATTTGGTGGTGCAATTCTCCAAGAAGGAATGTAATATATTTGACAGCAGTGGCAAATGGCTTATGGGGGGAGAAAGAACTGCTGACAATTGCTATGGTCTTCCGGGGCTTACTACAGATCCTTAGATTTTCTACAACAAGGCAACCATAGATGACAATGAACTGTGGCACCAAAGGTTAGGGCATCTGAATTTCTCTGATATGTTAAAGATTGCAGGTAAAGACATTGTTAAAGATCTGCCCAAAATGGAGAAGACTGGGAAAGGAATCTGTGGTTCATGCTAACTAGGGAAATAGACTCGAGCAGCTCATAAGAAAACCTCAGGTATTCAAACTTCCAAAAATTTAGAATTACTGCACATGGATCTCATGGGTCCCACTAGAACTGCTAGTCTAGGTGGGAAAAGGTATATTTTGGTAATTGTGGATGATTTCTCTCGATATACATGGACTATTCCTCTTCCGGAAAAATCTGATGCTTTTGATGCAGCTCAGCATTTATTCAAGAAGATTCAGGTTGAGCAAAATTGCCAGATTATGAGAATCCGCAGTGATCATGGAAGAGAATTCAAAAATTCCAAGTTCGAAGAATTCTGTCTCTCATATGGAATCAAGCAGGAATTTTCTTCTCCTATCACTCCTCAGCAGAATAGAGTTGTTGAAAGAAAGAACAAGGTAATTCAGGAGATGGCTCGTGTGATGATCCACTCAAAGAATCTTCCCCAACACTTCTGGGGAGAAGCAGTGAACACTGCGTGTCATATCATCAACAGGGTCTACCTGAGGATTGAAACAAACAAGACTTCCTATGAAATTTGGCGAGGTAAAAAGCCCACAGTAAAGTACTTCAGAACCTTTGGAAGTAAATGCTATATCCTTCGTGACAGGGAGAATCTTGGGAAGTTTGATTCCAAGAGTGATGAAGGTATATTTTTGGGCTATTCCACAAAACGTCGCGCTTACAGGGTCTTCAATAAAAGAACAAAGACTGTGATGGAATCTATAAATGTTGTTATTGATGATGAAGTTGAGAGACCAAGCAGCAGGGAGGAAAATCAGAACGATTCAGTTGATCCATCAGCAATTTCAGCTGATAGTATTAAGGCTTCTCCAAGTGTGTCTCCAGATGAGTCTCCTTCCCCTCCCACAGCTTCGGATACAACTTCCAGTGCTTCCGAAGATTAAGATACTCCTGCAGATCCTCCCAAACGGTCATGGGTGCAGCACAATCATCCTCCTCAGCAGCTTATTGGGACCATAGATGAATGGCATAGCCTAAGAAGCAGAGTCATTCAGCCTACCAGTGAAGTAGCTAATCAAGTTTCCTACAACTGCTACCTTACTCAAATAGAACCCAAGAAAGTTGATGAAGCCCTACAGGATGAAGGCTGGGTGTCTGCCATGCATGATGAGCTCCATCAATTCACCAGAAATGATGTTTGGACCTTGGTTCCTCGTACTGCAGAGCAGAATATCATTGGTACCAAGTGGATTTTCAAGAATAAAACAGATGAGCATGGTACTGTGGTTAGGAATAAAACCCGTCTTGTTGCCCAAGGATATACTCAGATAGAGGGAGTAGACTATGATGAAACTTTTGCCCCAGTTGCAAGGTTAGAGTCCATCAGAATTCTTCTCTCCATTGCTTGCTATCTTGGTTTCAAGTTGTATCAGATGGATGTAAAGAGTGCATTTCTGAACGGTGTTCTTCAAGAAGAAGTTTATGTAGAATAACCGAAGGGTTTTCAAGATCCTCATCATCCCCATTATGTGTACAAGCTGAAAAAGACTTTATATGGGCTTAAGCAGGCTCCTCGGGCATGGTACGAGCGCCTCACCACTTATCTCCTGGCTAAGGGATTCACAAGGGGACAAGCTGATCGAACCCTGTTCATCAGAAATCAAGGTACTCACAAACTCATTGCTCAAATCTATGTGGATGACATCATTTTTGGAGCTACCTTAGACTCTCTTTCCCATGAGTTTTCTGAAGAAATGAAGCAGGAATTTGAGATGGGCATGATTGGTGAGCTCAACTATTTTCTTGGCCTTCAAGTTAAGCAAACTGCGGAAGGTATATTCATCTCTCAATCCAAGTATGCTAAGGATCTGGTCAAACGGTTTGGGATGGATGAAAGAGTCATGCCCGGACTCCAATGAGCACCAGTGTCAAGATTAGTAGTGATCTTGCAGGAAAATCCGTTGATCCATCCCTTTACAGGAGTATGATAGGAAGTCTCCTATATCTTACAACCAGCCGACCAGGCATTGCCTTCAGTGTGGGAGTCTATGCTCGCTTTCAAGCAAATTTGAAGGAATCTCATCTCACTGCAGTCAAGCGTATCAGGTATGTCAATGATACCCTTCTCTATGGCATTTGGTATTCTAGATAAACAAATCTTTTTGTTGCAGGATACTCTGATGCAGACTGGGCTGGAAATGCTGATGATAGAAAGAGCACCTCAGGAGGATGTTTCTATGTGGGAAACAATCTTGTAGCTTGGATGAGCAACAAACAAGCCTCTATATCTCTCTCCACTTCTAAGGCTGAATATATTGTTGTGGGCAGCTGTTGCACGCAATTATTATGGATGAAGACACTACTAGGTGACATCGGATTCTCTCAAGATACTATCATTATCAACTATGATAATACTAGTGCTATCAACATCTCCAAGAATCCAGTTCAGTACTCCCAGACCAAGCATATCGATATCAGACATCAATTCTTGCGTGATCTTGTGGAATCCGAGGTAGCATCTCTCTCTTTTATCCCCAGTGAAAACCAATTGGCTGACATTCTTACCAAACCTCTAGATGGTAGCAGGTTTGAGTCCCTCTGGAAAGCCATTGGTGTTTGTGCCATGTCTTAGACATGCGTTTCCATGCTAGGATGAGATTTTTGTCCTTTGATAGCATGATGTTCTTTTTTTTTTTTTTAACAAAAAAAAAAATTTGGGGAGTTTTGTAGCAGGTTGGTCCCTTCTAAGGTACGTCAGCTATCTCATGTATTTTACTTGGGTTATTAATTCATTATGAATTGATGAATTATCCTTGCATATGGTTGAGAACATAAGTCTGACATATGCATAGTTTTCCTGCTCACTTGAAATGATTGATAGCTTCTTTCCTCATGCGATGAAAATGTGCACTGTCCAAGACTCCCCTAAAGGTACATCTTTCCTTCTCTGACTTTTTGTTTCTAGAATTTTTGGATAAGAGAAGAAGTCTTTGATAAGACGGCCAAATTGACCACATGCTAATTGAACCTAGAACCTAAAAACTCTGGCATTCTCTCTAGGTTGCAGCACCATAAGAATCAAGCAGTAAGACTTATGAATTCTGCGCTCTCATTTATGTATTCACTACTTATGTGCTGAATTTGCATTATACCTTGCCCTCTACGTGCAAGTAAAAATTTACCGTGTCCTTCATGGTACAAGTAAAACAAATTGTGTGCTGCACATTAGGAGGAGTGTATCAGATGAGGGTGACTAGGCCCTAGTAAGTTATAAGGTTTGACTTTTGACTTATCTTTCACTGATTTTCTCTCTTCTCTAGAAAATCTGGTTGCTATTTATCAAATCATTGCAAGTCATACCTTATGGGTAAAGTCTTCACACACCCACACACTGCATGAGCTGAGAAAGCTATTTTCATTACTATGTTTGCAGGGGAATCTTTGCCTATCTTATCCTTGTCTATCGACTATATGTTTGCATAATTTTAACATGCTCTTTGACTATTTTCTCAAGACAGGGGTACATGCATGTGCTATTATACTTGTGAAGGACCTAACCATGCTGCTCTTCTTTCTACAGTTCAGCTTGATGTTTCCTTATTTCTTCCTTTCTTTTTGTTTGTAAAACTTGTGGACTTTATTACTCTGTTTACCCTGGTCATTCTGAGACCGTTAGGGGGAGTAATTTTTATTGCAGTTGGTTTTTATTACTCTGTTTTACCCTTTGTCCCTTTGTGACAAAAAAGGGGGAGTAATTTTTATTTTTGGACCTGGAATATATTTCCAAAACGGTCAAGTGATTTTTGTCCCAAAATAGCCAAAGGAGGAGTTTGTTAGTTTGTAATTGGCCACATTCTGATTGGACAAAATCACTTATATGTAAAGATGCTTTTTAACAGGGATTATGCTATTCAGAAGTGCTTCAGAAGATTCTGCACTGTTTGCAAGTCAAAGAAGTCGGTTCTGTGCCAGCCATTCGGACGACGTGGCATCCCATCTGGACACTCATCTGTCCATAGTTCCAGCCGTCCGGACGACATGCCATACTGTGTAGACGCCCGACAGACCAAAGCATCATCCGTCCAGACGACGTGGATTTTCGTCTGGACACTCCTTTGAATCGAGAAGCTTCTGTTCCAGCTTGCATCCGTCGGGATGACTTAGCAGCCCGTTCGGACGACTCTCAGTGATCGAGCTTCAGATTTTCTTTCCAAAAGCAAATATGGGAAGATTACTGCAATCGTCCGGACGACGTGGATTCCTGTCCAGATGCACTACTCCTTAAGGCAAGTTTGCAATTCAAACTCAATTGTCCAGACGTTAGTCTGTCATGGTCCGGACGCGCGTTCAACAGATATGGAAATTGCGTGTAAAAGATCAACCGTCCGGACGGCCATCCCCCATGGTCCGGACGCGTAAAGCCTTAGTAAGGAAATTACTTGCAGCGGACGTGCGACCGTCCGGAGGACAGAACCTCACCGTCTGGACGCGGCTCTCAAACAGGAAAGATTTTCAGCGAAAATCTCAAAATTTTGGTCGCACAGTTGTCCATCCGGACAACCCATGTCCACCGTCTGGACAGCGCCTGTATTTATCAAAGCAGTCGCCCATTTGAACCCTCAACCTATAAAAAGCGGCCTCTGGGCATTGAGAACCGCAAGAATTCGGTATTGAATTCCACTAGAACTTAGAGAGTTATTTTGTTCTCTCTAGAGCCATTGTTGTGTGTGATGTTGCTGCGCTTAAACTGAAGTCTATCTTTGGGGTTGGCCCTAAAGGTAAAGGATTCCATTAAAGACCCCTCCAGGTAGGAGACCTGGTTGGGAGGCGTTCGTGTTGGGTTACACATTAGAGAGCAAGGTACGACCATTGCATCAGGGGTATGTGAGTGTTACTATCTTGTATCTAGTCTTGTCTTTTGAATAGTGGATATCCTGGGATTGGCTACCCCGGAGTGGTTTTTCTCATCTTGAGTTTCCACTTCGTTAACAAAAATCCTTGTGTTATTTATTTTCCGCATTGTTAATTTTTGTTAACACTATGTGCATACACACAGTTGTATTTATTTTAGAAGTCAATTTTCATTTTTCAGAATTTCCAGAAGCTAAAAGTCAGAGAGAGAAAAATGTACCCTAGGGGAGCTTTGGATAGTGCACAATTTTTCATTGCATGAGAAAAACAACTATCTAGCATTAAGATGCACAGGAAAACTTAGCAGATATCAGACATAAACTATCAATCATATATAAGCATATTTAATGGACATTGAATTGAGATATCAGGCAAAAACACATACAATATCTGAAAAGCTATATAAAAAAAAAAAAAAAAAAAAATTCTGCATCTTTTCCCCCATTTTTTTTTTTTTTGTTGAAAACATTAAAATAGAAAAACGACAAGGACATGCTTATGGAAAAGGAAATAACATATAGTCTCATCATGTAAGGTAAAATTAAACATGTCCTCAAGGAAAGAGGTTTAGAAATAACAAGATAGAAAAGCAGCCGCCCTACGTGCTTTAACTGTTATCCTCAAAAAAAATATCTGCAGAAGTTTCTCAAGACAACAAGAGAAAATATGGGGATAGAATAAATGGTTCCTCAAATAGAATGCAAGGCACAAATAGGATATGAAATGATAAATTATACAACGCAAAGCATACCTGACATGCACTAGGATTTAGGAACCAAAATCCTAGGCATAGTAAGACCACCTCTACTAGGTGAGTCCACTCCCCATTAAGGGGTGAATGATCTCATCATTCCTGACCCATACCTGCTTGACCCATGGTGGTGGTTTACAAGTCTTGTTCATGTTGTCCATTCTTCTTAGCATACATTGCATTAGGCCTAGCAACCCTTCATAGCCATTGTTGCTAATGGGCTTCTGCGACTTTCTCTTGTAGCGTCTTGATTTGTTCTTCTTTGATTTGCCACTCTGATTGGCAAGAACCAACTTCAACTGTCGTTGCTGATGAAGTGGAGCCTGGAATGCAGTCGGAGGTAGAATGCCTGATGTAGCTCTTGTTGGTAGCTCTTTCTGAACCTTCGACTTTTGAGCCTGAAGATGTGGACATTTGGGTCAGATGTGACTGGTGATGCCATAGTGATGACAGGTGGGCAGGCTTTTTTTTTTTGTTGGAATGCTGCTTGACTTTCTCTGCAGAAATATGGTTAGCATTCTTACAAACAATATTGCCCTTACCTTTTATATGTCTCCTATGCGGAGGGACATATTTTGATGAGGAAGAATCTTCAACTTCACTTTTTCTCATAGCATCTTGCTTAATCCAAGGCTTGTGGGATTTCAACAAATAACAATTTGGCCTAATATGACCAATCTTCCAACAATTATGACACTTAGAAATAAACTTACCTTGTATTCTTGATTCCTTGGAGTTGGGCATCACATGATTAGTTAAGCAAGAATTATCTAAACAAGTTGTATCTTCTATCACAGGCTTAATATCAATAGACACTAATTCAAAATCAGAAGCATGTGAAGTAGAAGTACTTAAATCATTACGAATTAAATCATGCTTGTTAGAAATATCTGTATGAATACAAAGCATGCTTTTCAAATTATTACTAGAGAATTTTTCCAAGAGATGGAATACTTAGATTTCAAAGAGAATTTTAATTTATTCTCTAATGCATCAACAATATCAAAAAGCATGGAATTCTTAGATTTCAAAGAGTCAATCAAAACATGTGATTCAGATAATTGTAAAATCAAAGACTCTTTTTCTTGCTTAATCTTCTTGAGTTCTTTATTGGATTTCTTAAAAAGTTTACTTATCAACAAGGTATCTTTAGAGAAATTATAAAAATCATCTTCAGAGAATTCAGGAAGATTTATGTTAGAAGAAGTCATGGATCACACTTAGGAAATAAATCCAAACACAAGTGAACCCGCTCTGATACCAATTGAAAAATAAAATAATGACTTCTAAAAGAACCAAGTGTGTGTTTATGTGCAACAAAATATCTTAAATGCGGAATTTAAAGAAGACAAGATATTTGTTGACAAAGTGGAAACTCTGTGAAGAGAAAAACCACTCCGGGGCATCCAAACCCAGGAAATCCACTATTCAAAAACAAAGCAAGTTACAAAGCACTCGTACTCACAAAACCCATTGCAGTAGTCATACCTTTAACTGTAACACGAAGCCTATCGTGAACGCTTCCCAACCAAGTCTCCTACTTGAAGGGGTCTTTGATGAATTCCCTTACCTTACGGCTGACCCCTAAGATAGACTTCACACGAACTGTTGAGCACACACCGGCAATGGCTTGAGAGCTAGCGGATCTTCAATTCTTCCTAAACACCCTCTTAAAGCAAAGAGAATTCAATACTGAATTCTATACAAAACACATGCCTAGAGGCCTCTATTTATAGGCTTCAGAAAACCTAATTCTACTCAAAATCGGAGTCCTTTGGGTGGTGTCCGGACGGTAAGCAAAGGGCATCCGGACGGTCAACTGTTTTCGTGTCTGAAAAAGAATTCCAAAATTTCTCAAATTTCTGGCAGCTGTCCAGACGCTATTCTCTTTCCATCTGGAAGGTGGGCCTTCTGGATGTTTCTATTTACGGTCTAGATGTTCAATTTGTATAATTTTTTCTTAGCTTTCCAACGACACCAATTTCGTCTCAATCCGATACTCAAGCAAAGAGTTATTATATAAACACTGAGATATGTGTAGAAATCTTCCTGGAAACCTGAAAAGCGTCCGGACGGTGTTTACCCTTCCGTTCGGACGGTTGCTATTTCCCGATCCATGTCTGAACATGAAATCCAATTTCTACTCAAATTCTGAATAGCTTGACCTAGCATCCGGTCTGTGTTGCCCTGACGTCCGGACGTTCAACGTTGAAGCTTCTAGACACTACGGGGCGTCCGGATGCCTTCAAAGGCCCGTCCAGACGATTGTGCAGGAAC